>NW_024704755.1:2105356-3305356 GCF_018977255.1 Callorhinchus milii | reverse complement strand
CTGGCCAGTGTTGAACTGGGACTTCCAAATGCTGCAGATGATCCAGTGGTTTGCATGAAAATTCTACTACAGAACAGCAACATTATATTTCATCTGTTCTGAACCGATTCACATATGCGCGGGTGACAGTAACTCGAGAGCAAAAACCCACAGAAACCCACAAACAGCCATAAAGTGAATGCCCAATATCTTTTATATGGAAGATCGCTAGAGGCAGAACCTTGTTCATTGTTTCAAAGGGTGTGTTCCTCTTTAATCATAACCCTGCCCTACTGAAAATGGTGGTGTTTACAGCACCCGATATGCACCAGTCTTCACAATAATAATGGTATTTTTGGTGGCGTCTAAACCACATCCGTGCTTTTGCTGTCGTAATCATCTGTAATCACCAATTGTTAATCCTCATGTCTTTCCCCTCCACAAATGGGAAGGCCGAGCAATATTAACTAGTATTTGTCAAGCTCGATTATATCCGATGCCCAAGACATGCAGCCACTTCTGTTTCATTTCGTCTTCTTAACATTTCAAGAGTTGCTATCATTACAAAGAACCAGACGATGTCCGAATGCCTGGCCATTGTTCGGGATTCCAAAGGATCCCACAAGCTATTGCGGACAAGGGTTGCCAAGCTTCGCCCTCCAGACAGGACGATTGTCAGATTAAGTCGAAAAGAGATTTTAAATGGTAATTTTCAAACTTTTTCTTTTCAACCGGGTGATAGCATTCAAGCCATACATTCCAGAAATTGGGAATTTGCAGTTGTCAACAGTACTCCAGGTGGTTTACAGATAATGCAGCGGTCGATATGAACCAAAGGTTAAGGAATTTATTTAATGCAGAATTATTGTAAGGTTGCGTGTGTCGTCTGGACGGTAAGGTTAATAAATGTGATCATCCATTGCATTGACTGATCTGAAAATCATCCTGAAAACCCGACATATTTCCTTGGTTGTTTCAATCAACACGTCTCAAACCGTATTGTGGGACAGTCGTTTCATTTTCCGTTGTAATATGTAATTTTTCAGACGATTTCTCAGAATTCTACACTGTAATGGAATTCAGTGGCTCTGCTGGTGTCGAGCTGACATTTTTCAGTTCTTCGCTGAGAAGCAAGTATGAAAATGTAAGTTCCATTCCTGCTTCTGTCTTATGTATAATGTCAGAGGGAAGGAAGGAAACATCAAAATGAAGCCCTTTCCGTGTCTTTTCCGCGGGCAAGAAGATAATCCCAAAGAAGGCAGCTGGAGAAGAATTCTCCGCCCGAGGATATAATCATTAACTACAGCAAGTGGCAGCCTTGATGTGCACAAACCCTACATGCCACTGAAGTCATCTGCTGTGCAAAGCTAGCATATAGTCTTATATGAATATCCGGTTGTTATGCAGTTGTGGCCAGTTTTAAAGGAACTTAAATGCTACTGAGGACTGACCGCGACTGTCATTGTGTGAATTATTTGCGGAATTAGATTAATAAAATCATAATGGAGAAATAGCTTTAAATCACATGGATTACCTGGACTTCAAAGCAACTGAGGAGCAAAGGGGCCAGAGGTGCCATGGAATCATGCTGTGCAACGGGTAATTTCATATTGGTTGGTTACGGTTGCTATGTCAGTTATTTGCAACAATCTTCCTGTTAATCCATTGGGCTTCTGTTTCTCACTCTAACCTCCCCTCCGCCACACCCAAAACTCTCTCATGAGCTGAGCGATCTCTTTAAAGAGCACGTCCAGACACTCAAGTCAAAATATTTCTTGCTCATTCGCATAAATTGCCTTCTTTTCATCATTAATATTTAATCGTGTATCAGTGCAAATCAAGCCCGCAGAAGTAGCTTCAAGCCTGCCCGAACGTTAAGGATATAAATATTTAAGAGCCCAGTCGGTGTTGTTAGATCTAATTTAATGGTACAATGGCAAAATGTTATCTTTGCTGTAATTACAATGCAAATATCACATTGATGGCAGTTGTTTCTTTGAGCACAGCGCGTTGCAGGCATCATGGAGTCACGCACTTTGTGAAGCGCTTTGAGGTGCCTCGACGATGTGATAAGGCGCTATATCAAATGAAACAATTATCAACTGTTTAACCCGATTCGCTGCCCTTTTCAAATATTTGTCCGACTTCCTTTTCAAAGCTAACCTGCTTTCTGCTTCAACCTCTCGTTTTTTGTTAGGACTTTCGGAGGCGGGGGTGGGGAGGAGAGGGAGGGAGAAAAGCGACAAGTTCCACCCTGGACTAGATTTACTCTATTTTCTTAGCAATTCAGGGTTCAGAATTTGGCACATTTTTGAAGTAAGGTCTCGATTTTGAAGCCCATTTTCTGTCGTCCTTACAAGTAGATCGACAGAAATGTAGCTGTATCACACTTTCAGTGCGCCACAAAAAACAGGGACCAAATCATAGGAGCAGAATAACAGCAGCCAGTGTGATATCCACTAGAGAAAAAAAATAGTGGTTTGATTTGCAATACAGTGACATCTATTGGCCACTGTCCGGAAGGATCATTGAAAGAAGCACAACAGGAAAAGTGGAATGACCATGTTTCTCCTCTGTTAACTTCAGCCTTGTTTTTGACCTGCTTGTAAGACCCGGGCTTCCCGCATTACGGCTTTACACAAAATATGCAGTCAATCCACTTTATAACATATTCCGTGAAGCGCTTTGAGACGTCTCAATGGTGTGATCAAGTGCTATATCAAATGCAAGGATTTTCTTTCTTGGTGGGGGTTAGGAATTAAATTGGTAAAGGATATTATGTCGTAATTTGACATGGTTGAGCTCAGATGAACCAGCCTGGTTTGGGAATGGTGCATAAGGTGTTAAAGCAATTACATATGGAACACAACACTGGCAGGATATTAATTTTGCATACTGAAGATAACTCTGAACTGAAGAGCCCAAGTATATGCCTGCCCTTCACAATGATTAATCGGTTCTCTGTGACGCCATTTATTTAATCAGTCTGACGATTGTTTTTTGTGCCACCTGCACTTATGTTTTCACAGGTTTACGGCACGAAAATGAACCCCCGAGACAATCAGTGTGAGTTTTAATGAGTGAAAACAACTCTAATCTCAAATGCAGGGGATAACCCTCCCTGTCTAGCCCTTATCAAGCAATGCAAAAGGCAGCGACATAATTTTGATGTGTTCCGTTGAGGTTGGCACAATGAGAAGAGGGAGAGAGAATCATCGGATAAACAGGATAATTAGAGAATTTGATGGACTATTGCCTGCTCCTGACTATAAACGATAACTTTCTCCTTCTTAAGGATTTGTTACACAGTAGATAAAAATGATTATGCCCACAGCAGCGACGGGAAATGTATTCTGCACAGTAATTGAGAAGCGCACGCACCGTAATAACACATCATTAAAAGGGAACTGCATTCTACTAGCTTGGCATCATCTTCACTGAATGTTTAAAAGGGGGTTATGTGTTTGATGTGATGGAATTGCTGGTTAGAGGCAACATGTGAACAGATATTCACGGCACAAATGCCCCTTGGTTAAAATCCTGAAATTCCATTGCATGGAGACGTCTTTGATTTGAACACTCCAGTCCTTTATTTCAAATTTCTTTTTCAATTTATTGGGTGGTTTTTTTCCCCGGTTCACTTCAATTCCTATATCCCTCATGTGGGCAGTGCATGATTTTAGCACATCTTACATTGCCTACAGTTAATCCAGCTTTGGGGATTTAGAACATGAAACGGTTGTAAGTCATTCAGTGAATCACAGGAGGAAAGATGAGCATATTGGTAATAGCAAGGCTGCTCGAATACTTTACATGCTGTTAATAGGGGAGCATCTGCTTGCTTGGGTGCTGGATCCATATGTTGCGCTTGTGTGGTTATAGGCACCTCTCACTAAGTGTATTCCATCAAATTCTGTGCAGTCATTATAATCAATTATATTGCTTTCTCTGAGCCTGCAAGACTTAATAAAACCCCGAGTCATTTCTCAATGGCATTTACTTGTAATGTGTGTGGATTGATACAAATTCCTCGAGCAATTGGCCAATTTTCTTATCAGCTGGGCTGTCCCTGAAAATGTACTTACAACACTTTGGATTGCAAAATTCGACACTTTGAAAGAAGTCCCCCGGCCCCATCACCTCTGTCCCACCTTTAAAAGCCTGTATTAATGACCCACTCTCTGAGACAGCATCCCCAAATCCCCCCCTCCCCGCCCAAAAATACTTCAGCTTCTCTTTTACTTCCATTCTCTCCACCTTTGCTAGTTTACTCTGATTCTTAGTGGATCCAATTATGTAGTAACTGGCAGTCCGATGCCACGATCTGTCAGCCCGGAAATCAGGGCTCAGAACAAATTTGAGGAAACATTACTTCAGTGGCCGACTTGTAAATGTATGGAACAAGCTCCCTAGTGAGACGGTGGAAGCAGGAAGTGTCAATTCTTTCAAGAAAAATTAGATAAATTTATGTTAGGAAATAATATCTCAGGATACAATATAAAGTTTGAGACATGTCATACAACTGGAAGGATGGTGGAAGGTGAACTGGATTTCTTATGTTCTTAAATCCAATGATGTGGGTCCCAACACAACCATTGAGAAGGGCGATGGAGTGGGGATTTACACAACCAGAGACCAGTTGATGTGTTACCTATCAACCGTTTGCTTTTTTTTCAATGCATGTGTTAATTATGCACCGTAAGTGTTAATTAACACAAGGTTTGGAAACTGCAAAAAGTACTTCTCAGAAACTGCAATCTGACCAACTCACCTTCTGCTTCAACCAAAATATTGATGTTAATGTTCTATTCATGCCAACAAAAAGACCACAGTCAAGATCCACTGTCAGAATACTCAGACCCAAATGTTTCCACTTGAAAAGACAAGATCTTCACTTCTGACGGAGAAAGATGATGAGGGAAAATGATACCCTTCGAAGTGATGAGTTAAAATTGTGCTATCGTCTCCAGAATTGTGTAACTGATATTATTAATGAACTAAAAGTCAATCGGTGGACCAAGAAAAAGGATACTGCACTTTAAGGTACATTACCCTAAAGCAATTTGTAGAAAGTCAATAAGGTTTAGGTTACAATTGTTGCAGAAAGGAAATTGACTTCAGTTAAAGTCAGAGCGAAGCTGATACTTGGCAGATCAGACCACAATCTTCAATCTCTTCCCAGTATGCTCTGAATCCTAACCCTGTGCTCACCCGCTTTTGTTCAGTTAGCTGTTGTATGCCTACAATGTTGCCTCTGAAACTATACAATATACGGTTTGGGACATCACCTGTGCATGCGACTGCCAGGATGGTGTAAGGAGAACTGGATGGGCTTTGGTCTTCTGTCGTCTAGCAATTCTTACGTTCTTATGTGACACCAATGCAAGAGGTTCCCAATTCCCTTTAACTCAAGAAAGGGTTGCGGTGGGACAAAACTCCTTACATTTGATATAGCACATGTCAGGAGGACATCACAAAGCTTTGCACAGGACACACTGTAAATTGACTACACTTTTTCTCGTCGACGAATAAGGCAGCCAACAGCTGAAAAATCTGCTTTTCAAGACCACATTATAGTATATCCTGCGACGCGCTTTGAGATGTCTTGACCACGTGATAAGGCTCTGTATCAAATACAAGGATTCTTATTATCAAAATAATGCTTCTGTAAACTTTTCTGGAAAATGAATTGAAACTTTCATGCAACAAAGATGCTGAGAACTCATCAAATGAACCCTTTTGTTTGGCTCTTGTCCCATTCCTGTTCTTGTTGTAAAGGAACAGCGGGAGCTTTTCAGATCTCATTGAGGAGTTGAGCCATTTTTCAAATGTGAACTGAAGAACCTTCTAATGTCTCGAAAATTGTCTTTAGTTCTCATCTCTGAAAGGAACCCCTTTCTGAGAGACGGCAGCCTTTGAAATTCTGATTATTTCACTCTCGGACCAAAAAATGTAATCAGAGGCTTGGGTTAGCTGTGCAGAAAGAAACTGAAGCAATATTTTCTCTGGATTGGTGCCATCTCAGAATCCTTGAGGTCATTCCGAGAAAATGCAGTTGTCTAGTCATTAGGTTCTTGTCCTGTTTTGTGCGCTGTTCTTAGCATTCGCTGGCGATGCTCTCTTTCAGATTCATTATAGTAAAATTGCAATTCCACAGGCAAGCCAAATTTCATTAAAAATGGTATTCAAATAGAAGGGTCTGCTACGTTTCAATAATGAACGTCTTCTAGGCAGTCAAATTTCTGAACATTAATAATCGTGTTCTATTTATTGCTACAAGCTATCAGTCTTTCTAATGCAATTAACTTTATAAAAGGTAAAGGCAAGCTATCAGAATAAGACCCTGCTAGACAACTCGAGGCACGTGAGGATACAATTTCACCTCGACGTCTGGAGTGCTGGAAATCAAAGAGAAGAAGTTTTGACGAGCTCAGGGACTTTGCTCTTCGTGATAATGGAGGGGAGGAGAAATTTCACCCCAGTCTACGTTCACTCTTCTCGTTTAGCATTTCAGAACGCAGCACAATTTGGCTGAATTACTGAATTCAGTCTTTAACTTTGAAGTCGTTTTTTTTTTCCCCTGGATTTCTCAAAAATAATCATTTTTTACAGAAAAACGGCTTTAAAATTGAGGCCGTGTTTAAGAACTTGCCAAATGCCAGATGGTATAAAATGCTACGTAAATGGAGTAAATCTAGACATGGGTCCAATTTCTCCCTATAGATGTCAACAACACAATACAATATTACAACAACAACTTGCATTTATATAGCGTCCCTCACGCAGGGTACAAAGCCAATGTCCACTCCAACTGTGTGAAAAACAATGAAAAACAATGTCAGTGTTCACCTAACTAAGACCGGAGCTGAGCAGTCCCTCTTCATAAACATTTGGAGACTCTGCCCCGTGTGAAGGGTGCTAAATAAATGCAAGTTGTTGTTGTTAAATATGGAGCATCTGGGAGGGTAACAGAGAGAAGTATCTTACATCTCATATCGGATCTGTGGTTCTGTGGTAGTGAATATTGGCAATTAACTAGTGTGTAAAAAAAAACATAGTTACTTTAACCACCTGGTGCGCTATCTTTTATTACTGACTTGACACAGCACTGTAGCATGTTAGACAGCAATTCCTTACCGCTCTTTCTGTTGATGATCCATTGGACGTTCTGTTCCATTGCTCACTGAAGTGTCAGGTCTGACAGATTCTGGATGAGGAGACAGAAATTTTGCAACAAGGTAAATTGGCACAACCAAAACATCATCAATTTGCTATGTAAGGATGACATGCAAGGCTTTATTACGGTAATTCATACTGCAATATGCAAGAGACACTGAGCATACTAAATTGGGGAAACAAATGATCAAGACAGCAGCTTAAATAAAACGACTGAAGTAGCAGGCTGCATTCCATTCTAAACCTTGATTTTTTTTCAACTAAATGAGTGTGGCATTTATTATATCCGATTAACATGTGCCACTATAATACCAGAGAAATTATTCAAATGATTTGACGGTACACTGGAGCATAGATTCTTTCTTCTTGTACCCAGACAAAGCAAAAGTGATTTGCCAATGTATTGTTGGCCAGAATGAGCAATGGATTGTTCGTTAGGACCCCAGAAGAAACATCCTTCTCCTTTCGAATAGCACCATGAGATCTTTACCATCTACCTGAACAGGCAGTTGGGAGGGGACCTCAGTTTAACATCACATCTAAAGGACGGCACCGCTAACAACACAGAGCTCCCCCAGCACTGTATTGGAGTGTCAGCCTCAACTGTGATTTCAAAGCCCTGAACACAGGGCTTGAACCCACAACCTTCTGAATCAGAGGCGGGAGTGCTACCCACTGAACCAGGCTGACACCCTTATTAATAATAATATTATTATATTAATAATCTTTCCAGTCCACTAAAATCATTACCGAGCGGAACATATGGTTGAATTAGATTGATATGCAAAGTTTTATTGTCACAGTGGATAATACAATAACATACAATTCCACATTAATAAAATTCTAGGATAAACCAACTTAGTTTAGAACAGCAGTCGTTGAGCGCTGATCTACTGAGGAAATAAAATCACATATGGTAAAATATAAACACTCGCAATGAACTAGCTATGCTGTAAGAATGCTAAGTATACAACGATATATGAATACTGACAGAGGAAATTGACAGAGGAAATACAAGGCAAATACACGCTCCTGTTACGTTGGTTCACGAGTGTGATATGTCTCCTGCCATTTCTCATTTGTGCAACGTTTCGTAACCAGCCTTGTTAGACTGAAAAAAATCAAAATGTGATTATTTCTAAATAATCAGAACAATGGCTTGTAAACCCACCCACCCTCAAATTCTCTCCATATCTCAGCGACATGATGGCACAACAGAGCAGAGTATCAGCACAACATAAGGTAATGTCAAGACATCAGGGCTAGGGGGCACGAGTTCAGGATTGTGAAAGGTAAGTTGGGGAAGGATGACAGAAGTATCTCTTCACACAGAGGTTAATTGGCAGCAGAAAGTGCAGTTGAAGCTAGGACACTGTTCATTTTCAGGGGACAGCTGGATGCTGAAATGGGAAGATAATAGGACGGATAATCGGAATGTTTATATCAAACGGGTCAAAGGACTGTCATCACCTGAACCTCTCGTGATCTCGTTGTCAGCTCAGAATGTTATTGGAGCCCTGAGAGCTTGTCACGTTTACAGCTGTAGCTGATGTGTGTCTTGCGGAGAACATAACACTGGTCATTCGCTTCATGACTGCTTGTGAGGCATTTCTTGGGCCATGCACAAACTGGCCACCCCATTCACCTACAAATGCACAATCACTAAGAGTATATATTATTATTATTATTATATCAGAGATTTGTCAAACTCAACAAATTGGAAGAGAGAAATATTTACACCAATAATGCACAAAATTACAGTCTTCAAAATATATCAAAGCCCCCATCCTTCATGCCTGGAAGATAGTCGGTGTCTGTGTTAGTGGAATGCAAATACAATAAGTATGAGAACGGTGCAAACATTTTGGTATAATTTCCATGTGATATAGCAGTGCACTGAGACACAACTTATGTTTACAATAGAAAATAAAACCATCTTTTCCTCTCATGATAACTCATTAATGTCTATTTTGCATACAGAAAGCATAAAAAACCTGTAAGATAGCTGCCCTGAAAGAATCCAAATGCACATTATTTTCCCATAAAACATAGCACAGTGCTTCTGTGAGAAATTATACAAATGCGGGCAGGACCCTCTTCACAGTCCATAAATTTCCAAATTGGATATCTACAACACAAAAGAACCTGCAAGAATTAGAAATTTAAAAAAGAGATTTATTTAAGTCACAGCGGCCAGATTGTGCAAAATCTCTGCTGAGAACTCTTTCTCCTTAGCTCTCTCTCTCTCTCTCTCTCTCTCTCCGTCCCTCCTTTATTGTGATGTCTCTAACAATGCACCGGCTTGCAGCTCGCTTTGAGGGGGCCCGATGAAAAGGAAAGAATGTGCATTGTGCGGGCTGCTTCAGATATAACACATCGCAAGGTTACCCGGGACTTGATATGAACAAGCAATTGGTAGAGATTTCAGTTCTTCAGTAAAAAGCCAAGGTTTTGGCTTACAAGAAAGCAGATGTAAGAGCTGATTTACTTTTTACACGTTCTGCAAGCTCTTTGTGGAGCAGGTGTCATAGCAATGGTTCACATGGACTGTGTGGTGCACAGGAACATCACAGCGTTTCATTATCACCCAGGACGCATCCTAAAACCCTATTAATTTCACCCATTTGCATAAGCATCCATCCAAGCTGGGTGCTAATGGGACGCGAGACCCGAAAGATTTCATCTGCAAAATACACGCTCACTACGTTTTACAGTGAATCAGGTGAAGTGCTTTGTGACAAGCTCCCTCTCCTCCCTGTGCACAAATTGATTGCCACATTCGTCTGCAAAATGCACAGTCATTACACTTTCCGGTAAAATCCTAAAGCTCTCCAGTATTACATCACTGCCGTGACTGAAGACACTGGTCAAAGAGGAAGACCTTGAGACGGGCCTTGAAGAAGGCAAGGAAGGGAGCAAGGCAAAGAGGTCCCGGATGGAGTTCCACAGGGTGGGAGTAGAAAGGCTGGAAGCCTGACTGTCGATGGTGGGGCGGGCAGGGTGCGTAATGAAACAAACTTGAGCAATTGCGTCATTAGTATCTGGAGTATCTCTAAACCTAGGCAAAGTGACATTTTGGTAAAAAAAAATTCTTCATTAAAAATGGTAAGTTCGGGGCGGTAGATACCTTCCGTGGGTTGACACCTTCAGGGTGTTCTCTTGTGGATGATTTTTGCAGCTAAACTGTTTAACCTTTTGCAGACTCTTCGAGCGTTCATCAGTGAACCGAAAAAGGTCAACCAAACTGAGCCCAGAGGAACGGGTAATGCAAGTACTTAACAGTAATGAATCTCTTGAGTGGAGGGAAAAAAACGTTAACAAACATCAATTAAAAGCAAATCTGTTAATAGCTCGTGCTAGTTAGGAACGTGGTAACAGTAGCAAGTGCAGTTTTTTTGTGGCCAGATGTGGTGAGGCTATTTTTAAATGCACCGCATCAGCAACACACCTTAAATCAAGATGTCATCATGTGTTTAAGGGATAAACAAAGGTGGACTGGCTATATATATCGGGAAACTTCCCGAATTACCCCACAAATCGGCGACCCTATTTTACATCACAATCCCGAGCCCCTTCAGGGAGCCAGTCTGCCACTGGGAAGGGGGGAATGGGGCTCAATGAATTTTTACTCTGGCCCTCAGTTAAAACTGAGGTCCCGACTGTGGCCAGTTCAGGTGGACGTTACAAGATTCGCCGGCGCTACTTGAGAAGGAAAAGGTAGTTTCTCCCCGTGTCCTGGCCAACAATCTCCCCGATAAAATTGGTCATTCTTTGGCAGTTTGTGGAGGCAAATTGCTGCGTGCAAATTGTCTGCCGCATTTGCCTACAAAAAGATTTTTGAACGAAATTCACCTGCTTGCGGAACAAGCTGCCAAATAGCAGGGAATATGCCAGGCCATCGCCAATCTCCGTGCACGACACAGTGCTAACGCACGCTAACACTCCCTTCGCTCTCACGTACGTCACCCAACTTATTTCTTTAACCCCCGAAAAGCAATAGAAAAGGGCAAGGCTTTGTTTCTCTTCCCCCTTTGGTCTTTCGGGACCGTTCATAGTTTTAGATCATTTTACGAGGCATCTAAATGCTTCATCAACTTGTTTCCCCCCCCTCCCTCCACGCTCAAACATATATAAAAGAAATGAAATGCATTTTCCTTTCCCTTTGTGAATCTTTCTTGCGCAGCATCACTGTAGTGAAATTGGTCTCACTGATGAAAATGTATGCAGGCTGAACTCCTGCTGAAAACAATCAGGTTTGTTGCGCTCTGCAATTTCTATGTTGCTGCTTTTCATTTCCAAGTGTTTCCTCGCAAACTCCAGGCATGCCAAAGTCGATACTGGGTGATAATCCCTAAATGATGGCAATAAAGAGTTTTTTTTTTAAAAAAAAGAAAACTCATTCAAGCAATTTTTTTAAATCCCCTGGTGTGGGGTTAAACAGAAGTGACAAGAAAATAACTCAAAAGTATATTTGTTTCCTTCCCGCTTTAAAACAAATGAAAAATAGGATTGACGATGAGACAGCAACAGCAAAGCACTGTTCGTTGGTTCATTTTCGAGAGGTGAAACAATAACTATGAGAGGGGAGGAATAGGGCGAGAGCCTGGTCTGACTAATGAGATTATTTTCATTGAAGAAACTAAATTGGTGAGGAGATGCCTATGTAAATGGTGCAGATGTAAGCAAGCCACAGGGCATAGACACAGGAGAAGACACAGGTTTAAAACTAACAAGCCGCGAGGAAAGATGAGAGATTAGAAGGATGTTTTATCCAGTTAAGTTGCAGGGATGTGGGATATCCAGCGGGAGAAGAAGCTGCTTTTATCAATTAGCTTCTTCAGAAAAGAACTGGATGTGTAACAATAATGATCCTTGCATTAGATGTCGCACCTCGTCGAAACGTCTCAAGGTGCTTCTCTGATGAGTGCACTGACTGCGTAATTGTAGGCAAATGTGTCCGAGTGTTGGGGTCCGCAAAGAAAGATTGAATGGGGATTGACCACGTACTTGGTAACTTGTATGAATGGAAGAAGTGTTGTGTCTGGTTAACTGTCCACATTTTGCGGTAGCTGGAGGTAGAGAGGCAGGGAGTCAAGGAAGAGTGAAAAGTACACTGCAGACAGTGGAAAATCCCTGTTTATCAGCTGTTGCATCCTATTCTTTCACTGGGAAACCAGAGCCAAGCCTGATCTCATCCTCACAAGATGTCACAAGATTGGTTTGGATGAAGAAGGACCCTTCAGCTCAGCAGATCCCATCCCTGCACCCTACCATTTCTCCCCGGATCGAACCTGGTGTCCTGGCTTCAACCATCTTTCCTGGCAACCTGTTCCAGTCATTGATTGCCCTCTGAGTAAAGAAAAACTTTGTGGTATCTATCCTGAAATTGACCTTTACAACTCTAGGTGAGGCCTAACCGAGATCACTGCAATTAACCAGGAGCCCCGTGCGATTTACTATCTGTCTGACTATCCTGGCTGCTCTGAGCCTCACTGTATCATCCTGCAAAACTGTCCCAGCTGAGTTCAGATAACTCTGGCAAAATGGAAGATTTTTGCAGTGTGGGTGACTCAGTCCTGAAGTCAACGCCCATTTTTTTTTGCTATTCGCTCCCGTGATGTGTTGCAATTTGCATTGCCTTTACATTTAAAGTTATTTTTTTCCCCCCCAAACCTTAGACCTCCGTATTTCCACATGAACAACAGCCTTTAATGAACAAGGGATTGACCCTTCAGCGTTTCCCCTGTTTAATGCAAGAGTTAGCTTGCACATTCTTTCATTAGATGATAACGCGGAATAAACATCTTCAATCATTAATGGATGGTTTGGCTGCAAAGGCTTTCTGAACGTACAATGCCTCAATCACACTGCAGCAACAGTTGAAGGAGCTCACCATATGTATGTCATATTCAAGGTAATGGGGTGTACTGACTTGAACTGCCTTTTAATGAGCTTCACAGTTATAGGAATGGGACTGCTACCTTCCACTGGGAGCTTGAAGCATTTCGCTGAAACTCTGTCATTTTACAGGAATCTTTTTTTGGCAGCTGATCAATTTGGATTGCAGAAATCGTTTCCTCCGTGATTTCGGCTTACGTTGATTAGATTCCGAGGAAGTAATTGTGTTTCGTGAAGAAACTGGAAATTTTCAACCCTTCCCCCCCCCCCGCCCCCACCCACCACCAAACAAGAAGGGTTGCCTTCAAGGCTGAGATTTCAGGCTCATCGTGGTGGCAGATGTACAATCCCCATGCAGTGTGTGTGTGTGTGTGTGTGTGTGTGAACTCTGGCACATGTACCTTCTGCGCAGTGGAAATGATGCATTTCTGACCAGAGAGCCGCAGAAAGATGGGAGGTTCCAAGATATTCTGAGGGTAAGTTTTTTTTTAAGCCATGAAGTGAGTGAACGGACTGAATTTATTTGAGGGATAGTCAGGCAGGACACTGGGAGAGAGAGAGAGAGAGAGAGAGAAACTCCCTTCTCTTTTAGAATAGTGCCAGGGGATCTTCAACATATTGAAATTTATATTTAATATTCACAATATAATATAAATGAAATCGAACATCGACATCGCATCAACGCTGAACTACAAAATGGTTGCTTGTATGTTGTTTGTTTGCTTCCCATTTCCCATAAGGGCATCACTGATTGATTCACGAATAAACTTCGGAAATATACTTTGTTTCTAAAAATATATTTCCGAAACTCTGGAATAAATCTGCTCGCGCTGAAGGAGATCCTTTCTCCCTTGCGTTCCCAACCAGGGTGTTGTGTGCCTCATGTGTTTACGCTGCAGATTGCCCTGGCTTCTCCCAGACAGGCCTCTCCACATTCAGAGCTGCTCGCCTGTTGCTCTATCTGAGCCTTTGTTTACGGGCACATTAGGTGGCAATTCACTGACAAATGCATAATATATACAGAGCATTATTAGGAAGAATAAGCGTGGGTGCGTGGAAAATTTAGAGATCAAACTAAACAGTAACAAACACGTTAGAAAATACTTAAGTGCAACGATTTCTGGTGGAATTGAACCATTACTTCATGTTATATTTGCGTGTCAGATCAATTTGCAGGTCTAGCACTTACATTATTCATTATTGCTGTCTTTGTGGAGTTGTTACTGGATCTAAAAGCTTCAAATTACTGTTAATGTAGTAAAATAGCATTGCCAGATTTGCATTTGAAGCAGATTTGTTTAGTTAGGAGAGATCACCGGGATTGGTTTGTGCCTCAAAAACTAGGGTACTCAGTCCGTTTGTACCACCTCACTTGCTCCATTGGCCCAGTTAAATCGAATAACTGATCACCAACCTGGCACCTTACAAGTTAACCTGCTTCCATTTTGTTCCAGACTGACTTTTACCGACTTGACCATTGGGGTAGCTAAAGAGTTAATTCCTAACAAGATCTGAACTGCCGTGTGGTATCAGACAGAGTAGTTTGCGATGTGTTTTGCACTTCACCTTGAGAAATTTCAAATGGGAATACTTCTCCCGAAACCCTAAGTGACAAATTTACTGTTATTCAAAAGCGTTATCCATGTAGTTTCAATATGTTTTCACCAAATAACAATCACCCTTGCATTTGATACAGCGCCTTATCACGTCTTCAAGGCGTCTCAAAGCGCTTCACAGAATATACTGTAAAGTGAATTGACTGTGTATTTTGTGGGCGAAACACGGCAGCCAATTGCTCATGTACACATCGCTTGGAAAAATTGCTTTTAATAAGATAAACCTAAAGGTATCGCCTTCATAGAATCATAAAAACTTCCAGCACAGAAGGAGGCTGTTCGGCCCATCGTGGCTGTGCTGGTTCTTCGAAAAAGCTACCAACTCATCCCAATCCCCCGTTCTTAACCAATAGCCCCGCAAAATGTTTTCCTTTTTAAGTACCTATCTAATTCTCTTTTGAAACCTCCTATTGACTTAATTTTAACAGAAGCCAAAAGAAAACGCAGTTTTATTTTATTTTTTCAAACAAAATTAACATTTCCTTTCCAAAGCGAATGCTGCTTCCAAAACAGCTTTCAATCATTAATGGATTTTTTTAAAATGAAATTAAAAATGAAGGGTTTGCCCATTCCCAAGGATGCCACCTCCAACAATGCATCACAAGTGCAGCACTGTATCGCAGGGCCAGCGTAGCCGTTGAATTCTGAGTTGGGGCTTGAACCCACAATCTTCTGACTTCACAGCGAGAGTGTTGCCAGCTGAGCCAAGTTGACAAATGGCTTCAGAACCAGCTCAGCATGGAACTGGGCTCCCGTTTAAAGTTAACAGTCGATAATCACTGATAGAAATTTAGAGAGTGAAACAAAAGCAAAGGAAAGTCCTACCCAGTACCGTACGATTTTTTTTGCAGCGTCTGAATAAACAAAGAACCTCTTCGTTATCACCGTAAAAACCTTAAGGGTCAATCGGAGATATGCAACAAAATGACTCCGCTTTTATGAGTCGGAAAGCTGGGTACAATGGCTCCGTGAACACAGCCTGGAATTGATGTATTAGGGTCATTGTGTGGTTGATCCCGTAGAATGATAGCTGGCCGGCAGAATAGTCCAGGTGCACTCCTAGTCTTTCGTGTTTCGACGGTTTTATTTTAACTTGGGTCCCATTGTGCCACGCTAAGCAATGGTCACTGAACGACTGCAAGCCCCAGGAGAGGCTGTTCTTTCCGATGAAGCAAACGCTGTCCGTTCCTTTCCTTGGTATCGATTTATACGTAACGCCCGCCAGGCTCCCTTCGCTGATTTCCACCTCCCAGTAGTGGGCGCCTCTTTCGAAATGTTCCATGCACAGCACTTGCCAGCAGGAGTCAAACCTCTCCGTGTGGTTGACGTAGAAAGCTTCCTTCGGCCAGATGTTCAGCACCTTGCGGTTCTCCTTTGACAGGGAGAGGTGCTTGTGCGTCGTCTTCGAGTCGAACGTGAGCTGGCGAGCGCAGGCCAGGAAATTGCTACGGTTCCTCCCTAGCTCCGTCGGCAACGGCCAGTAGCTCCTCAGCTCAGCCACCTCCCCGGTCAAGCTCCCCGAGATTTCGTCGCATTTCCTCCGCAGACGCTCCTTCAGATCAGCCACCACTCGATTAACGCCAGCAAAGCTCAGGTGAACCTCGCAGTTGGACCGAGCTGAAGCCGTTTCCCTTTCACTGCTGAAGATCTTGAGCGCCTGGAGGAAACTCACGTCGTCCACGTTCTGCGAGAGTTCTTCCATCTCATCCTTCCTCCTCGCGAGCTCAGCCGAGCGTCGCTTCCTCTCGCCGATGGCTTGCCTGGTCTTCCGCAAAGCGGCTTGCTCCTCTCTGGCAATGAACGTGGCCACTCTCTCCTGCGCCTCTTCCACAGCCCGCGCCAGTTCAGAGAATCTGCCAGCGATGACCTTGTTCACCTTGACAGCGGAGACCGGAATCCTGTCGGTTTGCTGCGTCAAGTCCCGAATGTCAGCGTCGGTCGCTTGGATGACTTTCTCCAATTCCGCCCGTTTAGCCAAGAGCCATCGGTCTTGTTCGGCCCTCTCCTCCTGTACAGTCACCAGGACGTGGTATCTGTGTTCGCGGATGGCACACATGCAGCAGATGAAGGTCTGGTCTGTCCTGCAGAACAGCTCCAGCAGCCTGTCGTGCCTTTCGCACTGTCGGCTTCCGTTACCTTTCACCAGATCCGTCAACGGATGGTGCAGTAGCTCGGCTAATGTCTGATGAGGTTTTACGTGGATTTGGCAAAACGACGCTGCGCACACGGAACACGACTTGACGGCCTTGAACTCCTGGTCGACGCAGAAGTCGCACGCGACGCTCACCGGGTGGCAATCAGACTCGGGGAGCGCGTGCCTTTCTGACGGTCGACCGTTCCTCACAAGGTCACACAAAACCGTGTTCTTGCTAAGCTGGGGCCTCTCAGGAAAAATAGCCCGGCACTTGGGACAGCAGCTGGAAACACCGGCGCTGGCTTCCTTGTCCCAATACCGCTTTATGCATTCCAGGCAGAAATTATGCCCGCAGGGAATTGTCACAGGATCCGTGAACAATTCCAAACAGATGGCGCAGAGGAGCCCTTCCTCAAAAATAGCCTGCTGTGACACTGCGGCCATTCTGATGAGAAAAGGGAGAAGCAATGAAAGTGAAAGGAAACAAATGTGACTTCCTGTATTGTCAGTTGGTTATGAATGATTAACTCTTCCCCAGAAACTGATTTGAGCACTTGCAGGCAAGTTAGCAAACAGCTCCACCTATGTTTGGTTTATCCGTTGCTTGCTTAATAAACTGAGACCAAAGTTCCTTCATAACTAACTCCCGATCTCGCGGAACGCACCTTGCAAGCACGCAGTTCCCCGTCATCACAACTAACAATCAAAATGAAATAAAAAATTAAATGAATATTAATCAAAATGGTAACAAACCAAAATTCCAGCCCGATTATAAATCCCAGTTCAATTCTCTTTCTCCGAAGGTTAATAAAATACACGCTAAAACCTTAAGAGTCACCCCGTCTTCCCGTTTAACTTACGTGAGTTCCTATTTGATTTGGACAGCAGTCATCCATTGTAATATATGCCTACAAAAAATACAGGAAATCCTGACATGACTTGCTATAAATCGCACTGGAACTTGCTGATGCACTCTCTCCTTTGCCGAAGCATCTCTTTTCCAAACAAACTTTCCTACGTACAATCCTAGCTTCTGTGAAGCACTTTGAGACGTCTCACCAACATGATAAGGCGCTATTATCAAATGTAAAGATTATTATATTATTTAACTGTAAATATTCTGGGCTGCATCTACAAGTATATGAGACAACTACTTGCAACTGAGCAACTTTAGGGTATGAGTGACACTAATTATTACAACTCAATTATATTAGTTGTACCCATTTGACAGAACAACGAGAGTCCAGGCGGAGACAGATACCACAATATGACAAATTCTGTTTGTCATTCTCAGTGAATCTGTGCAGTGCAAAAAAAAAAGACATAATTGTCCACTTGGTTGGAGTGGCGAAGCTTTTAGCTGAAATGCTTATTTTTTTTTTGTTTGCTTGCCTTTGATGTCAAGACAAAGCAAGGAAACAAGTTGGGTGAAAGATGTCCTTACTAGATAAGAGGAATTTAATTTAAAAACAGAGAGAGAAAAAAAAATTGTCTTGATTCGGCGGCAGAGAGAGAGAGAGAGATAAAAAAACAAATAAATTATTCACGTGGAATGTGGTACAATCCCTACATTATTAAAATGTTTCTCAAATTGTGAAACTTGACAGATAATGTAAGTGGAATAATGAAATGCATGAGAAAATAACATTATAAACTCAGGAAGATTTGCATTCAGATCCGGACCACTTGAAGCTTGCGTTGGCTAAATCGCAGATGTGAAAATAAAACAGGAGATAGGAAAGATTCTTGCAAGATAGTCAAAATATACAGAAGCACCCCCTCCCCCCCCCCCCCCCCCCCCCCACACACACACACAGACCTCTCCCCCCCACCCCCAGCTAACCTGCCAAGAATCTAATCATGGGTCCTGGTAGTTAGTGTTGCCAGCAGTAATAATAATAATCCTTGCATCTGGTATAGCATTTTCCAGACGTCTCAGAACCCTGCACAGAATATACTGTAAAGTGTAGGGACTGTATATTGCACCATCTTATGAGACAAAAAAACAGGGGTCTCAGAGCATAGATTACCTCTCTTTCTTTATCACATCTCCTTCTATATTCAACCCTTAGAACTAACGTGCATTTCCTCATGAAACCGCCCATATTCACAAGATCAGTTCGGATGAAGATCCTTCGGCCCATTTTATCTCATCCTTCCAGAGTACCCGCCTGCCATCTTGGCAATCACAGAGCATCAAGCTTTAATCTTGAAATGAGTTCCGGCTTTAACCACCCTTCCTGGCAACCTGTTTGATGTCCAGTTTGACACGCCACCTTTATTCTCACTACAAGCCATTAGACCTCCACCCACACTCCTTCCTCCCAACATCACCACCATCATCGTAAATAAAGAAATTGGCAATTTTTGACCTTGCATCAAAGTAAATTTCTTAGCCATCTTTTGCTGAGAGTGCGATCGCTCCACTAATTCTACCTCCGACACAGCCAAACCAGATCAATGAAAAGATATTCTGATCACATCTTGCTTCTTTGCTTAGGTTCCTTTAAACCCGAGTGTATTTTCCATCTTATTTTTAGTGCTGAATTAATTGGGGTGATGGATATGTGCCGGGGGAAATTCATCATGAGCTGGTGTCAGAATCGGCATTTTATTTAAATACTTTCAGTCCTTTTTCCTATTCTCTGAGTTGCTTTTCTGACAAGATTCTGTCAGGAGAACATTTTCCCAAAAGGTAACAGTGCTTGTAAAAGCAACGTGGACATTGAACAAAGATGTCCCTTTCATTGTTTGTCAGTGAGTGGCATTTGCATTACATAAACATTGCTGACAGCTTATCCCAGTTTCTGGAGCCTACAGTGCTGCATATTTGGAGTTGAATCTGATCAGTAGATGTTGAATTAAATGTCTGAAACCATCACGTGCTTTTGTTCACCCAATCTCTCCCTGACATTTGAAGATTTTTGGCTGAGGATAATGGTAAGTATTAATTTTTGATTCCTTGACCATCTCCCTTCAAGGATACGTTTACGTATCTCAAATAAGCGAAAGTCCAAATCTGACCTTCACTTAAGATGGATAAAAAATGAGAGCTATTTCTAAAATATTTTCATTGGGAGACATACCTAGCTAGCAGCCCAACACGTTCTGAATACTGCAGAGTCATCAATGAACCTTGGAAGTGTAGAGATGTCCTCAGCCCAAAGGCCTATTGGTTGGTGGTCCTAACCTGGCAAGCAACATGACACATAATACTAGTAAGCTGTGTGATTACCTTTAGAGGATTTATTTAATGTTTCGTCCGAATTTTCTCTTGGGTCCAATAAGCATTGTATATCATTGTTTCTCTGCACTGTGGCATTGGAGATGCACAAGAATGTCTCAGTGATGTTTTTACACCTCATATTATTATTACGATTATTATTATTATTATTATTATTATTATGTAAGCATGAAGTCCTATCTTCTTTCCTGCGCACTCTCTTTATGTAGCCCTGATATAAAGTGCTCCATGATTCGGGTTTTTAATTGGAATTTCTTTTTGGATGTTGGATGAGCAGCCTTGATAGGCTAACGATTCACTCTTGCCTGAAACCATTTCCATGTTACTCTGTAATAGTCAGCACAATAAGTATTGCCAATCCTTTGGGTATTGCACAAGAAAGTGGTTTCACCGTAAGGCTATCTTTTTAACATTCACTTTAATTTAGAATCCTTTGCAAAGCAAATGACTAAACGCTTTGAGGTACAAATATTGTAAATTGGGTCAATTCCATGTACACTATAAATCATGTTGTCCAACACTTCTTTATAGTGAATCATGCAGTGCTTTGTAATCGGTTACACTTGATTGTTCTGCCCTGACTACCATTTAAGATGCCTTCTAGTTATATTGTAGATGAATACTAGTACGTATGAGAATAATGTCTCATGAGTATATGGTCAACACTGACAGATTCTAGCATCAAACATACACTTTTAACATTTCTATTTATGCCAAGTCTTCATACCTTCAGGGAACTCTGTCACTGATCTGGTCCTGTGGGTAACTCTCATTCACGTTTAGAACCTAACGCAAGCCATTTGATTCCTCAAACTTGAACTGAATTTCACGTGGGTTCAACAAAAACCCATCCACCTCGTGAAGCTGAAGGCAACAGAAAAAACACGGTGGCTGCAATACTCTCCAGCACTAGTGGGCACTAGCCAGCAAAGTCTTTGCCCTGTCAATAGCTGATCTGCTGATCATGCTAGTTGACCAACAACAACAACAAAATGTATCGTATAGCACCCTTCACTTGGAATAGACTCTCAGAGCGTCTGAGCAATGATTGAGCTGCAATTATAGATCTATTTGGAGACATGAATTAATTAATATTAGACATCGGACGACTTAAAGATAAGTTATCACATGCTTGTTGCATGCAAAAGGTAATCCTTCCGTCAGGATATTTTTTTTAAAAACTAGAGTTAATCTCTTTACTGCTGATTTGTGGGATTTCATATCTGGTCAAGGCTTCAACGCGTTTTAACTTAAAATGTTTGTAAAATGAAACAAATGACGAAGCCATGAGCTTTGACAGTGGAGTAAATAATAATAATAATCCTTGCATTTGATATAGGGCCTTGTCACATCGTTGAGACGTCTCAAAGCGCTTCACCAAATATATTGTAAAGTACATTGAATGTAAGTCCAGTGCGATGCAAAGAAAATTTTAATTAACTTCAATTTCGATAGCAAAAATCAACCAAATTATCAGATGCTGGGTTCTCCAATGCTAAGCAGATGCCATGTTACATTTTATTCTTTCAAACTAATATTTAAACTCTTAGCATACTGGTCGTCACTGTGATGCGCAAGAAACTTTAGAGTAAAGGATAGGACTGAGAAAATTCATTAAGTTGGACAATTGTTTCACAAGAAATATGACTGAGATAACAAATGAGTCGTTGAAAAAAGGAGGATATGGGTTTTAATTGATGGATACTTAATGCTTTACGCCCATTAATATCTCCTTAACTTGTGTGCAGTGCACCATCACCAGGAGCAATGGAAGTACTGATCAGTGTCTACAGTCATATCTTTAGTTTTAGACCATTGAATTCTTTAAGAACACACTCACGCATAACACACAAATCTTGTGATTTAGCACGCCCATAGAAATCAGATGTCAAAATGATAAATGGGACTAAAAATAAGTCATTTGCTCTCCCCTGAACCAGCACTATACTAGCTTGCGTTAAACTAAGTGTTTGCGCTAATCTGCCCAGAATTGGCTTTGTCAGCAAACAGGACATCTTTGGACACAAAGCATGAGGTAATGTCTCACACTTGTGGCAGTTCCTTTCACAAGATCCTTGCTTTCTTCTAAAAAGAGAAGCAAAGAATACCTTGACGCAGATAAAGAAATAATTTGCTCGTAACAAGATAGCTCACGCCGGGAGACAGCAAGCATCTACTACATGTTAAATTTCGAAAGGCATTAAAATGAAACCAGATATTCTTCACTTGACTAATGCAAAATAATAACACGTCTTTGCAAAGCGGGAGTCGGATCTTGCAAAAGACGAGCGATTCAAAGGCTACTGCGGAAGAAAAGCCAAAGGAGTAATGAATTCCGCTGATTTTTGTAAGAAACCACAGGGGTGACTCGCTAATGGTTAGTAAATTTACCAACCAATGAAAGATGTGAAGCACTCGCCTGACAAGGTCACCATATTTATCCACAATTGGAATATTACCGCTCTGGGCGTGTATTGATGTGTCAGTCACCTCGCTCTATCAAGAAGAAGTGTGGCCCATGCAGATAAAAGCTTTGGATGTTCTAACAGGTTACACCTCTTTTAAGGCAGAACTGTCTTTCAAGGAATGTCCACGAAAGGCAGCCTGACATAGAGACCATCTGGGTATTTAGAAGGGAGATACAGCAACAACTTGTATTTATATAGTGCGCTTCAAGCAGGATAGCATCTCAGAGCATTGCAATTGATAATGATAATGATAATAATAATAATCCTTCCATTTAATATAGAGCCTTATATCGTTGAGACCTCTCAAAGCACTTCACGGAATATATTGTAAAGTGGTTCGACTGTGTATTTTGTTGGTGAAATATATGATCGATTGAGATAGATTAGATTAAATTCGATTGATAGATTGAGAAGTGAAGGTATTAAGGGGGATAGAGAATAGGTGGGCAAATAGGATTAAAGATCTGTCATGATCTAGTAGACGGTTGGAAATGGCTCGATTAGTTAAACACCTGTTCCTACATTTCTTGAAGAACTGCGGGGGTGAAAAATAAATCTGGCCTGTGATGTGATGATTATCACCGATGATATTATTACATCATACAAGACAATTTTCAGCCCAGCCTTGTGCAAAAGAAGAATCGATAGAGGCAGATTTAGGGTCGGTCACCAGTTTGCCATGGTTCTCGCCATCGCAAACTTAATTCATCCATTGTACGTTATAGAACAATGTGTCAGCTCCATTCATTATAGATTACTAAATATTACGGTTTACCAGGAGCAAGCTTAAGGGCTCTGCGATTTTCATTTGAGAGCGAAATCGAAGTGAGCGATTCCTCATGCTAGACGATAAAAGCTGTTATTTTAACGTTGAGGGAGCAGCAATAGATAGGCATTATTTCCCACCTTTAATCTAAACTCCTTTGCCGTAGACAAATCCCCTATGGCTGCAGGGATGATAAACTCATAAACAGTCTCTTAACACAACCCAATAGAACACGGAATAATTTGCCGCAACTGGCTTTGAAGCTAAGGCCATAACAAGATTTGAAAGAGAATTAGATAAATATTTGAAGAGAAACGATGTTAAAAGGGTGCAGGGAAAAGATCAGGGAATTGGGATTAAAGTATATAACTCCAGTGGACAGCTAGCATCAGCATATGCTTGCCCAAATGGCCTCCTTCTGTGCTGTGATCTCTATGATTGTTTGAAACCTCCGCACATTACCACCTTCGAAATGTAATTTTAATAAGAAAATATCGCCATGGAGCATCTTCAGGGAAGGCTGAGAGAAAGTTAACATTTGAAAACAAACTGTTTAAACTTCCAAAACCTCTTTATATTTCCTTTCATTTGGGCTAACTGTATTTGCTCTTGATGAAAGCATCGTGCTGTGGCCTGCCTGCAGTATAATTGATTACACGCAACTTTTTTTGCTGAATTGAAGATAAATTGTAGGTTGTGTGATCACCCTGCCAACAAATCTAGATGCAACGTCTTGTGCAAAATTGCATTGGATGTGTTTGTCGGAAACTAATTTTTTTCCCCCCTAAGCTGGTGAGAATTCTTTCAATGGATTCCATCCTTTTCATTTGCACATTATTCATAGAATGTCAGAGCTTTCACAGCTCATATAACACTAAGCTGATATCAAAGCAAAATAATACGGTGTTCTGATTTGTGCCATTTGTGAGGTATCTTGTTCTTCCTTAAATGCAGCCTCAGACATGGTGGCAGGATTAAATGTGTCAAAATTGCAGTTGCTCTGTTTATCTGAACCCTGTAAGCTTGAGGAAACAGTCAGACGTGTCCTCAATCTGTCTAGCGAAATTCCTAACAGGCAATATTGCTACGTTCTGCAAGAGTCAACTTGGAGCTGTTCATTAACTTATTGGGCCGCCTCACCTATATCAACAAGGGCTTTTGGTTCAAAGTTTATGGTGGGCCAAGCCACAGGGCTACTCATCCAACAACAACTTGCATTTATATAGCGCTCTTCGCGCAGGGCAGCGTCTCTCAGAGCGCTTAACAGTGGCAGAGTCGGGTGTGGGGAGAGAGGAGATGACCGCAAGCACGGTCGACCAACGAACTGCGTCCACCGAAGAGAGCTGAAGTAACGCAAGGCGAGGGTTTGCGAACGGGAGGGTTGGTTGCAAACAAACGTACAACCCGGGAAAAATCCCGCCATCATCAAATTCACATTGCAGACAGACAGCAAGGGACAAAGCCGAGGTTCTTATCTATGTAATCTCCCCGAGATATTATATGGCATTCACACCATTAAACTGTCTAACTGACACCCAACGTAAAGCCAGTAAATTCCCTCTGAAAGATCAGAATGTAAATGCAATGCTTGTGTGGGTGTAGTCTGTCTGCCCAGCAGCTATTTTCTATGAGTGTTAACTGCACTTCGCTGACAGCTGATGAAACTGATCGATCATGCGTGAAAAAGGTAGGATTAGGAGGAGGTGGTCGTGGGGGGGGGTGGGGTGGGGGAGAGGTGGGAATTGATCAAAAATGTCCAGCTTATGTGCTTAGCGCTTGAAAATAACAATTAGTATTCAGCTCATACGACAGTGATTTGAAGTAGGGCAATGAGCACTGGCAGTTTTCATAACCTGTATCACAGTGCTCCGTGAACGAGAGCTTGCTCGAATACCTGTGAGGTGCAGGTGTTAAATTGCCGTACTTCTTAAAGGGTTACTCAAACAAGTAACATTTGGGGACCAGTTTGTTCTGTGCGTCCACTTTTGAGGGAATAAAGGGTCTTAGAGGAATCTAAGACGGAGAGGGGGGGGAGGCGATAAAAAATAAGAAAGGCAGAGATAATAGGGGCAACAACACCTTCTGATGTATATTTGACCAGACAGGGTTGCTGAATGATCTCAAAAGCTTCAGCTTAAAGTTTAGTCCTAATAAATGGTACTATGCGAAGCAAGCAAAGAACAACCAAAGGAATTACTGATATCTCAGCTCCCTCCAGTGGTCACGCACAAAACAGTGCGTGGCTGTGTCTCAAGCCTGTTACGCACCCATCCCAGGCACAAACAAACAAGCATAACATGGCATCTTGTGGAAAATATACTCTACTGGATTATGGTGGTGTCGCCACAAATGCTCCGCGAGCGATTCAAACGGCACTCTGGAATTACGATTCTCCTGTAAGGTGCGAAGACGATGTGATTCCAAGTTCCAACGTGGGACTCCAACCTTCTGACTCGGAGGAGTCACTTTGTGGCTGTTTGTGGGACATTGCTGTGCTCAATGCTGGCTGCCGCGTTTCGCCCACAAAATACACGGTCACTCCACTTTCACAGCACGTACTGTGAAGCGCTTTGAGACGTCTCGACGACGTGATAAGGCGCCATATCAAATGCGAGGATTATTATTATTGTCCGAAATTCAATGTTTCTGCTCAAACTCTCTTCTTAACTTTATCCACTTTTTACACCCACGTTATCTGCACGTCATGTGCACCCGCCTACTGGACACTGTTGAGCACTTCTATATATTTCTGTAGCGTATTGATGTACACTTGTTAATTCAATACATCACTTCTGTGGCAGATGATGGTGTTTCGATTCATTTTTCCTATATTGGACTTGCAGTTTTTCAAATGCAAAGTGTCCATTTATACATCCATGGGTAGAGTGTCATTACTTGTATCGCGTTTAAGTCCTTCAGTAATAATCATTGTATGAAGGAGATCAAACTCAAATGTATCAATTCTTCATACTTTCCTTCAATTCTTTTCTCATTCTTAATCTCATCCATTAGCTCGCTCCTGGATCTCCCTCTTTATATTTGTAATTTATGTTGATTCTTTTATCCTTTTATGTGTTCCATTGTACCCGATTGGTCTCCATCCTTCTGCCATGATTCACTCTATTCTTTGTTTGCCACCCAATTTGTGACGTGGGCACATTTCAGCAGTCATTACAGATACGGGGCCGATTTACATGAGTGTGAGTATCAAGCAATACGTTGCAACGGTTTATACTTAGCAAAAGTCACTCCCAATAACTTTTTTGGAAGTTATGTAGCTAAAAACTGTAGCTTGTTATACTTGCCTGAGCCAGATATGGGTAAATTACATTAAAAATCAGCCTCAAGCAAATGTAGCAAGAAAGGGAAGGGTCTAACAGATTTACACAAAATTTTCCATCGTAAACTATTTTATATACTGCCCCAAAACAGCTACTAGTTTAAGATACTTTACCCCAGGTGCCGTTTATCACTAAAGAGACACAAAGGGTCTTCAATACAAACAATTCTGTTTGATTTATCATTATAATGCTATTAATTATTTACACAAATGGCTCTCCTCTTCTCCACTGCTGGAAATCATTTTAAAACTTTTGGCTATAACTGTCTTAGTTATTAATGCAGTGAATAATGGTTCAATAAATCAGCGTATTTCTGTAAAGCCATTGTAAAGTATGGCACTGTACTATTGCTGCTTTGCTCGATGTACCTGCATAATGAGTTGCCTTTACAAACGTGTGAGTTGCCAATAAACGTTCCTCAGAGCCCACGCAACGAGTTATTGTTCACACCACATAAGGCTATGAGCTTTCCCGTTTTACTGCCACAAACCTTACAATATAAAATTCTTAGGAATATTGAAGAAAGTTACTGAGGGGAAACAGTAGTTCACTCAAGACAAAGTCAGCATCATCAAACTCTCCAACTCATGCACACTATAACCAAGCCAATCAGAGTCATTTGACAGAGTGTTTAAAATTATAAAAGGGCTTGATGAAGTTGGCATAAATAGGCTGTTTCCGCTGATTGGGGAGACCTTAACCAAGGACAGAAGTATAAGATAGCGACTAGGGGATCTAAGAGAGAATTTAGGAGGAATTATTTCACGCAGAGGGTAGTGAGATTGTGGAACTCGCTGACTGAAGCAGTGTTTGAATCAGATAGCATTCAAAAGGAATATACTGTAAAGTGAATTGATGGTATATTTGTGGGCAAAATGCGGCAGACAATTGCGCACAGCAGTGTCCCACAAACAGTCGTGGATTGAAAATGACCAATTTAATATTGTTTTTTGTTTTTGGAGGGATTATTATTAGGCTCTGTGTGGAGTAAGGAAACTTGCCCAAGGTTTCGCCCTCTGCCTGGAATTGAACCCAGGTGTCTTGCTTGCAAGGCGAGAGCTCGAACCACTGAGCTACAGAACTCCAAATATAAATATAAAGAGAGAAATATAAATGAGGCATCAGGCATCTGTAACAAAACCTCTGGAGAAAAGATAGTTTTATGAGTAGTTGTCTCACATTCTGTTGATTACTTTGATTTTCTTGGAGAAAATCTGTTCTCTGAAGTAGGACTTTTATTTCTTAAATCGTATTTATCAATCGGTGGGTGGGAAGAATTGCCACCTGGATTCAGATCTGCTCTATTTATGCAGCATTTTAATTTGGTAAATTGTTGAATTCAGTCTCAACTTTGAATAAGCTTGAAGATTAGTGGTTGCGAATCTGTGCGTTACTGATGGAGGCAGAAATCGAAGTTTAGATCCAGTCCGAATCAGGCAACAGCAGAGAAACATCTGGACACCAGCAATAGCAGAGCAACAACTGAACACTGGTATGAAATGAGCCACACCTGGACACTGGTAAGAGTGGAACGTCTGGAACAGCTTCAGGAGGTGAAAACGAAAGCCATTACTCCTTTTCTCAGATGGAATTGATTATCTCTCGAGTCTATAATGCAACAGCGAGTAATTAAAAATAACATCTTTCAGTATTGTATCATCCAATGAAAGAGACTTATGTACCACATTACTTGGTTCAGTAGGAAATCAGATAACTGTGGCATCCTGACAAATGAGTTCCCTGGGGGCACATGACTGGCGAACCAACCTCACATTAGAGTTCATAAGCTTAATTAGAATCCATTTCCTGCTGAAACAATGATTATGTTGAATAATTAAGGTCGCCATCTATATCACTCTGTCAAACCTATTTTTAAACACGGTGTGACTTATGATAAGGAATGCCATTATGAATTACTGAGCAAATGTTTAACAGAATTTGAAATCTTCGGGACATGTATAAATGTACCTTTCAGCGCCTTGGGACGTCCTCCCGACGTGAAAGGCACTCCATAAATGTAATTTTGTTGCTGTTGTTGTATCTGTGCACTTTGTTCACGAACAAGATATGAACTGGAATCGTGAATAAGATTTTGTTTCTTTCATTCATCATAGTAATAATAATTCTTGCACTTGAGATCGTGACTTATCATGTGACTCGAAGTCTCAAAGCACTTTCACTTTAAGAGTTTAATTTAAAGCTCCCTTGGGCCACACATCCGGTGCACCTGAGCCCTTCCGAACTATTAGGAGGTTCACAAGCCCGCTGTGGGAATGACTCATTTTTTTCTCTGTCTCGACAGCAAAGGCACCAGGAATCCAAATTTATTAATATTTATGATTGTACAGACTTCTGGAATACTCTTGACCGCGGCCTTAATTCGAAAGTTGGGATTTCTACAGCTGTTGTTAAGCACAAGGCTAATATATAAAGATCAGCCCTTGCAAATGTTCATTTTGTGGCAGCTGCAACATAAACCATCTTTAGGGCCAAACATGCCAGTCAATGAACAGCTTTCGGAATAGCTATTTCACCACGGCTCCTGCAGCTCACCCTTTTCCCAAAGATTTCCAGGACAAATGTTGCTTCAGCTGACCGCTGCATCTGTGAACTAGGATACTCCGATTTCTATCACAAACATTTATTCTGGGTTTCTTTAAGACCAAACAATAATTTCAACTTCCTGAATTTTTTTTACAGACCCAAGTAAAAACTCATTGAAATGCAGATGCGAAGGCACAGCACAAATAAATGGCTCGGGTGAGACTTATTTATAAGACAGAATCAAATAGGAATGGTGACTGAAGACCATGAGTTTGAACAACAAATAATGGAGTTTAGAGACAGTAACATTTCTTGTATCCAGATGGGAAATATATGCAAGAATTTGATATAAGCAGCAAGTGTTTCACCCATCCGTCCTGTATTCTTCCATGAGGGTTAGGATTATACTTATCCAGCAGGGGACAGTATATATCCAGTCGTAAAACATTCTTTTAGCCTTACCACATTGAAATTTCTCAAAGTGCTTGACAAGTAATTGATGACGAGTGTAGTGACTGTTTTTGTAGGCAGCACAACAGCCTTTCGAGTCAGTGAAGTCCCACAGTCAGCCTAGAGATGCTTGAAGGATACCAAGGGAAATTTCTTGTTTTTAGTTTGTGCTTTAGTATCTTGAGTGTCTGGCTGCTTCTTGGTTTAACCTCTTGTCCAGCATAATAAAAAATGTGGAAGAAATACTGTAGACACTGGTACAGAGTTTGGCGATTCCCTCTATTGAATTCAGGCAGAGTCTCGCATAACTTCATAATAGTTGTATAACTCCAGGCTAATTGAAGTCAGTGCAAAGTGAACTTTTAAAATGTAATTGGCTTGAAAAGATCTGTACCTGATGCTGGATCTCAATATTATAGATATTAATTTTCTTAATGTTAATGTTTAATGATATTAAAGAGCTGGTTGTCAAGCATACACTGAGCTTTGCTTCACTTGCACTGAGAGCAAGAGTTAATGTGGACCTGTCAGGACAACTAGACTGCCAGGTACCCTATCAAAGATTGCCTGCAGTACATCTAGCCTTGTAAGTTACTGAAGTGAAGATAAAGTGGTTTATTCCCCAACACTTGCTTCCACTGATCTAGGGGGAACAATCAAACCACAAGGTTTATTTTTTACAGAATATATATACATGGATAATAATAATAATAATCCTTGCATTTGATATAGCGCTTTTCACGTCGGGAGGACATCCCAAAGCGCTTCACAGAACACACTGTAAAGTGAATTGACTGTATATTTGTGGGCGAACGCGGCAGCCAATTGCGCACAGCAATGTCCCACAAACAGTCGTAGATTGAAAATGACTAATTTATTATTGTTTTTGGTTTTGGAGGGATTATTATTAGGCTCTGTGTGGAGTAAGGAAACTTGCCCAAGGTTTCGCCCTCTGCCTGGAATTGAACTCAGGTCTCTCACTTGCAAAGCGAGTGCTCTAACCACTGAGCTACAGGACTCCATGTGTGTGTGGCTCCACATGTATGTGACCCACAAAGTACAGTCAATCCACTTTACAGTATATTCTGTGAAGCGCTTTAAGACTCAACAAAAATGTGATAAGGCACTATATCAAATGCAAGGCGTATTATTATTATTAGATATTAATACTGAATTCAATCAATGTACCTTACTTTGCCTGTAATAACATGTGGGAGTTAAAACAAATTAAGTGAAGGAAATGTGAACTTTGTGAAAACACTAGCATATAATTGTTTCTATCACTCCCTCCAAACCTTTTTTAAATGGATTTGTAGATTTTCATTTATTGTTGCGTATGCTTCCACAAAATCTGTGTGAAGCACTTATTCTCTACATAAAAGGCAATACAGGATACAGTGCAAGTTGTTACATGTATATTGTACTGCAGTTGGTCTTATTTCCACAAATATTGAAAACTTGCAAGAGTAAGGGACTAAGTCAGGGAAGAATGGAAGGAAATGCATATGAATTCCTGTGGTGTACGATTTGACTTTGAATGCTTTATATCTTTTTAATTGAATAAGAAACTAAATTAGGATTCTCAAATGCTTTGAAAGTCAAGCTGAGAAATTCCCAAATGAATGTATTCCCTACTCCACCCCTCCTTCTTCCATGTGTACTTTAAAGGCATGAGAAATTAATCTTTAAATAAGACTTTTTTTAATATAAACTGGTTGAATTATTTACTCATGCAATATGATACACTAATGCTACTTTGCAATTTAAGTGTTCCTAGAATGACATCTCTATCAGTTAATATGTCAAGCTGGTTTGCAAAGAGATTCTTTGAAATTTGCATTATTTTTTAAAAAATTGAAAGAGGCTTAAAAAGAAAATTGAGTGAATTAATTGGTAAATGTCATTCTGTTGCAAATGAAGCAACCAAGCTGATTTTGATCATATAGTTTGAAAAAACAGGGTAAAATCCCATTGAATTATTAATAGCATCTGCCAGTTAAACAACTAATGAGGAAGTTCTTTAAAGATTAAATCATAAATAAAATAGGAGCTGAAAAATAAGGCCCATCAACATGAATCAAGCAACTATTTTTCTGACTGATGGAAAATATAATGGATAACATTAATTAAGACACACTGAATGGATCAACTTGAACACATTTTAATGTGCTCAAAATCATCTTGGTTGCTTCATTTACAATAGAATGACATTTACCAACGAATTCACTCAATTTTCTTTTTAAGCCTCATTCAAGCTTTCTTTTAAAAAAAATTAACTTGAAAGATTTTATCAGGCAATTGCACAGAGAACTTGAAACTATCTTTTTGTGAATAACCTAGGGCCACAACTCCTTCTCTTTCACATGAGTTTTTTCAACATCTTCATTTTTCTATTTCTTAGAATTGCAGATATCTCCCTCCCAGTCATTCAGTAAACATCAATTAACCTGATATTGAAAAGTCAAGTTTATTTGCATTTGGACACCCTCACACTGCGTTACTGCCCTAAAATTCACTGATTTGTGATAGTAAATATTTTCCCATAGTATAATACATTTTGCTTACCTTTTGAACAGCATCTTTCACTGCTATTCCAAGCAGTCTGTGACAGGCCAGAAATATTCAACAGTTTTAGAGTATTCACAGCAAATCTGTTTTGGTTTAGGTTGTTCGCAGCGGTCTTGATATAGGTAAATTTGACCTTCTCTGCTTGAGATTAATGAAGCAAATCGATTTTTAATCTCAACATCAGGTAGAATTTTTCTTGTATACACACACACAATCACAAATGTGTTATAAAATTTCAAAGCCTTTATTTCTATTTAAGAGAAATAAATAATAATCCTTGCATTTGATATACGCTTTTCACGTCTTCTAGACGTCTCAAAGTGCTTCACAGAATAGATTGTAAAGTGAATTGACTGTATATTTGTGGGCGAAATGCGGCAGCCAAATGCACACAGCAGCGTGCCACAAACAGTCGTGGATTGAAATGACCAATTTTTTTTTAGGGATTATTATCAGGTTTTTAAATAATTTTTAATAAAAGACAATAATAATAAATAATAAACAGTAATAAATAAAAAAATAATAAAATCTGTGCGTTTGAAAAAATTTTCATCACTTTGAAAAATGTGTGTGTGTGTATGGGGGTGGGGGGAATACAAACGTTGCAATTGCTCAAATAAAATCCATACATTGAAAAAGTTCTGCCTCATCAAAAAATAAACTTATTCAGTGTCTGAATAAACACCTGAAGGCGCTTACTGAGTATACGCTATGGTTCAACTTCTGCTGGGAACTATTTGCCAAAACCAATAGTCAATAAATTAAATCTGACTCCATGATTAGTAGCAGAGTAAAACTAAATGAAGTATGAGCTGTCAGTTTGGCTGTCACTTTTATTTGTAGGCTGCCAGTCTGACCAACAAACTGTAGCTTTTATTATTGTCTCTTGCTCCTTGGTTTAAACATCTAAAGAAATAACAAGAAATGTCAACAAAAGTGTGAAGCATTGGACAGAAGGGAAAGGGATGAAAAATAAATCTTAATGGCACAATCATTAAAGAACACTTCTATGTGAAGAGCTACTGTATTAAATAAACATACAGATGAATTTCATTTCACTAAAGCATTACAAGTACACTGAATCAATGGATCTGGCAGAACTAAAGAGCTTTAGACAAGTGCAAAATACAAAACTTAAAACAGATAAAATTATACAGAATTGTAGCACTAGGTAATTTAATAATATTCAGTGCTTCTGTTGAACACAATTGTTAAATGCATTAAGAGAAAAACGTGGTCCAACACTCGTGCTTTTACTGATTCGTACTTACGGAACAGCTACGCAAGTAAAATTTGACAAGTTGTGAAAACTCCACTCTTTCATCCATTTTGATATATTTTAAAGAAATTAATAGAATTTCATCTACCTATAAGTCAGTTGTGACAGCTAAATATTCTGGTATTTCATTTAGCTGGGAAATCCGGTTTGCTGGACCAGATTTTCCCCCCGCCCCCCCATTAGTTAGCCGGGGATTTAGTATAATTACACTTCAGCGATTGGTGTATTACATCACCCGCAAAAGTGACTTCAAAAGAAGCAGCCGTGGTGGGATTATAGTGGTGTAAAACACTTAATAATGGTTGTCCTAAAATGACAATGACTTGCTTACAAATTCTACTGGGGTTAGAAGCTGCCTTCAGGTGAACAGTGCCTACAGCTCACACGAAGAACTGCACAAAGGAACAGAAACACATTTGGTCTTCATGGTCTTTTACTGAAAATGTCAAAAACAGAAGCGACAATGGCACAAATGTACACGTTAAAGTGTATCTTAACTTCAGAGCTGTCTGGCAAGTTCATTTAATGGGAAAGAATATTAAAAACATTTTGTTCTTCTTGGTTGTAAGGGAAATTGAGTTTTAATCGTTTAACAGCAAAATGATATCTTACTTTGAATAACAAACAGGAGACAGATTTTCAAACCAGTGTACAATTCTCTAGTGTATTAAACTTTAAGTAGTATGACGACGCATATGGTTACATCCATAATTATCAATAACATTCAATATAAAAAACACTTCAGCACAGCAAACTGTTGAATTAGGTAACCAAAACCTCATTCTGCCACCCATTTCATGTTACTTGACAACCTGTGGATTAAAAAAAACACAAGTTGGAACTGTAAAATTGTGCTATGAATGATGGTGCAGTCGTATGATACCAAAGTGTTTTACAATAGGTTTAAAAACATGGGACAAATGGGAATCAGTAGGAAATCGATTAACAAACAACTGATTAACTCATTGTTAACCAACATTTTAAGATTTCCACAATCCAAAATCTGACTTTTAAAGAGCATTTTTCGATTTTGAAGATCATTAAAGCGTTGAATTTAAACTAACCATCCCAAATTAAGGAAACTTTCCCGCTGGGGGAAAAAACCAAAAATATTACCACTGCACCATTAAAAGTCTGTTTTGGTTTATATTCAATTTCTTTGAATCAGCAACGATCAAGTGACTAAACAGCACACTGCTGTATCTACAGTATCAACGATACAGGAAGTGCACTGTGCACAAACGTCAACCATTGTGAACCTATCAAGGTGGTGCTTCTATGGGTCATACAATTACGTTATAAGAAGAGGTGGTGCTTTTATGGGTCATACAATTATGTTTGGCTGCAAACAGAACAAGCCATTGAAGATACTTTTATACAACATGGCTCTGAAGCTCCCAAAGAGCTGTGCAGCAATATTTCAATACAACAGCTGCTCTTTGACTCGAGCATATATGTTGTCCACAACTTGCTAACAGGACGACATGTATGCCACTAACAGGACATGTATCCCTGTATAAAAGTGCACCCACCAACACCCTGAAGCACAGGTTGCATGGTCAAACTTTCAGATCTTAAGCAAATATAACCCAGCCCATTTGTAGCGTCCACATAAGGGTGAGACAGTGAAACTAAATCTACCTTGCGAATATGGGCCAGTCAAAACTTACTGTTTGAACCCGTGGGAAGTCACCACAGGTGCCATGGGTCTCTTTGTATGGATGCAGAATGCATTCAATAAAATGACAAATACACAAAATTTCGACATCAATCTACCTTGTTTTCTCCTTCTATTTCTTCAACTCCTGCTTGTGTCATGAGATCAGCAATGTTCTTCTCCAAGTCATCAATGCGAGCACTCATCTCATCAAGTGAAAAAAGGTCAAGGATGCATCGAGAATTTGCAAAATATATTTTCTCCTGTACAATCATGCCAGTACAGACACGATGGGCCGAATGGCCTCCTTCTGTGCTGTATAATTCTATGAATATCACACTCAAAGCAAGGAACAGAAGGATGGGGAAAAAAAGTCCTACTCTCTGTATAAAATGTACTGTACAATTCAGTGGCAATGCAGCCAAATGAAAGTGAAAATCTCGGAATTCAAGATTTCTAACTAAACTTAAATTGCGAAAGGTATAAATGGAGCCCAAACACAAGGAGTACAATATTTACTCAAAAATGCATTTATGCTTTTTGTAATCTTTGACAGAAAGGATATTTCTACCAATGATCTGGTCAGACATTGTCTGGAATTTATCCTGCATCTGTTGAAGCAATGTTGTAACCTGAAACATACAGATACGCCTTAATATAATCTAACAAGTTGCATTTTGGTAAAAGTTAGCGGAGACCTGCTTAAAATAACACAAGCGGCGAGAACACAAGCGACTGAGCCAGGCTGGCGCAATGTCTGTAAATCTTCGTTCTGGTCTGGATACTCTTAACCACGACAACGGCTTTGCTTCTCCCCCCCCCCCCACCCCGCGCCCCCCAAAACCATGTAGGACACTCAGGCGATTACCCCCCCCCACGCCCCTCCCCAATGGCGAGCTACGCAGTTTTAGCGAGGTCAGCGACCCCAGCAGTTACCCCCAACCTGTGTCTGATGAATACTCTCCGGGAATTAGATAAGCGGGAGAGAGAGAGAGAGAGAGAGAGAGAGCGCGCATTCCATTCCAACCCAATCCAATCGAGGACCTCGGGAATTTTCGGACCCGGGCGAGAGGGGATACCGCCCGCAAAGGACCCGGTCGATTAATTCGCTTTCGCGGTATAATTCCGCCAAGCGCTTTGGGATGTCCGGGAGACGTGATAAGGCCTTATATCAAATGCAAGGATTATTAGTTATTATAATAATTATTATTATTATTATCGTCATCTCCCCATTTTCCACACACACACACACACACATATACACACACACACCTGCAGTATAAATATATATAAATACATATATATGCAAATCTCAGTGTGGTTTTGGAGCGTTTTACTCTTTTAAAGAATTGGTGATGATGGGTTTCTGCAGATATCAGGTCAGTCAGACATCCGACTGATTCCCCCTCTCCCCCTCCCCCCCCCACACCAACAAAAAAAATATGAATCCCCCTCCCCTCCCCCCCCAGTGCCAGCTCTGGGTGATGGATAGGTGGGTGGGGGCTGTGGGGGCTGTTGAGGAAAGAGTGAAGAGAAGCTGCAGAGGGGAAGGAAACAGAGAGAGAGAGAGAGAGAGGAGGTGGTGGTGGTGGTGGTGGAGGGGGGGGGGGAGGGGGTGAGGCCTGCGCCGGGCCTACGGAGCCTGCGATTTTCACACTCACGACGGCGGTCAAATCCTGCACCGTCTTCGGGTCGGTCTCCGACATCCTGGGCGAGGCGGCGGCGGTCGGTCGGTCGTTCGTACGGTCGGTCGGTCGGTCGTGCGTGCGAGCGAGAGAGAGAGAGACGGAGACGGTGGGGGGGAGGGGGGAGGGTGGGGGGGGAGTGCGGAGAAGCTCGTCCTCTTTTTGAATTTTTTAACGGTTTTTTTTTAAAAAAACTCGACAACCGATGGCGTGAGTCTCGAGCGACTTCTTTCTCTCTCTGTCTCTCTCGCTCTCTGCGCCGTGTGTTTGTTGCCAGACGCCGGAGCGCGGGGCGGCGGGGCGGGGCGGGGCCGGGGCGGGGAGGGGAGAGCGGGGCGGGCGGCACCCACAGCAACGGTCGCGGCGTCCAACGGTCGCGCCGCCGCCTGGCACTCTGGGAGCTGTAGTTTTTTCCCGCCCGTTTGGCGGTCCCGGTCCCTCCTCTCGGCCACTCGCCCCGCCCTCCCGGCCCCTAAACCTCGCGAGATTTCTTCCCTACCGTCCGCCCGCCCCCATCCGGGCACTCGGCTGACACACGTCATTCGCTCAACGACGACGACGACGACAACAGCAGCAGCGACGACGACAACGACGGCAACAACTACGGCGGCGGCAACAGCGACGACGACGACAGCAGCGACGACGACAACGGCGGCAACAGCGACGACGGCGGCAAGCAGCGACGACGACAACGACGACAACGACGGCAGCGACGACGGCGGCAACAGCGACGACGACGACAGCGACGACGACGACGGCAGCGACGACAACGACGGCAGCGACGGCAGCGACGACGGCGGCGGCGGCAACAACGTCCACAACAACGCCGTCAAATTGCGGGCTGAGTTCCTTCTTAAAAAGTGTACGCGTGTGTAAAAAAAAATTATATATGTATATGATATTACACACAGACCCCCAAAACCCACGCGCGCACAATCCTTACCGCACGGCAATGACGCGGTCACACCGATCCCCGGCTGTTCGTGGGGCCCCCCCCGTCGGCCCCCGACCCGACACACCGGTGAATTGGCTTCGCCGCACACGCTGCCGCGAAGGGGCTTTGAGGCGTCTCGAAGGCGCGACAAGCCGCTGCGTCCAACACAAGGATTATTATTATTATTATTATTATTATGACGCAGCTCCTGCCTCTCGGGCCGGTAGGACGCTCGCCCCCCCCCCGGCTCTGGACAGTCAGGGCTCGGCATCCCGAGCATCCGAGGGTGACCGCTGGTGCGGTTGAAGAGGAGGGTCTTAGGAAGAGTCTTGACGAAAGCAAAGAGGGGCGGTGGGGGAGGGGGGGGGGGGCAGGGGGGGCGGGGGGCGAGGTGGAGGGACTGTGGGATGGAATTCCCGAGTGTGGGCAGAGGGGGGGGGGGGGTATTCATTCATGAAGTGACAGAGCACTGTCCATAATGGACCTACATATCCTGGGAAGCACTTTGAGACACGTCTCTAGGACGCGACAAGGCGCTCTGTCAAATGCAAGGACTGTTACCATTACAGCGCCTTTCACGTCAGGGCACTTGACCGTGGGAACGTTTGACGCTCGGAGCGCTTCGCAAGAGTTTACAGCGAAGCGTCGTGACCGTATTTTTCGGGCAGATATGCCTTTTTCAGGTCGGTTGATGCAGTGTTACAACCGTTTTCTCGGCCGACTTGTACTTCCTGAATTTCACCATTCTGAGCTGCCACTGACTGTCTCAGCAGAACCAGTTCTTTGCTGGTTATCGTAAGGCCATGTCACAATCCAAAATAAGAGCTCAAAGACGCCGCCAGCGTGAAGGGTGCTGCTGTATATAAGTGCAAATTGCCGTTGCTTTTTGCACATTGCGTACAAAAGATAAAGAGCAAAGTCAACAGTTCAAAACTATCTCCCCCCCCCACCCAACCACCCCCCCCCCCCCCCCCCACCCACCACCCCGTTCCCAACTGTCTGTTTACCCGTGACATGTCATGGAATGATAAGTAGAACTCAATAAATTGGAGTTTATTGTAACGAGCGTTGAATTAGTGCAAGAAAATGATCCTAACTTCCGTGGACTTGCACTTCAGAAGCATTTTGGTAACTGAGAATAATCTTGATCCTCCACACACGCAGCTGCCGCAGGGCAATGACTTCCTTCTTTCGGTTTGTTTCGGCAGATGTTTTTCGAGTGTGAGCGAGTGGAACTTCTTGCAAATGGTGGTGGCCAATTTACGTACCAAATTGCGATAGGAATTTGCCCGACTAATAACATTAACAACAACGTGCATTTATATCGGCGCCCCTCACGAATGGTAGCGCCCCAGAGTGCACGGGACTTAGTTATGATAATAATAATAATAATAATCCTTGCATTTGCTATAGCGTCTTCTAGGCATCTCAAAGCGCTTTCTCGGCGCACACTGTAAAGCGAATGGACCGGGTATCTTTCGGGGCGAAATTAAACAAGAGTCATAAATAAAAAGATGTTTAACGCTCCTCGGCGGCGCAAGGGGGAGGGAGAGTCGTGCAAATGCCCCTTAAAAGTCGTTTTTTTTTAACTCCTTTCACCGATCGCTTTTGTTAACGTGTAGTAACTGTTAACTGTGACACCGCTTGAGGTCCATTGTGTCCTGTTAATGTTCTCTTATTCCACCCCCCCCCCCCCAACACTCTCCACTCTCCCCCACTCTCTCTCTCTCTCTCTCTTGTTCCCCCCCCCTCGAAAAAGACCCAAATAATAACAATAATCATCATCATCATTATTATTATTTAAACCCAAAGCCATCTTTTCTCACGCGTTCTGATTGTCCACCAAAGGGAGTGAGTCACATTTTAATTGGAAATCCGAGTCAAGAGAGAGAGAGAGAGGAAGAGGGAGAGAGAGAGAGAGAGAGAGGATGGAAACTTTTCCCCAGTGAGGAAGTAAGATTTGGACAAGTTTTAAGTGGCCCTTAACGACCAGAGAACATCCTCCAACGTCAAACCCCACCAAAACCTGCGACTAAACGCGATTTGAGCACAAGCCACAGAGAGGGCGAAGAGTCCGCGCCGTAACCCCCGCAAGAACTTGGCACATAGAGTGCAGTGCGACCAACACGGTTTGAGCGGCTCGAAAGAGAGTGGTCAAGTATCTGTGGTGAGAGATGGCTTTGCGCACTGAGAGCCGGAGCTGGTGCAGCAGTGCCAAACTCAAGCTCAGCTTTGTGTGGCTGCAATCTTTTCTGTTATACAACTGACTTGGGGGGGATTGGGGGGGTAGGGGGGGGATTGGGGGGTAGGGGGGGGATTGGGGGGTAGGGGGGGGATTGGGGGGGGGGGGGGGATTGGGGGGGTAGGGGGGGGGATTGGGGGTAGGGGGGGGGATTGGGGGGTAGGGGGGGGGATTGGGGGGGGGGTGGGGGTCTCCTGGTTTGCAATTGCAAGTGGCAGCTCACTCAAAAGAACTCACTCGGTGATTTTGCTGAACTTCCCACTTATTTGGCACTGCCACCGGTTTGTTTTGATCAGTTTGGGGGGTGTAGTGGGGGGTGTAGTGGGGTGTGTGGGGAGGGGGTGTGTGGAGGGCGAAGAGGAGGGGAGAGTATCTTTAAAGGTAGGGCAGTAGAGGAGCCTGTGTGCCACTGCTTTTTTTTGTGTGATATGCAGCAGATTATTTATTATTATTATTATTATTATTATTATTATTATTATTTATTATTATTATTTTTAATAATAAAAAAAACCCAGCGCAGGTTTATTCCCAGGGCAGAGTGGTGAGTGAGAGCCTGGCTCCCACACTTGCCAGCAGGTTTTGCTGGGATCTGGGAGGGGAAATGCACAAGTCGAGAGAAACGTTAAAGTATGAGTTTGTCCTTCTTCTTCTTTGCAGAAACAACAACAACAACAACAAAANGAGAGAGAGAGAGAGACATCCGCATTGAGTGAAACTGGACCACAGATCTGTCAGAGTCTCTCTCACACACTCTCTCTCTCCCTCTCTCTCTGTGTGTGTGTGTGTTGCACAGAAACCACATGTAATGGCACAGACACAGTGAGGAGTGGCAGTGCTGGAAGTGAGTACAGTCCTAATGTGGTTCAAATAGTTTTCCGGGAGACGTGCTAACACATGTTAAAGTCAAACCGAGCACTGCATTTAATATGTCCATGAGGTGCCTGGACTGGGTTAGTGCTGGGGGAGGGGGGGTGGGGGGTGGGGGTCGATCCCAGTTATTTGTGTGTGTGTGTGTGTGTGTGTGGGGAGAGTCGATCCCAGTTATTTTTGGACCCCAGGGTCAGTAGGTCTCAGAGCAAGTGTTTTTTTTTTCTCTTCCCTGTGTCCATCGCAGGACCTGAGAGTAATCATAATAATCCTTGCATTTGATATCGCGCTTTTTACATCTTCTGGACGTCCCGAAGCGCTTCGCTGAATGCGCCGTAAAGCGAATTTGACTGCAATGAGAAACATTCGTACAGCATTGTAATCTGATCGCCTTGTCGAACAAAATGAGAGAAAACTGCGGCACTTTTGTTTGTACGTGTCTTGTGTGTGTGTGTGTGTATGTATGTGTGTGTGTGTGTGTATATGTATGTGTGTGTGTGTGTATGTATGTATGTTTGTATGTATGTATCTTTGTATCTGTGTATGTCTGTGTGTGTTAAAATGCTAAGACCTGAATTCTAAACTCAGACACCTCACCAGTTTAACAACAGTGTGAGCTGGATGTACTATTTATTGTAGGATATTGGTTACTCTCTCTCTCTCTCTCTCTCACTCACTCTCTAATATATATTTTTCCTTGTGTTTTTTTTTCTCTCTCGGCACATCTAGAAATAAAGTCCACCCTTGTAACAACCCAGAGTAAGTTGTGGAGAGAATCTGTGGGAGGGGAAAATGTTCTGAGTCCCTGAAAAGGTGTACAGGAGTAAACCCAATCCTATTCACCTCGCCGAACCGGTTCTTTTTTTTATTGGCAGAGCAAATTTTTTTCCGAAAGCGTTCAACTCGTATTCCACGCCGGATGTGGCGAAGCATTCGCAAAAGGCAAAGGGCTGCGAAACACAACAGGGAGAAAGAGGAAACAAATACGTTTCTTTCGGAATTTCGATCAGGAAATCGGCAAACAATTCCCCTTTTTTACCGTATTTGTAAGTGGCAGTGATCTGGCATCAATCCCAATCCATCTCCCATCCATCCATCTATCCGTCTCCATCCACCTCCCATCCAATGGCCGATTCGGATTCTGGGAGCACGCTGAGCAACTTGGTGCTACTCTTCATCTTCTCTCTCTTCTCCTGGATTGCCTCTTTGCTCATGGTCTTCGGAGGTGCGGCTCCTTACATTCCGCAGTATCGCCACATACAGAGAAGCGGCAATCCCGAGGGTTTCTCCACATACGTGTGCCTGATGCTGTTGGTGGCCAACATCCTCCGCCTCTTCTTCTGGTGAGTGGTGCTGCTCACCCTTCTCAGCCATACAGGTGGACACCACCTCAACACAGCCCTGGGCTTCATACTATTTCAGGTGGATGTTAAAGATCCCGCGGCGCTATTCGAAAAGAGAAGGGCGTTTCTCGCTCCCGGTGTCCTGGTAAATAAATCCCCCAAATAAAATTGGTCACTCACCCCGTGGCTGTTTTGGGGAAATTGCTGCGCGCAAACTGGCTGCCGCATTTCGTCCACAAAATACACAGCCGATCCACTTTACAGTGGATCATGTGAGACTCTTTGAGACTACTCAACAACACGATAAGGTGGTGTATCAAATGCAAGTATTATTATTATTCGATCCAGTGGTAATATGTATGTGGAATGCTCTCTCTGTTTTGGTTTCAGATTTCCAGCATCTGCAGTATTTTGTGTGTGTTGTGTACACTATTGAGATTGTTCGAATCTTTCTTCCACAGGCTTGGAAGACACTTTGAGCTCACTCTCCTGTGGCAGAGTGTGGTGCTGATCATCACCATGTTGGCCTTGCAGCATTTGTGCTGTTCGCTGGAGACGTCAACCAGAGTTAGCACCAAGAAACATTTTTTCACAGGTTTGTGTCTTCAGTTTTGTCCTAAAGTCATAGACACCCGCACCCACAACCCTTCCCCCCACCCACCCAGCCCCGGCTCGGTGACCCGCACTGCCTCTGTAAAGCACTTTACAACAAAATAATAATCCTTACTCTTCATATATAACGCCTTTCATATTGGGAGATGTGCTTTTAAAGCCCAGGATAATGAGTTAATGCATGTGTGGAAGTGACAGATTAAACCAGGGTCGTGTTATCAGGAGTTTACTGCATGTCCAACTGCATCCTAACACTGCTCTACCCTATCATTTCCCATGGCAATCAATGTTCGGTATTAATTTACAGCTGTTTGCGAGACGTTGCTGTGCGCAAATTGGCTGCCACGTTCACCCACAAAATGCACAGTCACCTCACGTACAGGAAATCCTGCGAAGCGCTTTCAGATGTCCCCCTGACGTGAAAAGCAAGGTATCAAATCCAAGGTTTACTTAAGACCGTGAAGCTTGGAACATTTACAGAGGGTCTCAGAAAGAACGAGCGTGTTGGAAACTTCACAAACCAACATGGTCACTTGGCAACTGAAGGACAATATTTGCAGTTCGAAGATATGATTTGTTTTACGCTTTGGGTTACTCTGTTACTTGTTCCATTGCTGTTGATGTGAATAACTCATAAGAGCTACGTATGTTTTTTTCAACTACTTCAACATTGTGTGCAATATAGCCGTGATAATGACTGCAAAGATCAAACATCACGCAATGGCCCCTACAGCTCAGCGCTGAAAATAGCTGTGTTTGCATACAGAGTGGAATCTTGCTTGTTATCCAGTGTTAACTATGTTCAAGGCCAAGATATTAATCTAAGGTCATACAAAGTTGAAAGTGAGCAGACTTTTGTTGTCAGATCAATTGCAGTGAACTCACTCTTTCATTATTATGTTGATGATGACCCAGGGCTAAAACCATCCAGTCATGATGTGACTCAATCCATTCAGAATGCGAGTCCCTGTGAGTTTGTGGACTGTAGCATTCGACTAAAATTTATAAATATGACTTGGTACCATGAGAGCTACTTTCGGAGGATTTAAACATTCTGCATATTTGAAATCCTTGGAATTTAACAATAATAATAATAATAATAATAATAACAATAATAATAATATTCCTTACAAAACACAAAATACTGCAGATGCTGGAAATCTGAAACAAAAACAGAAGTCACTGGGTACACTCAGCAGGTCAGGCAGCATCTATGGAGAAAGGAAAGTGACTCACTTGACTCACTTTCCTTTCGCCATAGATGCTGCCTGGCCTGCTGAGTGTACCCGGCTACTTCTATGATAATAATCCTTACATTTGATACAGCACCAGCTCATGTCAGGAAGACATCTCAAAGCACTTCACAGGACTTACGGTGAAGTGTAGTGACTATGTATTCGGCCAGCAAAATCTTGAGGGGTTTTATATCATTAGCGCACTTCTGTATGTGAATGCACGGTCCACTCGTAAAGTGAGAATGGATGAGTGAGCATTTAATTGCAGTTATCAGCAGTTACACCCACTGAAGCAAAATCTAACTTTCTGTGTGACTTTTTTTGAAAAGCTGTAAAATTTGTTTGTAAAAGGAGTTTTGAAGCAAATTAGTTTCTCTCGCCCTCCGAAACATCTTCATTTAGGGCTTAACGCTAACTCTGGTGATAATGAATGGAGAATTAAGTCAATGGTATTAATATGAGAGTAATTAAAAAGTAACACCTTGGATTCGCAATTAACTCAGTGATGGGGAAAGCAGCAGTATATTTTAATATCATTGAGCTTTAAAAGCACAAGGTCAAGCCTGCTATCAAGATTGATACATATAGACCAGGGATTTATTATGGAAGTGTAGGGAATGATTTCTTATTTGCTTCACTGTGATTTTTTTTTATCGCTCCTATTAACATTTTAAACAGCATTAGCAGTGAAGCAGTTTGCATTGTATCGTATTCATTAAATAGATGGAAACAGATTAAATTTGATTTTACACAATCATGATGGTCATCCAACCTGTGGATAGCCCCAGGAGAGAAAATAGATCTTGAATGAAAAGCAATCCCCTTACGCAAGCAATATAGACCTTCTTGGCACATGGGCCCAATTTGAGCAATGCATTTGTTACATTGCTACAAGATGTCGTTGACTTGTCTAATTATAAAAATGTCAGGATCAGTTGGATGTGCCAGATGATTAAAAGATTTTAATATGATTATTATAAATAGGCACAGATGACTGCAAATTACAGATAAGGAACTCGTTTACATAATCTGTTATGAATTGAGATGAGATTTTTCTTTGCTGAATACGAGCAGTAGACAATGTAGCACACTAAACAGCAATTACAATTAATTTAAAACTGAGTAGGTTTTTAATGTAATCAATCACAAGAATATAGAGGTTTAATATATTTTATCTCAAGCTTCTGCTTGGTCCTTTCGAAGAACATTCGAAAATTATTAATGTAGCTGTTATGAGGGTGTTTAATATCCCTGCTCCCATTAGCACTGCCAGTACATGATTAAGTTTTGTCCTTGTTCTTGAGATAGTCATACTTTAAAACAATTTAGTTGAACACACAAGTGTGAATCGAGTAGAAGCATAACCCAACCACATCTGGGCTGTTCAGAGACCTCACAGGAGGTTGCTGCTTGCGTATGAATGAGCTGAAAGGCAACTTGCAGAATGCAGATGCTGACAGTCTTTCCCACATTGAACTGAAAACTACCCACGGTAGTGCAGACGACTGTGATTCCACCGTTAAAACCCAGTGCACACCGTGGGGAGTCTGTCATTGCCCTGCACAACTAACATTGCACAGTATTGTGCACCGATAACATCTTGGTAAACCAAGAAGCCCACATAAGTTCTAAAGCACATATAATACAGGTAAAGTTTGGTAGCATTAAACCTTATTACCAGATCATTACGAGAGCATAATTTACATTGCAACCCAAGTGGCAAGCAAAACAGATTCATAACGGGGAGTCTTTAGCCACTACGGCGCGAAGCTACGGCGCTCCCTCCCTCAATCCCTTCACCTTGCCCCCTCTCTTTCCCCCTTTTCAGGTTGCGCTTGAAGACCTTCCCCTTCAACCGTGCCTATGGTCACCTTGCCCCTCCCCCTGCCTTGGCATCAGGCTCCACTATTGTTTAAACGCTCTGGGACGCCCCCTGCTTGGAGGGCGCTGTATAAATGCAAGTTGTTGTTGTTGTCTTAAAATATTTTACTGCAGAATAGCTGCAGGAAATAAAAGTTTCCAGATGAAGACGGAATTTAAGAACTTTGCACACAATTTTAAGTTTGCAATGGTCTTGTAGCGAAGACCATGAGAAATTTCAGGTTATCTGAGATGCTCAGTTGGAAAATTACACATGGCGTCTTTCAGCACCCTCGCACAGGCAGGCCTTCCCAGCGAATCGTCAACTTCTGTATCGCTGAAGGATACTTCCGCATCCATCGTAGTCACAAATAAGTCTCCCACATTCCAAATTGAATCCGAAATCAGTGTTCGCTAAACAAGGTAAACTTTCCATTCCATTTGTTTCGTAGAAGCGTACGTCAATGGTAGTAGCCCACCCAAGGGCTTTGGGAATTCATATTTATCCCTATTGGGACAGCTGATTTATTGGAATTCAGTTGTTAGCTCCCTGACTTGAAGTGGAGCCCAGTGATGTATATGTTCCAATGATTTCAGCCAGTAATTAATTTCCCAAATCATATTTCTTTCTCTTGCGAGGCTCAGTACATATTCAAATCAATTTCCGGACAAGCAAAGGTACTGTTGCCCTCCCAAGGGACACATTTTGAAGATGTTTGTTAGGTTGCATATTCTCACAGGAATGTCAGTAACATTTGTATATCATCAATAACAAAAAAAGCAGCCCATAGTAAATGTGCTACATCAAACACAATGGTTATTATAAGACTTCACAGAATGTTGCTTAGTTTGGCTAAAAGTTACTTAGGAATAATAATTCTGACAATTGTCATGTTTAATCATCAAAAAAAAACTTTATCGCATTACTTGGAAGATGTTAAAACCAGTGTTTATCGTTGTAAAATGAAAAGGTTCCATGAGAGAGGGGAGAGAGCGAGAGAGAGAGAGAGAGGTTACTGAACATTATTTTTGACAAAAATCAATATCACAGCATATCATTCAGCCAAAATTAATTCCTCAAGGGAAATAGAGGCAACACAGCCTTCAACTGGCTGAAGGTCCCATTCTTTATTGTGAAACAAAACAGCAAAGGGTAAAGATATGTGAGATGGATACAAAAAAATCCCTCAGAGTTTCCGTTCAGCGAAATAATTTGTGAAGTAATTTCCTCCGTGTATCTGGATTTTTGGTGCAAAGGCCTGTATGGCAACAACAAGAAGAACAACAACTTATGCTTCAGCACCTTGGGACATCCTCCTGACATGAAAGGCGCTCTACAAATGTAATTTGTTGTTGTTATGTAGCACCCTTCATGCTGGTAGCGTCTTGGAGCACTTCATGCAGCTTTATACTTTATGCAGCTCAAATCAATTAGAAACCAATTCCTTGCCTCGTTTTATTATCCCAAATGCGGGCCTTGTACTGGAGTATCCGTACCCACTGCGGATTATATAGTGCAGCAAATGGTAGACGCAACCTACCGAACAAATACTCTGCATAAAAATCTTGTGTAGGATTTCATATCGTTATGTCAGAACATACAGTATTGAGGCAGACAAGATCAATCGTCCTTATTTTGCAAACGCCCAACCGCTAAAGGCAATGGAAAATAGAGGTCAGTAAGTACTTTAGCTTTTAATCATCAGCAATTCAATTATTGGGAAATACAAGGTGAAGTGCCAGCAGATCAAATCCCAAGTGCAGATGATTTTGCCTGGAAAATCCCATGATTCAGAGCACAGAGACGGAGCCTTAACCTACTTTCAGCCTAGATATCAACATGACCTTAAGTCCTGGAGTGCTAAGCAGCAGTCAGTAATACGTAATCACGTCATTGGTTTGTTTTTAATGCGAAACTCTATGCGCCCGCCTGTATTTTATGACATAGCATTTTTAAATCACCACCTAAAATTTGGTTGCCAACCTTGATGTGAACTATTTCAATGCATTTACAGAGCCTAAATTCAGTACTGTGCACAAGTGGTGAGATCATGACTGTTAAATTTCTAGTGCTGCGTTATTGAAGTTGAACCTACATGTGTTTTCGCTCATATCCCCTGTGATGGGGGAAAGGGGGAGGTTGAAAAATGTGATGTGTAATGTGATAATAATTGCCAATGGTAACTAACACATTAACAGTCACATTTTATCACTCCAATCTTTTCGTTTTTCTTGAGTTTTCATGATATTCTTTCAGTTCTCTTGTCGGGCAAAGCTGGCCTCACTCAATACCCGACAGCCGAAAGTCTTCAATTTAAAAAAATAGATTTGAATATATTTTTTAAAAGATTATTCCACAAGTGTACCGATTTTTGTCATGTATGAAAGTATATCTATATATTTATTTTAATTTAAGTAGCTAATCCTTTAATCCCTCACCAGCAGCTTGATCAATGTTGTTTCTGTCCTCATAGTAAACCAGGAACCATCAGAATTACATGCACATTGTAGTGAAGCAATTTAGCCGCTTTACATGAGTGGATCTTTTCCTACATCATTTGTTTCTACAGTTATTAAAATACGATGCAACTTACATTGATGCAGTGCCTTTCAACAACAACAACAAGATTACATTTGTACAGTGCCTTTCCCGTCGGGAGGACGTCCCAAGACCCTGGACGGTGTACAGCATTTCACATGGGGAAGACATCTCAAAGCGCTTCACAGGGTTTACTGTGTTGTGTAGTGACTGTGGATATTGTAGGCGAATGTGGCAGCTGACTTGCATTAAGCAATGCCGCACAAGCAGCCATGACCAATTTTATCTGGGGGGATTGTTGGCCAAGGAAAAGTAGAGATTACCTTTTCTTATAAGCTGTTTACAGAAGTACGTGAGTCCTTTGAATTGATTGTAACTTTATATAACTCCAAAAATGTTTTTTTTTCTTAAAAAGTCTCATGGAAAATTGAATAGATAGTTTGACTTAGTCCACATTAGCTCCATGGTTGCTTTGCTTTATTCTCATTCCTCTTGAAGGGAAGAATTTATCGTGTGCGTCGGAGCTGTTTCTGCCAGGGTAACTTCAGGGCAATCTTGAATACAGACGGTCTCATAAATATTACACTTGTTCTGCTTCTTTGGGAATTCGCTGCAATATGTTTCTCTGTGTATCACTGGCTCTCTCGGGAAATAGAACTGCTTAAAGCTGCATGGTTAATCGTAACACTGAAACATCCATCACGTTGTGTAAACCTGCTTATGAAATTGCAATTAGAGACTCCTTGTGACGTTGATTTATATGAATTGGTCAAAAAAAGTACGGAATTCATATCATATCACTGTTGATTTATTTAGACCTAATCGCACCCAAATACTAAATATTACAATTTCATTCTATATGTGTTTACAGCAGTGCCTCACAAACAGCCACAAAGTGAATGATCAATCTTAGCTGAGGGATTATTGACCATGACACAGTGGGGGAAACTCCCTTGTCGTTTCGAGTAGCGTCACGGAATCTTTAACATCCACCTTGAGTGGGCAAACAGGATCTGGGTATAGGGTCTCACCTGAAGTAAGGCACCTGTGAGAATGCAGCACAGCCCCAGCACTAAGTTTCAGTCTAAACTATGAGTTCAGAGTCCCGAAGTGAGGCTTGAGCCCACAGTCTTCTAAGAGTGGGGGGCAGAATGCTTGCCCACTCGATGGTCAGTCGGATCGGACAGGGGTTAGGAAGCAGCCAGATCAGTAGGGTTACAGGAGGCCGCAGAGATAGGGTGTATCAAGGTCCTGGAGGATTTGAACGTGAGGACGAGGGAGGAAATCCCATTGAATAAAAGCACTGTGTTTCACAGCGCTATAATCGTTCATTTGTATTAAGCTTCAGATAATAATAAAAACATTTGTGTTTTTCTTCCTCTCTGTAGATTTTGAGCCGAGATACTTTTGGAACTGGAGCCGTTTTGTGGATTACGTGCAGTTCTGTTTGTTCTTCAGCGTGTTCTGCCTCGTAATTACTTACCTCCTGATCGACTCCCAGCTCTACGTGGAATCTCTTGGCTTCGCCGCTGTCCTCACTGAGGCTATGCTTGGCGTGCCTCAGCTTTTACAGAACTTCAAGAACAAATCCACAGCAGGAATGAGGTATGGAGGCAGAGAGCTCACGAAAGTGCCTCTATTTTGGGGAGGGGATGTACAACAGATTTTATTTGCTTGTTTTAGCAAAAGGTAGACATAAAATCCAGATTTACGCTGCAAAGTATGGTGTACCTGACTCTCAAAACTCTACGGGCCTGAAATTCAGTGACTGTTCTGTCATGGAATTTCAGATTGTACCAAATTATGCAAAACTTCTTAAATTCAGTTTAATTTAGAAGCGTTTTTATTTCATAAATAATAGCTTTTAAATGAATAATAATAATAATCCTTGCACTTGATCTAACACCTCATTCACGTTGTTGAGACGTCTCAAAATGCTTCACGGAATAATAATAATAATAATAATAATAATAATCCTTGCATTTGATATAGCGCTTTTCACGTCAGGAGGACGTCCCAAAGCGCTTCACAGAACACACTGTAAAGTGAATTGACTGTATATATTTTGTGGGCGAACGCGGCAGCCAATTGCGCACAGCAATGTCCCACAAACAGTCGTAGATTGAAAATGACCAATTTATTATTGTTTTTGGTTTTGGAGGGATTATTATTAGGCTGTGTGAGTAAGGAAACTTGCCCAAGGTTTCGCCCTCTGCCTGGAATTGAACTCAGGTCTCTCACTTGCAAAGCGAGTGCTCTAACCACTGAGCTACAGGACTCCACAATGTAATGTACTGTGAAGTGAATTCACGGTATATTTTTGAAGACCAAATACTGGATGACAACTTTCCACCGTCAGGCAAGACCTGAAATTTTAAGAGAGAATGCTTTTAGCAATCATAGGCACCATCCTTCGAGTCATTGCAGACAGAATGTTAAGAAGATTAAAGGGTTTCTGTGATTAGATTTATTTAATCGGCTGACCCGTGATCCATTAAAAATTTGCGCATCTACATACAGCAGGACTCGATCCCTTCCTTTACATGTGGGGGGGAAAAAACACACCACTATCATTTTTTTCTGCAGCAGAAGATTGATGGTTAATACACTCCAGAGAACCCTGAATTGTCGATGCCTAATACTGCATAGAATTACATGGAATTACACAGAACGATAAGCGGGTAGGGGGGAGGTGGAAGTTGCTATAAATGGAATATAAATGGAATGTGAATATAAACAGAATAGTTGCTTTTCAACTCTGGGAGTCTTTTCTACTTATCTTCCCCCAGGTGTCATCTTCAAATATTCATAGTTTTAAGTCCAACACAGAGTAGATACAGGGTGGATGGTCAGCCTAGACCACAAGCTCATTTCCCCACTTGGAGCTTGAACCCAGGATCTTTTAAATCGGGGGACAGTAACTGCTACCAACTGAGCCATGCTGACACTTGAACCGTGGGGGTGGGCAGGAGTTAAGCAGCCGCCGCTAGCACAAATGTGACAGTTGCGATTCCCAGCACCAGAGAGCGAAGTGGCCTTTGAGAGTGTCCGTTTACTTCCGAACTTGAAAGTTGATGGGCAGTCGTGTTCTGTAGACTTATACCCACTGGGATATGGATCAAAGCTGCCAGACCCATTTGACTTAGGACCCTTTTGGCTGTGAGTGCGAGAGGAATCTTGTCCAGTCAGTCTCACACTTTCCAATTCCGCATGCGAGCACTTATGGGACCAAGATCCCCAAAGTGAAGCAATGATGTTCTGAATGTTCTACAGATGTGAGGGTAGTTTAGTGTAGAGATAAAAATAACCGAAAGGGGCATTAAAAAAAGACAGAGCTACATTGGGAATAATGGATACGTACCTACCAGAGAGGAGAGAGGGGTCATAAACCATACAGAAGTTTTGACCGCTCTCTGAACCCAGAGATTGAACTGCAGCACTGACGTTAATTTCAGCTGTTTTTCATATTCCCTTTTTATTTTATATCGGAGAAGCATTCACTTTTTTCCTTGTCCCTTATTTTTTGTGGCAGCAAACCCATTTGGTGAGCAATGAAGCAAGCAAAAGACTTAATCCAGGTGTCGATTTTGACCATTGGCCCATCATTATTTATTGAGACTACCTTTGGCTTGTCACAGTGACTGATGGCACTCCCTTGTGTAACTCTACCTAACCCAATGTAACCTCTAGCAGGTCCCCCTCAATCATTACCACCAGAGAGAAAAGCTATTCACAACCTTGTATATCTCTCCGCGCTCTCCAATGCTCCAATAGCCTTCCTGTACTGTGTAATGCTATCAGACCAGGTTGCCTGAAACATAAATATTCTGCATCAGCCTTTGTAATTATCCACTCAGTCTAGCAGATGTCAGCTGTGTTCACAAAACCAATTACCTATTTTGAATGCTTTATCATTAGAGGCAATGTTAGTGATGTTTACTGCTGTTTAGGGAATAAACTGACCTCAGGAGTGAGACCTTTGCTTCATTTGGTTAAAGAAGTGCATCCATTCCACTGTCGACAGTGGTTATCAGTCAGAATTAGTATCACTTGACTTTGTACAACTTTACTAAGGTCAGTGCCTCTTCCTTGCTGCGACAGTAGATTATAGTTCAGATAAGAAGCTAATAATAATAACAATCCATTTGATATAGCGACTTACCATATCATTGAGATATCTCAAAAACACTTCCCATAAACAGCCATGAAGTGAATGACCTATTTTATCTGGGGGATTGTCAGCCAGGACACAGGGAGAAACTCCCAAATCTTTTTTCGAATAGTGCCATGGGACCTTTAACATCCACCTGAACAGATAAGACAGTACCTTGATTTAACATCTCATCCAAAGGACAGCACCTCGACAATGCAGTTTCATATTGTGTACATGTGTCAGCACTGTTACGTTTAAAGCTTACCCTGATATGTTCATTATTGTTTATCACATTAGTAGAACGTTTGTGAGAAACTTGACTGGATATCAATTCATTTAATTGAATTTAAATTTAGAAAGGTGTTTGTGTAAAATAGACATTCGATTCTGATACGGTTTTGTATTTTGCAGTGTGAAGATGGTGCTTTTGTGGAGTCTGGGCGATACCTTCAAGACAGCGTACTTCATTATTAACGACACTCCCATGCAATTCTGGGTTTGTGGAATTATACAGATTTGCACTGACATCGCAATCTTCCTACAGGTGTTCATCTATGGGCAAGGGACGCCCAAAAAATATTTCTAATAGATCTGGAATGGGAACCGAGTTAACAGCTACATTAAACCATTTTTGTGCTGTGTGAGATGTGGCCAGAACATTGCCCCTTTCTTACTCTATGCTGGGTGATCTGTTCAGATCATCGGAAGTGCCTAGAACTAAAGATTTTCTTGCCGTCATTCCTTACAGGATTCGTTCTATCGCACAGTGCTTCTGTGTTTACCGCAGCGGATTGCGTTTTCAGTGTGCAATGGAAAGGACGCAGCTTTCAATGTCTTTTATAAATTATTAAGAGGCCCAGATATATACAGTACCACCATAAAGGCCCAATTAGATAAAGTGGTGCAGGAAACAAGGGAATAGTTATTGAAGCTTACGTAAGTCTTAACACAAAGCATCTTGTTTGCATTGTGTGTCAAATTCTAGGTCAAATATTTTGTTACCAGTTACGCATGATAACCCGGAGAGTATCTGTATGTTTTATAAAGATTTAGCATATTATTAGAGTACTTAATGATAAGTAGTATTTGCATACTTATTGATAAGCTACAACCAGGAGACAGTGAAAAGTGGGATGCTGGATATGTGGAATATTTCGATTATGTTCCAATGCAGTGTTTTGTATGAATATTTATCCATTGCAGTATTTGTCCAGCTAAAATTGCCTAACCTATTACAGTTGCACCTCGCATTCTGCCTTGGATTGCTGCAAATCAGCTTAGCTTTGCCAAATATTTGATCCTTTACGGAAGTAAGATAAATGGCTCTTTGAATCATCTCATGACAATCAGCAGCTAGACCAAAATATGTACAACAACTTGCATTTATATAGTCCCCTTCATGTAAGGTAGCATTGTGATGCGCTTTACAATGGTAGCTGCCTAAAAGAGAGATAACCTATAAGATGTGTTATAACCTTGATGCCTGCATGTTCCACATTTTATAAGCAAGTTCCTCAGTAATTTGTGTGTCAGCCTGGCTCAGTCGGGTAGCACTCTTACCTCTGAATCAAACGGATTGTGGGTCCAAGCCCCATAATGGGGGGTTGAACTCATTCAGTCTAGGCTTACACTCCAACCAATGCAGTTCTGGCTGCATACTGCAGTGTTGGAGGTGTCACACATCTGGTCAGACGTTAAACCGAGCTCCAAGTGGACGTAAATGAGCACTATTTGAAAAGAGAAGGGATTTTGAAATAATATTGGTTGTGGTTGTTTGTGGGCCTTTGCTGTGCTCAAATTGGCTACCTTAATTTCTTGCACAATACAATCTCCATTCTTTACAGTGGATCGTGAAGCTCTTTGAGACATCCTCCCATTCCTAAAGGCGCTGTATCAAATGCAAGGTTTATTATTATTATTATTTCTAAAAGATTAATAAGTCTTCACCAATTGTGTGTGGATTACATTATCTGTGCTTCCTGTCAGCCACCTGGGGTCCAGTTTGCGAGACACGTAGTCAACGTGACCTGGTTGTGACATCAAATCAACACCAAACACAAACTTCCTATGATTTCTCTGGAGGTCTGTAATATACATATAAACAAATGTTTTGATGAGGTTTCTGCGGTTCTATTGCAAGCGACTCACTGAAATATTTATGTTGGTTTTTTTTTAACCTTGGGTCAAATATATTTGAGTGTATATCAGCGGTTGTCTTGCTCCCTTCCAGATATTTTATTCAGGGTTTATTATTCTGCTAAATATTTTTGTTATCGTTAAAAAAATATGGTGTTGTATATTAAAGCAAATAAAAAAAAATCGCCTTTTTTTTATTTCACATCAACAAAATTGCACAAGTCTGTCTGACAATGAGGCACTCTCACCACCTCCTTTCCCACCCTCGGAGAATTGAACTGGAGCGTGGAACGTTTTTGTGAGAGATGTTTAAATGAAAGTACTTTGGGAGGTAACATTATTTAAGCTAGTTGGACAAGTTAGGACAAAATGGCCTGTCTCAGTGCTGCACAGTTTATGTGATGTATTTCTGTGCAATTTATCTGAAGTGATTTGGCTTCAAATGTTACAAGGTCTTACAAGTGAGCTCAGTGCACCATTTATTTTTCAAAGTGGTCTCACTGTTATCTTCTGTACTTTAGCTTGTATTTCAATGTGAAACCCAAACCGTTGGGTATACTATATAAGCAGGTTGCTTAATGAACAGCTGGAACTGGGTCAGGCTACAGATGCAGTGCATTGGATATACTGGAGTTGGCACAAAACCTTTGGAAATAATTGGCACTGAAGCAAGAAAGAAGTGTGAATTCAAAGGCCATTGCTATTGATATCCCATCAGCTACAATTTGCCACCTAGACCTTGTAAAGAAAGATCATTTTTTCCTGGCACATTTATAACGGAGTTGTGTTTTTGAATGTGTTCCGATTATTGACCCTTTTCTTTGAATTACTTCACTCAGATTCAGCGTTTTACATTTACAGCATTAAGCTGTCAGCGCAAAAACTCTTACTTTTTAAGCCTCTGTTATGACAACATAAGTTGCCATTTATGTTTCTTACAAAAAACAAACCCTTAACCTTATCAAACAGGATTAGAAGTGTTTACAAGTTCGAAATCCACAAAGTTGTTTTGTTATGCTTGCATTAACATGATATAAAACGCAAGTATCGATATAGACTGACAATATCATACTCGCATATTAGACAAAGCCTGCTTATATTTTGTGTATGGTATAATACTTTTTACGCAAATGTTACATTAAGCGTGCATTCTTGGTTGGTATCATTGAAATTCCATTGTCATAACGAAAGGAATGTAAGTCACAAAACAATGATATATTGACTTGTCTCTTTGATAATGTAATTTAATTGAATGCTGGTTACAGCATGCTTGTAGTCCCATAAATCGATCGTAGTTTCTTGCTTAATGAAGATGTGCCAACCATTCCAGACAGATGCCCACTGTCAGGAACATGAGCTCACCTCCTGCTTGGAGAATGGATGGCTGTACCTGATATCTGATTAGGTGTGTGATCCGCTCTCCCAGTGGGATGAACTGAGTACGTGGAGTTTAGAAATAGTGGAATTGATCAGGTATGGGAGGTGGGGGGAAGAGGGCGACGAGAATTGAGCAAAGAGAAATATAATACAGCCTTATTAGTTACAGTCCGTTAGGAAGAGAGAAGTGAACAGAGTTGAGGAAACACTTATTCACTTAGAGGGTAGTGAATTTATGGAATTCTCGGCCCCAGAAGGCTGTAGATACTCAGTCCTTGAACATATTCAAGACTGAATTGATAGATTTCTAAAGGATAGAGGGATTAAGGGATATGGGGAAAAGGTAGGCAAATGGAGTTAGGTTAGAAGATCAGCCATGATCTTATTGAATGGCGGGGCAGGCTCAAGGCGCCGAAAGCCCACTCCTGCTCCTAATTCCTATGAAGCTTCTTGTGGACTTTAAACTGCCAAACAGCTGAAATGTTCTCTATTATCAAGTGGCGCACTTGTGCATTTTAATGGTTGGCCTGATCGATGCTAAATTCCCATTTCCAAATTAATCTAAAGGCAGTCTTTATCTTGACAGAGTTACATGGAATTTTGCGGCATGGCAACAGACCATTCGGCCCAACTATTCAGTCCCGGTGGTTATACTCCACGCAAGCCTCCACTCCCTCCAATTCCCCTCTCCCTACCTGCTCTATTACCTAGTCCTTCATGTGTGCATCACAGATTTCACTTGATGGAGTACAACATTAAAAAAAAAGTTCGCCTTTACACATCTTAAAAGAGCTCATATTTCAAAATGAAATTGCACAGCTAGCTGCTTATCCAAGTCTTTTTCTTAGAATATGTTTTTAAGTCCAGAATCCACATTAATTATTCAGAATACCTGGCCATGTCATTTCGCTGCTGAGTTCACATAAGGTCGTATAAAAATCTAGCGAGGTACAGGAATAATCCATATTAAAATCCTGCCCTTTTGACGATCATTCAGTGAAGAAGTTCCTAAATTAAGGACAATGATCATTAAGGCATAAGATTTCTTGAGAGGTATCAGCAAAGGGCGAAAGGGAGAGGGAGGAGAAACAATAACGCACAATTTGAATCAATTTCAACGTTTTATTAAAAAGTAAATAAATACATATGCAAGGATAATGCATACGCAATACAAATGCAAATACAAGGATTATTATTATATGCTCTCAGCCTAGCAGCAGCAGCGAATTCAGAAGTGAGCATTTACCTCGATTCTATTCTCAAATGGGTTAAATGTATCGCTTAAATCCCGGTACTCTGAATACAATTTTAAGCAGCAGACTTTTTTAAAATACAAATTGGTATATCGCGCTTTCAGAATTAGAGTTGAAAGTTTGTAAAGTTTCTGGGGATAGTGCAAGGAGAGGGTAATTCTGTATCTGATACATTCTTTATGTTTCGCCCACAAAACATACAGTCAATTCACTTTACAGTATATTCTGTGAAGCGCTTTGAGACGTCTCGAAGACGTGATAAGGCGCTATATCAATTTATTATTATTATAGATCGGGGAGGGGAGGAGTGCTAGCGTTTTAGCTATAATGCTGTAATTGTATTGCATGTCTGAAGGAGGGAGTCATTGCAATCTTACTAGCAAAGGAGCGACATGTGAAATAAGTGATGCTTTTTAGTTAGTTTATTTCAGGTCTTCCTCTAGAGTTAGGCAACATAACCCATGAAAAGGCTTCTTTCCCCACTTACCTACTTTGGCTCCAAGTCTTGGCTAACCAAGACTTGGCCTCAAGTCTTTTTGTTGATGTGTTTCGCCCACAAAATATGTAGTCGATTCGGTATACACGGTATATTCTGTGAAGCGCTTGGAGATGCCTGGAAGACGTGATGAGGCGCTGTATCAAATGCAAGGATTATTATTATTATGTGAGTCCATCTCCGTTTTGAGGCGACTGTAGTTTGATTTGGATAAAAAAAAATTGATATATACAGGGGAGGGAGGAGGAGGAGGAGGAGGGAACTTGCAAAGTCCCGCTCACAGTCAGCATGAAGGGGAACCTGCTTTGATGAGGCAGCAGATGCAAACTATAAGTAACTGAAAGATTTTTTCTCTGTCGTTTGAGTTTCACCGACTGTGCAGGGAGCGGCAGAAATGAGATGTTCGGTGTCGTTGCTGCCCTGGTGATGGGGGGTCTCCAGCGATTGCTGGATGAGGTTCAGGCGTGCCTGCACTCTGGCCTGCTGCTGTTTCAGCTCCAGGTATGAAAGGGAAAAGGTGTGGAAGATGGAGGTGGCTGGGAACGCCATAATCAGGATGCCGCTGAGGATGCTGCTCAGTGCCACCACCTGACCAGCGATGCTCCTGGGTACCATGTCTCCGTAGCCGACCGTCGTCATGGAGATGATGGCCCACCAATAGGAGGCGGGGATGCTGCTGAAGCCTTTGCCCGCCTCGTTCTCCGCCAGGTAGACGAGCGGGGCGAACAAGGTCACCGACACGCACAGGAAGAGGAGCAAGAGGCCGATCTCCCGAACACAGCGGCGGATCGTGAGGCCGAGGGTCTGGAGTCCGAGCGAGTGCCTGGCGAGTCTCATGACGTACAGGATCCTCAAGGCCCGTAACACCCTGAGCACCAGCCCCAGTTTCTCCAGGTAGATGTTACCTCCCGAAGGTTTGCGACCTCCTTCGGGTCCCTTGTCCACCAGAAGGGAAACATAGTACGGCAGAATGGCCAAAATGTCTATGATGTTCAAGGGGCTTCTCAGGAACTGCCACTTGCTGCGGGCTTGTATGAACCGAAGGATGAACTCCAAAGAAAACCAGCCCACGCAGATCGTTTCAATTATAAACATGTTACGGCACCTCTGGGAACATTTGCCCTATAGTCAAAACACACAAACAGACCAGCACCATGCAGGGTAAGTGGATAACAACAACAACAACATCAATCTAACAAGAAGCAATAAGAAAAAATATGCAGAGACAATAAGAAATAAGGAATCAACTCCGATCAGCACCTCATCAAATATCATTTCCGTTACTGTAATAATTACAGTTTTAAAAAGCTCCCCTTTTCACCTCTACATTGCTTTTCAACCGTTAGCTCTGAGATGAACGTACTCATTCTTTTCCAAAGGGCAATTTCAGGACAGACACCAAGAGGTTTTCCTTTACTTCAAGGGTAATTAACGACTGGAACAGGAAGAGTATTTGAGGCCAGTATACTGGGACTCATTTAAAAAGAGGTTGTGATGAGGGTGGGTGCTCTATTGGGATAAGATCAGATGGGCCAAAGGGCTTTCTTCATCCAAACCGATCTTGTGATTAACAGGTTCTGCAGTTGACCATATTTAACCAACAGACTGGACATGCGTTGGAGGGTAAAATGACTTTCTTTCCTCGTGTGTAAGTAATCACAAAACGAATGTTCTCCTATTTTAGAGCAATAAAGATCAGCATGCAGAGGATGAACACTCGATACTTGTCAGCTTACTGTACAACAGATACACACAGGAGTGTGGGCTGATGGTCTGTCAAAACTACATGTTTGATGTTTGACAAAAAGAGTGTATTGCTGGCATTGACAAACCCAGGAAGATTAATCCCATTTTCTGGATTATGTAGAGGTCTTTTGATTCCTTACAAGATAAACAGAATATAACCTCAGAGCCATAATGGGGAAAAAAAACACACAACATGCAAGACACTGGGCATGGAGGTTTCAAATATAGTTTTAAACACTGTGCAAATGTGTTGCTCTGTATAAACAGATGTTTTGCAAAGTGATCACCTGTTAAGAATGTCCCTGAAAGTTCTATCATCTACACCTCGTCATTTCATGCATTTTGTGCTGGAAGAACATCTCACTTAACACTGCAACAGGAGGTGGTTTAATTTCACGGGAAAGAAAATGCATGCGTTTAGATCAGTTTATCCGATCAAGACAAGAGTTCTGTGCAACTGGGATCAAGATATCAAATTGCAAAAATGCCGTGATTCTGGAACGCTGACATACACACACAGAAAAAAATTTATCCAGCATTCTGCCTAAATTTCACACACCAGATAATAAAGATTATTTGGTGTGCAGGGGGGGGGGGGGGGGACAAAAATGTCTGACACACGCATCCGAACCAAGCTGAGAATTCCATGCATCCAACCTGCACATGGAAATTCCAGAGACAGATTGTAGGAATGGGATGCGAATGCGAACACTCTCCCCTGGTTACCTATTTCCGGAAAGTATTAGGCTCAGGATGGCAAGAACCAAGGCTTGAGGTAATAAAGATGGGAGGTCACAGGGTAATGAAAAAACCAGGGAGTGAAAATGCGACATGTGGCAATTCTCACAACACATGCTGCATTTTAACCCGACCCTCCGCCGGATTCATGCAAATATACCTTGTTCAATAAGCAGCCTTACCTTGTCTTCTTCCAATCGGATATCTGGCATTGTGCTGACGCAAACGCTTATCACAGTAACGACCACAAACAAGATGGACAGACACGCAAACACCTTGCCGGGAATTCCCGACTCTGGGTTTTCCACCATATCGTGAAGTTTGTTCATACAGTCACCGAACTTGGTGCTCTCAGCCAAAACCTTTGCTTTCGCCTTGCTGAGTTCAGCCTCCCCATCTCCCCTCTTCATCTCAGCCACTTGATGAGCCTTATGAAGCAGCTTCCTGTGACAGCAGCTCTCCAGGCTGGCTTCCTCGATGCCCCAGTAGACGAGCTCGTCTCGGAAGGACATGACGCACATCTCTCTCAGGAGCCGGAGCTTCCCGGCGGACACGAAGGTCATGATCATGCGGAAAGCCCGCGGGTTCCTGTCGAAGAAAAACTCGTTGGAATCCTCGTCGTAATCGTCGCAGATCTGCACGATTTCGTCGTAGCTGTTGCAGCCCTTTAACCTCCCAAGTCTCGTCAGCGGGAACTCGTCCAGAGTGCTCCAGGGCACCAGGTACTTGTTTCCCCCCACGTTGATGGTGACGTGCTGCCTCTGGCCCGGGGAGGGCTTTAGTCCCGAGCGGCGGAGGATCCGTGTGGAACGCCGGTAGTACGCCCCTTTGACGGGAGGGGTTTCGGGTTGACAGACGGGTGCGATCTGATCGAGCGAGCCAGACGAGCTGGAGCTCAGGTTGCTGTAATCGTGGTCGTTGCCTCGGGAGATGATGGGCATGGTGACGTTAGTGAGTCGCAGCCCGCGACGAAGTCACCTGAGCACGAGGAGGAGGAGGAACGAGGAGGTGTCAGACAGAAATGCTCGCGTGGCAGGCGAAGTTACAGGCGAAACTGCGCTACACAATTCCGCACCACCTTAAATGGCGAACCTGCAGGCGAACCGTCTGGCGAACGGTTAAATGGCGAACCCTTGAACCGTCGCCGTTTATAAGAGGGCGCTTTGCCGACAAAAATACACAGTCGATCCACTTTACAATATCTCGCCCACTAAATACACGGTCAATTCACTTTAAAGTATATTCTGCGAAAGCGCTTTGAGACGGCTCAACGTGACCTGATAAGGCGCTATGTCGAACGCGAGGATTATTATCGTTATTTAAGACGGTGTAGACCTGCGGAAAAATTCCTAAATCCCGTCTTTAGCTCGGAAGTCGGTTTTCCGCACCTTCAAAATTTTAAGACAACACCAAGAAGACAAACACAGGCTGAGAGCAGATGCAGGTTCACGCCTCCAGCGCCAATAATAATAATAATCTTTGCACTTGATATAGCGTCCTATCAAGCGGTTGAGACGTCTCAAAGCGCTTCACAGAATATATCGTGAAGTGAATTGACGGATGGACAGTCGTGACATGGATGGGAAGGAGCGTGACTTCAATCAGCTGGAATAAACTTCTTTTTGTTAAGAAACATTTGCTTCCATCCACAAACCCCAATCACCTTTACCAACCTGGTACATGATTTACATGATTCATCCCCTCAAATAAAAAAACATAAGTTTAAACTGAGCTGAGGGGCTGATGATAATGTTTCAGTGTTGGTTTTCATTCCCTCTGATGTAATCTTTTCACTCCTACACATACACTTTAAGTACCAGAACAACGACAATAACTGCAATAACTTGCATTTATATAGTGCCCTTCACACAGGTTGTGGCACCTCGAAGCGTTTAAACTTAAGGCACATCCCTCTGGAACTGTTCATTTTATCCCATTAGCCCTACATTGCGTTATTCGCTATTCGCTAAGAGCTGAAACACTTCCTCCCTGTTCTGGTAAGAATTCACCCATCGTTTTCTACGGTCATCTCATTTTAACTGAGAAATGTGATTTTTTTTATTCCCACTTCTTCAACTCACACTACAATGCAGCTTTCAAACTCTTGCATTTTGCAATGGCAAAGCATTCCAAAACGTCCAGAAAAGTAGGACTTTATGGGTTTTTCTGTGTTTTTTTTTAAAAAAAGTCGTAAATAAAGCAAGAGGTAGGAAACGTGCACTGTGTAATACAGTATGTCAAAGACAGTCAACGTGTGTTTTTACTCCCCCACAATGTTATAATGTGTAAAATACCCTGTGTTTGGAGGTTCAGATGTGTCTACACAAGTCCCTGAGGGAAGGTGAAATGGCAACACATGTCATTTCACACTGTGTGAATGCAGATGCAGATATATATTTACACACACATATATATACAATACATATATATATATAAAGGCAATGCAATGCAATGCTGTTGGCAATCTTTAAACTCAATCTACGTGGTCCTGACACAGCTGGAAAGTTATTCCAACAAACCTGAGAGCAGAGCTGGAGCTAACAGAGAGGTTGCCAGAGTGCAGAGAGAGAGAGAGAGAGAGTGTGGTGTGTGTCTGTGTGTGTGAGAGAGAGAGAGAGAAGAGAGAGAGAGAGAGAGAGAGATGGTTTGAGATGAGAGAAGCATTGCCACAAGGAAAGCATCCTTCATCCTTGCACCCCAAACCCTCCCTTTTAAACCCCCAAACCTCTTGCCTGCACTTGACTTAAAAAAATACCTTCACTCTTTGCAGAAATTAAAACCCCAAACTGTGCAAAAATGCGTTTTAATTCTCGAGAAGCCACAAGAAGGTGAAACTCACCATGTTAAGAGTGCGACAGCTGCTGTTGCCTTGAAATCCTGGAGGGTCGATGCCTTTCAAACCCACTCCCCAATCCACCAAACACCCAATCAATGTGCCTCCTGTGTCCAAGGTTCATCTTTAGAAATAGACCAGGAGAGAAAGCTGGAATCACAGCCCCAGCATCTCTGAGATCTTTCTCCTCTCGCCCCAAAACAGTCTGGGCAGAAGTAACCACACCAAATGATGTCTTCCCAGCCCTGTCCCTGCTGTGAAAGCTCCTCTGGGTGTCTGGATTCCACAGGAGATGGACAAAAGGCGAGGCTTCTGACTCAGTGTGTAAAAGAGGGAACTCAGCAAACTGAGCTGGGAGACAGATTGCATCCTTTCAAAGCAAAGCAGACCATCACTCTGGGCTTTGTGAAAGGCAACTGGATTAACCCACCACATTTTGACTGCTAGTCTTTGCCTGAACTTGTCTGAAATGCACCCTGGTATTCTCTGAATAGGTGTGTGTGTGTGTGTATGTGTGTGAGAGATTTTTTTAAATTTGGTGTTTGCAGCACAGTTATCATTTATAATCTGCTGTATCAAATGCAAGGATTATCGGAATTATTATGAAGAGTGATCAGCCCAGCGTCGAAGCAATTCACTTGCACTCCAAATGCCTTTGATTTGAATCTTTTCGCTCCGATACGTAAAGTACAGAAGCTGTCCTCCCGTCCCTGACGGTCCACACACAGTCCGCACAACCTTTTCGAAACCTGCACCGCTATTATGTGCTCCGCTTAACGGCAACAACTTACATTTATTTAGATAGAGCCCCTCACACAGGGTAGCGTCTCAGAGCGCTTGATTGCACGAGAACGCTAGTCATCGGTTGTAACTTGCTTTTACCAGCTTGCAAACGTTAACGCTTTCCGTCAAGCTTCAAAAGTTAAAGGCGCTTGCGCGAGTTACGCTTTTGGATCCGATCGGATAACCTCGGATAACCTTTAGCCACGCACGTTTAAAATCGGGATCAGATCAGCCAAGGGCTGGCCATTACAATCAACGATGAGGAGTCAATGCTCAGGTAAAGGGCGGCTCAGATGGTGGTGCTTACTGTACTTAAAGGTACCAACATCTGGACGGCTGAGCTCAGGTTTCTGAAATGTCAGTCAGTGATTTATAAATCAACGTTGTAAACCAACAATGACAGGTGCTGAAGGAAACTTGCTGTGGCTGCACTCGCTGCGCAGAAGAACATTTTAACCCACAAAATATACAGTCGGTTCACTTTACAGTGTATTCTGTGAAGCGCTTCGAGACGTCTCGACGATGTGATAAGGCGCTGTATCCAAGGCAAGGATTCTGATTATTCTTCTTAAAATTCCTGCCCATTCTGATAGCTTAGCAGCACAGTCAGATATAAATAAAAGTGTACAGTTAGTGTAAGTGGGCAAAGACACTAGAAAAACGTATTGGAATGTAGGTGGCGGGGGGGGGGGGGTGAAAGAAAAGCTGGCAGCATATAGGGAAAGAATTCCACCTCAGTCTCCAGTTACTCCATCTACTTTAATTTAAGAATCTCTTGAATTTGGAAATTTGATGAATTCGGGCTTAACTTTGAAGCCGTTTTTCTGTTCGTTTTTGAAAGAACTATGAAGGAAAATGGCTTCAGAGCTAAGGCCGCATTTAGGAATCAGCGAAATTCCGGATGAATAGGGAATGGAGTAAACCCGGACTCAGGTGGAATCTCTTCCCCTCGGCCTTGTTTTTGCACTTTTTGCTGATCATGTATTTATTTATACAGAAGACGTCAGATTAATTCTCAACCTGGGAAAATCTTGTTACATTTGCAGTTGGTGCCAAGGTCAATATATTCAACACTCAGTGAAAAATCTCACCCATGGTTCCTGCTCTAACTGATGCAGGCGCGTCTAATGCTTCGCTGGGATGGAAGTGTTGAGTTTTTGCAGCACTGACATTTACAGCGCTTTTCGTCTTGAACAGCACAAAAAGGGAGCCAAATGCAAAAAATGATTTTAAACAAAACCACTGAGCAACAATCCTAGAGTAAGACGTGTAGCGTAAGACATACGACGTGTACCAAGTGCGAGATTTTGATACCAATTTCTTAACACCTCATTCCATTTAAAATTCTAAATGGTGTAAATAATTCCCTCTTCCGAACTTCTCTCATGTTTTGACTATTAAAGCCTTTTTCTCATGCTGACAACTTGCCCCAAATCAATTACATAAGCTTGAATCCGATTTAATTGTTTCTTTTTATTTCAGGACTGGTGTACGTATTTCACATCAGCACATGTTTCCTTTTCATTCATAATTCAGTTAGCTAACAATCCTAATGTATATTGCAAACATCTTACGGCTGACTTATCCTAACTTGGCCACTGTGTTTGCCTACATAAATCCACAGTCACCACACTTGACAGTAAATCCTGTGAAACACTTTGAGACGTCCTCCTGACTCGAAAGGCGCTCTATCAAATAAAAATGATCACCTTCTATCAACGTAAGTCATCTCATAAAGCTGTTATCAACAAGTGGTACTTAAACTCACCTCACACACCCCCCATTAACCTTCAGATCTTTCTGAAGTGAAGTGAAGTGTTGAGAGGGAATTATGTTAGTGTTTGAGCCAGGACAACAGACCCAGTTGTATGCTGTAAGAACATCCCTCTTCCTCTTGGGCTCCTGCTTCTCTTAGTCATCATTTCCTACTGCCTGACACAGCATGTGCTTCTATGGTTACTTTTTCCATTGGGAGATTGCTGAGCATAAATTGGCTGCTGCCTTCTCTCACAAAATATATAGTCACTCCACTTTACAGCGTATCCCGTGAACCACATTGAGATGTCTGAACGTGATAAGGTGTTATATAAAATGCAAGGATTATTATTACATTATACCATCATAAAATGTGGAGCTATAAAGCCCCAGTTGAAATACACTGCAATTAATCCAATTGGAGCCAAGTGAAAACAGTAAGACAGCAGGTCAAACATAAAAGGAGATTATCCTTCAAATAAAGTGTTTGTCATAGATGTTGAAACTAAAGGCAAACATAGTTAATTGAATGCATGTCTTTTCAAAGATGGTTTGTGTATTGTGATCAATAATACCCAAAGAAGAGGTGGGATTAGATTGGGTTGACTGCACTTGTTGCAGGACAATATGAAAATGACTGTGCTGAATAAAATCTATTGTCCTTTAGTACACAGTACACAAGTTTAATTAAATCAATAGAACTGGAAAATAGAATTATACTTCCTGATTTCACTGTTGTACAAACACAACCCAACTTTGGATCGAAAGGGTTATTGTTTATCTAACTAAATATCCTATTAAACTCAATGTTACTCGAAAACCCACACAAACTAAAGAATATAATGTTATGGCTGTGCTCTCTTGATACAGCTGAAAAAGGTTATTCTTACCTAGTTGCATAAACCATTAAGCGCTCTGAGACATTACCTTGCGTGAAGGATGCTATATAAATGCAAATTGTTGTATAAGACAATAAGATAGAGGCCAAATGCGCACACGGATAATACATGATTTACTTTTCTATTTAACGCCTGTTTGAACTAAACAACCTTCAAACTATTATCAATTAATTAGAGTGACAAAGAGACTGAACCGTAGCCAGTGCGTAACATTGCCTTCAGCATGCACACGCCATGTTCAGAATCTTGCACCTTCTTTCAATTGAAAACGATTGAAATGGCACTTGTCTTTTATTACAGCGGTGTTACATCTTAAATGCTGATCACAAGAGAGTTTCGGATGAGGAAGGCTTCCGAAATATCAAGCCTAACATCCAACCTTTTATTCGGCCGTCTCGATGAGAAATCTGCTCCTTTGCAGTTGTGACTAATTGTATCCTAAAGGTTTCTGACAGATGGAAAGATGACGTAGTTTGACCGGAAAAGAACCTTGAGCTGTTCCTAGTTGCATTTTATCGAGTGATTATTGAGCAACTGAGATCTACAGTAAAACACCGACAAACACCATTTACCGGAGCCTTTCACGTTCCGGAACTCGTGGAAATAAATCGAACGCAAACAACATGCGAACTTGCGACTGTTTCCATTGGCAAAGAATGTCCAATCTCAGCCTACAGCAGAAAATAAGATAAATATTTGCCGAGTTGCAGGACAATCGGGATTATTTTTTTCAAACAACGTACTCTGCACGCAGGTTCACCTGCCCTTCAGATGCGAGCAAAACAACAGTGCTTGATGGGATAGTGAAGAGGGAGCTTTGCACTGTATCTAACCCGCCACGCTCCTGATCTGGGAGTGCTTAATGGGAAAGTGCAGAGAGACCTTTGCTCCGTGTCTAACCTATGCTGTAACTGACCTGGGAGTGATTAATGGAACAGTGTAGAGGCAGCTTTGCTCTGCTTCTAACCTTGTCGTGGATGACTCAGTAATACTTCAATACAGTTTCTCCACACGGTCTGACAAATGTGTTTTCTCACAAATGTGTTAGTTTCTCTTTTATAATAATAATCATAATAATTCTTGCATTTGATACAGTATAGCACCTTTCACATCGGCAGAACATCTCATAGCGTTTCCCATATAAACTGTGGGTTTTGTGGATGAAATAACTAAGTGTGACGGTGGAATGAATTTAGCTCCTGTAATATTTATGTACCTTTATGCACCTGTGTGGCATAGATACATCTTCATCAACAACAATACTGCATCTGTTCCCTGAAAGCCTCTCTAATTATATTCTCTCAATGACCTCTGGACTCTATTCTTCCTCCGTGAATTAGTTACCTCTGACTGACTTGTCTGCCCCTTTCTCAGCACTTTCCAGTCCCATTTCTCTGTAGGTTGAGTTTGCTTTGCAGCGTCTGGGTTAGAAACAGGTTCCGTTCACACCTCAGATATTTTCACAGCTTCTGTTTTGGCCACACTTTCGCTCTCCGTCCTGCAAGGAGAACAGAAAGATAGCTGAAGAGAAGACAATAAACCCAAGCTCCATCCCCTCTCCTAGATAATCGCCCACAAAATACGCAGTCGATCCATTTTACAGTATACTCCGTGAAGCGCTTTGAGACGTCTCGACGACGTGATAAGGTGATATATCAAACGCAAGGATTATTATTGTTGTTATAAACTCTGACACCTACTAAAGTGACAATTACAAGTCATTGTCCTTATCTAAAGTCTGACCCTGTGAAGGAGTCTTTAAAGAGGCTTGTTTTTTCTGGAGGTGGAACAGCACTGCTTGGCTACGCCAATGTTTTGTGCACAGGAGGGAGAGTCAGATTGTTGCAACCCAGAACGGCGAGTGATTAGGAATTGCCAAAATGCTAACGCCACAACCCGAGAGAAGCTTGCTCACACCAGCCAGCCTGCTCAACCTGAAACCTAATGGCACAAGAAAACCTGGAGCGAGAAAAGGCTTTTGGACCAGCAACCAACAACAACTTGCATTTATATAGCATCTCTCAAACAGGGTAGCGTCCTTAAGCGTGTGTCGTACCCCAGAACACAACCATGTCAATTACAGCGTTAGATGCTTCATCTTACCAATCGCAACCCCATCGACTGAGGCAAATTCTTGTCTAAATCTTGGCTGAAATCCAAATGCAGGAATTATATGGTCTATGCTGCCTTCTGCAGCTACGCTGCTGAGATAAACACTTCTGTCTCATTTCAACCACTGTTAGGCTTGTTAAATCAACTCAGATTATGTGTGCATTCATTATCCTCCTGATCCTTAGGGTCATACTGCAGTACACTGTGTTATTAAGCAATCCGCTAGTGGGAGAATAACCTTTGACAACAGGAAGCCAATCCATACTAACGCCATCAATACTGTTGGAACTGAACTAGCAGTACTAGTTCACTAACAGCAACAACAACAACAATTTATATTTATAGAATCATAGAATCATAGAATCGTACAGCACAAAAAGAGGCCATTCGGCCCATCGAGTTTGTGCCGGCTCTTTGAATAGAGCAATTAATGTCAATCCCACTCCCCAGCCCTTTCCCCATAACCCTGCAAACCCGTCCTCCTCAAATACCCGTCCACCGCATTTTTAAAAGTAGTTACTGAATCGGCCTCGACCGCCCTTTCAGGCAATGCGTTCCAGATTCGAACAACTCGCTGCGTGAAAAAATGTCTTCTCACCTCCCCTCGGCTTCTTTTAGAGACTATTTTGAATCTGTGACCTCGAGTCACCGACACACCCACCAGTGGAAACAGTTTTTCCCCTTTCTAACCTATCAAATCCCCTCCTGATTTTGAAGACCTCTATCAGGTCTCCTCGTAATCTTCTCTGCTCCAATGAGAATAATCCCGGCCTCTCCAGCCTTTCCTCATCATCAAGGTCCCTCATTCCTGGTACCGTTCTCGTAAATCTCCTCCACCCTTTCCAATGCCTTAACATCCTTCCTATAATGTGGTACCCAGAACTGGGCGCAGTATTCTAACTGAGGCCTAATCAGTGTTTTATATAGGTTAACCATAACCTCCTGACTCTTGTACTCTATGCCCCTATTTATAAAGCCTAGTATCCCATATGCCCTTTTTACAGCTTTATCTACCTGATATATCTACCTTATATAGTGCCCCTCATGCAGGATAGCATCCCACAGTGCTTGACAGTGATGGATCTTAAATGGACAAAAACTGGTTTGTGAAGTAGAACTGTTATACCTCTAACATTATACATCAATGACGACAATGCAAGACACAGCAATCTATCCACATCACAGAAAATCAGATCACGTTCTTTTGCTCTAAACCATGCAAAGCAAAGATGATTGAATAATTCATGTTTAGGCTTAGTGTGAAAGGCAATGAATAAAGTGACTATCTCCTTGGATGAATCGAATTGGGAGCCAAGAGAACATCACAGCAAAAGCATTAACCTCTCGCCAAATGCAATTACCTTAACTAGATTCTTAACCAAGGAGGGAAAAGTTTTCTGTTAAAGTCAACGGTGGGAGGATTATAAAGAGAGAAAGGAAAATTCCCAGATGGAATGCAATCAGATTAATACTATGAGGATTAAAATAACTTGAAAGAGTGCTGTCCGCCTGTTTGGCAACATTTTTATTTGTTTCTTAAGTAATGCAATTTAATGGGTTTTCCATCAAAGTTAAAGGCCAGGGCATCTAATCTTACTGGGCCTGGAAGGGCAAGCCAAACTTAGTGTGGTTGAGCTGCCTTTGATGTAAGTTTAAAATCTTGCTCAAGCACTTAATTTAGAAGTTGCTTATCCAGATTGGGCTGAGCTTTTTCCCCGACCCTCACAAACAATACTTGCATTCCTTCGAATGAGATGTTAAACCGGGGTCGTGTCTACCTGTCCAGGTGGACGTTAAAAGATCCCGTGGCGCTGCTCAAAAAGAGAAGGGAGTTTCCCCTCTCCCGGTGTCCTGGCCAACAATCCCCCAATGAAAAAAATGGTTATTTGCTGAATGGCTGGTTGTAGGACATCGCTGTGCTCAATTGTGTGCTTGCCTACAAATACACGATCACTCCATTTCACAGTAAAGCCTGTAAAGCACTTTGAGACGTCCTTCCGACGTGATAAGATGCTATACAAATGCAAGGATTAATTATTTCAATATTCCTATAATCTCAAGAATATCTCAAAGCTTCTGCAAAGCACTTTATATTTTGCAGATGAGCTCCTCAGGCAATTTACTCATTGCAGTTTCCCACACACAGCCATGAAGTACATGACTAATGTTAGCTGGGAATTACTGGCGGGACACAAGGAAAAACTCACTTCTCTTTTCAATTAGTGCCACTGGATCTTTAACGTCCATCTGAGCAGTCAGGGGGAACTTAGTTCAATGATTCATCCAAAGGTATAGCACTTCCAACAGTACAGGACTTCTCAAGCCTGGACTATAAACTCACATTCCCAACACAGGTCTTGAATCCTACAACCTTTTGACCCAGAGGCAAGAGTGCTATTGACTGAGCCAGGCTGAAAGTTTTCAAACTTCACTTCACTTGAAAATGGATGACAGTGTGACTTCATAAATAGTTCGTACCTACTGATTGTACATCACAATGTAGGCAGTGTTCTTCCTTCGGAAAATGATCAATGTTTGGAAGAAATGTAATTTTTTTATGCTTCCCTCCTGGCAGGGTAATGAATATATAGAAGGGGCAGCCAGCAAGAACAGGCAATACGTTTCGGTTGTTGAGAACTGACTGGGTATCTGGCTGGCAAAAGACTTTAGAAACAATTGCTTCACATACTCATCTGTCTCTATGTCAGAGGTTCAAAGTAGTTTTAGTCTCTGAATGGAAGATAAGGGGAGACTTGACTCTTTCCAACCTGAGTCAAATACTCTCTGCAATTAGTTAAGCAGGGTGCGTCTCTCCAGGAAGAGAGTGTGTATTCCCTTCCAGACACTTGGACATTTCCACATGTAAATATCATACGTCTGCCTCAGTTCTGGTTTGGATAGCATCAAGCATGGTGATGGGACTCTATACGTGTCAGACACTCGGCCGATCAAAAAACCAATGCGTGCGAGATGGGTAAATGTTATGTTGCGGAGAAATAATAATCTCTCGTGATTGCAGATCCATGAGGCAATGAGAATTTGCTGCAATTTAACAACAAACCCCAACTATACGCCGCGTCTTTGTGAGTATGTGACAGGAATCGGGTCTCCCGATCAAAGTCTGGTGGGTTTTTGTTACAGCGAATGTAGCTTGATTGACCTGGAGTCCTGTAGCTCAGTGGTTAGAGCACTCGCCTTGCATGCGAGAGACCTGGGTTCGATTCCCAGCAGGGTGAAACCTTGGGCAAGGTTCCTTACTACACATGCCTGATAATAATCCCTCAATAGAAAAATAATAATTTGGTCACTTCAATCCACGACTGTTTGTGTGCGCAATTCTCTGCCGAGTTTCACCCACAGTCAATTCACTTTACAGTATATTCTGTGAAGCAGCTTTGAGACGTCTAGAAGACGTGAAAAGCCCTATATCAAAGCGAGGATTATTATTATTATCTGAAGGACAACACAACTGACAATGCAGGGTTTCCCCCCGTGACAATAACCGGACATCGACTGCCGTGACTGCAAGCTCACAATCCCGAACTAGAGACTGAATTATCACCAGAGGCGAGAATGCTACCGACTGAGACAAGCTGACACAGCAGAGGAGCACAATAAACTCAATTATTGGTGCCAGTCACCGCCCGAAGAGATGCAACAAATTCAATTTGGTGGATGCGCCACAAGCAGAATATATTGATCGGAAGAATATTCATCATCAGTTAAAAACGTCGTTCGAATTTATTTTACAGGTCCCTGTGTCCTTCATAATTCCTGATGGTGTAAAAAAAATTTGGTTCTTTCCCAAGCCACTGCGTCCCATCTACCCATGTCTGTTCCAGTGCCCATTAAATCAAGTTTAATAACCAGGGATTTAGCACGCAATCAGGCTAAAGAATGAGCCACAAAAGCCACTTGTGCTCATGGTGTGTTATCTTTGAATGTGACAGCATTCAATTGCTCACTTATTCGGATTGCTTGAATTGATAGATGGATGTACACGTGCTGGAAATGGCTTGACCTGCTCAAAAAGTCGTGTCAAACATCTGATAAATGTTTCTGTCGTCTAATTGTGACACAAAACACTTGCACGTTCCCAACTGTTTAAAGTAAAATCTATGGCTCCCATTATTAGGGGGACAGCTCCATTTCTGTGCTCGTATATTTCACAGGTGTAATGTTAAATCATTAACTGCATCCTTCACCTTGAGGGCTTTCTTCAGACTGAAAGAGCAAAAGGTAAATGTACAGTACTTTGAAACTATCCACCTCCAAATGAAGGTATTACGGTGAACAATGAAATGTTTTCACCCTCTTGTTAACAAAGCTGATTGGCCCCCAAAAAAGGTGCCTGTTATTCCTTAAACAATTTCATTTTAATTTGTATCAACTCCAGTGGCATAATTATTAATAAACCTTGTATTTGATATAGCGCCTGATCATGTCATTGAGACGTCTTAAAGCCCTTCACAGAATATACTGTAAAGGGAATTGCTCTAACCAATACACAACTGGATAATTGAAGTCAGGAGCTCAGTGAGAGGAGAAGTCTGTGCTCAAAACGCCTAGAATTCGATTCCAAGCAGCATTGGTGGCAGGACATCTAAGTTGTCTTTGTAGATTGGATGGAGTCTGTGCCTTTGCCAGCGACCAAGGATCCTGATCAGTCAGCACACAAAGAGAATCTCTTAAGAGTTAATGCAGATGACTATCAATCAGCTGAAGTGAAGGCGTTTCATCTTTCTGGCTGGACATACATCAAAGACCTCTGATAACATGCCGTTAAGGCAGTCGCAGTGTTGGGATTTAAATTAATTTCACTCAATAATGCAGAGAGGACAGATTTATGAATCTTTTCCCTCAAACGTCAGTTTCAGATACTCATTAGGTTGAAGGATGATAGTCCAGGGCTGGGTAATCAGATACCGAATTTTCCTCTTTGTTGGAGCGAAGTATTTTTGTTTGTCAAGCTGAAACAGACAAAATATTGCTGATACATGACTCTTAAACAGCTTGTGAGGTGAAAAGCATTTGACGTGATAGTTATAACTAGTGTTAATTATCCCAACATGCCTCGTGTTCTCTCCCCCAACTGGTATTTTATGTCTATATTTCATCATTAATAATCATAATAAGTCTCAAAGACTTTTTTTTTTACAGAACGTGGAATCAAAAATAAGTCCACTCTTCATTCGCTTTAATTTTGAAGGATCACAGAAAACTGGCTTCCAAGTTAACAGCAAAGTTGAGAATTTTCCACAATCCTGCCTGTTGTTAATGTTTTTTGAAGACAAGAAGTTGTCCTACAGCTGTACCACACTTGACATTAAAATCATGTGAAGGGCTTTGAGCCTTTTCGATTATGATAACAATAATAATAATAATCCGTATGTTTGACATCATCGCACCTTTCATATCAGAAGGACGTCTCAAACGCTTCAAAGGATGTACTGTAAAGTGGAGTGACTGTGTGTGAGAATTATGAGCCTCAGGTTGCTAATTAAAATGCAGATGTGAATTTAAGATTCTTTTCCATTATTAATATCTGACACAAGAGAAATAACCGTTCCATGGATAATAACCCATTTCCATGTTAAGATTGATTTGAAATTAATCCAAATGGACCTATTCGCTACTTATACAATGGTTCTGGACAGAATCCCTTCAGGTTAAGATTAACTTTTACCGAGGTTTCCACTGCAATTTGACTTCTCTCTGAGGTCATTAAAACTCAGTGATAACTGCAAGCCATTCTGGTTATAAAGAATGCATAGCAATCAGTTAAAGTTTTCAACAGCAATGTTTTAAGACTTTGCCTGTTGGTAACCTGTGTTAGCGTTAAGACAGCATACATTTGTCATTCACCTCATGGCTGTTTGTGGGACTTTCCTATGCACAAACTGGCTGCTGCATTTGCTTATAAACATATAGTCGCCAAACTTGACATTAAAATCACATGAAGGGCTTCGAGCCTTTTCGATGCCATGATAAGGTGCTATGTCAAACGCAAAGATCGTTATAAATTGAACATGCACATAGCTGGACACATTTCACTGAACTTTAGAAGATTACCAGAATGTACGATAATGATCAATAAATCAGAGTGTTGCTGTGAATCATACCTTTGCTGGCCAGCGTGTTCACGCCTCACTGCCAGAGTTAAATTGCCACATAAACAAGATGTTTAATAAGTGTAAACAGACCGAACAATACAAATTGTTCCCTGTAGTGTTCAATTTGATGGATGCTCAATATCCATGTGCCAATACAGTATAAATCGACAGAGAGGTTTTGCTTGCTTCAAAATTACAGTCAAAATTATTTACAGTGCAACTGAAATATAACATTGATTTGGCAGACTACTACACTATATTGTTGCTAAGCAATGAGTCAACACTGTAACTGTGAGAGAGTGAAATTCTATCTTGTTTTACTTCCAAAGTCTTTGTACGTGCTTCCTTGCAGTTCAGGCAGTGTTACAGTAACCCTTAGAAAAGAAGGTAACAGGTGATAAAAAAAAACTAAAGCGCCGTTCATATCACGAGGATGTCCCAAAGCCCTTCAAGAAGAACTTTACTGCAAAGTATGCTACTGACTGTGTGTTTTGTAGGCAAACGTGACCGGTTTTCGCGCAACGACATCTCACAAACGGCCGTGAAGTGAATGAGCGATTTAATTCAGGTCAGGATTGTTGGTCAGGACGGTGTTCAGTCATGTCAGTGAATAAGATTTTTACCTGGGCAAATAATGTGACTTCAGCAAAGCAGGTTTGAAGACACAGTTAGTCCATTTAATCTCTCGAAATACAAGAGTCATGTTGATCATTTACCAGAAGGTGGCATTGCTGTAAGCCAAAATACGTCAGATTCATGGTCCACCCAAGAAGCTCCTAAATTCTAAATTACAATTTCACTTTAGAGATTACGGTCCTTAACAAGTTCGATGCTCGTATTTATGCTTACAAAACAGGTGCTTATACTCGAGTAGCGTTTTCGCAAGAACTGTAAGAATAAACAAAAACTCAAAACACAAAAAGATATACGTTTGGTTGCGATACCGGATGAATTAAATATCAGCAATAGATTCTTGCGTTTTGCAGATTATAATGTGGAGGAAGTGAAGTTAAAGGCGGTGTCCGTAGACCTAATCACACTCGCCTTCTGCATTCTGCTCGAACCTGCCTCAGGTATTGATATACTAATTGTCCCTCTATATCTGCCTCCATTAAGCATCGGCTTAGTGCACATAGCAGCTGGTGTGTGGGAACAAAATCCATCCTGATGTGCACAGCACGTGAACTGGAAAACTCGTGAAAGACTGAGCGTCCGTCAATTCATCCCTCCCGTGTACATGCAAATCCTGAGCACACGTGCCTGCAATTTTCACGTCTACTTTTCTCCCCGCGTTTCCGAAAGGATGCCGAGTCACTTTAGAATAAAATAATGGCAGTCTTTGCATTCGATGTAGCGGCCTTTCACATCAGGAGGACATCTCAAAGTTACTGTGAAGTGTAGTGACTGTGTATTTTGATTTTAGAATTAGATGCCAAACCTGGCACCCACAGGACTCAGGGGAACAGCACTGATGCACTCACTGTTTTGTTCAAACATATGATAATCCTCCGTCCTCAAAGGCCTTCTGAAAACCCTTTCTCAATACTGAAACAGTTAAGTTACGGATCGCGCACCAGCACAGATCGTGCCGGGAAGCAATACTCTCACTAGGGTGAAACTCCATCTGGGTCTCGCTTTACTCTGTTACCGCAGCATTTTAGAGCGTCCAGAATTCGGCAAATTCTTGAACACACCCTTGATTTTGAAGCCGCTTTTCCGTTAGCTCCTTTAAGAAAAGAGATCAAAGGGATTGTGCGTTAAATTTTGAATGGTTTGTTCAACTTTAATGCTTGGGACCGTGTTAGTCACTAATTAAAGTTGGAGCAGGCTTCAAGGAACGAAGGGAAGAGGCGCCACTCAATTGAGACACTTGGTTTGTCTCAGGTTAAGATTCTCTCTGGGTTCACATCCCAAAGCCTTTGCAGCTCACGCTTTCAAATTGAGAGAAACAGCAAGCAAGCAACGAATGGTCTGGTTCGAGCGCTGTGTACAAGTCCCTGGTTGTGCACAGATGTAACGTGTCAGCTGGGTTTAAAGCCAAACAGTTGCCAACTTCAGGATGTTGTGAAATGTTGCGCAAACCTAAACCCAGGTGGAATTTCTCCCATAGGAGAGGGGATTATGGGAACAAATGCCTCCTCTCCCAACAGTGTAGACTGCATTTTGCTTTTAACCTACGCCTGAATAAGATCCTCCAGATAAAATTGGCCACTTACTTCACGGCTGTTTGTGGGCTATTGACCTGTGCAAATTGGCTGCCGTGCTTGTCCACAAAATGTTCAGTCACCTTTACACTTCACAGGAAAGATCCTGTAAAGTGAAAATCTCACTAAGGCACCTTGTCAAATGCAAGGATTATTAGCGATGTGGTTATTATTTTAAATGATTAATGTGTTGAGATCCATTCTCAGGCTTTACGAACAAAAGATATTCTCGGTACGCCTGGTTGACATTAAATGTGTGCGTTTTTTTTTCCCCAGTAACTGTCAGGAAGCAGAGAATGTAATTATTCACTCGATCGCCAGTCAATGGGACTTTATCGTGGCATTTCAGCAAAGACCAACAGGCTATTTGCGGCAGTAATCATGTGCCCTCTACTGAGTAGACAAGAGAACTGCAAACTTGTCCAGTGAGGTTCCGGCTCTATTAGAACCCATCGTCTGAAAGTAAGGACTGATGTAAGCAGATCTTCGAATGGATGTCATTGGGAGAAATTCCACCAAGGTCTAGGTTTACTCAGCACTTTGGGACGTCCTCCAGTCGTGAAAGGCGCTGTACAAATGCCATTTGTTGTTGTTGTTGTTGTTGTTGTTGTTGTGCTCCATTTAATGTAATATCTCGGAGCGTCAAGAATGTGTCAAATTCAACCTGAATTTTGAAGGCCTTTATTTTTTGCAAGTTTTTTTTTAAGAACCAACGTGAAAACGACTTCAAAAGTTGAGGCCGAATTCAACAATCTGTCAAATCCTGCAGCTCTAAAACACCGCATAAATCGAGCAAATCTAGACCCGGGTGAAAATCCCTCCCCAGTGGATGGGGAGATACTGTCAGAACCAGCTAAATATCCTCAGATTTTCCCGAGCTGTGCATCTTATCTTATCCGTGTGTGTGTGTGTGTGTGTGTCTGCACGGCATTTATTTAAAGTCTGTGGACAACTAGATCCGAACTTGATAAGCGTTACTGAGTTAGATAGCTGGAACAAACCACCAGGATTAAATAGATTTTTTTTACGGTTTGTGTTAAAGGAACAGATAAAATTCACGCATCTGCCCTGAGACTTCAGAGAGTGCAACACCTTCTGAATAAACCATTATAACACAAAGGATCTTCAGAGAGAGCACAGTCAGTTGCAGCGTTCAAACACTAAATTAGTTAGTGGAATCCCAGGAATGTTATGATTTCTTGACCTTGAATCCTTCAAAGCCTATCACATCAACCCAACCACTGCTAATTGCCAGCAAGAAGAGTTAGGAGAAGTGAGCAGCTCATTATAGAATAATCCGCTTGGGAATTTAAAATCAAGGTAAAAATTTATATAGTCCATCGCAATTGATTTCTAAGATGCAATATAATTTATTTATGAGACGCATAAATGTTTAAGTATCTTCGCACCGCATAATAATAATTAATAATAATAATAATCATCATCTTTACATTTGGCATAACGCCTTTCGCATTAGAAGGCCGTCTCAATGTGCTTGGCAGGATTTACTGTTATAACAACAACTTGCAATAAGTGTAGTGACTGTGTATTTGTTAGGCAAACGTCTATTACAGTATATTAAGAGGAAATTGGTGGCAAACTCCAAAAACCTACCATGACCAACGAGAAGAAAGCTGATACCAAACAAATTTGTACCTGCCCTGAAATGCTTTATTATGTGCGTGCGTACGAAATCCGTTGCTGCACTGTTCATTTCAGAGAAAAATGGGACTTCTCGAGCTACGCTGCACTGCGCCAGATGTGAATGCCAAGCACGCAATGTGTGTCAAAGTGTTTAGTCAGCGATATTACTGATGCAAAACGATTGTCAGCTGCTGTGTGTCTTCAGCCTAAACTATGTGAATCATATTGGTACCAGCTGCTTGTTACAGGAGAGAGCAGGAATACGAGACACAAAACTCGAAATGCCTCACTCGCTGTGCAATTGCGCAAGGGTAATAATGAAATACTGTCGGGGGTTTGAGGCCCTGAGCCCCCAAAATTCCACCCAGTCCCAGTCTGTGAGAGTATTTTGTCTTAAAATTGAAAGATCGTGCCGAAATTGTAGCAACGTCTGGGATTGGAATCTGATTTTAACAAGAGCCATCTTTCAAATTAAGACCGGCTTGAAGAACTGTCGATAATTCCCCGCCACCTTCGCAGGAGAACAGGCATAGAGTATTCATTCAAACAAAAGTGGCGTAATTAGAGCATTGTGTGATGACAGAACAGATAAGGGCCATGTGGGTATGTCAGATTAAAATAAACTTTTGGGAAGAATAATCATTTGATGTGGGATACTAACATGACTTACCTCTTTGACCGAGCCTATCTTCACTTCCCCCTTCACCCTTCTCCTTTGTTCAGCAGCCAAACCCTGTGGCTGTGCAGCGCTCCGAGACTCTATCCTGCATGAAGGAGGCTATACAAATACAGTATAAGCTGTTGTTGTTGTTGTAACGTGGCAGCTAACTAATGGAAGACAGTCAATTTACCTTCTCTGAGGTGGCTCCTAGTTCAGTGACTTACAGACCCAGATGGAATGGGGTAGCGAGCATGGATCCAGAAAAGAATGTGAAACAGAACGGAGTAAGCTCGTGGCTGAGGTCTGCCTGTCCATTACATAAACAGACCCGTTCGTAATCTCATCCCCCACCCAAGAGTTCATCTAAATATTGTGACTGGAGAGCACTTATAAACCTGGAAACTTCAATCTGTTATTATTCCTTTTGCTGATATTCCAAATATGCTCCCTCCTCCGCCTTTTGTTGCCTGTGCTCAGGGTGGGATGCTGATACGATTGACCTTTCCCTAGCTTTCTGTTTAAGCTGCGTTTTGATGATGTTCGGTTTTGGGTTCCCACTTGTTTCTGAGGCCAGATTTACTCGTGCCTGTTGGTTGGTGAAAGCAGCTCTGCAGAGAGCACTATCAACGTTAAGTACTTTCCCATCGATCGCCTCAGCGTGTGAGCGTGTGTCTATCACACACCACGCTGCATGTCAAGAGTCCTGCATATCTTTGCTTTTTGTTGGCAAACTTTGCAGCCAAGGCAACAATGCAGCATTTATACATATATATTTATACATAAATATTTATACATTTTACATGCCTTTGGTCATCTTCCCTCCTCCACTAGCCTGCCCTCCACCCCTCTCTGATCCCAACCCCCAGCTCGGGTGCAAAGCCCTTCATTGTCCAGCACCTTCGGACATCCTCCCGACGAGAAAGTTATGTAAATGCAATTTGTTGTTGTTGCTGCGATGTTATTGTTCTCTACATGCATCAAGGTGCGTGTGCGATCGGTGTCCGCCTCAATCAGTCATTCACTTCATGGCTGTTTGTGGGGATCTCGCTGTGCACAAACTGGCTGATGTATTTGCCTTATGAAATACTCAGTCACTACACTTTGCTGCAAAATTGGTTGGAGAAAACTGCTGAGATGAATGCCAAGTGAATCCTCTTGGATTGAATCCACTCTGCTGCAACAATCTCAGTGGGAGCAGCCTGTTTTTTTACTTTCAATCCTCCCACAAATATTTGCCTTAAACGCAGTAAATCCCAAGCGAAGCCTGAAAGAATGTCTACAAGTGCACTCTAACCTCGCCAAACCCACTGACACTCCAAGCTGACATGCTGGGGCTTAATTCAGCTTTGATGTGTGTGACTTAGAGCAAGGCCGCTCTGAATTATAAGAACCCGATGTGCTCTGGTGTTGTAAATGTGTCTTGCGGCTGAGAGTGAAATCCATTTCCCCAGCAATATAGCTCAGTGTTACCTTCTGCCACCTTCGAGTGACAAGAACTCAATGTTAACCATTCACCTAACACTGGGCCTCTCAAAAGTTAGCTCTTAACTACTGGACACTGGGAAAAATCCTCTTGTGATCTCTCTCCACGTTCCCCCCACGCCCACCTTCAACACTACCGATTCAACCTCAGAGGGTAGCACAGTCAAGGCCAATTGTGTCCACATCCAAAATCCACACACACACACACACTCACACACATTTCAGCAGTCACTGGGTATTGATCAGGAGTGGGAAATTCTTCCTGATTTTTTTCCTCTGTCTTTACCAGCCAGCCATATGGAATTTTAGAGATTTAGGATACCTGGCGATATTGGAAAAAATAATAATCACTTCAATCCACGACTGTTTGTGGGACACTGCTTTGCACAATTGGCTCCCCCGATTCGCCCACAAAATATACAGTCAATTCACTTTACAGTATCTGTATCTCAATGGCGTGATGAGGCGCTTTATCATAGGCAAGGATTATTATTGTGACACGGAAATATTAAAAGCTCCGTGAAACCGGAAAAGAGACAGAAGAAGGTATTTTTTTTGAAGGGGGGGGGCAGTGTTCTGTAAAAAAAAAAGCACTTCAAATGAGAATCAGTAACTTTAACAACCTCAGAGTCAGTTGTGGGAATTTTACTGTGTGCGAAGTAAAGCGTTTGCATTGCAAAAAAAGAGTCACGACACATTGAACTGCGATTCCTGTGCAGTGTTTTGATCTTATAGGCGCTCTAAATTTTCAGTTAAATTTGCTTTGTTTTTCTCGCGTGATGAGCAAAAGGGCTTTTAAGATGAAACTCGCTCAGACAGCTGGCTTGAATCACCAGCAGTGAAAATAATTAAACAGACTCGAGGGAGCTGAGAACTGACATCCAGCATCGCATTCCAACACGATTTAGAATTTCCAAGAAAATAGGAACGATAGCCATGGTATTTTGGCAAAGAGAATATCAAGCAATGCACGTCTCAAGGTTGAAAAGCGTTGCAAAGAAAAATTTGATGAATAAGGAAGGGTTTAGAGGTTCACACTTTCGTTCTTCAGCTTTCCAGCCCTGGAAAATAATTTTCCTAATTTGTAATACTAATCCTTTAATTTGGCATATGTTCCATATCAAATGCAAGGATTATTATTCTAGTGCATTAGGTCTCTGTAATACCAACTACATAAAAGGCACATGTACAAATAACAGCAACTTGTATTTATACACTGTACTGCCCTTCAAATGGGGTGACGTCTCGGAGCACTTAAAATACCGTAATAATAATCATTCCTGCGTTTGATACAGCGCCTTTCACATTAGGAGGACATCTCAAAGCGCTTCACAGTAAAGCGGAGTGACTTTGTGGAGTGACCTTCTGACTCGGAGGCGAGAGTGCTACCGACTAAGCCGGGCTGACACTACAAAGGGTGGTTTATGCGACTTCTCTTACAATGGTGGTGAGGTTGTTGTGGGGGGTGGGGGGGTGACGGGTTGTAGGGTCACAATCAAAGGACGCTATGCCCTAGTGTGCCAGGGACTAGTTAACATCAGTAAAGTACCAATGATGTTGGCTGCTGCATAATTGCAGTGTGTGATAACCGAGCAGGGAATGTTGACCCACCGGCACATTACCACTGATAACACAGGGAAGCCCTATGGTACAAAACTTCCTGTAATTTCCTTTTGGAATCGGAGCAAAACTGAAATGAACCATAACTTCCACTTCCTGAAGAAACGATACATCCTTATAACCCTGTGGCAATGAATGTCGAAACGTAATTTGCTCACTTTGAAGATCCCTCATGCAATGGCCTCAGATATAATTAGGGTAAATTACCCTCTTCCCCCCCTCTCTCTCTCTTTCTCTCTCTCTCTCTCTCTCTCTCTTCCCACCCTCCAAGCAAAGGGTTCCATTACCGAACTATGCTCTTGCAAGTCAGAGTTAGGATTCACTTAGAAAATAAAAAGTAAAACACGTTCCGTTCTCGTGGCACGAAAATGTTGAGCCGCGTGAAAAATGTGGCCAATTAATTCTGAGCTCCTAAACGTGTCTTAAGGTTTCGATTTTTTTTGAAAGATGCAAAAGTTAAAGGCTAAGTTTGCAAACAACCAGGTGTGTCAAGAAACGAGTGAATTACATCTTCTGTCAGGATTAAACTTGTTCGTTTACAAAGTACGTAACTTGCAGCTGTCATCTCGTGTTAAACGTAGAGCCTCAAAGGCCTCGCAAAACAAACTAAGGCTATTCAGATCAGTTCCTCCTCCCATTTTTAGGTGGTCTTTTGTAAACTCTGGAGCTGTACCTGGGCACTGAAGGACAGTAAAATGTTATCCTACAGATCAAAAGAAAGGTTTGCAGTATGATACAATGCCTTATTGCGTCGCTGAGATGTCTCAAAGCTCTTCACAGAATATATTGTAAAGTGGATCTACTGTGTATTTTGTGGGCGAAACGTGGCAGCCAATTGCGCACAGCAGTGTGTCCCACGAACAGTGGTGGATTGAGAGACGTTCTTTTTAATCAGTTGCCTTTAACTTTCCTTGTGGGCAATACGCCGGGCAGTATTGTGTATGCCACCGACAAACAAGCTGTAAGAAATATGCAATGAGGATTTAGAAGCCGTTCTGATGAAAGGGTCGGGGAACCGAAACGTTGACTCACTTTCCCTTCTCCATAGATGCTGCCTGACCTGTTGAGTGTTCCCAGCGACTTCTGTTTTTGTTTAAAAGTAATGAAGTTTTTACTGTATTATTCTCTGAGAAAGTAACAAGACTCTTGGATGAGGGCTATTTGCCTGGATATAATCTATGAGGAATTAGAAGGGATTTAAATCGTTGGGGAGAGTCTAGAGAAGAGGAATTGGGATAATTCTGCAACTGAACTCAGAGTTAGGTTTAAATTGACAGGACAATGCTGATTTATAATGTGGTATTGATGCTTTAAAACCTGCTAGTTTTTACTCTGCCGAAATGCTTCATGTTGCATTACATCTCGGGTTGCCGATAGCTTTTATTTAGTGTGTTGCGTTGGGCGTTCATTAATCGATGACTTTAATCAGGAGGCTAATGTGTTCGATTATGTGCCCCACCGCTCTGATTGCAAGGAATGCCTGACACATAATTCTCTGATCATTTTTCAATCTGCCACCCCATTTCTGATCTCATTATATTTAAACGTTCTGAGCAAATCGAGAGCCGACTGTTAACCAAAGGGCCATTCACAAAGGTTTCCGCTGGTCTGAAGACACCCGCAGACCCACCTTTTGGGTGGAAAATAACCAGTCAAAGGTTTGTCGTGAGATACGAGCGGCACAAACACTGGTCAGGACCCAGGTTGGATTGTCGCTGAGTTACTTTAGCTGGAAACACTTCCGTGAAGATATCCCATCCACACTCGCAGGATAAGGAAGGGACAGTGGGATCTAATTGGCGGTAATCCCTAATGGTATTCCTCGGCAAGGAATTCCGAGTGGCGCAAATGGGCCTTCCTTCGATAGCCAGGGAAGTTGAAATGGAACAGAAAAGTTTTGTTGCAGAATCGAAACACTCTCCCTTCCTTGTCTCCTTCAACACAGCCGTAATCTCCGAGGGCAGCCGAGCCCCGGATCAAATGGTGCAATTATATTCCTGGAGGAATTCAAGAGGAATGAAGGCCTGCTAATCTTTAGCAAATTATACTAACAAGGCCACCGAGGTCTGGAGGGAGGCCGCAGGAGCTCTGCTAACTGCTCTGCAGAATCAGACACAGCCCGAGCACTTCAAAGTTGTAATGAGGCTGGAAACTACAGGACGCCGGTAACAAATTTAACAAGGGGCATTACCACGGCCTGAACACAGCGAGGGCCCCACTTCCTGAGAATCACGCCTCGCTGTACAGCATTCCCACTCAACTCCAATCATTTTGACGAACAGCACTTGCTGAGACTGTCCTCCGTGCATTTCCTACCAAGCTATTCCCAGCTGCGTAGCATGTGGTAGCAGGGTTCCTTGTGCCGTCCACTCTGTTGCCTGAATTCGCAGACGGAGATGAACTTTATTCCAGTGACCTTGACTGAGTGACCTTGACCTGACGGGCTGATTTACTGCCACATTTTAAGAAGAAACTGAACATCAAAATGGCTCATTTATGCCATTCTAAAAACCTGTCTCATTTGCGGTAACAGTTAACAACGTTGACAGGTATTGTACTTCTAGCAGAATAATTTACAACAAATAAAAACCCCTGCATTTTGTATTGTATCTTTCACGTCAGGCAGACAACTCAAAGCACTTCACACGATTTACCCTAAAGTGTTGCAACTGTGTATTTTGTAGGGAAAACAGCAGCCGATTTGCACACGGAAAAAAGTCCCACAATCAGCCATGAATTGAATTTCACTGGAAGAAACTCCTTTCTCTTTTAGAATAGTGCCGCACAGATCTTCAACTTCCAGGTGAACGGGAGAGAGTGTTAACATCTCATCTGAAGGCCGTCACCCCCAACAATGCAGTGCTCCCCCAGCACTATATTGGAGTGTCCGACTGGTCTGTGGGCTCAAAGTCCTCGACTTGGGCCTTGAACCCACAACCTTCTGACTCGGAGGTGACTGAGCTAATTCGACACCAAGCTTTATTAGCCGATTTTCTCCTGGATCTTCTGGTCTTAAACGCAATGATCCATTGTTTGTGTACAGTCTGAACGCGGCAGCCTTCATTACCTCGACTGAACCATTTTCCGTGCGCGATCCAAGCAGTGAGTGAAAGTAAGAACTCTTCTCAGAGGTGCTAACTTGATAGGGGAGCAGGAACTCGGGTTGATTTTCCTTACGGAGCCATGGAAAACTGATGCCAATTATAGTCTCTCTAACCACATCCCTGACTGACGATAGCAAATTCCCTGCAGGCCGGAGAATTAACCCGGGACCTTGGCGGTCTGTATGGCTCAGTTACTCACTTGATAATGAATGTTGCCGAGCCAACAGGGGGCCCCACAATGTTGGCGTGAGGCCTGACTGTCTCAATAGTTTTCTGGGGAGCCAGAGCCAAAGGAAAATGGACGGGATTATATCCTGCAGCGGAAGAAGAATAAGGAGGTGGGCATTGATTTCAGTGTTGCTTTGGAGCCAAGCAAACTTAATCTCTTGAAATTCAAAATGCGTACAGCAATGGAAAACGTTTAATTATTGTTAAATCCTCGGCATTTGCCTGACAATCAAACAGCCAAGGTGTCTGGACATCAGTGTACCAAGCCTTCAGCTTCAATCCTTGTTCATCAACAACAACTTGCATTTATATAGCATCCTTCAGCCAGATGTCTTGGAGCGCTTAACAATGTTGGAGCCAGATGCCTTGTTGGGGAGATGGGGGAAGGTGACTGTAGCCACGGGCGAAGAGGAAGGTCTTCAGGTGTGATCTGAAGACAGGGAAAGAGGGCGCAAGACAGAGGGTTTGAGGGAGAGAGTTCCATAGTTTCGGGTCATAGAGGCTGAAAGCACGGCCGCCGATGGTGGAGCAGATGGGGACGAGGGACATGCAGGGGGCCAGAGATAGCTGAGTGAAGTGGGCGGCTAGTGGAGTGGGGTGCAAGCAGGTTGGGGAGCTCGGTGGATGCCAGGGCACGAAATGATTTGTCCAGGAGTGTCAAGTTCTTGAAATCAATGCGTTCTGTGATAGGGAGTGGAGCACCTTGTCCAGCTTCACTCCTCGTTCATCTTCATTCCTCGTTGGGCTTCACTCCTCGTTTCCGCCCTTGATCTCTCCGCCATCTATCAGTAAGAATGGATTAACTTGGCTGTTCCTTACCAGAAGCAATGTACAAGCAAAACTGCCTTTGATCTTTCCGTCTGCTCCGCTATGAATTTGTCTCGCTCTGTCAGTAAATGAACCTACTGCACTTCACAGTCACCTTTTTTCTTTTCACTGTGATGTGCCTTCACTGTATTTTACTCAGACTTCAAATCTGGGTTCACTGCCTTCATCTCCCTCTGTCTTGCGAGCTATACCCAAACGCCAATCCCCCCCGCCCCCCCCCACCCAAAAAACACATGTGCTGTGCCCTATTTTTAACTGATCTGAAATAATGTATTTCACCACGGATGGCTGTGCTTTTAATCTTTCCAGTTTAACCAGCTGTAAAAAGAGAGATTTCCCCTTCTCTCCCCCCCACCTCCCTGTGCAAAAATATTTTTTTTCCGCTAATACAGTACTAGAGGATAATAATCCCAGCCGTCTGCAGCTGTAAGCACTTAATAACCGTCCAATTAAACAGTCGTTGCAAACTCTTGTGGGCGGGGGGTGGGATGATCGCTGAGGGCACCACTCAAAGCTATAAGGCTTGGCCTGAGACCCGGTCAACTAATAATAATAATAATAATCCTTGCATTTGATATAGTGCCTTATCACGTCATTGAGACGTCTCAAAGCGCTTCGCAGAACATACTGTCAAATGAATTGACTGTATATTTGTGGGTGAAACGCGGCAGCCAATTGTGCACAGCAGTGTCCCACAAATTGAGTGACCAACATATTATTCCTGAAAAGGGATTATTACCCCACGAAAGCAATCCGCCAATCGACTAACACCTGGGTTCCTGTTTACCGATAGGCATGTGGAGTAAGAAAACTTGTCTTAGGTTTCTCCCTGGCTTCGAACCTGGGTCCTCTCGCTTTAAGCAATACACCACAGGGCACAACAGTTTAAATTACAGCTCCGTCGCTGACCATGATGCTTGACCTCAGCAGAGACTGTAAAGACTGAAGTCTCGCTGACACCTCGACAGATTTTCTCTCGGGCAAACCTAGGCCATCGTTACCAGCAGATGCTAGTTTTCATTTCGAAGAAATTAGTTTTCATTCGAAGGCTCTAACACAAATGTGGCTCGGCAGGAGCAGACTTAAAAAATTTAGGGGATCACTTGGATTTGGGGCCACAGCTTTCAAGACTTAACTCTTCATAAAGTTGAAAACAAAGCCCTGATTTGGATTCTCTTGCAAGTCGGACTTGCAGCCAGCACACAAACACACAAACATCCACACCTTCCCTCTCTGCCTCCCTATGGGTTGTAATTGAATAGGGACATGTACTTGACATTAGAATGTGAGGCAACACAGTGCAGTTGACCTCGGGCTGAAATGCAAACTTGCTGGCAACCGATCTCTGGACTTACCAAGAAAATGGGCACAGAACACTTCTATCTTTCCCTTCTCTCTCCTCCCCCACCTCCCCTCGCTCCTACACATACAGGGCCTTTGGGAAATTGCTGGAGTTTTGCCTTTGGAAAACATTGGGAAAGTGCATTTATTCTGTTATTCTCACTGTTGAAACCAAATGATCTCACTCACCCAAGCTTCTTTAGCTGCCAGTGAATGTGGATACACTCTCCCTTCCAAGGTTAACAGCAGAAATGAATCCAGGCTGAAATCTAACCCACCAGAGTTTGGATACAGATGTCTCTCCCTGAATTGATCAGTGTTCAATTCTGCCCACCCCCACCCTCCCCTCACACACACACATACGCAGAACAGTACCACAAATCATAATAAACATCTCAAGGGATAGGATGTAGACACAAAGTTCCCTTTCCAACAATATCAGCCCACTCACATCCTTCCCTTCTCTAATCAACACTGCCAAAGGGAAAGGCGATGTCCTGCCCATTAGGACCACCTGGGAAAACAGATGAAAACTTCCCCGGTGGACACTCCAGGAGAAGGTTCTCCTTGCCTTCACCAGGAAGTGGTCACCCACTGTTTCCCTCCAAAGCGCTTTGAGACATCCTTCCAACTTGAAAGGCTCTGCATCAAATGCATGTATTATTATTACAAAATAGTTGCCACACTATGTGTTCATCTATCAAGCGCTTTGAGATGTTTCTGTGCGCAACTGGCTGCCACATTTCGTCCACAAATATACAGTCAATTCACTTTACAGAATATTCTGTGAAGCGCTTTGAGACGTCTAGAAGACGTGAAAAGTGCTATATCAAATGCAAGAATTATTATTATTATTGCGATTGTGTTTCAGTATATTGAGCTGTAAACAAAATGCAACCTCTGTGTTTAGAGTTCCTCTTTAGTAGGAAAACTAATAAATTGCAAATGTTTCCTTACAAAATACACAGTCACTACACTTTACAGTACATCCTGTGAAGTCTTTTGAAACATCCTCCCGATCTGAAAGACGCTGTGATGGGAAGATGGTGGGACGGATAATCTGGAACGAAGAGATCAAATGGGCTGAAGAAGCTTTGTCACTGTTGTGATCCTGTGAACAGGGCAACTGCAGTGCAAATGGGATTCACCAGCATTGGCGTTCTATGTTCATATTAGAGGAATATTGTTTTAATATTATTTAATATTGTTTTAAGATAAGCCGTCTGTCTTCACCATCATTGGGGTGGGAGCTTCTGAGAAGAAACACAGCACCGTTTCACTGATGGAAGACACACTAAGCAATTAAAAACTTGTGTTTTTACAAACATAATGTAAATGATTTGAGCACCCAACTTTTGTCCTCAGTCATTTCTCCGTTCATATTTCTTGCACTGATATATTTCTGTATATACACAATCTTGAAGCCGCATATACAATGGCAAGATTCCTGACATAGAGGAAAAACAGCCAAAATGTGTGCCACACGCACAACAAATTATATTTGTATCGCGCCTTTCATATCGTGAGAACATCCCAAGGCACTGAAACACACCAGTTTACACACACACTGGATCCAGAAAATAAAAACGAGCGCTAACACATCACAGGAATGTCCACGTATAATTAGCACTTTTATTTGCATTAACTCCCCAAACTATGGCAGATACCATAATTTACGTGGCATGAAGTCAGTGGATAATTTTGACCCCCTAAGAGAGAACGTTACTTGTAATTTAAGACTTGTAGTTTATCCGTACCTTTGGTTAGATTAGCAGCCTTGAGTTCCCGCTCTTCTGTCCTATATTCATAACAGGTTGCACAATTTTTGATTATTACCAGTTTTATTAATTTCACCATTTTCCACTGTGTTTCGCTGTCTGCCAGCGACTGCCAGCGGTGAGGAAGCTCTACATGTGTTTCGTGTTAACAAGCTTCTTTATATTTTTCCACGCTGCAGTTTTCTTGCGGTCGGTGGATAAAAATGCCATTCTCCTCCTTTGTAACAGCAATAAATAAAAGCCATTGGATTAAGTTCAATTTAGTTCAATGATGCCTCTCCCTTTCTCTTTCCCTCCCTTCCTCCAATACCCTTTAATTCTCTCCTCTCCTTGCCGGAAACCAATGGCTGGCTGATGCTGGGTTATAGTTCTAGACGTTCTCAGTATTCCCCCCCACCCGCCAAATCTGGTACCGCATCCAAGGGTAACGTCCCTGGCAAGCCAGACCCAGTCCTCAACTTTCAAACACACACTCTCATCTTCCTGGCCTCACTATCCAGACAGTGGCTTTACCACCCAAGGGATAACAGATAGTTTTGGGTGATGAGAGCACATTACACACAGTGCGAGTCTGATTGCCCTGTTCCGCCTCTTATTCACAACTAACAACCACCGAAACTTACAGCACTTTGTCCCATTGTGTCTGTGCTGAACCTCTAAAAGAGCAACCTATTCCACTCCCATCCATCTACCTTTTCCCCAAACCTCTGCTGAAGATCAGACGTGTAACTTTTGGGCGAGTTGCACTGGGCGAGTTACTTGCACAGAGTTGCCGTCTCTACTTTTTTAACAGCTAGTGAAATTGTTCTCATGTGACGTTGTCTCGTATCCCTGCCCTGCGTGAAACTTGCACCCATTGACGCGAATGGATCGACAGTGCAAGTGGAGGCAGTTCACACGAAACCGGCAGAAAGTTAATTGCTGTACCTTACCTTGTGCAGAAATGGCTTTGTAAGGCAACAAAACAAATGCCAGGACCTTCAGATCAAAAACACGCCTAACTTTGAAGCTTGATTGTTCTTAAAAGACCACAAACCGCATTGTCAAGGTGGTAGGTAGGAATTTACTGGCCTATTAAACACCCATCGATCAGCGTGCTGCTGTTGTGTCTCCACCTTGTCTCCTTCAGTCTTTGTAGTTAGCAATGCTGGTTCCTTTCATCAGCAACAACAGCATTTAGATCTTTGTTCCTTTAGTGATCTTTGTACTGGAGGAGTTTGGTGCGATTAGATATTTGAGTACTGTAGTGTGATTCTCTTGAAGGAAATAAAGAGGTGTTTTTTCAAGCTTATTAATCAAAAAACAGAAGACTAAAGGGATGATTACCATTTGTTTTGGTCAACCGGGCGTCCGACACACGCAGAAACCCATCATCATGCTTATTAAAAAATTTATATTAAAAAATATGGAAAGTTTCACGAATTTGCACGTCAACAACACAACAACAACAAGATTCCATTTATAGAGCGCCTTTCACGTCAGGAGGACGTCCCAAGGCGCTGCACAGTTGGGTCATGACCCGAGCAGGGGGGAAATGGTCAGGGTGAGGGGAGGGAAGGGAGGGAGCGAGGAGGGGGGAAATGGTCAGGGTGAGGGGAGGGAAGGGAGGGAGCGAGGAGGAGGAAGAGAGTCGAGAGGGGAGCTGAAGGCACGGTCAAAGAGAAAGGTTTTGAGACCGGCCTTGAAGGAGGAAAGCGAGGAAGCGGCGAAGGCACTGGGGGATGGAGTTCCAGAGCCTGGGGGCTGAGAGGCTGAAGGCCCGACCACCGATAGTAAGGCGGTTGGGGCGGGGGACGTGGAGCAGACCGGAGCCAGAGGAACGGAGGGTACGGGCAGGTAGGTAGGGGGATAGTAGGTCGGAGAGGTAGGAGGGAGCAAGGCCGTGAATGGCCTTGTAGGTGAGGATGAGGATCTTGAAATTAATCCTCTGGGGGATGGGGAGCCAGTGGAGGCGAGCGAGGGTGGGAGTGATGTCATCCTTGTGCGGGGGGCCGTGCTAATCTACAACAACAAGATTACATGTGTATTGCGCCTTTCACGTCGGGAGGACGCCTCAAAGCGCTTGACAGGATTCGAAGGTCACAAGATCAGTTCGGAATGAAGAAGGTTCCTTCCTCCCAATCTGATCTCATCCTTTTAATTTTGGAACTTTGTTGCGTGTTCAAAACGTTCTTGACTGCTTCCCGACACCTGTTTAGCTTAAAGGAAACTAACTGGACAAGGTGTCAAGTTGCCTTCCAGAGGAGTGTTGGAGCTCACACCTAATACTATACCACCGGTTCTCATGTAAATGTACCTCTTGTGAACTCTTTCCGCTGCAGTCGGCACGCAATGCGAAAAACGTTTGCCTACAACACACAGTCACTACGCTCTGCAGGGAAATCCTGTGATTTGAGACGTTCTCCATCCTGACGTGAAAGGCCCCGGATGAAATATAAGGAATATTTTTATTATTAAAGCCTCGACTTTGGGACAACGTGGGGTGAAATCTGTAATGTTTCATAATGTGTTGCTTGTGTTAATTAACATGTAACGAATCGTCTTAATCTTTTTACGACGGTGGTGGTGGGGGGTCGGAGGGTGGGGGTACGGAGAGGGGGAATCGAGTGCCCAGCACCAGGAGAGAAAGATGTGGGAGGTGGAGATGGGGTAGGAGGGGGAGAAGTGGGTCCCAGTAGTAGACCAAATGGGTCTTTTGTTTAATTCTTTCTTGATCCTGTATCTATGGAATGCAAGGAAGGGGCATCGACACATCACAAATCGAGAGGACGTCTCAAAGCGCTCGTAACTTTCACCCCAATACTGCAAACTGGGTCGCTCTCAGCACTTGAGCAGTGCTACCAATGTCTGGGAATGAGCCAGACCGTTCTGGCAACACTTAAGCTGGTTTTCATTCACTGGGCATTCTCAGGAGAAGCGGAAAAGCCGGATAAATACACATCTGTTGTGCAAGTGGCACATGGCCCCCCGTTTGATTAGCTGTTTTTTTTTCCGTGTATGGTGTGGCTCGCATTCTGTCCCTGAGCAAGAAAGTGTAGCGGAGGTTGGGCAGTACAGCTAATCATGTTATGCACATAATGCATCGCTTGTTTAAGGAGAGTATTAAATCTCCTCTGTAAGCCTGGCGTGTAGATTAAATGTACAGTCTTCTAAATATGAACCATATAAGCTGAAAATTGCTTGCAGACATTCTCCTTTCATTACCTGACACTTTGTGTACAATTAGTTGCAGGGATCCCTGCCATAACCACTGTGCCTGGTTTTAATAAGAGCTTCGGAAACTGCCTGAAGCTCAATTGCCTCTGACAGGCATCAGCCTGCCCGTGTTTCATTCCGCAGGATAAACAAAACCGTGCGTTCTGCAGAGACAGGATTGCTCGATGGCTCAGCCCTTTCCTCAAAGGCACAAAAGAGTAACGTTTTATTATACAAGAAGGCGTGACATGATGACCGAAGAGGCTTGTGATTTTTGTAGGCGAATCAAGTTGGTCAATGAATGAAACCTGTAGCCAAAATTACTCTCAGAACAATCATCCCTTATTGCTGCACCCCTGAGGTACCCTTCGTTCCCTCTCAGGCCTCTAACCCTTAACACTTAGTGGTTTCCTTTAAAAGCCTCGTTAAGAAAGTACAATCTTGTTCGCCCAGTACGACACTCGTGTTAGTTAAGTTGCCAAGGTATTTTTTTCCAGTTAAGTCCTCTTCAGACCCAAAAGGGAGATAGATATAAATTGTATTTGTACAACAACTACAATGACTTACATTTATACTGCGCCTTTCATAGATTTTTCATAGATTCATAGAATGTTATGGCACAGAAGGAGGCCATTCGGCCCATCGAGTCTGTGCCAGCTCTTTGACAGAGCAAGTCACTTTCACTAACCCCAATCACCAGCTTTCTCCCCATAACCCTGCAAACCCGTCTTCCCCAGATACCTGTCCAGTTCTCTCTTAAAAGCTGTTATCGAATCGGACTTCACTACCCTTTCAGGCAGATCATTCCAAATTCGTACAACTCGCTGAGTGAAAAAATTTCTTCACGTGGGGCAGTGTCTCAGAGCACTGTATTTATACAAATAAAGTACACACATTGTATTAATTATACCTATATATTATATGCATATATAAATTGTCCTTAAATGGGGCAGGTAATGAAATGAAAAAAACAACAACCGTCAAGTAATTGCTTGGTTATCTTCTCTTTCGAGTTTTTACTCTGTAGATTTTACTCCATACTCTGCCCTCTCATAGATTCTCTCCGTGTACAGATTATGCAAGTGTTATATCAGTCCTATCGCTGTACAGTGTCTAGCTACCTTTCTCTGGCCCTCGATCTACTGTCACCAGCTGTCGCAGATACCAGCATGTTTGCCCGCAACTCCTGAAATATCTCCCGAAATACCCGTCCTTCAGGCCACAGACCAAACCAAGGTCCTGCCTGACTATTCAGGCTCTCGTTAAAGATCTTTCTGTGGTACTTGGAAAGAGAAGGGAGTTTCTCTCTCCTGGTATCGTGGCCGACGATCCCCCAGATGAAGTTGGCTGTTCCCTTCACGGTTGTGCGTGGTACGTTGCTGTGCGCAAATCAGCCGCCATTGTTCAGCTACAAAATAATAATAATAGTAATAATCCTTGCATTTGGTACAGTGCCTTATCGGGTCGGAAAGCGCTTCCCAGGATTTACTGTGAAATGGGAGTGACGTGTGTATTTGTAGGCAAACTCGGCGCCTAGCGATGTACCACAAACAGTCATGGAGTGCGTGATCCATTTTTATTTCACCAGGAAACACTCCCTTCTCTTTCCGAACAGCGCCTTGGGATCTTTAACGTCCACCTGAACAGGCAGACGGGCACGGTTTAACGTCTCATCCCGAAGGACGGCACCTCCAACAATGCAACACACCCCCCCCACCCCCAGTGCTGCATTGGAGCGTCAGCTTAGACTGTGGGATTTGAAGCCACAACCTTCTTTCTGACTCAGGAGAGAGTGTTATCGCTGTGTCAGGCTGACACCGGTAAACCATGCGAAATGCCTCGAGACATTTCGATGATGTTAAGTATGAAATGCAAGGGTTATTATTCCAAGGAAAATAATACGCCCTCTATACATGATTCCTCCACATCCCCCTCTCTCTCTCTCAGCCTGGCCAACTTCAACATGTCTTTATTAGGACTTGCAGCCCAAAAAAAAGCCCAGTTCCCCCCCCCCCTCCCCAACCCCCCACACACAATCCTACCCTCCCCTGTATCTAACAATCACCCAACATAATAGGGCAGGCAGTCTCTCGCACTCCTTATCTGCCAAACAAACAAAAGAAAGAGTGTTATCTGATCTCTCAGTTGGAATTGTGGCAAGAAAAGACAAGGGGAGGGGGGGGGGGGGCGGTGGTGGTGGTGGAGGGTGAAACCACTGAACATCTTCATCCCTTATCCCAGGCAGCAGAGCAGGCATGTTTGTTGGATGTGGGAGAGCTCCCAGTGGACTAGCAGCACCTGATCAGAGAGAAAGAGAGAGCGAGAGAGCGAGAGAAAGAAAGCACAAGGCAGCCTGACCCCCAGCCTCACTATTATTGCTCACTGTAAAGGCACTCGCAGTACCTCAACTTAAATCAGCCTGTGGGCTATCTGGATGCGTTGTAACGATGGGTGGCTTTAGCTGTGCCTCCTCCAGCCCTGCTCGCTGCTGCCTGTTGCTGTTGCGCCTCTCTGTGTCTGTCTTACTGCTGCTGCTCTTGTCTCAGCCTGACCTTGCGGCTGCTAAGAGCCTGAGAGTGAAAACGGGAGACAAATACGACGTGAGTATACTTATAGTTATATTTATATGTTTATATATATTATCTATCTATCATAGTGTGAGAGGCGCACCCAAAAAAAAAAGGTGCTGATCTGTTACACGACTCATTCATTCACTCACTCATTCATTCACAAGCACAAGAAACTCAAGGAAAAGTTTGTTTTCTCAACACACTCATTTCTTTCTCTCTCTCTCTCTCACTCACTCATTCGCTCACTTTGGCTTCACATTCAATCCCCTTCGGCACATCTTGCGGTGGTTCAAAACAGCCCCTTGTACAGCCTTAGGCGAGAGTCTTGTTAGTTTAGCATTGTGTTACACAGAAGCCGACCCAGAGAGAGAGTGAGTGAGCGAGTGAGAGAGAGAGACAGAGAGAGATAGAGTGGGAGAGGGTGAAAGAGAGAGGGAGAGAGAGGTAAAGGGAAAGGGGGGAAAAAAACAGGGTGTTTCAATCAATACGAAATAAAACCAAACCCACTCGATTCTGCTGTATATTTTCGTTGCAAATATCGAAGAAGGGAGATTTTGGGAGGGAATTGTCACATCATTGGTTTGCATTTTGTTTCAAAAGTACTGTATAGGAATGAAGTTAGGTTTTTGCACAGAAAGTTTGAAGTTGAGAGGCTTTGACAGAGCAAAGGCAAAGCCCTGCAGATCATATGTGTATGTGTGTGTATATATATGTGTGTGAGTGTGTATCTCTGTACCCTCAGTATAGAGGGTTGACAAGGAATCTTAACTAAATATAATTTATCCCTCTGTTTCCTTGGATCCCAGCTCGCACACACACACACACACACACACACCTGTTTGTCCTCTGCACAGTTTAAGGTCTTGGCACCAGTTGGCTCTGTAACAGCCCGATACTGACGTTTCAGGCATAAATACGCAGTCCATTCACTTTACAGTATGTTTTGTGAAGCGCTTTGAGACGTCTCAATGATGTGATGAGGCGCTGTACCAGATGCAAGGATTATTATTATTATAAATTTAAAAAGGGAAGGGGTGTGGGCGGAGAAGAGGAGGAGAACGGATGGGGTAGAGGGGGAGGTAAAAGATTGGATAGGAATACGATGCACCCAAACTTGGTCAGGAAGAGAGATGAAAGATAAGACTGAGCTCGCTCAGCCAGCTTCGCTTCCGGAGGAATGTGCAGAGATATCATTGCTGATTAAATAATAAGGCAAAATGTCTCCAGTGGTTTATGCTGCCTGAAGAATTTGGATACAGATATATACCCGAGTGCTGTCCATTCCTGTAAGCTTGGCATCCATTTGTTAGATCAGGTCAGAAATAACACTGCACTGTGAAACCCGCCAGCTAGACTTGCTCATTCGAGAGTTTAACGGATAAACAGAGGAAAGATATCTAACCGGTGAGTTACCAGTGTAAGAGCAAGCCATGATGCATGAGTGAATTATCAAGACCCTTTCACGCTGATTTACAAAAGTACTTGGCAAACTGTCTGTAACTCCTGAGGTATTCTGTTTATTCTCTTGTGAACAACTATTTGTGGAATGTTAAGGCGCTCTTTTCGAGTGTTATGCTATGTCCCATATGTTTGCTAATCTCTCTGTGCGTGTTTTTTAGCCTAGTGTGAGTTAGGACTTCACTGGGAAACCCAATTCATAACGTCTTCCCCAGATCTTAATTCTTCATTGAGTTTCAATGGATCAAATGATACACAGCAAAACAAAGACACCCCCACAGGCATTGCGATAAGCAGCAACAAAAAGACTCGACAAGATTCAGTGTTAACTGAGCTCAACATTAGTGGCAGGCGGGCCTTCTGCCACTCTGCCCCCACCCTCTGGAACTCCATCCCCCAGTCTCTCCGCCTCTCCCCCTCCCTTGCCACCTTCAAGACCCATCTCAAGACCCTCCTCTTCGACCATGCTTTCGATCTCTCTGCTCCCCCCCCCCCCCCCCCCCCCGCCCACCCCCACACTCCCCAACCCCCAAGTCAGGTCCGCAACTTTGTCTGTCCAACGTCTTGGGACATCTCTTGACGTGAAAAGCACTTTACAAATGTAATTTTGTTGTTGTAGTAGCACACAGTCAGACCAGTTCTGTTAACTCCAAAGTAATCCTGTACAATGATATGAAATTGTAAACCCTACCACCGGACAAGGATCCAATTGGTAAAGATTTAATGTATTTCACATCTGGGAACACATGTTGAGGCTTAGGATGAATGCTCGACAGGAACACCCTTTAACGTTAAGAGGCACAGGGGAAATGAATGCTGACAGTTTCAGGCCAGTGACTGTGGTTAACATCAGCTTCACACTTCCTTTACTGCAATGCCAAGCATTCTCCACCCTTCACCAAAAGAAAAGGATGCAGTCTACCATGAACATAGTAATATGTGTGGATGGAATTGGCATTCACAGTGAATGTTTTCTGTAAGCACTGTAGAGCAAGCATCGAGAGTTCACTGTTTTTTTACTAAAAGAAGTTTAATTGCAACTGTCTCTCAACCCTATGGAACTGCCATAACTCTTCGCCCCCTGAAACGGGTCTTAATGCGAGAGGGAGTTGAGATTCGCTTTCAATTCTAAAGCACCCACTTTAGCTCAATGAACTCGCTCCGGGAGTGGGTGGTCGAGTCCGGAATTAATTATTAACAGTGTTTTTTTTTAAAAAAAAGAAAGGGAAAGCATTTTAGAACAGCCATAGAGACCGTTTGTGGGTTGCTATGGCACAAAACCACAGCAAACCGTTTTTGAAGTTGTACTTTGCCTTTGTTGAGTGTGTGGATTTGGCCACAGTTCCCGATAATTTGAGACTTGCATCCAAGCGCTGCCCGCGCTCTCCCTCTCTCCGTGGAGAGTGATCCATGTCAGCTTGGCTCAGTTAGTAGCGCTCTCGCCTCTGGGTCAGGCGATTGTGGGTTTGAGCCACATACCCTGTGACACAATCGTGGCTTGACACCGTTACAATACTACACTGGCCATTCTTTTCAGATGAGACATTAATCTAAGACCAAGTCCAGCAGCTCTTACAAACCCTGTAGCGCTATTTTGAAAGGCAGGCCTCCTCCCAGTGTCCTGGCCAAGATTTTTTTTCTCTCATCCCAAATCACACTGTGGTCTTTCATATCATGATTGGGTTTTTTTTGCCTACAAAAGACACAGTCACTCCACTTTACAGTATATCTCGTGCAGCCCTTTTGCGACGTCCTCTCGACATGAAAGGGGCTGTATCAAATGTAAGGATTATCATTGGCGAATTTGACAAGTTCATAAACACAGCCTTAATCTTGAAGCTGGATTATTTGTCCAGATTTTTTAAAAAAAAACAGTTTCAAATGTAAGATTGAATTCAACAGATTGCCCATTTCTGCACGGTCTGTAAGGCGACCCAGTAAATCTAGACCCAGGAGTGTCTCCATGCTTAGCAATTATTTCCTTTTGCCCACATCCAGCTAAAGACAATAATTACAGCTTCAATACGTATGATTATGGTGGTAATTTGCAGCACATTGAATTGGTAATGCAAGTTATTTCAATGTTACTTCCTCCTTCCCACCTCTCTCCCTTATCATGTACACTACTCTTTTTCTCTCTCTCTCTTCCATTGAGGTTATTTTTCCCAACTGCGCGACTGGGCTAACAATTCTGGCACTGTGCAGATACAGTGCTGCACTTTGCCAGACTATAGGATAGTGTATAATCATCAATCATGGCTTGGTGGAGCCAACTAAAAGCACTCTGATGTACAGGACTGACAATTTAACTGCAACAGCAATTCTCATGATGAGTATCAAGTGACTGAAATCCTTTGATAAATGGCATCAATCAAGGAACGTCCCATGTTTCTAAACCAGAGCCATAATCAAAGTTTTCAACATAAGCTGCAATTCACCAAATATAAAGTTGAGCAACTTAAAACGTAGACACACTGTAATAATAATAAAATAATCCTTGCATTTGATATCGGGCTTTTCATATCTTCGAGACGTCTCAAAACGCTTCACAGAAATATACTGCAAAGTGAATTGACTGTATATTTGTGGGTGAAACGCGGCAGCCATTTGCACACAACAGCGTCCCACAAACAGTCGTGGATTGAGTGACCAAATTATTATTGTTTTGTTTTTCTTGAGGGATTATTATCCCCGGAAAAACGATCTGCCAATCGACTAACAACCAGGTTCCTACTTCCTGCGAGGTAAACAGAGGCATATGGTGTCAGGAAACTTGCCCAACATTTTACTCCGCCGGGATTAGAACCCAGGTCTCTCGCTTGCGAGGCGAGTGCTCTAACCACTGAGCTATAGGACTCCACAAATAGTGTCCTTCGTGGACTGAATAAAAGAGAGCCACATCTTTAGATCAAAGCGTCATATCTTTTAGATGTGTAATTTGTCCATTTCATCTTTTTCAAGAGAAACAATCTTGCACACAAGTTTTAAAGCCCAACTCTTAATGCACTTGTGTTTCCAGAACTGCAATCAAAGGGCATTTATTATGTTTCACTCATAAGTACAATGAATGCTTCAGTAAATATAATTATCAAGTGCATGGTTTCAAATTACATTAACACTGTTATGATCTTTCTTTGAGAAATGTATGAATAATAATCTTCATATTCTATGTAGTGCCTATTACGTCAAAATACCTCAAAAGCACCTCGCACAGGTAACTGCGGTCAAATGTAGTGACTCTGTATTTGTAGGCAAACACAGTAGCCTGTTTCTACACAGCAAAGTCATACCAAAAGGTATGAGCAACGAGGTGAATGACCAATTTATCTGGAGGATTGTTGGCCAGGACCCCAAGAGAAACTCCTTTCGCTTTGCTTCCCCACGTGTTCATGTTATAAATACCAGTAAAGCAACATCCGACTTTCAGAGAGGTTTCACAAGGCAGCTTAACAAATAGTTTTAAGCCCCCTTTGGACTAATGTGGTCACAATAATTCACCAAACGCAGCTGTCTGTCAGTAAAGTAATGGGAAACGGTAACATCTATCTTTTTTGAATATTTGATGGACTTATGGCAACGTTTCTCTACAATGTGGGGAGAACGTGAACCATTGAACCTTTCTACATGTATGGACCTTATAACACAGAGTCCCAGCCTTTCACGATCAATCCTAGGAGTGGAATAATAGAGGGAGTTTTCTTAAATAACCTCAGAGATAATGTGTGTGCAATAGATCGGTTCATTCGAGAGCTACTCTTTATGAAAATCATTCTTTTTCTTCTAGAAAAAGTTTCTTCCTGATTTATGTGTACAGGGTTGTGCTATAATGCTTGACGGAGAATGTGTGTGTGTGTGTGCGCGCGCTGGGGCCATCATTTAGGAAGACCTCAAAGAAAACTGCAGAGTGATTGCCTTCATCCTTTCCCTGAAGGAGATGTTATTATCCAAGTCACTCGTTTAAGGGCAGGCAGAGTTTAATTTCTTCCAGTTCCTTCCTGGAGTGCTTTTTGAACTCAGACCAGAGTCAACACCTCAGCCTAAGATCTTTCAGGAACACTAGTTCACCTCCAGGCAGTCAGACGTTCATCCACAAAACACACAGTCCGCGTGGAGTAAACCCTGTCAAGCGCTTTGAGACTTCCTCCCGACCTGCGCAGTCACGGAATGGCGGCGTCAGATGTTTGGAGTCAGATATGTAGCCGGTGGCATGAGTCATGCTAAGCCTCCGTGCTCTAGCGGAACGAAAGCAGCACAAGTCATAATAAGAAACAATTCCGTTTGTCAAATTAAATGAAAGAAACCAAGGTTATTTCGCTTCACGGGAACTGACTGCGTATCGAAGATAGGTCTCGCTAATACATATCTGACACCTGACCAAGTCACTGGGGAATTTGCTCAGTTCCGCAGTGGAAATACTTTATCTGAGGTCAAAACCAAATCATGCCATAGGGGGTGATTGCTGGCAAATATGAGCGATTGGATCTTATTCTCCTTTTAGTTCAGTCCATATCCTGAGGTTGGCGATGGAAACCGGTGGGGGGGGGGAGAAGACGGAGGTGTACTCTACCCCGTGTGAAGAGTGCTATATAAATGGAAGTTGTTGTTGTTGTCGTTGAGTAATACTACAAAGAAACAAGTCTGACTATAGCCCAAGAAAATGAATGGAAGCTGCTTTTGATCGTCACTTTACGAGTAATGATAAAACCCTTTCCTACTTCCTCATATGTTCAGTAACAGATGTACTGAGTGCTTTTCCACAAACGGTGGGAGGGGGGGAAAAAGGGGAAATCTGATACAATGAGGAAATTAACGTTAACCTATTTTTCCCATTACGGAAGAGGTAAATTTAAATACAGTTTAAAAAAATAAAGGTTCTGCATAGGAGGAGTTGATTGGTGCTGTTGAGGTACATTTTACTGCCGACACACTCACATAGTGACATTCAACAAACACACAGAGCGACGCGCGCTCACATAGAGACATCACAGTGATGTCTCCGTGCACAGTGATGGCGGGTAAACAGTCCCGGGCAAAGGCACTTTGTTGTTTAGCGTATTTGCAGCGGAGGCCGCTGTTTAAAGCGGATTCCACGGAAAAATTGCAGCTGCACTTTTCCATTGGTCCAGCTCATTGGTTTGAGGTGAACTGTTTGCAATTCAGCTACAGCCACCACTTTGGTTACCAACTACTGCCACCTGAAGGGATAACAAACACACTACAATAAATAGTAATACAACAACAACAAAATTACATTTATAGAGTGCCTTTCACGTCGGGAGGAGGTCTCAAGGTGCTGGACAGTCAGCGGTCAGTGGATGGGGGAGAGGTGGGAGGGCGACTGAAGGCACGATCGAAGAGGAGGGTCTTGAGACCGGCCTCGAAGGAGGCGGCAACAACAACAACAACAACAACAAGATTACATTTGCATAGCGTCTTTCACGTCGGGAAAGCTCCACTGCGAAACATTTTGAACATGAAGACGCACAATATTTTTTTTAAAAAAGGGCTTATTATTTTTGACTGAAGTACACGCACTGAAATGTTCCATCAGTCACGTTCGAATCAAAGTGACCGCAAGTCCACCCAGAACATTGGTAGTGTCTGAATAACTACCCTATTATCTAAAAAAAATCAACCTTTATTTAAAACTTGTTAGACTTTATAATGGTATCACAATGTTTTGGTTATCCTGGATGTACAGGGAGGAATATGACCCTCTTCCTGCTCTCATTTGAATCCAGTCAAATAATCAAAGGCTAACATGAAACCATTGGCAGAACCAGCAGAAATTCAATTCCAGGAAAGTCATGCAAACCAATGGATAATACTTTTTTTTTAACTTAACACATGCAAACACCGAGTGCTCCCAACAGCAAAGGCAAGATAAAGGCATCTTTGCATACCCTCAGCAAAGTGCCTTTGAACCACCAATAAAAGTGCATTTATTTTTATTGGTGAGCGAGCTTCGGCTTGCTCACCCCCAATTAGCCGAATTACTCCGAACACGTTCCACTTAGAGATCTGGGGTTGTCCCCACAGAGCAGCCCCTATCCCTCCCCTTTCCCCAACTCTTCCAGGCCCCAAATTGTCACAGGACAATATGGACCTGGACCATGTCTTCATAACCACCCGAGCAAGTCCGGTGACCAGATGGCCTTTGCGTCAGAGCAATCGTGACCTGAGCCAAGTCACCAACTTCTCAAGCGAGCTCTGTATTCTAGTATCTCTGCTTCTTCTTAATGAAGGCAGATCACATTCCTCAGATCGGAAATACTGCAATGCCAATCCCAACCCACAGAGGGTTGAGTTGCATTACTTCATTTTCATAGATACAGTATTTAATTTTTCCTTCCTCATCCAGCCCATTACCTCCGGCTTCACCTATGTTCCCCCTTTCTGTGCTCAAGAGACAAAACCTGTGTCTGCACATTTCTTCTCTTTGAATTGCCTCTGTTCCTTTTTCGAATATCAGCGAGCCTGCCGATTGAAGCGAAAGTCAGATGTAGTATCAATTGGTTCATGACTGCTTGTTCCTGCGTTAGTTAACATTTAACTCTGTTCTGTCCCTCCTCTCCCCCCCCCCCCCCCCCACCTATTTTCTTTCACCAGGACTATGAATATCAGCTGATCTCACATTCTTCCCAATACCAGAAGAATGACCGGTGCCCTCCTCCGCCTCAGGCGTTGCCGCACAAGGCCTGTGAGGTTCCCAGCTGCAGGTCAGACTCTGAGTGCGAACGGCACAAAAGATGCTGTTACAATGGATGCATTTATGCTTGCTTGGAATCCGTGCAGCCACCACCAGGTACACCTTAAGTTTCCAATGTTGGCCTTAGTCTCCATTCACAATGTGACGCAGAGCGCAATTCTGAACTTAGAATGTAATCAGTTCAAAGCACCTCTGTAGGTCCTGAAAACGCTTCTTGGCTCAGAGGGTAGCACTCTGACCTCTAAGTCAGAAGGTTGTGGGTTCAAACACCCCCAGGACAGGTCTTTGAGCTCACAGGCTATAGGCCTGACACCTTAATGCATTACTGAAGGTGTCGTCCTTCAATCGAGACCCATCTGCCTGTTCAGGTGGGTGTCAAAAGATCCTGTAGCTCTAGTTGGAAGGCAAGGGATTTTCTTCTGTTGTCCTGGCCACTACCACACCTCATGTAAAGCGCTTTGAGACGTCCCACAGGCATGAAAGGCACTATATATAACAAATTCAAGGAATATTATCTATTTTATTTAGGCGAGGGTTTATTTTGACAGACTGTTTAGGTTTCCAGCCTTCCTTTTTAGGTCTCTCCAAATCACAGGCTTTGCCCGGCTCAAAGTCTGCTCAGCAGAAACGCCATTTACTCAATCTGTTGTTCGTTCACAGTTCTAGATTGGTTGGTACAACCAAAACCCAGATGGCTTGGGGGCAATGGGTGGCTGCTGGATGGACCAGAGGAAGTGCTTCAAGGTATTCCATCAACAATAGTATCAATTGCATGTTGGAAAGATTACTCAATCCCTTGGTTTGCTTCAACCACAGATTCAGGCAGCGAGTTCCAGATTCTCACCATTCTCTAAAGTTTCCCCTGTTAGATCCTCCACTGGCTGTCTTATATCTACACCATGATGGGAAAGAGCTTCATTTTATTCTGAATTCAGTTTAGAACCTGGTTTCATTTTACGAGCTGTGGAAAAGCGACTTACCAAATTATGGCTGAATTTAAGAATACTCCACATTACCCCACCTTCTTACATTTTGTAGGAAGAATAGTCTCATGGGTGGAATTTGAAGAGCGTTGACCTGATTTGAAGTGCCAAAGCAACTGATTGTCAGTTGCAACTTATTATAACGCAGGTTGCAATTTTATTGATCCCTCAATTACTGCTTTATAACAAAGTTCTACTGCATACACACACTTTCGGTTGCACAATCTTTTCAAATTATTTCAGGAGTTTCGCTGTTGCATTGCCAATGGAGGTATAGGGTTATCAGCAGAGATGTTTTTTTTTCTGATTATTGTCTTGTCTCTTTTTGCAGCTGAAGCTTGTAGCACTACAGAGGACGGAGACGAACCCTTGCATTGCCCCACTGGCTACGAATGTCACATCATCAATCCCGGCAACTCGGCAGAGGGAATACCAAACCGAGGGCAATGCATAAAGCAACGGGGCAACAGTGGTCAGTGTTTCAGCTGGTCTACTTCCGAGTATCTCGCTGTTTTGGAACACCGTCCTAGAATCCCCTCTCTAACCTCATTCAAAGCACATCTCAAAGCGTAACCCTTTCGGTCACCTTTCGCTTTCCCCCACCCCACGCCTGCCACCTTCAGCTCGGGTGCCCATCCAACGGGGTTAAGAGCTTTGAAACGTCATCCCGACGTGAAAAGCGCTACAGAAATATAAACTGTGTTGTACTGTGTTACAGCCTCACTTATATGGACCCAAACTAACTGGAATCACAGGAAATGTCAGGCTTCCAGTGCTGATCATTTGTCACTCGCTGTGAGGTAGCATCATTTTTTTTTTAAAAATCACTAATTACTGCATACGTTTTTTTTGCTTTCAGATGGACGCAATTTAAGACCCAAATTTTACAAGGAGTACAAGGATTATTTTGGTAAGATCAGACAATCGAAACAATATTAAGGGGATTGAATTTCTTTCCGGCTACGGATTTACTCTTGTTTTTTGAGCATTTCAGAGGGCTTCAGAATTTGGCAAATTCTTAAATACAGGGTTTTGTTTTGAAGCCGGTTTCCTGTAAGTTCTTTTCATAAACTACGGAAAACCCGACTTCAAAGTTAAGACCGCATTCAACTGTTTACAAATTTTGTACGCTCTAAAATGCTATTTAACTGTAGACTCGGGTGGAATTTCACCCCACGAATCCGTTAGTGAAATGTCGCAAACTTTCCCTCAAAGTGGATAATATTTTATGAGTGAATAAATATCTAAATTTTTGCACAATTCATTTAGGGTTCGAATTGAATTGATGCACTCTATAACTAGCCGGGAGATAAAATAATAAAATAGTAAACAATCCTTGTGTTTGATTAGGGGACGCCTCAAAGAGCTTCACAGGATTTTACTGTAAAGTGCAGTAACTGGGTATTTCGTTAGTTGATCACTATATGCAACGTAAAAATCTTTTGGTTGCGTATCTGAGTTAACTTGCCTAACTTGTTCGTACAGTGAATCGTAGTTTAAAAAAAAGCGTGACGTACCAGTTATGTTAGCTGGAAAACGATATGAATAGAACAAAGCCCGTATTTCTGTCCCTTTAAACGACTGCAAGCATGAAAACACACCTTGATACTTGTCACTGCAGAACACCTGATAGCTCACCTTGTAAACTGAGACTATGTGAATGCATTGTCACAAAGAGGAACAATGACAGTTCAGCACTTGAACGCTTTAAATGCCTTCCTTTTATGACAATACATTTCCACAGGAGGCAGTTGGCAAAATTCAGTACCCGCCATGGCAAGTTTGGTTTACCTGCCTTTGCTGCCTTTATTAATTCAACTCCTGCACTGTTGGGGCTTGATTCTCGTTCGGGTCAGCCAGTTGCCATGTGTAGATGGGGATGCGTGCATGACACTCGTGGAAACCCATCACCGTGCTTAAAGGGCATCCAAACCAAGCTGAGATTTCCAATGCATCCCACCTAAACATGGAAATTCTGGAGGGGCGTATCCTGCTTACCTAACTCCGGAAAGTATTAGGCGCTGGTGGACAAGAGCCAAGGCTTGAGGACCCACTAGGGGCAGGCAGACAGACTGACTTCACTCCGATTTCCCTCTCCCCACCTCATTTATCAAATACTTTGGTGAAGCCCTTCACAACTCGTCACTTAGCGATTTACCATTGTTGACACACCATACAGAGCTGTACTTATTAGCAGAGATCTCCTGATACGAAGGGCAGGGAGGAAATGGAAACAATTTGGATGTTTTTTTTTCTTTCAATGTGTGCAACGTACTTGTCTTGCAGTAATCTTCATTCCACTCCTTCATCTCATGAAAGAAATTAGGTGTTGCTGGGAGCGCACACATGTACACACCTGATCGACCAATGGACCAGTGCACACCCACTCACTCGGATTTTTTTAAAACAAAAAAAAAACTCTTGCGCAAAGTGTCTCATTCAGGATCTGGAAATGGGCCTGACCTCAGAGTAACAGGTTCTGTGGAATTTGACTTTTACGTGGGGGTGGGGGTGAGGGTGGGGAGGCTGTCAATGGCGAGGGGGTAGACGAGTTGTGGGTCAGAGACACAACGATTTTGGGGTGGGGGAGGCGAATCTGAACCTCTCAGCAAGTACTCGTCAAACTCCACCTCATGGGTTCGGCCAAAAGACACTTTAATGTAACATCCAGTGAAGCGCTTTGAGACGTTCCCCCCCAAAGTACTGTATTGGTGCTAAACCAAAAGCTCTTTTAATCGCCGCTCGACTGCTCGCCTTTTCCAGGGACTGATTCTAACAACGCGGTCGGATACAAGAAGCACCACCACAAGCATCTGGGCTGAGCTTTCCAACCTGCGGACACGTCCAGGCCTTTCAATGCGAATCAGCGATCGGCCTTTTCACACACATCCTTTTGGTGTCGATGACGATAGAACGCAACAGATAACTTGGGCTTCAGTTTCACAGTGTTGATCGAATGGTGCCGGTATCTTTTCAACATGCAATACAGCATTCAATGCAACTTGCATTTACAATTACTACAGGGGCAAAGTATGTGCAAAAAGGTGCTTACAATTCCCAGTTCACAAGCTGCTAAAATACTGCATAACATAGATTTTTTTTGTATTAATCCTGTATAAATTCCAACTGTAACGCCCAACTGAGGCACTCTCTCAGCAAGTGCTCATCGCTACGTGACATTGTTTTATCCTTGATAGTCCTCTCGTAAATCGCACAAACGTGAATACTTAGAAGTTACATTCGAACAGCTGCGAAGAGGTACTACCGAATAAATCTAAACAATCTTTCTCGACCATACAACATTTTGAAAGCTTTTATCACCCCGCAAATGCACAGTCACTCTGACTTCCCTTTATTTGGACAATTGTTCCGGTTGTCTCATCCCATTCTGTCATCAGTAAAAGCGTCCTTTTCCATTCCCACAACCGTATCGCAAAAAATACCCCAATAAACATGGTGCAAATATTGAAAAGGAATCAACAAACTTGTGGTATAAACCCCCCAAAACGTTTGCTAACTGTTTTGCTTTTAAACCTTGTGTGTAAAAGACACTGTAACATACCGTTCATAAGCTATCAATCACCTCAGTTGTGCAATTATTTTCATGTTACCGCAGTTTTGTTCCAATGTTTTTAATTTAAATGAAGTCCAATCTCCTGTTTACTGTGATGGTGAACAAATCTGTACAGTTTACCTACATCTTTTATGCTGACTCTTTACAATAAGGTGCTATGATGTACAGTGGTACACGTCTGCTGAGTTTTTTGTGATGTTAACGATCAGAACATTTTTACTGTTTCACTTTTGTATCAATTGCAAGAGAATTTAACTTCTGAATTAAACACTGTCTAAAACATCAGTCTGTCTAGGCTCAACGTGCTTCTGTGTCATTGATGCTCCAGTGACTGAAAAATAGTCCCCGTCAGTATCAGTGACCCTTGTCTGCTTGTGACTTGCTCAGAGACAGGCAAGCTTTGAAACCCGAAGACACTGAAGAAAAGATATCATGGCGCCTCTCGGTTTGAAGACCAAATAAACTCAGTCAAATAAACTTATCTCAAGTTTCACGTCAGCACTCTTTGCATTTGCTATACTGCCTCTCACGTCAGGAGGACATCCCACGGGATTTGACTGTGCCGTAGAGTGACTGTGTATTTGTTTTGTGGGTGAACACGGCAGCCAGTTTGCCCACAGCAATGTCCCACAAACAGCCATCGAGTAAAATGACCAATTTTATGTGGGGGATTGGTGGCCAGGACACTGAGAGAAACTCGCTTCTCTTTTCGAATAGCACCATGGGATCTTTAACGGTCCACCTGAACAGGCAGACGGGACCTTGGTTTAACGTCTCATCTGAAGAACGGCATCTCCCAACAATGCTTCACCCCCAGCGCTGCATTGGAGTGTCAGTTTAGACTGTAATTCCAAGTCCCGACATGGGGCTTGAACCTATAAACATCTGACTCAGAGGTGCGGTTCCTATTACTGCGGCAGGCTGACGGAAGAAACTTCAATGCAAAACCCTTAACTTTGCATAGATGCAAAAAGTGTTTTTTGATATATAGATTTGCTCCTCAAAGCTTTTTTTCACATCTCATTCCCTTTGACCAGTTCACCCGCAACATACGCAGTCACTCCCCATTTTACAATATATTCTGTGAGGCGCTTTGAGACGTCTCAACGACATGATAAGGTACTATATCAAATGCAAGGATTCTTATTATTTATTATATTAATCAGCACAAACGGGTCTTTTTTTTTAACTGTTCAGTATCAATGGAGGATACATCACACATTAGAAATGAAATGGCTTTGATCGTTCCTTTTTCATAGTTTGGGAATGGAAGGGAGAATCATTCAAGGCTCGTCAGAAAGTTGTTTAATCTGCTATTCAATCAGTTCATGACTCCATAGATTCACCACAGCCTTCATTGTCCTCATATCCCTTTTAAACCTTTACTTTTACAAACCTGTCTACTTCCCTCTTGAAACCCACAAACTAATTGGCGTGGAATTCTCAGTTTGGTTTGGATACTCTGAAGGATTGGTGATGGATGACACCTGGCTGACCCCCCCCCTTCCCAAAAAATGAAATTTAAATAAAATAGATTTAAAAATGTGTTTTTTTTAAATAAAGACATGCAAATGCAAAGATTACTTTAAAGCGCTCTGACATACATGAAGAGCTCTAAATAAATGCAAATTATTGTTCTTATCATTCCTGGCTTGAGAGAAGGTCAGATGACCGCCTTTTCTGTTCAAAAATGTGTGAACAACTGAAAAGGCAGTAAGAATTTAACTTAACATTGGGAACTAGGTAAATAAGCAGCAAAATGTTGGCATCTAACATTTTGATGCACTCAAGTCACCAAATAACACGGTGTACCTTTGCATAGGTTCCCCAGTTTCTTAGGTCTTAAAGGCCAAGTCAACACTTGCACATCTAAATAAATGGTTTGCTAAAAACTACATTTAAAAATAATAAATTAAAACTGCTGGCTACTATTTGCAGGGCTTGGCTTTTTTTTTGGAAAACAGACGCATAAATCTGTACAGCATCCCAACACGAAGTGGAATATTATAATAATCCTTACATTTGGTATCGTGCCTTGTCATTCACATCGGGAGGACATCTCAAAGGGCTTCACAGGTTGTACCGTTAAGTGTGGTGACTGTGCATTTTGTAGGTGAACGCGGCAACCAATTTGCACACAGCAACGTGCCACAAATAGCCACGAAATGAACGATCGGTTTTTATTTGGGGGATGGTGGGGGGGGGGGGGTGTGGGTGGTGGGATGCCAGCCAAGACGCTGGTGGGCAAACTCCCTTCTCTTTCCGAATAGCGCCACGGGATCTTTAACGCCCACCCGAACAGGAGCTCGGTGTAACTTCCCCAAAGCACAGCACCTCCCAACAATCGGCCTCAAGTCATCTTTCGTGGCAATTGTCACCCTGCAAGTCAACCCATACATTTTTTTTTAATAAAGAACACACACCCACACATACATACATACATACATACATACATACATACACTTCCTGGTGTCTGTCCTCAAATTGCCCTTGAACAAGCAATTGTGCCTTGTGTTCCTGGTCCCAGTGGATGAGCTAAAAAGCACTGAGCTGGACTTCACTTTTCTCCATCCTTTACTGTGACAACCTCCACCCAGCAGGTAAGATTGTTGACTGAGTGACCTTTTTTTTTCCCATTGTGTGCTGACTGCAACGCCTGGAATGAAATTAAACCAAATGAAAGGATAGGCGTGCCTGGTTTCTGCTGGTTATGACTGTGGGAATGTAGTTTTCGCTATAAGCACAGGAGGAAAAGGGAGTGGGGGGGGTGACAGGTGTGTTTGGCAGCTGATCTCACTCAATCTCTCAGCCACAGGTAGACTGGACAAGTTACAGCTCAGTGAAAGGTGCTGGTGAGGGCATTTCCAGAGCCACAGGAGCTGAACAGCTGTTATACTTTTGATGATACGAATCCCTTTCCTATTTTCCAATGGGTTTCCTCTCACCTGCAGCTCTGTGAGAGAGAGAGAGAGAGAGGGTATAGAGAGAGAGGAAAACAACAACAAAATGACTGGGAATCGCTTCTCTGGATTTTTCCAGCAACTTTTTGCAGGTTCTCACCACAAGTACCATCCACTTCTCAACAAAGACACTCAACAAGACAAGGTGAGTGTGTGTGTGTGAGAGAGAGAGAGAGAGAGCTGCACTTAATATAATATCCCTGACTCAGGGTGACTTGCTGTCAACTTGTTGCTGTGTCCAAAAGCAATGTTCAACCTGTTGCCCAATGTAAAGCACAGACACACACACACACACACACACATAAGCAATTGTATTGTTCAGCCTAACCCGAGATGGTGTTTTTTTTAAAAAAAAACAGTTGCTAATCCCTCCGAGTCAGGTGAATGGTACTTTATCCAAATCCCTGATTGTCCAGCGCCTTAGGGATGTCCTCCCGATGGGGAAGGCGCTACACAGGTGTAATTCTGCTGCCGTTGCTGGCTGCCGGGTTTGCCCGCAACAGGTACGGTCACGACACTCCCCAGCAAGATGGCTTGGCTTCACGGCCTGATCGCCTTCAAAACTGTAGAAATTCCAGGTTTGCAGGATGAGACGTAAGGTTAAAACTAGACCCGGGCTGAGTGACTTCAGGCGGTCGCCCCACAGCTGTTCGTGGGACGTTCCCGTGCGCAAATTGACTACCGCGTTCGTTTACAAAATACACGGGTCACTACACTTGACAGCGAAGCACTTTGAGGCGTCGAGACAGAGTGCTGAGGCGCTGCAACAACTGCAAGGATCGATATAATTATTATTGATCTCTTTTGGACTTCTGTGACGTTCCAAGTTACACAGACTGTAATGTGCACATTGTAAAATGACTGTAGTTGTGAGGCAGAAATAACGCACCGCAGTTTGAAGGCATTTCCAATCCCAATGCATTGATTTTTTTTCCCCCCATTGCAAATTTGAACTCCAATGGACGTGTGATGCGGACTTAATTTAACTGTCGTTGCACTTTCGCAAGTTCAGCATCAACCTTGCAGGCAAACCTTACCCCTTACTCGTGTGCGAGTCCGTCCATGCATTGGAATCATTTTTTTAATATATAAATAAGCACTTCAGAAAACCTCCATCCATTCTGAGCATCGTTGTATTTTGCCACATTTTGCTCGAACATCGATGTGCCCAACTGAGTAAACGCCCTGTTTTCTTGGTGTGCACTTAACACGCAAGTGTGAATTCACACTAACATGGCTGCACCTTACAGTGGTGAATGGGGGGGGATTCAGTTAATGGAAGGACTAAGACTAAATGGAACTGATTTGTCATTGGTCTTTATCAAAGAGTACTGTCTCCTTTAAAAACTTCTGACTTGTTGCAGTGAGTAAACTCACTCTCCACCACGATCTAGAATCACAACACACATCTTATTTTGTTTATAAACACGCACACTGCAAACAGGAGAATGGGGAGCTTCGGTTATCAAAAGTCGGCGGAAAATATCGGCCAATTGAAGTCATATGTCCTAAGGAAGCCAGCACACAGCATGTGGAGGAGTTGGTAAGAAATCTCCAGGTGAGAACATTTTGTGATGAAGGACATTGGACTAGAAGCTATCCTCGTCATTCGACTCACTTGATTTATACATGTCGGCCTGATCCCGAGCCAACTTTTTCAAGTCACTTTATTAATTTTTATTGGGAAATAATTAGTTCCTGTATTTTAATTGTTATTTTGCTTGCACGGAAAAAGTACTCATTTCTTTAGCAGTAAAAGAAATGAATCGTCTTTCCTTTTGCTTTCCTGGACATGAATTGATGGTGTAGGACTGCAAATACGCCAATTAAGTTCATTGCTGCTGTCGATAAACAAAATTAAATTGAGACTTGCATTCATTGGCTTTAATTGGTCCGACTTTTTACCTACAGAGCCTTTAATTGACACAGTATTATTATAATATTATAAATGCACAATAACTGCACTTTACAGCAAATCCTATGCATCCTTTTGAGATGTCCTGGCTATGTGATAGGACGTTATATCAAATCCTATTTTAATTATTATTTTGATCTAAGATTCTATTTTCCACTTAACTAGAATAAGAACATAAGAATTAGGAGCAGGAGTAGGCCTTTCGGACCCTCTAGCCTGCCCCGCCATTTAATAAGATCGTGGCTGATCTATTCTAACTCCACCTACCCGCCTTATCCCAATATCCCTTTAACCCTTTACCCACAAGAAATCTATCAATCTCAGTCTTGAATATGTCCAAACTCATCCTATCCCTGAAACCCACCACTTGCTCCCTTGACCCCATCTCCACTCCTTATCTCCCAGCTCCACCTCCTTGCCCCACATATCACAGACGTTGTCAATCTGTCCCTCTCCTCTGGCTCTGTTCCCATTCCCCTAAAAACTGCCACCATCACTCCCACCTTGAAAAAACCCTCCCTTGATGCGTTGCAGCTATCAAGCTACCGGCCCATCTCCAACCTCCCCTTCCTGTCCAAGGTCCTGGAACGAGTTGTCGCCTCCCAGCTGCGCTCTTTCCTCTCCACCCATTCATTATTCGAACCCCTCCAGTCGGGTTTCCGTGCTGCCCATAGCACAGAAACTGCCCTGGTCAAGGTCACCAACGACATCCTGACCATCTGTGACCAGGGCTCCCTCTGCCTCCTCGTCCTCCTCGACCTATCGGCAGCATTCGATACGGTCGACCACACTATCCTCCTCCACCGCTTGTCCTCCCACCTCAACCTTCAAGGCCCTGTCCTTGAGTGGTTTAGGTCGTACCTCTCCCACCGGCTTCACTTTGTTTCCACGAATAGCTTTTCCTCCGGCCCCCGCACTGTCTCATGCGGTGTCCCTCAGGGCTCTGTCCTCGGTCCCCTCCTCTTCACCCTCTATATGCTCCCCCTGTGGTGACATCATCCGCAGACATGGGGTTAACTTCCACATGTATGCGGATGACACCTCACTCTACCTTTCCTCCTCTACCCTCAAATCCACGACCCCCGATGTCCTGACAGCTGTCTGTCCGACATCGAGTCCTGGACGAGAGACAACTTTCTTCAGCTCAACGTGCGTAAAACTGAGGCCCTCCTGATTGGCTCACGTCAGCGCCTCCGCACCTCAGGCGCTGACAGCATCAGCATCCAAGGCTGCACTCTCCACCTCTCAAAGCCAGTCAGGAACCTCGGGGTTCTGTTCGACCCTGAGCTGTCCTTTCTCCCTCATATCTGCGCCACAACTGGCACCGCCTTCCATCACCTCCGGAATGTCGCCAGACTACGGCACTACCTCACCCCTCACGCGGCTGAAACTCTGGTCCACGCCTTTATCACCTCAAGGCTGGACTATGGGAACTCTCTCCTCGCCGGCCTTCCCGGCACCTCCCTCCACAAGCTGCAGGTCATTCAGAACTCCACAGCTCGTGTACTGTCCCACACCAGGCTTCACGACCACATCACTCCCACCCTCGCCCTCGCTCGCCTCCACTGGCTCCCCATCCCCCAGAGGATCGAATTCAAGATCCTCATCCTCACCTACAAGGCCATTCACGGCCTCGCTCCCTCCTACCTCTCCGACCTACTATCCCCCTACCTCAATCCCCCAGTGCCTTCGCCGCTCCCTCCCTTTCAAGGCCAGTCTCAAGACCTTTCTCTTTGACCGTGCCTTCAGCTCCCCTCTCGATTCTCTACCCCCTCCTCGCTCCTTCCCCCTGACCATTTCCCCCCTCCTCGCTCCCTCCCTTCCCTCCCTCACCCTGACCATTTCCCCCCTGCTCGGGTCCTGACCCAACTGTACAGTGCCTTGGGACGTCTTCCCGACGTGAAAGGCGCTCTATAAATGGAATCTTGTTGTTGTTGTTGTTGTTCAAGGACTGAGCATCTACAGCCCTTTGGGGTAGAGAATTCCATAAATTCACTACACTCTGAGTGAAGAAGTTTTTTCTCAACTCATTGGGAAAGGGCTTACCCTAATTTTAAGACTGTGACCCCTGGTTATAGTTTCTCCAACCAGGGGAAAAAGTCTCCCACTATCTATTCTGTCGTGCCCCTTAATAATCTTATAGGTTTCTATAAGATCACCTCTAATTCTTCTATATTCTAGGCCTAAATTGCTCAACCTATCCTTATAACTCATCCCCCCTCATCCCAGGTACCAACCAAGTGAATCTACGTTGTACCCTCTCCAAGGCGAGTACATCCTTTCTTAAATAAGGAGACCAAAACTGCACACAGTACTCTCGGTGCGGTCTCACCAGGGCCCTATACAGTTGCAGCGAGACTTCCCTATTCCTATATTCTAACCCTTTTGTAACAAATGCCAACATACCGTTAGCCTTCCTAATTGCTTGCTGTACCTGCAAATTAATTTTTTGTGACTGGTGTACAAGGACATCCAAGTCCCTCTGAACGCTAACACTATCTAGTTTCTCCCCTTCTAAAAAAAATAATCTGCTCTACTGTTTTTGCCACCAAGGTGGATGACCTCACGCTTCCCTACTTTATACTTCATCTGCCACCTCTTTGCCCACTATATTAGATAATACAGAGTGGTGGATTTGAGCCGTGTTAACAAAAGATAGCTACAAAATCCCTAAATGACCTTGATTTAATCCTTCAATACGTCGATGATCTTCTTGTCTATGTACTTGTTAAATGTCCGCACTGTCTTGGGAGAGTGATGCTGCTGATGGCTGCTGTCTGTATCCTAGGCTGATCTATACAATGGCCTCACAGATTGTGATGTGCTTGAGCGTCGCATTTCGTACGGATGGAATGAATTTGGAGTGGAAAACGCTGAGCCGATTTGGAAGAAATACCTCAGCCAGGTAACTCGGGACTAAAGCAGTGGGTTTCTTTTTAAGAACCTCAGAAAAAACAGTTTCCAAGTTAAGTCTGAAATTCAGAATTTTTCACAAGGAATTTGGAGGCGAAAGTGATCCTCGGGTGGAATTTGGACCGTGGAATTTTCCCTCAAAAAAATATCATTGTAACATTACACAAAAAGAGGATCCCTTTATGTTGCAAATGTTATTTCCGTCAACTCTGTCTCCTTAATAATGCCAGGTGACATGGGAACGTAGCTCAAGGGAAACAGGAGGAGGTCATTCAGCCCATTGAGCCTGTTCCACCCAGTTTATTAGATCCTGCCTAATTGCTATATTCCTTAATATTTTACAGAAGTATTTGTCGATCTCACTCGTAGATAACCCTGTTGATTCAGCCATGCAGTTGGCAGGTTTTAAAAATTTTTGTAAGTGTACTTAGGACGGAACCAGGATCAGAGAATGATTCTTTTATAGGCATTATTAAAAGAGGTGGGACACAGAGCTGTTGTCTGCTTAACCTGAAGGTTTCAATCAATATTTAAACCAGCTTTTACACTCGACTTGGATCAAATGTGGGATGAAATTTACAATGATGGCTTCTCGCTGACACATTTGGCTGCTCTCTTTAAGCCAGTTTGCCTACACACTCACTACACTTCACAGTACATCCCGTGAAGAACTTTGAGTCATCCTCCTGACGTGAAAGGCGCAAGGATTGTTACTGTTCTTAATCGTTATTGGGTTTATTTTAAGCGGTTGTACTGTAGCCCACAGTGGTTGATTTATGCTCACACAATAAGGATCGGTCACTGGGTAAGTGAGTGAAGGGGGGCTGGTGCTTGTAACCAACCCTAGCAAAGAGTCATTCACCAGGAGGTGAATAGCAAAACAAAAACAAGCCAACAGCAATCAAATTAAAGGTGTGCATCTTCCCCATCAAATCTTCCAATTGTAAAAAAAATCATCTTTTGCTTCATGGCTTCACGTTTGCTCCGTGCAAATTGGCTGCCACGTGTGCCTACCATCACTGAGATACACAGGAAAAGTTCCTGTGAAGTGCTTTGAGATGTCTCGACGACGTGATAAGGTGCTTTTTACCACACGCGAGGATTATTTTGTAATACGTAATAAACTAAACAAGGGTACCCTACACTGAATGGGAATGAGAGACTGGTAGAGATAATATCTTTGGGGGTCGGACAATAGAGCAGATGGACGCGAGTTAAAAGCTAGAGTGTGAATCATGTGGGGGAGGTTTTTATAATTGTACCTTCATTGGTACAGTCTTGGGTTATGTTGGCACAGAGAAATGAGGAAAGAAGTGTTGAGTCATTCTAGTGTCCTTGAAAAGAGCCGGATGGAGCACTAACTAGATAAATAAAGTTAAAATATTTTGACACCGAACAAAATTAATGGGCACATTAACCAGTGTTCTACATCGTGTCCCTGATGTTTGCTCAGTGGCGTTTCCAAGATGGGAATCGATTGGAGTTTGCTCATTCACGCCTATCTTCATGCCCGGATAACAGTACGTGACGACAGCTGTTTGATGATCAACAGAAATAAAAGTTGTAGGAGCATTTCTGGACTCGCAAGAGGCCGGTGTATGCAGTCGAGTCTTAAACTATATTTATCAAAGGTTCGGTCTGACTGATGCACCCAGTATATTGAGACTGTAGCTAGATAACTCGTTCAGCTAATTCCTATACCTGATTTGCACCGTTCAAAGCGCTGCATTATCCAAGTGTGCGGTAATTTATCAGATTCCGCATCCAAAACTGGATCGACAGAAAGGATCAAGAGGCTGGTTCGGATGCACGAATGGCAAAAGCCGAATGTGCTTCCGGAAAACTACCATTATAATAATAATCCTTGCATTTGATAAAGCGCTTTTCACGTCTTCTCGACGTCCCAAAGCTGTAAAGCGAATTGACTGTATATTTGTGGGCGAAACTCGGCAGCCAATTGCGCACAGCAGCGTCCCACAAACAGTCGTGGATTGAAATGACCAATTTTATTATTATTATTAGCAGGAATTTCAGGCTTGTTCTGTCCGTGAAAATAAAGATTTTGTTTTGGGGGGGTGGGGGGTCTGTTTCGAATTAATTTTCTTGAAAAATTATTATCTGAAAGTGAAAACATTTAGCTGGGTAAATAGTGCCATGTGTTTAAAGCTAACTTTTCACATGCCTGCAGCCAGAAAGATTAGCATATAGAAACAAATTATTATTTATATAAAACTACTGCAGCCTTACATTATTTTATACCCTTTGGGTCACTATTGTGCAATTGGTAACAGGTTGCCAGGAATACTAGTTTAAGCCAGGATGCTGGACTTGTTTTAAAAAAGACAGCTGGATGCTATAATGGGAGGACAAGTAGGGTAGGTAATGTGGGATCAAATGGGCTGAAGGGCCTTTTTCATCATAATCTCTCTTGTGAAACGTTTAAACATAAGCGCTTAAGATCGCATTGGTTTGGTGTGAAAATGGCAATCTTGATGGAGTCCTGTAGCTGAATGTTTAGAGCACTTGCCTTGCAAGTGAGAGGACCTGGGTTTGATTCCCGGGCAGGGCGAAATGTTGGGCAAGTTTCCTTACTCGCACCTCTGTTTACCTACCAGTAAGTAGGAACCCGGCTGTTAGTCGATTGGCGGATCACTTTTCCAGGGTAGAATAGAAAGATTACAAAATAATAATTTGATCACTCAATCCACGGTTGTTTGTGGGACGCTGCTGTGCGCAATCGGCTGCCGCGTTTCGTCCACAAAACATAGTCAATTCACTTGACAGTATATTCTGTGAAGCGCTTTGAGACGTCTCGAAGACATGATATCAAATGCAAGGATTATTATATTATTGATTTATTATTATTATTATTAACCTCCATTCCTCTATTACAGTTCAAGAATCCTCTCATTCTGCTGCTCTTGGCTTCAGCTGTCATCAGCATCATCACCAGAGAGATTGAGGACGCAGTGAGCATAACAGTGGTAGGGACTGACATTACCACGTGCGACAGCTTGCCTTTACATAGCGTCTTTCACGCGGGTACCATCTTAAAACTGCACAACTGGAGTAATCTCATTGTATTCCTTTCACAGGCTATAATAATTGTGGTCACCGTGGCATTTATACAGGTAAGTTGCGTGTCTTTTCGGTTTAGGGGAACCCACAATGCGGGGCGGGGGGGGAAATGAGTTAGACAACCTCAGAGAGGTCCCAGGTCCAGTCCCTAATCTGTGCTGAGTTCTCCGATTTTAGCTGCAGCAGAGGGGAATACTTTGGGGAAAAAATCAGCCATGTTCCCACTCCTGACTGCTGAATATCAAGTGATGATGGGCTGAAGACTTGGGTTTGGTGTTTGGGGCCAGAGGACCATAACTGAGGAGGACTTTTTCTCCTGAGGGAGGAGGTGGGGGTGGGGGGGGGGGGGAATGAGTGCTCAATTTGGAATCTCGTCATGTTCTCCGATACGTTTTTTTAAAAAAAAATGTTCTACTTCCAGGAATACCGTTCTGAGAAGTCCTTGCAAGAGCTAAGCAAGCTTGTTCCTCCTGAAGCAAACTGGTAAGCGTTAACAATTGAAAAGAATCATTACCTTTCGTACAATACGATGCAAAGGATGGACGTGGCGGCTGGCTCACCTTCTCAGCTAGGAAAACAGCCACGTGAAGATTCAAAATAACAGTCACTGGAGGGCAATTAACAGGGTTTCGCCAGCCAAATGCACAGCCACTACACCTTATGGTAAATCCTGTGAAGCGCTTTAGAGATCTTTCCCGTCAGGGGAACGTGCTGAATCAAATGCAACGCTTGTATTGTTTTTAGTTGCTTGTTTGGTTGTGTTTGCAGCATTCGCGAGGGAAAACTGGAGCACCTGCTAGCACGTGAGCTCGTACCAGGAGACACGGTATGCATCTCAGTTGGAGACCGAGTACCTGCTGACATCAGACTCTTTGAGGTTTGTGAATTCTTGGCTTCGCCCCCGACTGGCATAGCAACTGAAACATGTCACAGATACAGTGGCGCTGGGTCGCATAGAAGCTTGTGCCTTGCGGACCTGGGGTTTGGCTTGATCACACAGACCGACTGGTTTCACCAGTGACATTACCAGCCGTGCTGGGTGGCAAACTATCATGATGCGGAAACACAGACCAGCAAAGTGCCCTGTCATAAGGCGAGTTGGCATATTCTAGACCAATCCACCCCTGCCCCCCACCCCTGCCCACCAAACGTTTGGCCCACAAAATATACAGTCAATTCACTTTACAGTATATTCTGTGAAGCGCTTTGAGACGTCTTGAGGACGTACGAAGGCGTGATATCAAATGCAAGTATTATTATATTATAACCAAACTACCACATTATAGCAGGTTCTACTGTAGTTTGTTAAGTAACTTGTACGATACTCTCAATTGGCCAAGTGATGGACGAGAGGGATTTTCTGTAAACATTTCAATGGAAGTGAAGTTTGGGACCCACCAGCGACCCGCTTTGCGCTCCATGTATTGAGAATTTTCTTTTACGTTTATAAAAAGAATGAATTTATTTCAGTGAAAATAAACTTAGATGAAGAATCGTTAGTTGCACTCGGCTCGTGTAACGTGACAGATGACACTCGCAGTGCTTTGTTGGTGTAACCGTTTGTGTTCTGTTCTCACATGTAACTTATAACTGCTGTATTGTTCTGTGTCTAGGCTGTTGACCTGTTGATTGACGAATCCAGTTTTACAGGGGAATCGGAGCCTTGTAATAAAACTACTGCCACCTTATCGGAGGCTGGGGATTTGAGTTCTCTTCTAAACATCGCATTCATGGGAACACTGGTTCAATACGGGAATGGAAAGGTATGTATGATAATAAAAATTTTCAGTCGGTGTGGAATGTTCCTCCAACTCCCTTCCCCCCCTCCCCACTTCCCTCACACGCTAATCTTCCCGTTTTGTTTCTTCTCTCCCGTCTGTAGGGTGTTGTGATTGGAACTGGTGAAAAGTCTCAGTTTGGAGAAGTTTTTAAACTGATGCAAGCTGAAGAGGTACACAGTGGAGTTTGTTGCGTTTGTTGCATTGCCCAGTTTGCATAACCTCGCAGTGTCTAGGCTGACTCCCCAGTGTAGTGGAGTCCTGTAGCTCAGTGGTTAGAGCACTCGCTTTGCAAGTGAGAGACCTGAGTTCAATTCCAGGCAGAGGGCGAAACCTTGGGCAAGTTTCCTTACTCCACACAGAGCCTAATAATAATCCCTCCAAAACCAAAAAANCAATAATAAATTGGTCATCTTCAATCTACGACTGTTTGTGGGACATTGCTGTGCGCAATTGGCTGCCACGTTCGCCCACAAATATACAGTCAGTTCACTTTACAGTGTGTTCTGTGAAGCGCTTTGGGACATCTAGAAGACGTGAAAAGTGCGATATCAAATGCAAGGATTATTATTATTATAGTGTTGGGAAGAGCCCTGAAATGTCAGAGGTGCCCTTCTACAGATGAGATGTTAAACTGAGGTCCCCTTGGCCTGTTCAGGTGAACATTAAAGACCTGTCGGCGCTATTAAAATTTATATAATAATTTGTAAAACATTGACTGCAGTTTCTTTTCTTGCACCCAGACTCCAAAGACTCCTCTACAGAAGAGCATGGACAGGCTGGGGAAACAGCTGTCAATATTTTCCTTTGCAATAATTGGTAAGTTGGCAAATGAGATTTTAATACTTTGGCTGCCGCCGTTGCCTGTGAAATACACAGTCGCTGTGAAGCACTTTGAACTGACTTGATGAGATGCTCTATCAAACGCAAGGGTTATTGAATCCCACATCCTTAACGCTGTGGACGTTCTGCGGTTCGGTGGTGCTTTCCTGTGTTTCCCTTGGGCATCTGCTGCAGAGACAGATGTGCCAGAGGCTTCCTACAGGGAGAACTACAATTGTAATTCCATTTAATATAACCCAGCAAAAGGCTTGTAGAGGGAAACATACGCCTCACTCATCACACTTAACCTTATGTTAGCATTCCCCTCGGGGAACCCTCCATGTTTCAATTAGACCTCATTTACCATTAAGTCTGCCTTAATTCAACGATTTATTTACAATTTTAATGCAAACAACACAGAACATCATGTTCAGAGTAAAGCATTTTATTCTACTTGTCAGGGCAGCTCAATAACTCGAGATTGAACTGATTTGCAGGTTATCCTCCCTCAGACGGTACATTTTTGCCATTTGCTTGTTTTGTTTCTGGGTTACTTGTCTCTTTTTTTTTAAAAAAATACTCAATGAGAATGAAGCTTTTGTCTGGCTTTAATGGGCCATTCAGAAATGTTCAGGACATTACATTGATGGCAATCGATATCGCAACATGCAATAGCAAACCTCGATGCTAACCCGCCCATTGTGGGGTAGAAATTCCATCTGTTTTCCAAGCTAAGAATACTAAGTGTAGAATTTGGCTAATTCTGAAAACCAGCCTTGCTTTTTTTTTCATCAAAATATCTTCAATGTCAAGATTGAATTCATCGATCTGCCAACTTTTGCCTCTCTAAAACACTCAGAAGGATAGAGTGAATCTACACCCACGTAGAACTTCTCCCCCGCAACTTTTAATCTCTAAATTTCACATAGTTTAAGAAAAGATTAATTCTTCCAATAAGGAGAACGCTGTTTGAATCTGGGGGGATGGGACAGTTCTACCTTGAACACTTTGTGTGGAGGCATTTCTGATTAGATGCAGCTTTACTAATTACACAATGGTGTGGCGAATCGAGATAATTTTATTCCAAATGCATTTTATTGACGGGTACAAATATTGCCATTTCGTACAGGTTTAATGATGGCAATTGGCTGGTTGCAAGGGAAGAAACTGCTTGGAATGTTTACTATCGGAGTTAGGTAAGAACACAAAGAATACCTCTTAGTCATTTTCTCCCTCGCCTGAGTGAATCATTTGCTTGACAGTTCAGGTTTAGATGCAAGTCACACCTTGTGGCGGGAATTGTTCTTGGGAAAGATTTGGAAACATTTTCTGGCACGAGCATTTGAACTCGATATTTGAACCGTTTTGAAGTTAACCTGTTAAGTTTCCTTTCTGTTTGATGCTCCTCTCCCTTCCCTACATTCATGTTCTCTCTCTCTCTCATACACACTGGCGTTTAGCAATTCATATTTTTCTCAAGCGGTGCAAACCTCTTGTAGATGAGACTGGCAATGGAATGCGTGAAACAATCACATAAACCGCACTTTTGTGTGGTTGAAGCTTAACTAAGTGATACAAACTTATACCCTTTGTATGATTCTGTAATAAGTGAAATTGCCGTCAAATATTGATTGAGTGAGTGAGAATTATGTTGGAGATTTCTTGGCAATATCTTTTTGATATTGATGGTTTGAGCGTCGTTTTTTATAAAAACAACATGGACACATTTTTATAAATATATGAAGAAGCTATCAAAGGTAAATGTGGGTCCGCTTCAGGCAGAGACGGGGGGGATTATAGTAGGGGACAAAGACATGGCAGAGTGTTTAAACAAGTACTTTGCTACTGTCTTCACCTTAGAAGACATTGAAAACCTACCAAGATTAGAGGGGAACCAAGAAGAAAATGTTAGCGAGCAACTTGGAGGAATTAATATTAGTAAAGAAATAGTTTTAGGTAACTTGTCAGGTCTTAAAACTGATAAATCTCCTGGACCTGATGGCCTACATCCTAGGGTTTTAAAAGAGGTGGCTACTGAGATAGGGGATGGTTTGTCTTTGATCTTCCAAAATTCTCTGGATTCTGGAACGGTTCCCATTGATTGGAAGATTGCAAACGTAAGACCACTATTTAAGAAGGGTGGGAGAGAAAAGAGGGGGAACTATGGACCAGTTAGTCTGACGTCAGTGGTAGGGAAAATTCTTGAGTCCATAATTAAAGATGTCGTTATGGGATTCCTGGAAGACCATAACAAGATTAGGCAGAGTCAACATGGCTTTACAAAAGGGAAGTCATGCTTAACTAATCTTTTAGAGTTTTTTGAAGATGTATCTAGCAGGTTAGATAGGGGGGAACCAGTAGATGTAGTATATTTAGATTTTAAAAAGGCATTTGACAAAGTGCCACACAAAAGGCTATTGCACAAGGTTAAGGCCCACGGGATTAATGGGAACATATTAGCATGGATTGAAGAGTGGCTAACGGGTAGAAAACAGAGAGTAGGAATAAACGGGTCATTCTCGAATTGGCAGGAGGTGACTGGTGGAGCGCCACAAGGATCAGTGCCTGGGCCTCAGCTATTTACAATTTACATCAATGATCTAGACGAGGACATTGAATGTAACATATCTAAATTTGTGGATGACACTAAACTCGGTGGGAGAGTAAGCTCTGAGGGTGATGCAAAAAGATTGCAAAGGGATATAGATAGGCGAGGGGAGTGGGCGAGTAGGTGGCAGATGGAATTTAATGTGGGGAAGTGTGAAGTTATTCACCTAGGTAGCAAAAATAGAAAAACAGATTATTTTCTAGAGGGGGAGAGATTAGATAGTGTTAGTGTTCAGAGGGATTTGGGTGTCCTTGTACACCAGTCTCAAAAAGTTAGTTTGCAGGTGCAGCAGCAACTAAGAAGGCGAACGGCATGTTAGCGTTCATTGCAAAAGGTTTAGAGTACAAGAGTAGGGAAGTTTTGCTGCCACTGTATAGGGCCTTGGTGAGACCGCACCGAGAGTATTGTGTGCAGTTTTGGTCTCCTTATTTAAAAAAAGGACATACTTGCCCTAGAGGGGGTGTAGCGTAGATTCACTCGGTTAGTTCCTGGGATGAGGGGACTGACCTATGATTTTAGGCTGAATAAACTAGGGCTGTATTCTCTAGAGTACAGAAGAATTAGGGGAGATCTTATTGAAACATATAAGATTCTTAAAGGGCTGATAAAGTAGACACAGAGGGACTGTTTCCCCTGGTAGGAGAATCTATAACCAGGGGTCACAGTCTTAAAATTAAGGGTCAGCCTTTTAGAACAGAGTTAAAGAAACATTTCTTCACTCAGAGGGTAGTGCATTTATGGAAGTCACTATCCCAGAAGGCTGTAGATGCTCAGTCCTTGAACATCTTCAAGGCTGAGACTGATAGATTTTTAAAACATAGAGGGATTAGGGGATATGGGGATAGGGCAGGTAATTAGAGTTAGGTCAGAAGATCAGCCATGATCTTATCGAATGGCGGGGCAGGCTCGAGGGGCCGAATGGCCTACTCCTGCTCCTAATTCTTATGTCCTTGTATCCACTGGAATGGTTGGGGAAAGGAAAAACAATGGGTGGAAAAGTGAACCAGAATTCTGAGAAGATAAAGCCAGGCAAATCCTTGGTGTCTTAGGCAATGGTCTGCCTGACATATCAGTTTAGTGAGACTTCGAAGAGCAGACATGTGTACCAAATGAGTTGGTTGGTACGAGGTGGATGAGTACCGAGAGTTAGCCATTCTCATGACCTGAAAGAGCTGAATCTTGTACGATCAACAGACCAACAAGTACAGAGATGTGCATATTCCAAATGCGGTTAATGTAGAAACACAACACTAGTGACTGGTGAAAGACTGCATTGTCCATCCCACTTTGTAGTTTTTGTGTTGCAAATTAGAGGTCGGTTAATTTTAGCACAAAGCTGGATGAGCTTTGGTTAAGAATTAACAACATTTCCCATGTCGTCAACTGTGCAGTTTAAATAATACATTGTGTTCTAAGTAAAATATGATTCATCTATGTGGCCATTGGCTCAACAAAGGCATATTTTTATTTACGGTCAACATTGCAACACGACTTATCTCAGCCCTGGGTTCAATGGGTTTTGATTAGTTAACAGAGTTCCTCATTATTTCAGTCTTGCCATTTAAAATATTTTGACATTCCTATGACTACAATGAGATAACGCACTCCAAGACTGCAATACCATTGTATTATACTCAATGTGTGTCACCAAGATTTGCAGTTCTGTCAGATTCAAGACCTCAAATTCTTGCCTTATTGATCACAAAGCAAATCTTTTAATAATCTGAGTCAATGATGGGTTCAAGCCTCAAGGCAGGAACTTTGAGCTCCGGGTCAGGACCAACTCTGCATTGTGAGGAGGTGCCGTACTTCGGATGAGATGTTAAACCTGGACCCGTCTGCCTGTTCAGGTGGACGTTAAAGATCCTGTGGCATTACTCGAAAAGAGAATTGGAGTTTGGCCAACAATCCCCCAGATAAAATTGATCATTTCATGGCTCTTTGTGGGGTCATTCCTGAGTCCAAATTGGCTGCCACCTTTTACTTGTGAAATACACAGTCAGAATACTTCAGAGTAAATCCTGTGAAGCGCTTTGTGACATCCCGCTGACATGAGAAGGGTGGTATCAAATGCAAGGATTATTATATCCAGGTTCTCGCACTTGCTGGTATGAAGCGCTCTGTCTGAGATGCTATCCTGCGTGGAGGGCACTATATATAAGTGCATGTTGCTATTGTTGTATATGGATTAATTTCCCCTTTGGCAGTCTTGCCGTTGCAGCCATTCCAGAAGGCCTACCTATCGTTGTAACGGTCACACTTGCGCTGGGAGTGATTAGAATGGCAAAGAAGAGAGTGATCATAAGGAAGCTTCCTGTTGTGGAAACCTTAGGTAATGAAAGCCATGTCCTTATTTCTTCCAGTTTTAAGTTATCTATCCAACTTCGTGAGAAACATAACAACATGCAGGTTGATCTTTTGTTACATAATTGTTCTCTATCTCCATACGTGCAGATAATTATAAGGCGATCCAGATATTAGGAGTTCGCTAGGTACTCTTTACTTAAGTAGTACAATTTCATAGAATTGTTTGCACCTCGCAATAAAAGGTAGCGCTTGTTCGATTTGTGGACGTCTTTCCAATTTATTCTATCTCGTTTCAATGCATTCTTGAACCTTTTTCTGAAGAAAATTAGCCGCTGTTTGTAAATGGAGATGCATAGTGACTGGACACTTTATTTTGTAGGTTGCTGTAACGTCATCTGCTCTGACAAGACTGGCACCCTAACAGCCAACGAAATGACCGTAACTCGCTTGGTGACTTCGGATGGCATTGAAGCTGAGGTGGGTACTGAGGCCCTTTGCTGTAAAACGTTCTGTTAAATACCAGTGGAGAGGAAGGTTCTGTGTTAAATAAACGGAATGCTTGAAACAGATAAGAACCTTATCTTGCAGGAGGAAAACATAATTAGACTTACTGGCACTGAGATGTGCTCGTCAATATAAAATTAATAATCATAACCCTTGCGTTTGATAAAGCAGGCACTGTGTGTTTTGTAGACCAACTTGAGAGCCAATTTTACAGCAATGTCCCACAAATAGCGATGAAGTGAATGATTAATTCTATCAGGGAGGATTGTCAGCTCGGATACAGGGACAAACTCCCTTCTCTTTTCCCACTAGTGCTGTATTAGCTACTCAGTCACTCTCGATTAGAGTAAAACAGCAAGAGGTCATCACTTTAGGAAGAAGTTACCAAGTATGACCCATCACATTGAGTAGCGCTATCTGAAAATGGTCAGTGCTAAAGAAGGGATGTCTGGTAACCTAACAAACATTTCCAAGTGGTGACTGAGTCATGTCCTTTGTCAAACAGTGTCCGTGTTTTCTAGGTGAGTGGTGTGGGATACAATGGAAATGGGAAGGTGTATTTACAACCCAGTGGGGAAATTGTGATGCCATTCTCTAACGTATCGGTGAGAAAACTGGTCGAGGTGAGTAGTGTTGTAGTGAAAGTTCAAAGATTCCGTTCATTCGTGAGCCGTGTTCCTCCTGCCTACAATGTATTTCCTTATAGGCTGGATGTTTGTGCAATAATGCCGTCATCAGGGAAGATGTACTGATGGGACAACCAACAGAAGGTGCCTTAATTGCACTTGGAATGAAGGTAAGTCTTAAAGCAAATATAACTTGGTGCTTAACAATACGTTATGCTAATACGGTTTCCTAACTGCCAGCTCACGTCAGGATGTGTACCGTAAAAGCCACACAACCCATTTGCGAAGGATAATGAAACTTACAATCCTCGTTTATCCACAGACAGACAAACACACAGTGTGCCAAAGCAAATAATATAATACTGAAGAACATCCTTTCCCCTCGAGCTGAAAGTTATTGTTTAGCAAATGTACTTCTGAAATTTTTTTTTTGTTTTTTTTAAAAAAAGCAAGCTTGCTGGTTTTGAAAGGTTACATTAAAAAAAATGTAAAATTGTATTTTACGTTGAAGATGGATCTGGAGAGAATCAAGGAGAGCTACACGAGGAAGCAAGAATATCCCTTTAGTTCTGAACAAAAATGGATGGCGGTTAAATGCACCTACAAGGATCAGGTAAGCTATTCTGTGCCATCGGGCTTTCAAAGAGGTGTCTTATTATTGATTGGGTCCGTGTGACTTTGTTGGTACTGATTTGGCCTTTGTGGACGTTTAAAGGAATCCGAAGACATTTACTTCATGAAGGGAGCTTACGAGGGAGTGATTGAGTACTGCAGCAGTTATAACAATGGGGGAATATCTGTTGCGCTGACTCCACAGCAGAAGAACGTATACCTGAAACAACAAGCGAAGCTGGGAAATGAAGGCTTGCGTGGTAGGTTTAATGGTCTGAAATTCCATCTGGTCTTAAACCCATGAGACCGCTCAGTCTTAAAACTGAGGATTGCAAGAAATTGTGGACAATTCTTAAATCCGGTCTCAATTTGGGAGGCGGAATTATTGTTAATAATAATAATTCTTGCATTTGAGACAATGCCTTCGCATCAGAAGGAAGTCTCGAAGTGCTTCACAGGATTCACTGTAAAATGTAGTGATTGTGTACTTTGTAGACGAATGTGGCAGCAAATTTGATGAGGATTGTTAAAAAGAAATCCTATGGAAACAGTGCTGAGATTGCAAATTTTCTGAGAAATTTTAAAATCTAACGTTCGTTTATTTAAAAATAAGAATACAGATTTTTATTCTGGTTACATAAATACTGTCATAGTCTGAAAGGATGAAGATGTTTCCTTGTTGTGTATCTACCTGTTTAAGCCACCCACCATTACCTATGTGTGCTGTCCGAATATACCCCCAGTTTAACAAAAAATAGTCATTCTGCCACATTTGGCTAGAAATACACAGTCGTTAGGCTTCACAGTAAAATCCTGTGAAGCACTTTGAGAGGCCTTGATGGGTGGTAAGGCACGGCATGAAATGCAAGAATTATTAATATTTCTGATTTACAAAAGATCAAGCAACTAGTATTGCCTTGTCATTCCTTTTCTTGATTATTGCTCTATATAGAGGGACAATGTGTACATTAATTTCAACGGCTCCTGCACACTGTGTACTGAAAAGACAATGATTGCTTTCAACAAGGTATTTTCTTGTTTGCTTTTTCCAGTACTTACATTTGCCTCCGGACATGAATTGGGCAAACTGAATTTCTTAGGCCTGATTGGAATTATTGATCCCCCGAGACCTGAAGTCCAAGAAGCAATTCGCATCCTTCAAAATTCAGGAGTTGATGTAAAAATGATAACTGGAGACTCCAAGGAAACGGCTATTTGTATAGGTATTGTATAACAAGATGAATTGCAGCACAAACAACACTTTAGATATGAACGTTGATATGAACGTTCATTTAGATATGAACGTTGCTAAAAGGTTTTGGGAACCATGCACAATAACATGGTGTTGCCACCCTTTTCCTTTTCCATTCTCTGCAAGGTACGGTTCTATGGAACCCAATGAATAAGGGTTATGTGGTGTGTAAAAAAAAAAAAATAGACCGCATCGAAAGGGCGGAGATAACAAATAGACAGAATGTCGTCATTAACATTTGCGGCAGAATTTAATTATGGTTGGTCATGTCATTCTCTCAGTTGGTCCAGATTTCCAGTGTAGGTCGATTTAGATAACCAAATTGGAAGTCTAAAGATATCTTTGCTGGAAGTGGCATTGTGCAGTGAGGTCGTTTTGAACAGTAAAGCAGAGAGAAATGACAAATGCACGCAGACTAATGAGACGTTTTAAAACGAGCGACGTGACGAAGTGCGGTGCTGTGAAGTGTTCATTTACAGCGGGTAATTTTTCTCCAATTTCGTGTGCAGGGAGAAGTATAGGCCTTTACAATGATGAGATGGAGGCAATGTCAGGAGAGCAGCTGGGACAGCTAGAGGATAAAGATCTATCGCACATGGTGAAAAAGGTAAGGTTTTGCCTATCCCCACCCGAGTACACAACAACATGCATTCGTATGGCGCCCTCCACGCTGGGTAGGGCTTACACTGGTTCACACAAACGGTTTCAGTTTTGTAGCATAGTTAACAAATCGATCGACGCGTTTGCAATCAGTTGCAATCAATTTTCTGTCATTTCAAGTCCCTCTGGGTGACTCGATCAATATATGCAATAACCGGCAACTTTGCAACGATTTTTTTTAAAAAAAACAACTTGGATTCAGTTTGCTTTGGTTTCAATAATAAAAGGAATGTTCCAATTTTAAGGCAATCCATGTATCACTTACACATCCCTCTCCTTCCTTTCCTCTACCCCAATCCTTATCAGGTGGCTGTTTTCTTCAGAACAAGTCCAAAGCACAAACTGAAGATAATTAAGGTATAACTCTGGTTTTATTTCATTGCGGGGGTTAATTCATTCATTTTTAAAATCATTCATTTTCCGTTAGGACACTTATTTTGGGGTGGGGAACTTCATACCACGTACTTAATAAAAATGCAATAAAAGTTGTTGTTAATTTGAGCTCTACTGGAATCCTGGTCAACGTCACCAGTGACAGTAAATTTAGTCGAACTTTCTTCCCATTTCGATCCCCCCATTTCTTTCCTGAACGTAATGAGATAACACGGGGGTAAGCTTCCATCCACAAGTGCGAGCTGCCTTCTGTTGTTAAGACCAGAAGGCAATAGTTTGTTGGTAGGTTGAGTCTAGATAGTGCGGGTTGGCAGGCTGTTTCGGGAGGAACGCAGCCATCTGGGTTTATGATCTTGCCTGGCATTCACGAGCTGGGACACTCTATTGGGATGTCAATGGATAACTAACTGGAGTGGGATCCCTGGCTCATCGTTTTCCCCCTTTCAAGCTCAACGGGCACGTGATGCGGAGCCAATTGTAGCACGATTGCTTTCCCGACAGATCGGTCAATACAGGGTAGACTGATGGGGAAAGAACCAAAGACAGTTCGGTACAGTTATGCATTGAGCTGTAATAACTTAGCCGTTTGGCTCATTTGTTCAGATTTATGTTTCTGCTGCTTTGTCGCTAAATGCACGTGGGGGCAAATCTAAGGGTGTGAATCCATCACTCAAACTGTTGCTGTTTAGGCTCTGCAGACCCACGCGGCAGTGGTGGGGATGACAGGCGATGGCGTGAATGATGCTGTCGCTCTGAAATCCGCTGACATCGGCATCGCCATGGGGAAAACGGGGACCGATGTCAGTAAAGAAGCAGCTGGCATGATCCTGGTGAACGATGACTTTTCCTCTATTTTGTGAGTACCTTTGGGACTTGCGCAGCTTCAAGAAAACTTTTTATTTTTTTGAGATCCGGAAAGAAAGTTGAAGGAGGGCGAAAAAGTGACCGTTGAAATGTTATAACGGTCACTGGCACAGGATAATCGGCTAAACTGTTGTTTTCTAGGTGTGCAATAGAAGAAGGCAAAGGAATCTTTTACAACATTAAAAACTTTGTCCGATTTCAGCTGAGCACGTAAGTTTTTTTTAATGTTTTTTTTAAAAAAAAACCACTGCAATTGGTAAAAGTAAATGCTGTCTGTTATTTTGTTCGCAGTTTAACTCTGTTCCTTTTAAATGCGTAGGAGCATTTCGGCTTTGAGTTTGATCACTTTGGCTACTATATTTAATTTGCCAAACCCGCTGAATGCCATGCAGATTCTGTGGATCAACATCATTATGGACGGGCCGCCTGCTCAAAGGTACGTGTTGCCTCCTTGAAACCAAGAACAAAGTTGTGTAATCCAGTCAGGTCTATGTGTTCAAATAAGCTATTGTACTGCGTCGCAGCATACAGTATTCTGTCCACACCCTACTCAGCGCTTTGGGACGTCCTCCTGACGTGAAAGGCGCTATACAAATTCTGCTCCACTACTGTCCGCTTTCGTTCAGCTGGTTCAGGTCTTCTGCATTTCCCTCGTCCCCTCCGCTCCATCATTGGCGGCAGTGCTTTCAACTTCTGCGCCCCGAATCTCTGGACCTCCCTGGATGAATCACCCCCTCTCTTATCTATCTTTAAATCCCACTTTAAGACCTACCTCTTCAGTTACGGTAATGATCACCTCTCCTCATCACCCCACCCCCCCTTTCCCCCCTCCCAACCACCCTGCTATCGTGCATGAAGTTGCGTTGTATAAATGAGGGCCGTTATTGTAAACGGTTAATTTTTTTGAAACTTGCAAAGCAAGATTTTTTACGTTCTGTTGAGCCAGCATGAGCATTTTGGACTTGAGTGAGGGTCACATCCTAATGGCACGTTAAGAATGCAGCAGGAGGTTTTACTGTAGGTGTTCATTTATTTTTGCCCATTGTTTTCTGTTTATAGTTTGGGTGTGGAGCCAGTGGACAAGAACGTCATTAAACGTCCTCCAAGAAATGTCAGAGACTCTATCCTCAATAAGGGCTTAATTTTAAAAATCCTATTCTCTTCTTTCATCATCATTTGTGGTACTCTCTTTGTCTACTGGAAGGAGGTGGGTACAGTGTGAGGAACTTTGTTATATTCATACAAACAAATGCAAGATACTTACCATTCTAATTAAAAGATAATTAAACCCTCAATGTTAATTATTGTCTGATAGTCAATAACTCATAGGTACATTTTGCTCGTGGTACAATTTACCCGTAATCATTACATTTGTTTGGAATGAGCAGGTTGTTTCAGTGTTGGGACACAGAACTGGAAATAATTAGAAATGATAGAAAAGAGAATTGCTGTTACAGTACAAAGACACGTTCCCAAGCACTTTGAATTAGTGGGATTCGGGTTTTATGGTAGGTTTCTGACCCGTAGCAGTGCCATTGGATGAGGTGCCAACCACAGGTGATTCCCCTTTCCTTTGTGGAGAGAAAATTATGCCTCCAACCAAAGCAGTCTAGTCTGGACCTGCCTGCTTTCTCAGCCAGGAAACGGCAGTGCGGTATTGCTGTAGGTAAACGGAAAGAAACGCAAGTGGGGACCAGTTTCCTCTGAATTTTCTCTGACCGCTCAGGAAACGAGCAAAAATCCAGAGCGAGCAATGCTGCCAACAATGCAGTACATGCCGCTTGCCATGCAAACAAACATTAATGTCAGTCTTGCACACGTACATCATATATGACCTACAGCAAGCTAATCATATGGGACAGCTTTTGCCCTGAAAGATCCACTTGGCATTACAGGTTGCACATAAGTGAGTTGCAATGGATAAGACTTTCAGCATTATAGCACCACGGTAACTTTGTGCCTTTTGTGTTTAGCTTCCAGAGGGAAGGATTTCCTCAAGGACAACAACTATGACCTTCACCTGTTTTGTCTTCTTTGATATGTTCAACGCTTTAAGCTGTCGTTCCCAGGTATAAACTGCTCTTACTGTACTTTCAGAACAACACAGTTGTATTTATATTTAAAAAAAAGGCCTTTCAGCTCATACTCTCTAAACTGATGCTCCTGGGCTGCATTATTATCCTTCAGATGAGACAGTAAACCGAGGTCCGGTCTCCTTTTCAGGTGGACATTAAAGATCCCATGGCCAAGCGAGCTTCTTCCAGTGTTCTGGTCAACAATCTCCCAGATAGATAAAATTGGGGTATTCACACCATTGGCTATTTGCAGGGTGTTGCTGTGAGCAAATTGGCTGCAGTGTTTGCATACAAATGGTGGGGGTGGGAAACTGTGTGAAGCACTTTTAAGACATCGTAATGGCGCTGTACCAAACACAAGGATTACTATTATTACGTTTGATTTCTATCTTCCACCAACTAGTTTCAGCAGTAGTGAGTTACAGAGGGCTCAGGAAGAGGGATATGGTAAGGATTACGAATGATAATTTTTCATCTCGTTACTTTCTAGACGAGATCCATTTTCCAAATCGGTTTCTTCAGTAATCACGTGTTCCTGTGTGCGGTGCTTGGCTCGATCCTGGGACAAATGGCTGTGATCTACTTCCCACCACTACAGAAAATTTTCCAGACGGAAAGTCTCGGGTTATTCGGTATGTGATTAGTTGGTGCATTTTAACATGTTTATTTACGCTTAAACATCAACTTCTTATCTCTTCTAAAATACACACAAGCAGTTTTTTATAGCAACTGCTTAAAGTTGCAGCTTTCCATGTTCCATTCCAGAAAGCTCGAGGTGTGGAATCAATAGAGATGTTCAAAAGCGAGATGGAATATCTGGTATGAAGGGGAACGGAGAAAGGTTGAGACTTAAAAGATCTGAACAAGGTTTAATAAACCCGTGGAACAGGCTCGAAGGGCTGAATGGCCTCCTCCTATCCCTGTTCACTTACCTTCCTAAAAGTCGAAATAAAAACAAAACTCTGGCATTCTGGCCTCAACCACCCTTCCCGGTGACCTGTTTCAATCATTTAATTATTTAATAATTATTAATCATTTAATAATTACCCTCTGGTAAAGAAAGACAATTCCAGCAGCCAATTCTCATTGCAAACCTTTCTCGGACAGTATATTTTGAGCGCTCTGAGACGCTACCCTGTGTGAAGGGTCCTATATAAATGCAAGTTACTGTTGTACGTTTATATTAAAAAAAAGTTGAACTATTATTTTATTATGGGATACATTTTGAACCTAAATGTGCGTCTGTAATGTATATGCGCCTGGTTTTCCTGTAAACTAAAAGACTTTTGGTTTTCTGATTCCTTCACAGACTTGCTGTTTCTAGTAGGTTTATCCTCCTCGGTGTTCTTTGTTTCCGAAATTGTCAAGTTAAGCGAGAGAATGTGGTTATGCATTGGACAGAGGAAAACTAATCCCAATCTCGACTCACAAGTATGACCGCGCTTGACAAGAGAGTACACATCACCGCAGACCTGTCTATATATATATATATTTTTACATAAATTTTTATCATTTAAAAACCTTAACTATGACCCTGCGTTGGACGGACGTCATCGTGTGCGCTGGACCGACTTGCGAAAGGGACGATGCTGTTTTCAAAACGGCAGCTGTGGAGTTCAATTCCGATTTGCATCCTGGGAGGCCGTGGAGACCGGGTGAAGTTAACCGCTCTTGTACTATCTCGCTTCTCTCTTGTCTTACGTGAGCATAACGACAGTTTCAAATTGCAATGCGTCAGCCCCTCAGCAGTTTCTCTCGACGAGAAAACCCAGCAAACGGCACTTTGTTCCCTCTCGATTCTGCGGGAAACCTTAAAATGTCTGTAAACCCCCCCGCGAGCCACGGGATCTCCCTCGACGTTATGTTTAGAGAGGTTCTGTAATAAGTTTGACAGTGCACCCACTTGAAAGTACGAAGGTCAATGCGAGGGAAAGAATTGTAACGGTAATAATAACGGTGCATTGATCCTCAAAAGATTTTTTTTTTTCGTCTTCAAAGCACAGGGGTTTTGTGAGGTGTGTCGAGGGGTTGCACTCGGGCAGTCCCGTGAAGGCAAGTTGAATTATTTCGACCCTGAGGGAAATGGTAGCCCCAAATTAGTTAAACTGTTGTTGAGCGTGAATGTGTCTCATAAGTTTTGCACACCGTATCACAGGTTTGCCTTCCCCCTGTGTGATTCTCATTATAGTGAGATTTCAACCGGAGAGTCTGATCGACTGAGTAGGAATGCCCTCGATACTGCAACTTATGACACTGGAACAACTCGATGTACTTTTCTTCTCTCTCTCTCGCTCTCCACCACACATTTCACCAGGAACCACGACTACACCAAATGTCTATAGGTTTACATTAGCAATGAGTAGAGATGCACTACAGGTTTTTGAAAACTTAAAAATAGAGACCGGGTCACTCTGTGAGCAGCAGTAGCTATGTGCAAAGTAGTAAAATAATTTCCACGTTTAATTCAAAACTTATTGGAAAGCAAGGTATTTATTTCTGTGAAAGAACATTTGTTTTCAATGGGCGATGTATTGTATGTATGTTTGCAAAAAAANTAATTGCACATTCTAAGATTAATGTATCATTTGGCAAACAAATGTACCATGAGGGAGGGGGGGAAATTTACCCAAAGGTATTGTTTAAGAATGACTTTGTGATTTATGGTCATAAAATTGAAAGATTTGGCAGATGCTCCAGGTTGTATTTTTTAACCTCACCAGCTACTTATACTGAATTTACTTTCATTTTTTCCCCCCCATTTCAATTTAATGTTCTGCTTGCTAAACTATTCCAATGTTTATACGAATATTAATTTCAAAGAGGTGAGTTTTTCCCAGAAGTGAAACTATTTATGGTGTTTCATAAACACTGTTGTTTTTGTGATCGCTATCGCCCAACACACTGCATATTTTAACATAACAGGGAAAGCACACATAAAAGACCTTGACTTTAATGACCAGAACTCTTCAAAAAAAATTCCAATTTATTTTTTTAAAAAGTGCAATCAAATCCTAGAAGTACAAGTTGTAGGAACTCGGAACAAACAAACAAAGAAATGTAGTACAATGCATCCTTGCGTTTATAAACTGCAGTGTATTGAATGTCACAGTGTTCAATGCAACAGCGTTCTCCATGAATCAGATAATACTCAAATGTGTGCCAACAAAGTTTGGTGTTAAACAATAAGACTTTGTGGAAAGAAAAGCAATCCAAATAGGTACCTGTCGGGAACGCAATGTCTGCATAGTCTTTTCCGTGAGGAAGAACGTTGAAAAACAAGTGCTTTTAAAACCCCGAAACATTTCTCCTTGTAAAAGAGAAGACAATGCGATCACTAAGGGCTGAAATGTTGCCTTTGTGCGCGGGAACTAATGCAATATGGATCTCGATGTCTAAATGGTGAACTTGGCTAAGGCCAGTGGCAAGTTTCATGTGGGGAGGGGTGGAAATCATCTCCATTCTAATCATTTGACCCATCTTAAAACTCTTGAACAATGATGTAGAGACATGGTAAGTGTCCAAACAAAAACCCTCCAAATAATGAGATGTCTCTGTTTTCCCCCCACCACTACCACCTTACCTCCCCCCCTCTCCCCCATCCAACTTTACCTCCTTTTCCCTCTTTCTGAAAGAGTCAATTTTGCCAAGAGCAAAGATTTGTTCTTTAATTCAAGAACATAGATGTTCAACCCAAGGAGTCATGCGTTACAATCCGGCAATGGATTTTCTTTTTGTTTGCCATCGCAAGGAATAGAGAGCCTAAGGTTCTGCTCCCACTTCCCAGACAATTTAGATCTTCTACAGTCAGATATCACAGAGATATTTGATTGGATGTTCACTTGAGGAATAACGGTGACAATTAAGGGCTCGTGTTTTATTTTTGTAGCTGTCTATCAGGCTCTTTCAAAAAACGTGTCTAAGAAGAATCATCATCCTCGTCATCAGCCCGTTCTCGCAGTCCTTCACTCTTCCTCGTTTTGTTGATCATTTCCAGCAAGGCCTGCGCTTCGAGATCAGAGTCTAGTATGCTCTTGGTCTTAGTCTGGAAGTAATGAGAAATAATTTCATGTTCGGTCTGCAAGTTGTCAGCGCGGCTCAGTCAGTCGGTTAGAGATAAACGCTCTGGCACTCTATCCTGAGCGAGGGGCACTATATAAACTCAAGCTGTTCTGGGTTCGAACGCCACACACACACCGGGACTTTGAACTCATATAGCCTCAATGCGGGGATAATCTTCAAATTGGAGCTAGGCCATTTACGAGTGAAATCAGGAGGCACTTTTTCACACAAATGCTCATGGAAATCTAGAACTCTCTTCACCCAAAAGGCTATGGATCCTGGATCCATTAAAATTTTCAAGACTGGGATGGTCAGTTGTTGTTAGGTTGGGGGATCAAGGGATATGGAGTATAGAGGGTAAATGGATTTGAGGTACAGATCAGCCATGATCCAATAGAACGACGTGACAGGCTGAATGTCCGTCTACTCTTGTTTCTATGTTCCAGCCGAGCCAAGTGTGACTCATAGCAATAAATCCTTTTTACAGCACAGTTGTGCCTGAGAGCGAGAGACCTTTTACTTACATTCATCTTTTTGGGTGAGGCTCCCACAGCCCAGACCTCCAACACATCGATTGCAAAGTTTTCTTTGCCAGAGAGCTGGGGGCTATTGTAGGTCGTGCAGCGAGGCTTGGCTTTGCTGTGTCCAGTCCCATAGTCGCTATCGATCCACAATCCAAAGTAATTGTGTTGCCCTCCCATGCCCTGTGCAGGAATCACATGATGAGCAAAGCATCTGCCAGTGAGGTGAGCAACATGCAAGTTGTGTTAACCATGTGTAAACAACAACAACAACAAGATTCCATTTATAGAGCGCCTTTCACGTCGGGAGGATGTCCCAAGGCGCTGTACAGGGGGAAATGGTCAGGGTGAGGGGAGGGAAGGGAGGGAGCGAGGAGTGGGGAAATGGTCAGGGTGAGGGGAGGGAAGGGAGGGAGCGAGGAGGGGGTAGAGAGTCGAGAGGGGAGCTGAAGGCTCGGTCAAAGAGAAAGGTCTTGAGACCGGCCTTGAAGGAGGAAAGGGAGGAAGCGGCGAAGGCACTGGGGGATGGAGTTCCAGAGCCTCGGGGCTGAGAGGCTGAAGGCCCGGCCACCGATGGTAGGGCGGTTGGGGCGGGGGATGTGGAGCAGACCGGAGCCAGAGGAACGGAGGGTACGGGCAGGTAGGTGGGGGGATAGTAGGTTGGAGAGGTAGGAGGGAGCGAGGCCGTGAATGGCCTTGTAGGTGAGGATGAGGATCTTGAATTCGATCCTGAGGGATGGGGAGCCAGTGGAGGCGAGTGAGGTGAACAAGGGGAATTGCAGGTGCACTTCAATTATTATGAGATTTGAGATAGCGCATTATCATGTTGAGATGTCTCTTAGCACTTCACAGACTATATTGTAAAGCGAATTGACTGTGTATATTGTGTGTGAAACTATGTGGATTGAGAGTTAAATGGATTGTAGCTTGAATGGTTAATTATCCATTTACAAGTACCTAGAAATCCCCCTGCAAACAGGTTTAAAGATGGTTAGTACAACCCGCAAATTAGATCACCCCCTCATATATAAAAATCTCCGCTTCAAGTCATTTCAAAGTAAATTGGAATTGATTTTTCCTTTAATAATTTGTTAACCAATTTAGGAGAAGCATAGGGCATCTTAAAATAATTTAGAGATTTAAAAGTTTGGGGCACAAGCAGCATTGTAAATATATCAGTAGTGTGTATTGGGAGGTTGAAACATACGTTGTGAGAATTACAGTTTTAACACTGATTTTTGTTGGTTGACCCAAAAATCTCAAGATGCTGAATAACTTATGACTCGTACAAATGGTGCTGCGAGTCGCAACTGGGGGTAACATCGAGACATTCCTCCTCTCTAAAGTTAGAGCCTCCACAAGTCTAGTTACTACAGAAAAACTCGCATAAATCTAATCTATATAAATCGTACAATCGCCTAAGTTGTCCATCTGCCCAAAAGTTTATATTCTCTGCAAGTTTGACACTTTGCGTAAGTCACGTTAATTGTGTGGTCCTAACTGACTTATGTGAGGTTCACTGCATAAACCAAGGGTGGACTGATGGGCTGGGCCAATCTTCAGTCCCTTTAAACACGTGCACAATACTCACCAGTCCGTTTGGCATTGTCTGCTGTCCGTGGTTTAGATACATGTAGTGGTTGTTGTAGCTGGTGCAGGTGTACATCCCAAGTTGTGGGCTAAGAGTAAATAAAAAACACTTGCTATCGCCTGTAAAACACAAGTTGAGTCAAAATAAATGCCAGAAATCTGTCGTTCACCCGCAAGTCCCACAAAGTCGCACTACTGGACAGAACAAAAGTAAAGCACTTTGAGACGTCTTGGCGACATAAGGCGCTGTATCAAATGCAAGGATTATTACATTACGGATTTCACTTTCCAGCTGTTGTTGGAGCCACTAAAATAAAGTTGTTCTTTTAAAACCTGAGCTGCGAGCTGAGCGCCCCCGACAAAATAATAATAACCCTCGCATGATACAGAGTCCCATCACATCCTCGAGATGTCTCAAAGAGCCTCGCAGAACACACTGTAAACCGAATTGACTGTATGTACACCTTGTAACATAAGCCAACTTCCAAACTAACTCCGAACGGAAGAATTTTCAACAATTCTTAAGAGAGTTGAGCCAAAAAACAAACAAACTCCTGGCCACAAAGGCAAAGATTGGCTGGAAACATCAGCCCACAAAACGCTGCAACCTCTCGCAATGTCCGGTTCGTCCAATTTACCTTGAAACTGCGGTTTGACGTCCCAGCTTTGAGAAGCGAAACCCCCGAAGATGTGATCGTCCGAGTCCTTTATGATGAGCAGCGACGGCCCCTTCTGAACGATCTGGCCGGACAAGCGCGAGAAGCTCTCGCCGTGAGCCCGAGAGGAGAACAGGAGCTGCCAGCGTCCCTGGAGCTCGGCCGGGAGGTTGGAGTTCAGGTAAATGATGGATGGGGGTTCCAACACGCTGAGGAGCTCCCCCCATCGTTCCACTTTGCACAGCGGCAGGACCTGCTTATTGACGTTGAACAATTCGGTCGGGGCCTGTGGCTTGGACATGCGAAGACCCATCGTCACCACCAGACGTAGGAAGGTGGAGACGTGAGGAACTCTGTACACCCAGTCCTCGAGCTCAGCCCTGCCATAGTCAGCGCTCGCCAATGCGCCCACTTGCAGCCCTTCTCCTGTCAATCAATGAAAGCAAATAGTCTCTTATAGGGAGGGAGGGAGGGATTGCACATCAGATACACAGGAAAACTCCCATAAGTCTGATCTGTATAAATCATGTGATCGCCAAAGTCGTACACCTGCCCAAGTCCTGTTCAAGAGTTTATATTCTGTGTAAGTTTGACTAACTCATACTTTGCATCAATCATATCAAATCTAAGGTCCCAACTGATAACAATTTATGTGAGGTTTACTGTATTAATGATATTAATGATAATAATAATAACCTTTGGTGTATCACATTGTCTCAAAGCATTTCACCCCATTTTACTGTGAAGTGGAGCAACTGTGCATTTTAATTATTTGAGTGTTCTGGATTAGGTGTTCTTAACGCCTACTGACTCCAAGGTGATGTCCCTGGCAACGGCACATTGGGATCACAACAACCTCTGGAGCGGTTTGGGGAGTGTGCTTCCCAAGCCAGCCCGGTCCTCAGTACTCCAGGCCAATCTTGGCTCATCGGCAGGACTTGGGAGGGACAGACCAACAGCAGCTTGCATTTATATAGCGCCCTTCAAGCAGGGTAGCGTCCTGGAGCGCTTCACAGTGGGGAGGTGACCAGTCACTAGGGCAGCGACCCTTACCGCTCAAATCCATATAAACCCCGTGAGCCAAATCTCCAAAGAAGTAAGGTGTTCTTGGCCAGACAAGCAGCAGGAAGCTGGCCAAACAGTGCTCTCAATAGTAAGTGAATTACTTTCCTCGTGGAAGGGGTTTTGACAAACCAACAAAGACCCCTCGATTCTCGCTGCTGCATGAACCTGGCATCACAAGACTTTAAACCTGGTCTCACCTGCGTGCCCTGGGGAACAAGCCAGATTCGGAGAGCCTGCGCATCCGCTCACTCACATTTTCTCGGGTCCAAAGCCCTCCCAATTCGGTGTAACAAAAGTGCACTTTGTTCAATCAACAACTTTGATTCAATCAACAGCGCAAGGTATTTTGAGCGTCAGTCAAGCCTGAACAGGTACAGGGCGGAGTGGAACACTCGATTGTGACTGTGGGTGTGTACGTGTATCTGCCATCTATTCCCAGATCTTATCTTCAAACTCAGAGAACACTTTCAATCAAAAAAAAACCCAGCCAGCACACTTAGCTAGGTTCACCTCAATTGTCACGGACAGCAGCTTAGCAAAGTCAGCGACGTCGAGGGGGAATGGTGGGAATCTTAAGCCCTGCACCAAATCGCTCTACTCTTTCGTTAACGGGTTGAACGATTATTTAGGCAAAATGCGAGGCGTTGTCGCCTTCCACCACCCTCTCCAGTGGCTCGCTGTGGTAAATGATTTCGCCCGCTAACAGTCACTACACTTTAACAGTGCATCCTGGGAAGCACTTTGAGACATCCACTGACCTGTCCGAGGTAAGGATTAGCGCTCTCGAAAGGAAGTTACTCAACAATTCAGTTGAACTACCAAACCCCCCCAAAAAAATATAAATAACCCTATTTTCCACCCTTAGATGCAAAACGTGCAGAAACAGAATTATAGCAATTTACACCACAGAAGGAGGCCGTTCGACCCACTGAATATCCTGTTCCTATGTTCCTCACCCCACACCCCTTCAAGCCTCTATCCTTCTCTACCCGTCCGCGTCCCTCCAAAAAAAATAACAATAATAAATTGGTCACTTCAGTCCACGGCTGTTTGTGAGGACGCTGCTGTGCGCGATTGGCTGCCGCGTTTCACCCACAAAATACACAGCCACTACACTTTACAGTGTATCCTGTGAAGCGCTTTTCAGACGTCTCGAAGACGTGATAAGGTGCTGTATCAAATGCAAGGATTATTTGTTATTATTAATATTATATATAATGGACTCTGGCCTCTGGGAGATGTTGTAACCGGTCGCTGTTAAAAACCGAAGGGGGCGGGGGGGGGGGTTTCGTGCCTACTGTTTCTTCCAAGGTGACTACCTTGAGGCTTGAGCTGGGACACCAGGTGAGTGGCAAGCTGTTTTGCTCCGATCGCTCCGTCTCCCATTCTCTCCAGGTTCCAGCCTCTCAGCAACTGCTCGGACTCCAGCAACTGCACAGTGCTCACAATCAGCTCTTCTGCAAACTGCGCAAAGTCGAAGCAGCGAATCGGGAAAGAAAATGTGATCAGAGAGAGAGAGAGAGAGAGAGGGACCTGAAATTCCACCTCGTCTGAGCTTGTAGGATCATTCTGCCGTCAAAGACAATCCAACGACGCTATAGCAAAATGCAAATATCCAAATGAAAGGCTTATTATTATTATTATTACTACGCAGAATTGAGGGGAAAAAAATCTTAAATTCGCTGAATGAATTGAGAAAAAAATTGAGAAACCCCAAAAATTCTTAAACTCGAGAGGAAAAAAAAATGGTTCCGAAATGAAGTCCGAAAGTTTCAGAATTCGACCGCAATTCCAAGGGACGTTGTTTTTCGGGGCAAAACGGTCACAGGAAGGGGTGGGGGGTTTGGGGGGCAGCAAAGACGAGGCAGGAACTCAGACAGCAGTAAAGTGATCGATCGCATATTATGGTATTGTGGCGCCACCCAGGGTCCAGGAGCTCTCGCCGCAGAGGGCGAGAGATCAGACGGAGCTAACAAGGTCTTTAATCCCAATCCATGTTAAATTCCTCTTGCGTGCGGGACTTTGAGCTCACACTGTCTAGGCTGACACTCCAGTGCGGTGCTGGGAGGGGGTGAGCTGTACGGTCGGAGCCTGCCGTCCTTCGGATGAGATGTTAAACCTTAACAGGTTCTGTCTTGAAAGGTGACGGAGAGTTGGCTTGGGGAGGGACTGCGGCTGGAGTCTGGACAAAAAGGACCCCCCCAACCGACTGGCCCACAACCCCCCCCCCGAATGTTAACGGTGTTGGTGCGTTTTACCTCTCTGAGCTGGCTCTCTCTCACGGGGCCGGAGTCATCGCTGGAGACCATGCTTCGAACCACGAGGCTTCGTTCCTCGGCCGTGCCTTGCAGAACGTAGGCAACAAACATGACAAACTGCTCCTTGCTGACGTTCTGGGTCCAGCTCAGCGATTTCCCTGCTGTATCCATGCTCCTCATCCCATCGTACAGTCGGACCATCATGGACTCCTGCAATGTTCCCTTAGTGTAAGCCTACGGACAGGAAGAAGGAGTTACAGAGAGACATTTTCCTGAAAACACAACAATTGGCGTTTCCCAGTACTGCGCTGGAGTGTCTGTCCAGACTGACTGCACGGTCGAAAGTTCTCCAATTGGGGCTTGAACCCCACAACCTTTTTCGATCCACAAGCGAGAGAGAGAGAGAGAGAGAAGTGCCAGCAAACCCACTCAGGCTCACGCCCCCTTAAGCTTTTCCAGTAGCAGACATCAAGCCCCAACTAAGAGCAGCTTCCGTATATTTTACGTTACAACATAGGTAGGTTAGGGAGAAAATGGAAGTTCAAACGAAAATAATTTCCCACAAACTCTGCGCTGCTCACGGTTAGTAAAGTAAAAAAAAATAATTCAGGCCACTTTTCAGCTGAACACGTACCCTCAACAAGTCCAGGGTAACTTGCTTTTTAGCAGCTTTTCTGCCTTTCTGATCATCGGAGGCTCCCGAGCCAGTCATGACATCGAAGACGTCGTCCAATATCGCCTGCTCCTCGGGTATAAACTTGGCCTGGAATCTGTGCAGCGAGCTGCTCTCTGCGTTACCCATGGCCGGTGATGGGACACCTACTGCAACCAAACGTTTACAATCAAAAGGATCACCGCAGACACTGAGCAAACCCAGGGACTGACCGCCACCAACACCACAAACGCCGGAGTCTCTATCGCCCGATTACGATGGCATTTCCCTGTTACAAAACAAGCCTTTGCCTCGTTCAAGGTCTGTTATCGAGATCGACCTCTGTGACCGCGCTCTCTGTCATCTTTGCCCTCTCCCCCCCCCCCCCCCACCTTGGTTTGTACCCTGGCTCGGGAGGCAAGCCACAATTGTCAAGTACCTTGGGACATCCTCCCAACGTGAAAGACGATGCAATGTAAACGTAAATTTGTATTGTAAGCAATACAGAGATTGACAATGTTTAGTAACTAGTGCCCGATAAATTCCCCACTGCTCCCTGTTGAAGTACAGTAATACAGTCACTCCACTTTGCAGTGTATCCAATGAAGCACTTTGAGACGTGCTCTCGACCCTGTATCTCCAAACGTCATATGGCAAGTTTAATATAACAAACAACATGGAATGACAGTTATATACTTGGCACACAACCCTCCAAGATATAGTGACCGAAGCAGTCAAACAACTGCCCCCACCCCCCACCCAGCACCAAGGTTACAGACTCGATTTCAGGCCATTTGAGCTGGAGAATCATGTAACAGATGGAAGGAAGTGCTGGATTACATCAGTGCAACCGCTACCATCGCTTGTGTAGACATACCCAGTCAGTTCATCTCAATTTATTAGCTGAGCAAGCCGACATACAGATAGGGTGTCAGCGTGGCTCAACGTCGCTTCCAAGTCAGAAAATTGTGGGCTCAAGGTCCAGATCGGACCTTCGAGCTCTCAGTCTGGTCCGATAATCCAGTGCAGATCTTGTTGTGGTGGTGAGGGATGGGGGGGGGAAAGCACTGCATTGTTGGAGAGGCTGTTAAACTGAGACGTTAAACTGATGTCCTGTCTGTGCCTGTTTAGGTGGACACTAAGGATCCAATCTTTAAAAAGAGAAGGGAGTTCCTCCCGGTGTCCTGGCCAACACTCCCCCCGATGAAACGAGTCATTCACGCCATTGGCTCTTTGTGGGACATTACTGAGCACAGGATGGCTGCTGCATTCACCTGCAAATATCCAGACACTTCACTTTACAGTAAATCCTGCGGAGCGTCTTGAGGTGCATCGACAATGCGATAAGCTGCTGTATTAACGTAAGCATCATTAGTATTATAAGCAATGTCATTCTGCTACCCAGACAACTCAATCCTTCACCGTGCACTGCTGCCCTCTAAATCTGAGGGACAATTTAAGAACGAATGCTTCCCTGTGCGCTCACTCGTGGCGTAAAGCTAAATAAGGACCTCCTTGTGCTGGCTGGAGAAGCCTAGTACATGGCGTGTCAACGGGGGTGCGCTGTATCTGCGAACGAACTAGCAAATGAATTAAACAAGAGAAAAGTGCCCTTCTGTACAGCCTGCAGAGGATCTTACCCGGTGAGGGACACGTGCACACACACGCACACGCACGCACACGCGCGCGCACTGGACCGTTCAAACTCCAGACGGGATGGTTCTATTCCAACGGCAAGAGTCTTAAGAGGCGGTTGAGGCGTAAAGTTGCCGCGTCGTGCTCGGGGTCCCTGGGCAGATCTCCCCACAACAATCCCCCTACAGACAGGCAATCCTGGATCCAGATACTCCTGGTGGGTGGGGAAGAGGAGAGAAAACAAGTGGTACATGTGTGTGTGTGTGAGAGAGAGAGAGACACAGAGAGAGAGAGAGAGAGAGAGAGAGCAAGTCACATAACTAAAGATTTAAGTACAGAGCCATTCCACTGTAAACCCACTCAACTGTAGACTGGAAATGACAATAATACTTACACCCTCTGTCCTGGTGCTGACTGGTGGATATAAAGCTAATCCCACAGAAGAAGAGGAGGAAGAGGAAGAGGAGCAGAAGCAGACTTGCTTCTCACCCCCCACACCCCCCACCCCACCCCCCCACCCCCAGGCAGAGTCCCTGCACAACACTGAGAGCCCCTCTCATTCAGCCCCAAAAGCTGCACAGCTGCCAGAACCCACCCTCCTGCAGCAGAGCAGTTGTGCTGGTGACCATCTAACCTGCTGCCAACGCGGAAGCGCCGAGGGCGGCCAATCAGGCAGCGCGGAGCTGGGCGAGCAGGCGGCCTCAGCCAATGGTGGGGGAGAGGGGCGGGGCGTAGGTGGCAGTTCCGGGTAGCAAGCTTGGTGGAGGTGTGAGGGGCCACCTCAGTCTCTGTCCTCGCCCCAAGGCTCTGGGCACCAGCAAAGAGGGTGCAATTGGATTTTTATTTTTATTTCTTTTTTTTTTTGCCTCCAGCTCATCACTGACAGCAACAACGACCCCGTCCCGGTCAGACAGCCGAGTTGTCTGATTTCCACGGTGTCAGCCCGGGGAGGGGGGGGCGTCGATGGCGCTAATCAATTCATGAATCGATTCATTAATTAATGTGCAGTGCCGTACTGGGCTGACGTGTGCTGCCTGTTTTATTCTTAGGTAATAATAATAATGATAATCCTTGCATTCGATATAGCGCTTTTCACGTCGGGAGGACGTCCCAAAGCGCTTCACGGAACACACTGTAAAGTGAACTGACTGTATATTTGTGGGCGAACGCGGCAGCCAATGGCGCACAGCAATGTCCCACAAACAGCCGTAGATTGAAAATGACCGATTTATTATTGTTTTTGGAGGGATTATTATTATGCTGTGCCGTTCGCAACGAGGCGCAAGTGCTTGCGAATTCAAGCCGACGTGGATTTCCCGACGCAGCGTGTCCTCGCTGGGTCTGACGCCACGCGAATGTCATCTTCGCACCAGAGCTGCAGCTCGCTTCGATTGAGATGAATTAACGTGGAATAAGAGAGCGTCTATCATAGCCAGAATATTGACAGTTGCATTTGACAGTTGGTCTCAAGGACATCTTGCATAATAATAATAATCCTTGCATTTGATACAGCGCCTTATCACGTCATTGAGACCACAACAACAACAACAACAAGATTGCATTTATAGAGCGCCTTTCACGTCGGGAGGACGTCCCAAGGCGCTGGACAGTTGGGTCGGGACCCGAACAGGGGGCAAATGGTCAGGGTGAGGGGAGGGAGGGAGCGAGGAAGGGGTAGAGAGTCGAGAGGGGAGCTGAAGGCACGGTCGAAGAGAACGACGTCTCAAAGCGCTTCACAGAATATATTGTAGAGTGAATTGACTGTATATTTTGTGGGAGAAACACGGCAGCCAATTGCGCACAGCAGCGTCTCCACAAACAGTGGTGGGTTGAGTGACCAAATTGTTATCATGAAAGGACTTATTGTTTTTTGAGCCCACAACAGTACGGGGACTCCCATCAACTAATTCGCTTTTAATATCAAACCTTTGAATTGGAAAAGGTTTCTTCTTTTGAGAAGTCCGTGTTGCGTAATGATAAACAGGTCCATAAGAACAAATGCACTGCGGTTTTGTGCTGAACTAAACGAAACATTAAGGGGAATAACCTTGGGCAAGTTTCCTTACTCCACACGCCTAATAATAGTCCCTCCGAAAAAAAAAACAATCATAAAATTGGCCATTTTCAATCCATATGACTGTTTGTGGGACATTGCTGTGCGCAATTGGCTGCCGCGTTCGCCCACAAATATACAGTCAATTCACTTTACAGTGTGTTCTGTGAAGCGCTTTGGGACGTCCTCCCGACGTGAAAAGCGCTATATCAAATGTAAGGATTATTATTATTATTATTATTATATTCCAAGCAGTTATAGGTTCAGTTAATATTACATACAAAGGGGGTTTGCCTGCAGTTGCGCCTTTTGTCCACGAGGCGGCAGTAATGTGCATTGGGTTACATTGGGAAAACTTTGTGAATCTGTTAAACAGACAAAACAAAAGTCTGATCCGCACAAAGCAATCATCGCATTCAGTACAGTGCCTTTCATCTCTGTAGCACGTCTCAAAGCCAGCCAGCGCCCAACGGTAACTTAAAAGAACAAAAAAAATATCTAAAAAAGCAGTTGAGGAGGAACTTCACGCAGAGGGTGTTGAGAACGCGGAACTCGCGGGCTGGAAGCGTCAACGTATTGCGGAGGAAACCTGATGTGTACGTGAGGGAATAGAGCGGGATAGGAAAGGGGAACAGGAGTGGGGAGGCTCGTGCGGAGCATAAACACTGGCACCGACTATTTGGGCTGAATGGCCTGTTTCTGCGCTGTATCTTTTTATGTCATTCCAAGTGGGCTTTCCTGTTACTTTAAATAATAATAATGATAATAATCCTTGCGTTTGATATAGGGCTTTTCACGTCGGGAGGACGTCCCAAAGCGCTTCACAGAACACACTGTAAAGTGAATTGACTGTATATTTGTGGGCGAACGCGGCAGCCGATTGCGCACAGCAGTGGATGCAGGATAATGATTTCCCAGTGACATTGAGCGAAGAAAGTGCACGGTTAATCTTTATCCACGTGTTGGCGCAAAGCACCCGATTCCTGAAGCGTTCGACCTCTTGGCGAAAAAGTTCAGTATTTTACACTTCAGCTTTTTTCCCCAGAAAATCAACATGGCTCTTGGCCTATCTCGCAATCCTAAGCTTCCTGTTAGTGTTCGACTGATCGGCAAATTCGCATTTGCTATTCCGTGCCACACAGACCAGCTATTTAGCAGAAGTGACAGTGCCTTATTATCCGGTAGTTGGTATTCAATGGCGTTTTCCTATGGAGTTGATGAGAAGTTGCTTATTCAGCGCTGTGAACAAAGGCTGAGCCAGTCTACAGAAAATACTGCTTAAAGCTTTTCAAAGGGAAGTGATTTGCAGGGCTGCAGTCTATGAAAGCATTGGAGGTCCTGTGTAATGTGTGATTTTAGTTTTGGCAATACGCAATAGCTCGGGCTGAAGAGACTCATAGTGTGGGCTGTGTGCCTGAAACACAGATGAAAGGTCCCATTTGACCATTTGCCCCCTTTGGTGTTGGCTTGTTCGGTGCAATTAGAGGCAATTATCTTTGCTCACCAAATGAAACAATGCAGAAAATCTCACCGTCAAGTCATTTTATTGTAATATAACATAATCCTTGCATTTGATGCACAACCTTATCAAGTGGTCGAAACATCTCAAAGAGCTTCGCAGGATTTTACTGGAAGGAGTAGGGACTTTTATGTCCCACAAAACAGCCATGAAGTTACGTCGCAAAATCTACAGGCAATTCACTTGACGGTATATTCCGTGAAGCGCTTTGAGACGTCTCGAAGAGGTGATAAGGCGCTACGTCAAACGCAAGGATTATTGTTATTATTATTTATTATAAATGAATGCACAGTTTTAACTGGAGGATTTTTGGCCGGAGCTCCGGAGAAACTCCCTTTCGTTTCAGATAAAGCCGTAGGATCTTTCGCTTCCACCTGAGCAGGCAGATTATTTAAGCTCTCATCTGGAGGACGTCACCTCTGAGAGTGCAATGCACCAATAATGCTGCACTGCAGGGATGGCTGAGAGAGTGTGAGCTTAAAGTGTCCACGTGGAGCCTGAGCTCAGAGGAGACCTGGGGGTGGAAGTGCTGTTAACCCGAGCCAGACTGATTACCAGGGAATGAGGAAGTCACGTCAGAAGTGGCAGACATCGCCTTGAAACAGAAGCTGATGAATTGTAAAAAAAAAAATTGCAGAAGGAGAAATGAAGCAAATGTAGAACATTGTACAAGGAATAATACAAGGAATCAGAGGGTTACTTGGCCTCAGGACTCAACCCGCTGTCGGTGGAGACACGTGCGATAGCTCCAGAAAGGGACTCCGTGTCTTTCAAATAAAAACCTCCCAAAACCGCAGCTGAAAAGGACTTTATTATTCTTGACGTGGCTCAGGCCTTGGCACGGCAAGCTTCCTATGCTGTTAACGTGTTGGCAAAACGGCTTCGTTTCCGGTACGAATTCAATCATTCCCGGTTTGCAGCTTAGCTGGAATGTGGCCTCAGATCATTCCTCTTCACTGCATTTTTCCTTCTTTTAATTTTTTCGCCCGCAAAACACACAGTCAATTCACTTTACAGTGTAATACTACTAATAATAATAATAGTCCTTGCATTTGATATAGCGCTTTTCACGTCGGGAGGACGTCCCAAAGCGCTTCACGGAACACACTGTAAAGTGAATTGACTGTATATTTGTGGGCGAACGCGGCAGCCAATTGCGCACAGCAATGTCCCACAAACAGCCGTAGATTGAAAATGACCAATTTATTATTGTTTTTGGTTTTGGAGGGATTATTATTAGGCTCTGTGTGGAGTAAGGAAACTTGCCCAAGGTTTCGCCCTCTGCCTGGAATTGAACTCCGGTCTCTCACTTGCAAAGCGAGTGCTCTAACCACTGAGCTACAGGACTCCACAGTGTATTCTGTGAAGGGCTATGAGACGTCTCGACGACTTGATGAGACGCTATATCAAATGCAAGGATTATTTACCTCCCTTCACTCCCCGAACTTCCCCCCCACCCCACCCACCCCACTCACTCACTCCTTTCCTTTGCTCAGCATCCAACCCCGTCTTTGTAAAGCGCTCCGAGACCTGATCCTCCGTGAAGGGCTCTAAATAAATGCGAGTTGTGTTGTTGTTGTGCTTGTAATTGCTCTTTCTCTGCACCTCCCTCCCTGGTATCGGTTAACATTTGAATGCCGAGGCTTACTTATAAGATAAAAATGACAAAGGCCTCATTTAAATCATGTCAGAGAGAGCGAGAGAGAGAGAGAGAGAGATTGAAATCCGAGAGACTTATCGTCCATTGCCTGACTTTCCTGGATTCGTGCCCAGACTCTGGGCAGCATTAATGAGACGACGGTCCCCGAAAAGTAGACGACGTCGAAAAACCGTCAAATAAACTGTGGGAGAGACATCGGGCCTCTGGGGCTAGAAGGTTGTGGACTCAAGCACCGCGTAGGGGGACTTTGAGCTCACAACCGGGAGCAAGCGCTGCATCGTCGGAGGTGGCGTGGTTCAGGCGAAGCTTCAACCGAGTTCCGGGTCTGCCCTCCGCGGCGTACTTTTTCGGTTCAGTTGCACGCCTACGCTCGAGCCTGCAATGAATCGCTCCGCAAGTGCAAGTCGTCGTCATCGTATGACAGGATTTTCCAAAACAGATGGAAAGGCGGACGCGGGATAAGTTGTTAAACCAGTTGTTCGCCGAACTCGGTGAGATGCAATGTACTCGGGGCAACGGCCACAGGAGGGAGCTGCTAGTCAGTGAGTCACCAGTGACCACCACCCCACCGCCTCCCCCCACCGCCCCGTGTGGCTCTCGTTTCTGTTGCTTTTTTCCTATTGGCGAGTGGAGCAATAAACAGGCCTTTTATGGAGATAAAAAAAAACTTCACTCCAGCCTCGGGCTTTGCCTCACTCAGGCTCGGGTGCTGAGCGAACGCCATGTGACATCGGCGCGAAACGCTGACCCCGTCACACAGAGGAACGCGGAGACGCCTCCCCCGAGAGAAAGGGGTTCCCTGTACCGTCAAGCCCTCAAAACTCTTGTCCTCACCATCGAAATGTCTCCCCAGCCGTTCCTGTAAACCCTGCGAACTCCGGCCGCTTCGTGCCCCTTCCTCGCCCACCCCCACACTCCCCCCCCGCCCACTCCCCTCTCATCCATCCATCCCTCCATCTGTCCGTTCTCCCTCCCCACCCCAGTCGGCAGGTGAGCTTTTAGCCACTTTGCCCCCCATCCACAGGAACATAAATAGGAACTCTTCCAATACTCCTCTGTCTCGCCCCCTACCTCTCTGGTTTCAAGACCCCTCCTAAATTATTATCTCTTTTGACTGTACTTTCAGCCATCTCCCCCCATCCATGTTCCCCTAAAGCCTCCGAGACGCTACCCCGAGTGAATGGCGCTATATCAACGCAAGTTGTTGTACATAAACAGCGCATTTATTCGTGACTGTATCCTTCTTGAGCGATGGCTTCTCTGTATATCCTACACACTAACAAACTGGTGTAGAGCGCAGAGTGAGAATTTTACCAATGACAATTTGCGTACGTGGTCACAATATATAACACAGGATGTCAGGCCACCCCAAGGCTTGGGTTCAGCCTTTTACGGTTTAGTAGATCGTAGGAGGAAGGGGAGACTGAGGGAGTGAGTCAAGTTGTTCTGTAGCCATGAGAGAGAAACCAGACCTCTTCGTGGTTCTGGAGAAGCTTTGAGCATTGCATTCCACTTAAGATCAGACGAGATACGAAAGGTAACCGTTGATAAGAGGTTGGAATCTGTTGTTCAGACTTGCAAGAAAGGCGAAGGGAAAAGTGCCTTTGAAGACGAGCAAGAAATATGTTTTTATTGCGGTGTTTCCCTCCTTGAAGGCTTGGAGGAAAGAGAGCTTGGCTTGAATGAGCGAGTCAGGCTTCACAGTGCTAGAGGCGTGGACTATCGGGTGTGTGATCTGTTGACCAGAGACCTCTATCTCCATACATGGGGATGGTACAACAGGGTGGCAGCACATGCAGGAAGTGCACTGATGATTTAACTAACATTGATGACCTCGATCGCCTCACAGCCACAGCCTTTGTTAATTGTGTGGGATTCCAGCTTCTCCTCAACTGCACAGCACCTTGTTATGTCTGAAGTTAGTGGCCTGGAAAAGGGCTGTGGCTGATAATTGGTTGTTTTACTTCCAGAGATTAGGGGCAGAGAGAATGAAGGCTCTCACAACCTCCAACGAAAAAAGCTCTGTATCTGTATGTTATTATTATCATTATTTTTATGAAGCACAATGTACCAAAGCTCTATTTTATTCCTATGTTTTCTCTCTCTCTCTCTCTCTCTCTCTCTCTGGTCATGTTGGAATAACAGACTGGACCAGTGGCGAGCAAGCAGCTTGTTAATCATCACAACCTGTTAGTTCGCGGTAACCAGGCGCACTGTTGTAGCTCTGAACAGTGCTCGTCAGAAAGGCAGGCAGTCTGACCAGAAGCATCAATAAATTGCAAGAAAAACATTCCAGCAGTTTACAGAACCAGCCTATTATCTCGTCATGTGGGGGATTCTGCGTTGTCTGATGCCTAACCTATTAGACGAGCTTGTTTTTGTGCGGCGAGTGAGTACCTAATGTGCGCTCGGCTTGCTTTATTACTTGAACTCTGCTCCCTGAGTTTGCATTGCACCAAAAAAAATGTGACTTTTACCTTATTAGGAATAAAGAGCTCAGTCAGGGCATTGCGTCTAAGGCTGATGATGATGTCGGCCTCTGTTTCATTCATCTCTCTCTCTCTCTCTCTCTCCCTCTCTTGCGGCCAAGGCGTGTGGTGAGGTGTCTCCTGATTGCAGTCGCAGCCACCTACCTGCCCAGCGGTTTACAACTGATTGCCATATATGGCAATGACTTAAACTGGCTCTGAGCTCACGAGGCACGCACATTTCTTGTGCACATGAAAGCAGCTGATCGCACGGAAGCTTTCATTCAAACCTTGCAGCCACAGATTGTCAGTTTCCACAGTATCGATGCGAAGTGACCTGGTTTTGTCTTGTTCTGGTTAAATTCATGCACGGGTGTTTTTTTTTTGTTCTGACCTGATGCATGCGCTCCCCCTCTCTCTCTGTCTCTCAACCTGGAGGGACGCCCCCCCCCCCACTACTTATTTACTTAATTCCAGAACGTATTAGGTGCAGGTTGGCAAGAGCCAAGGCTCAGGGAGACCCCAGAGTGTGCCTTGGGGTAACTGCTGGACCCCAGCTTAACCTTACAGCTTAACCAGCTTAAACCGTATAGCCTGCCATCGATCGCGCTGCGTGGCAAGTTTTCCTGCTGCCTGTCGTGAGCTTCTCCCTAAATCCGGTCCGTGTCTCGGGGAACTACAAATCTGGAACTGGAGAAATGTAAACGGATTTGATTTGGGTTAATGGAGATAATAATTATCACAACTATGCCAACAACTTGCACACACACACACATATATATATATATATATATGTGTGTTTAGCGCCCTGCACACAGGTTAGAGCGCTTAACAGTGGTGAAGCTTGATGACAAGCCTGGGAGAAAGGGGGTTGATGACCGTAGGCACAACCAAAGAGGATAGTCTTCAGGTAGGATCTGAAGACGGGCCAGGAGGGGGGGCAAGGTGGAGGGATCGAGGCAGGGAGTTCCACAGTCTCAGGGCGTAGTGGCTGAGAGCACGGCCACCGATGGTGGAGCGGAGGGGGCGAGGGACGTGCAGAAGGCCAGAATGAAATGTGTTGAATGAAACACTTTACGTCCTTCACAAAGTCAATGCACTGAGACAAACCTTCCCATTGCCATTTACTAAGCCGGCCACAGTGTGCCTCCCGACATGAATAACAATACGCAAAAGCTTTCCGTGTTTGTCTCCTGTTGTTTGGCTGGAGCTGTGCTGAATGGCCATTGCTTAAATAGCTGTCACACCTGACACTACCCTCCAGATACACCGCAGGGCCCCTCAGGGCATTTCAGAGTAACTCCCGGGAATTATCTGAACCTTAACCTAGATGTACAAATATTCATGTTATGATCAACACTGAAGTTAACCTGACAGTTTGCAATACACTTACCCCTTGTATATGAGCCTTTGGAATATCCCATCAAGTAAGGAGCTTCCAAGTCAGCCACAAGCACAGTAGAGGGGCTGTGTGTGTGGGGGGTGGAGGGGAGAGGATAAGGTATGTGTAAAGCACAGACAAAAAGCTTGAACCAGTATTTAAGAGGCTTCTCTTTCCCTCACTCACCCACACATGTGGCCTTTGACAGGTCAGAGTCTTAATATTTATAACGGACAAATTGAGCCCCTGGCACTTCACATGAGACATCAGCCTCTTGAATCATAGCTTATTTTAGTTAGAAGCCTCTTGTGGATAGTCCGCAAGCAGCTCAGTGCCATGGTAACAGTATATGCCAGTCAGGTGACAGGAATGTTCGCCATATAATAGGGTTAGAATCATAACCCAAGTCACTACTTGTTTGTTTCGCTATCCAACTCAATGCAATGCAACTTCCAATATATCCTGCGGCGCCGCGGTGTTTTTTTTCCTGGCCGTACGCACAAATCTGCAAGCTCATGCGAATATTTCCCTAGGCTTTTGGATCGAAAGGTTTGCCTACAGACACGTTTCAAACAAATCCCGTCCAGTGCTTTGAGGCGTCCTTCCCCTATCGAAACAGCGCCGTGTCAAGTGAAAGGATGATGATTATTAAAAATTATGATTATTATTAAAGATTGTAAAGTCGGCATTTTTAGGGCTGACTTCTTCGCAGTGGTTTTTTTTGTTTGTTTGCTGACACCTCGGCTGGTTCGGAAAATATGTTCTCAAAGAAAAGGTAACGCGACAATAGCCCTCGACAACATCCACCTGCTCGTTCTTCCAATAATCCAACCCTTTGCGTAGCGTGAGCCGCAACACAGTCAATTAACGGAGCCAAAGTGTGATCGGGTGTTATTACCAATGTCATTTCATTTGTCGTTATGTGTCTCACAGAGCGAGATGCTATTGTGCCAAGGAGACAAACAGGCAGAGCAGTGACGTAGAGAGGGACTAAGGCTGAGAAGGAAAGCGAGGCAGAGATTTGGGCGATAGAATGGAGGCAGCAAAGCGGTGAGATGGAGGGGGTCATGTTAGTAGAACGAGTTGACCATCAGTAGGTAGGCGGGCTGGGACGAAAGGTGCCAGGATTGAGCAGGTCAGAGTAAGAGGGAGGAGAGTGGTTGCAGAGTGAGGCCCTTGGCAGGATGGAAGGCAGTCAAGGAGGGAACGGAGAGAGAGAGAGAGAGAGAGAGAGAGAAAAGCACACGTGAGATTCAAAGTGCTTTTGACTAGATTTAGCATGTCTTCTCACACTGCGGGCTACAATTAATGAACGGAGTGCGATTTGCTGAATTATAACAGCTGTACTTGACTAACAGCAGCGAGAGAAGGAGACATTGACAGAAACTAAAGACTTCGAAAGATCATAATTGGCCAAAGAAGCGCATTGTGGAAGATACAATCATAAAGAGCAACTGATCCAAACAGACCAGGAAACAGACCTCTTGTTTCCTGTTTGATTTAATTCTCTGTAACTACATGGGGTGTTATTGTAACATGTTTCCTGTGGTCTCACCTATTACCAGTAGCAGAAGTCCTGTGGAACAGACTCAATGGGTAGATTAATAATACTAATAACAATGTGTCATCAAGACATCTCAAAGTGCTTTGCTGTAACTTTTACTGTAAAGTGTAGTGACTGCATTTTTGTAGGTGAACGTGGCACCCTGCAACATCCTACCAATGCGAAAGGCACTGTATGATGTAAATTTGTACTGTATTGTAAACCAATCTCACCCCCAACCCAACAGAGAGTTACTGTTTGTACGAACACGTTTGAAAAGTAGATTTAGATTTTCTAGTATATAAAAAAATGCAATTGATCTCCTGGTGAGCACTGAGTGTTGTTACCTACCGGACAACTTACCTTCTCCTTTAAGTGAGTTTAAATATTTGCGGAGTCACATAGAGTAGAGGTTTGAGCGCTCGCCTCACAAGTGAGAGGATCCGAGTTCGATTCCCGGCCAGGGCGAAACCTAGGCAAGTTTCCTTACTCCACACGCCTCTGCTTACCCAGCAGTAAGTAGAAACCCGGTTGTTAATCAATTGCTGATCGCTTTCCGGGAGTAATAATCCTGCCAAAATAAAATTGGTCACTCAATCCACGGCTGTTTGTGGGACTCTGCTGTGCACAATCGGCTGCCGCATTTGGCCCACAAAATATACAGCCAATTTCACTTTACAGTATATTTTTTGAAACGTTATAATGGGTTGTTAAGGCGCTGTATCAAATGCAAGGATTATTATTATTTAAGTATTTGGATAACCGCAGAGCGAGAAGATTTGATTGCCAAAACTCTTGCCCAATAGAAGCCCCGTAGCTTTGCCCAACATCGCCTCTCGCGTTGCCAGTGCGGCAGTATGTTTTGCAGAAGTCTTACTTTCGCAATCAATCATCTATCAGTGACTGACAGTTTTTATGGTCATTGCATTTTACACCCAACAAACACCAGTGTGCGCACCACATCCTCTTTCAGGGATCACATCCCTCTCCCAAGTTCTGTAAACTTATTATCAAAGAAATCAATAAATATCCAATAAACTTTGAGCAGTTCCTGATTAAGAGCAAGTGCTCTGTATTCCAAGCAGTTATGTTCTACAGTAGATATGTTCCCGCACAATAATTGTTCTGTCAGAGTTTTTTATTTTTGCTTTATACATAAACCAGTTTTGACCAATGTACCGGATGAATAGTTAAAAAGAAGTTAAGGTGGTAGAAGCAGAGTTCCATTGTGGGTTTCAAGTGGGAAGTAGACAGGTATATGAAAGATATAAGGAGGCTTGAAGGAGTATGACGATAGAGTGAGGCAGTGTGATCGAATGGATAGCCGGTAAAGATTCCATGGGTCGAATGGCCTCCTTCTGTGCTGTAAATTTCTATGATTCTCCCTTAAGTTTCGAGACACAAGTTAAGAATGAGCGGAATTTCAGGCCTGTTGATTCCAAAAGAATAAATGCTTTTGCTTATGTCAAGACACTTGGGCTTGACCGAACCAAAAATGTAAAGCATCTCTGTTAAAATGCAGACATGGCGAGACTTCACACCGTGTGTGTGTGTAATCGGTGAGGGTGAGGAGGGGAGCTATCGTATCTGTTGGCAAACCTGTTTCAGCATGTGCTGTGGATGCCTCTATTCCATCCAGCGCGAGCGAGGAATGTGCTTCTGTCTAACTCTGAGGGAGATACGACTCACTCGTAACGTGTCTGTTTACAGCTGGCAACTTATGTTCAGAGTTCAGACACGGAAAGATCCCATTGCATTAGTCGGAAAAGAGCAGGGTGGAGTTTCTCCTGGTGCCCTGGCCATCAATCTTCTCCAGCTACTCCTATCTCGTCAACGTCTTAAGGTTTCTGTTTTAAGCTTTGCCTTGAACAATAGATAATAATAATATACAAAGGATAATCCTTACATTCGATATAGTCTCCTCATCATTGTACATCAGCTCAAAGCATTGCACAGGATAGGATGGTGTGACTGTATTTTGTGGGTGAATGTAGGGCCAATTTGCAAAGCAATGTCCCCCAAACAGCCATGTAATGAGTGATTGATGTAGAGGCAATCAGGTTGCTACCTTCTAAAGTTAAGCAAGTTCATTGCTTCAGGCACCGATGCTTTGTTTTGCAAGTATTTACAGTTGTTTCAGTTGACAGATCAGAAGACGGTAGCGTTTTGCCTATAAATACTCTGAGCGCTATCAATTCTGCTAATATCCAATCTCTCCGGCTTCCAAAGCTCCTTCCTTGGTATTGTGACTGACTGAAAACGGAAAAAGTCAATTGACTCATAAAAAAAACCTTATTTACTGTTAATTTCCACGAGTTAATTTGGTGTCATCCATCGAGCCTGTGACCTTCTAACTCGAGAGTCTGTTCCGTAGCATTTATCGTGATCAGTCGGTCATCTGTTAAAAAGGTTGCAATAAATGACGAGAGAATGACTCCTTCAATGCACAACACGGAGGGAGGTGGGGGGGGGGGGGGGTGGCTGTAAATTGCGGGTGAATTTCCGCAGTGACAAATGCAAAATGGCAGCACAGCAGTGGGTCTACAGCCAAATCACTTCTCGCCTGACTATTTATCTGGGTTGGAGACATTCTAATAGATGGTAATGACAACGTACGATTCTCTGCGGCCACTTGTTTAACCTGTGGGTAAAAAAAAACACCACTTGTATTTATTTGATCTCTGTCAGTCTCCACTGTTTGTGAGTCTCTGTATTCAGCTGTTCTCAATGACATCTTGCATACTAATAATAATAATAATCCTTGCGTTGGATACAGCGCCTTATTGTGCCTTCGAGACGTCTAAAGCGCTTCACAGGATATGCTGCAAAGTGAATTGACTGTGTGTTTTGTGGGACGAAACACACATGCCAAACATGGCGGATATTTTGTTGAAGGAACCGTAAATTATACGGACTCGTCTCTGAAGACCCAAGACTGAGTCTCAGCGTCGGAATTTATGTGCCTAAATTTAAAAGCTGTTTCATAAAAAGTTTGTACGATTATCTTGTCGAAAAGAAGTTTCCCTGGGGCTTGCTCCCAGGCCTCTGACTTGCTGTTGTGTAACCAGACGAGAGGATGTCTGCAAGGAAGACCTAAGTTAATTTGCACGATGGGGGTAGATTCAACAACAACAACAAGATTCCATTTATTGAGCGCCTTTCACGCCGGGAGGACGTCCCAAGGCGGTGATTCATGACTAATCTGTGAGACATCGCTGTGCACAAATTGCTGCTGCCTTCGCCCACAAACATATGGTCACTAATCTTAACAATAAACCCTGTGAAGCGCTTTGAGAGGTTTCGACAATGCGATAAGGCGCCATATCAAATGCGAGGATTATTCTATTGTATTTCACTGGCCCAGCTGAGACTTGGATCTCTCTGTGTCACAAATTCTGCACACAAACTGCATGTCTGTCCAGAATATGCGCTGCCAGTGTGTCCCAAACACTCCACTTCTCTACACTCCTGGGAGAAGCCCGGTATTTAAAGAGGTTTATTTGCTCTCAATTTAACTAATTCCCAATATATTGCACAAGGCTTGCTGAACAGAAACAATTGGATTAAAATGATCGTTGCGTCTGCCGTGGTGGTATTAGCCGAAGAGCCTTACGGTGATATTGTATTGATTTTATTTCTAGTTAAATGTGCAATTAAAAGAGGCGTTAATGGCTGCATTTGCTGAAGGGATCCTATGAGGCAACATGGCAGTTAAGAAAAGCTTCATACGTAGAATGGATGAAGTTTGAAATATGTGCTTAGCAATTATAGCTGACCCAGTTAATTAATTAGGTGACGTAGACCCATTCAGCCTCACAAATGCAAAGGAATGCAATGGTGTTTCGATACTGGGGCACAGTTTACTGCGCTGTATTGGTTAAAGGGATTGGAATCTCACTCGATTATCAGCATCGACCATCGGAAATCCTGCTCTGGTGTCCGTCGCATTGGAGCAAGAGGTCTGCAGGTCAGAATGACGGACACTGCTTCTGTTTTCTCTTCAACTGTGCCTTCAGCTCCCCCCTCGACTCTCTACCCCCCTCCTCGCTCCCTCCCTCACCCTGACCAGTTCCCCCCTGTCCCGACCCAACTGTCCAGCACCTTGGGATGTCCTCCCGACTCTATAAATGCAATTTTGTTGTTGTTGTTTACAGGACAAAACCCCTCCTCTTTGCACGTCGTTTATACCGCAAATCAAGGGTCTCGCTACCACCTACACTGTTCCTTTCAGCCAGTGCCGACGGGGAATGAGGTGCGGTCATTTTATTGAATATTCAAGAGCTGTTTAGAGCAGACAAGATCTTTTGCTTTATTACATTATATACAGCAACAACAACGACGACGACAACGACGACAACAGCGTGCATTTATGTAGGGCCTGTCATGCAGGGTAACATCCCAGAGCTCCTGTCCTGCGAGACGTTTCGACGACGAGATAAAGTGCTTTATCGAACGCAAGGACTATTATTATATTATACTTGACTGGCCCCAGCTGAGACTCCGAACACTTCTGTGCAGCACATTTTAAATATGAACGAGTGATCAAAGCCAATACTAACTCATACCGAGGGGTATTTTTTTTCCGTGGATAATCAAGCAACGCAGACCGAAGCTGAAGGATGCGATTATTTTTCTGTGCTCTTCCGAGCTGCTTGTTCTCCCCAGTGTTAGCTTAATGGTAGACAAAATTTTCCACTGTACCACTAGTGAAGCTGTTCGGGGGGTGGGGTGGGGGGGGGGCAACAGCTCTGAATAAAAGCCAGCGAGGAGTACTCATTGACTGTGCGCTCCGCTACTGTCAAGCGCCCTATATAAATGCAAGTTGTTGTTGTTATGTACGCTGGTTGCAAACCAGCAGGTTTCTCTAAATCGTGGACTTGCAGATTTCACAAGATCAGTTCGGATGAAGAAGGCCCTTTCGACCCTTTTGATCTCATCCTTCCAGGACACCTGCCTTGGCCTCATTTACTAATTCACTCATTACTTCATTAGTCATCTCTTTATTATCCACTTTCTCTCTCTGATCCAATCCCTCTGCCCCCCCAACCTCTACCAACCCTATTTGCTCCCTCGGCTCCTAATAACTCGGTGTCTGGTCAGCTTCTGTCTGATGGGCAGAAACTAAAGCAATGGTTGATTTTACGGAGACAAAAGATCTGGTATGTTTCTTGCCTCGTGTTGCCTGCCCATTAAAGTGCCCGAGTATGGGGTCTGTCTAGCGTGATCTGCAATCTACATGTGAAACCGAAGCACTAATCTCCCAGATTAGGTTTTTTTTCTTTCATTGCCTGAGGACAGACAGCTGGTACACTGTGTAAAGCTGCTGGTTATTTTTCCAAGGTTGAGATTGGAGCGCAGCTGAGTGCAAAATTATTTATGTGACGCACATTATAATCAAGCAACAACAACTTGTGTTTATACAGTGCCCCTCGTTCAGGATAGCGTCCCAGAGCTCTTAAAGCAAACATTACACTGAAGATCTCGAGTCACAGTGGAAAACATGAGTTACACAGAAGATTACACGGCAAGATTGTAACTCACTTTGTTACTCTCGACCTTAGACAGGATACGATGTGTTAAGAGATGCTTGAAACCTGAATTGGGTAATTAGCCTAAAAGTGTCATTCCGATGACTAAATGGAGTCAGTTTCCTCTAGATTTGTTATGAAAGACCTGTCTCAATACCAGCGTGTTAGCAGGGCATGTGGGAGGCGGAATTTAGAGAACCTGGAGCTGTGTTGACCTGTGTCAATGCAATCATTAAGCCTCAAGTGCTGCACTGAAGGGATTGAGGAAGTAAATCCAGAAAAATACTATCAGATACATCAGGGCAGCAGGACTAGAAGGGCGTGTGTTAAGCATTGATATTGGGAACTGACACCAGATAGTATTTCTTTACATCAAAGTTAATTAACAACTGGACTGGGTTACCAGGAAGGGTGATAAGGCCAAGATGCTGGATTCATTTATAAAGTAACTCAATGTACTAAAGAAAAGATGGTAGGATGAGGATTATGGAAGGTTGACCACAAGATAGGTTTGTAATAATAGGGTGGCTTTTCTGGAGCGATGAGATCAGAGGGCCGAAAGGCTTTCTTCATCCAAACCCAAATAAAAATAGTAATAATAATAATTTGGTCACTCAATCCACAACTTTTTGTGGGACACTGCTGTGCGCAATTGTCTGCCACATTTCACCCACAAAATACACAGTCTATTCACTTTACGGTCTGTTCTGTAGATCTGCTTTGAGCCGTCTCTTCGACGTGATAAGGTGCTATACCAAATGCAAGGATTATTATTGTTATGTTCATCTTGGGAACAATGTTTGCCTGGGAGAGGGGTGGGAACCAGGACTCCAGCGAATTTTGAGCTAATATACTGAATAAGAATTGCAATTAATAGGAGTAGGAGCCCTTGATTCATAAAGCAGGCCAGAGCCCGCTGAGCGGAGGGAGTAAGCAGGATGGTCGGGGGTTAGGAGGTTGCAGAGATGGGGGGGAAGCAAGACCGTGGAGGGCTTTGAAATTGAGGACTAGGATCTTGAACTGTATCCTCTGTGCGATGGGAAACCAGTGGAGTTGTGCAAGGATTGGGGTGGTCATGGAGCTGGTGAGCGAGAGGATACGGCTGCAGAGTTCTGGATGATCAGTAGCCTGTGGAGGGAGGAGTTGGGGAGGCCGACAAGCAATGAGTTTGCATAGTCGAGCCTTGATGTAATGAAGGCGTGTATGAGGGTTTTGGGGGCCTGCGGTGTGAGACAGTGTCGGAGCCGGGCGACGTTGTGGAGATGGGGGAAGGCAGAACGGGTCATGGCGCAGATGTGGAGTAGAAAGGATAGTTGAGGGTCGAACAAGACCCCAAGGTTCTGGACTGGCTTAGCAAGGTGGAGTGTGCAACCATGGACGGTGATGCTGTCAGCGCCTGAGGTGAGGAGGCGCTGACGGGAACCAATCAGGAGAGCCTCGGTCTTGTTGGCTGGGACTTCGAACGAAGTCTCAGAGTTATAAATGGTGGTGGGAAACTCTTAAGTAGTTCCCATTGAAATATTGTTACAACGCAGAGCCAATTCATTTTGCATAGCTAATGCCAAGTGCTCTGGGACGCTACCCTGCACGAGGGATGCTCTATAAATCCAAATTGTTATTGTAGCTAGAAATCCAGCCTTCAAAACTCCCCCCTCGCTGCAGTAATATTTCACTCAAACAATCCGGTTCCTGGTCTTGTATCCTTGTAACTAATGCATCAGGTGGTAAAATCTAGGACTTTTTGTGCTTTCAATTCTTTGCCCTGGCTGTTAGGATTGCCAGGCCTTTATTGTCTTTCAGGGAGTGAGTTATAAGGCAGGAATATAAATTAAAAGGTACCAAATAAGGGAAGTTGGGCCACAAGCTGTAACCTGCTTTCCGAAGGAGGTGAAATGTTTTTTTCTTAAAAGGACAAAGTCTTTACCACATAGCATTTTGCAATTGTCTTTTCTTGTTTCTTTTCCAGACACAGGTACACGGCGATGAGTCGTATGTGTGCCACGACTTATCATTCCACCCCCCCCCCCCCCCCCCACCCCCACACCGTGAAGATATCGCATGTGACAGTTGCACGAAGCACAGCAAAATTGGTTCACTCAGCCCTTCTCTCTGGTTGGTGGGGCCCACAAGGTGCAGAACATGAAGTGAAAAAGAAGACTTTTACATGAAATTCCTTTTTTCTAAAAAAAGAAGTAGAGAACTGATGGGGTGCGTTGATCAGAAGTGACCGCAGTGAGCTTGAGTTTAGTTCTAAAGTGGTAATATTAACAGCGATAAATATAATCCCAGCATTTGAATATTGTCATCATTTGAATATTAGTTGTTGTTATGTAGTATAGTATTGTATTTGAACAGAAAATTGGGGAAAATAAAATGAGCAGAACTGGGAGACTGCAATGTTCTTGGGCTGCGACATTCTTAACGTTTACAAGTCAATAGAAGAAACGGAAGCATTTGTACACAGAAATAAAAATAATAATAATACTAATAATCGTTGCATTTGAGATAGCGCCTTATCGCGCCTTCGCGACGTCTCATAGCGCTTCATGGAATATACTGTAAAGTGAATGGACTGTGTATTTGTGGGTGAAACGCGGCAGCCAATTGCGCACAGTGGAGTGACTTTGTACATGCTCTTAAGGAAGACGGAAATGCTGCCCGTGTTGACCTTCAGCTTAATAACTAACATCACTGTTGTCCCTGATTCATGACTCATTGTTATACTTTTAGCCGATCTGTTTAAAATCCATTGAATGGTATTAATGATCAATAGATCATTTATATGGTGAATGTATGGAGGAAGTGACTCCCTCTTCTCCCCCGCCGCCCCCATGCTGAGATTCCAGTGACTTTGCGGTTACTTGCGTGATCCAGGAACGGCGAAGGCCATGAACACGAGAACACATTAACCCCGCCTGGCTGTGCTTCAATCCAAGTTATTAATAATTAACCAGTCAACATCTGCAACCGTTGAAATGAGTTTGTACGCACAAACACTGTACACCTGCTGGATGGAGCCTGAAAACATCTGGAGGCCTTGGGAATGAAGGAAATTAATGAGAGATTTGATAAATGTGTGATAAAATATCCAACTTGTCAAGGTATTGTCCCACTGTTAGAACTCAGCAGTAGGATTCTTTTGAAGTGAGGGTGGATGTTTAGAGAGATGCAGCTGGAAGCAAAGGGACCTCTTGCAAATGTAGGTTACTCGTTGTGGGTACCATCAATGTCAGGTTTACCATTGTTTTTCATTTGCACTGGGAGCAGACTAGACAGCACTTCATTCCTGACCAGATTTAATCAGCTGAGAGAATATTATCTCCCCAACGAGGAGGGTTGGGTTGGGGTGGTATGCAGTGTGGAGGGGAGGAAGAAATGGAAGCGAAAAGCAATATTCTCTTTGCTGTCTAACCCTGGAAGAGAGGAAGACTGTTACTGTATTAATCAGGTCAGCCAGTTAATGAAGCTGTGATTCAGTAACAGTTACTAGATGGTACGAGATTGAGAGATAAGGCACTGCATTAACGGAATGTGCAAGTGATGCATTCAACTTTGGATATTGGCTAACACTTCCCTCATTGACCTGCTCCAAACTGACGACAAGACCAACAATAATTTGCATTTATATTGCACCAGTCGCACAGGGCGGCATCTTGTCATGTTTAACTTATTGATTTTCATGAACCTTTTTTTTCTTAAGAAAATTCCAAATTGCTGCTTTAGTTGGACTAACTCCAATTTCGGATTTTATTCCACTTATTCCAACCTGGGTGACTTATATATAGACTTCCCCAGAAAGGAAAAGTTGCCGTTTTAGCAATAACAATTTATGCTGAATCCTAAGATGCTTTTTACGCTTCAAACCTGCCACCAAGAAGCAAAGAATTTACCAAACTCATCTCACACATTTTGCAGGGCGAGAAAACATGCACATTAACGCTATAGAGCAATCTGGGCAGAGCCCTTCCCTGTCATAGGTGAGACGTTAAACCCTATGCTAATGCTCCCATAACACTGTTCAAAAAGAGACGATAACTCACTTCATTGCTGTTTTGGGACCTGCTGCATTTGCCGACCAATACACAGTCACTACATGTGACAGCAATTATGGGTGTGAGGCGCTTTGGGAAGATTCAGCTTATTAGATGTCATATCTGCAAAACACATACAGTCACTGCACTTTACAGTATGTCCGGTGAAGCTCTTTGAGACGTCCATCTGGTGTGAAAGGCACTATATCAAATGTAAGCATTATTATTATAGGAAAAAATTATTACGATTGTTATCATCATTACTTTCCATCAGTCAGGGGTGGAGGGTTTCAGAGCTGAAAGGACACTGTGCGTTCTCTTTATTGTGGCACAAGATTGCTATTGCAGTTACATCTTAGACTGATTGGGTCCGAATCCTGCCAAATCCTCCTGTTTTGTTGGTGCTCAGCAAGCGCAAAGCAAGCTCTGGCCTGGAAACTCAATAAAAATCTGAGCTCATGTTCTGGCTCCAGCAACAACAGCAACAGAAGATGAGCCATGGTGGGAGTAATCAATGAAAGCAGGGCAGGCCAGACAGTTCTGAAGTATAAGCACTTCACCGCTGGCCTGTAGCCGGGATTCAAGCAGGGAGGGAGGCTGATGCCTCAGGACTTTTCTGGTTTCGAGGCAGAGAGAGTGGAAGTGGGAGTGTGAGAGGGAGTGATTCTCCAGCGGTTGACAGGTTCTGGTCCAATCGCAATAGTTCGCTTCGCTTTGCTCTCCCATTTATTTGCTCAAGAGGCACAGGCTTCAGTGTGCGCGGTAAGAAAAAAGATAATCATAATAATAATTTGGTCATGACTGTTTGTTGGACGCTGCTGTGCGCAATTGGCTGCCGCGTTTCGCCCACAAAACATACAGTCAATTCACTTTGCAGTCTATTCTGTGATGCGCTTTGAGACGTCTAGAAGGTGTGAAAAGCGCTATATCGAATGCAAGGATTATTATTATTAGAAGACGTGATGAGGTGCTATGTCAAATGCAAGGATTATTATTATATTATACCCTCTTGTGCACCTTTTCTGCACGTGCTTCACCACTAAAGAAGGACTTTTCAGTCCGCTGGACACCTCTGACATCGAAGAGGGTGTAGTTCTGCTTGCTCCAGCAGTTCCGTTGTATGGAGATGTCCCTATTTCTTCTCTCTTCCTCTTCAGACACTTTGCAACTGCGTCTCAAGCCTGAATACCTGACTTGAGTGCTGTGCACTTGCACCAATCCACTTAATAGACCGAGTCAAAATACATCTCTGACAACTGAGGATGTTGTGTTTCTGGTGGCAGGGCTTTGCTGCTTCAGCCAAACCAGAGACAAATGCTGAAACATCTTATTCTGCTGCAGCTTAATCACTGCGACAATGACATATCAATTACTCTTCACAGTTGGCAATATTGTTCAAGCTATACTGTGCTACATTTGCCAGTGGGCTTGTATACAAATAGATTGAAGGCCTCAATGCGTCCTCTGCACTGACCTACGCAGACTGCGTGTCTCAGACACCGAGACTTGCAGTGTATCAGGAGCTCCGAGTCGCTACCCTGCGTGAGGGGCGCAACTTAAAGGCAAATTGTCGTCATCGTTTGTTAACCCAAGAATCAACATCATTCGGGTATTGGCTGCTTGGCGACCCAAACTGAAAAGCGCAGTGGAGTCACAATGTCACAATGGAGACACAATAGAGATGAGAAGATTAAAATAGCGAGTTTTGTTTGAATAAAGCTTTGCCACTGATCTCATGTCCTCTGTAAAAGGTTGTTTGCTGCAGGAAATCCGATCACTGTTGAGGCCTTGTCATCATTGCTGCATCAATCAGCCATCCTCGGTGCTGCAGCAAGGCTGTTTATGGTATTTCAAGTGATTCAACATTTCATCCGTATTGCAATTGCTCTCCGTTAGTGACTAGAGTTGACCAGCAGTGAGTCAGTCACTGGGCGTCTAGTGTACTTGAATTCAATGTGTGTGTCTCCAATGGTTGACGCATGAAAGTTGTACTTGTGGGCTCCAGTTATTGCAACACGAACACCAGTGAGGAGGCTTGTCTCGTTCGTACGCCCTCTTGCATTTGAATTCGAGAAATATTTATTGGTTCAATTTATTTTTTTGCCAACAAGATAATGCCTTTCTGAACATATTTTACACGGGTAATATCTGTCTGGGTCAAAGGCAAACAGTGGTTGCACTTCAATAGTGCCTTCTTTGCAGTCTGAAATTTTGCTGTTCGTGTCTCTTTTTAAGGTTATGAAACTTACTTCCTCAGTTCATCAATGATTGGCAATGTATTTGGTCAGGACCCAAAGGGTGGCTGACACCAACTTTGGGACTGAACCCCAATAAATGTTGTCGCCTTCAGACACAGAGAAGGGAAAGGAAAAGGGGGAAAAAATGGGCATAAATATGAAGACAAGAATTGGAGCGTTAACCTATCTTAGGAGGTTAAATTCAGGAGCTACTGGAGAACGCTGATTCAAAGTTAACTGGTGCTGTGTCTAATTAATCGGAATTCTGTAAACATTCCTCTCAACTTCGGCTGAAAAGCATCCATCAAGCTTTCAAAGTTGTTGTTTTTTTGAGCCTGGGTAGAGATAATATTATTTTTCAACATAGTTTGAAGCTGAGTTTTAACTCCTCATGCCTTTCGGATCAAGCTGTCTGGAAATATTGAAGGGGTCGATGGGTATTCTGATGAACCGCCCTGTAATTGTGAAGATTATAAAGGGTGTTTCTGTACACTATCAATGTCCTTCAAATACATGGTTGCTCGACTTGAATAGTAATGAATTGAGACACTTTGATAAAGCAGCACATCAAATGCAAAGGTACTATTTTTGACATTGTAATCCCCTACAAAATACCCAATCAATACACTTTACAGTAAATCCAAGCACTTTGAAACATCCCCCTGACCCGAAAGGTGCTGTAGTATATCGAAGGCGAGGCAAATATATTTGTTATTTACTGTATTGCTTTCCAATATATGTTTTAAGCTGTGTAGTGAGGGGTTAGGTTGATGGACAAATAAGCATTGTGGCATGATATAAATCAAACTGGGAATAAATGAATGTTGGCCAAACATGCTTTGCACCTGGTGCTTTTGTGAGGGAAGCTTCAGGAAATGAACCCGAAATTAATCATTTTACCAGACATCTAATTGAAAACCTGATCATTTTTAGTGAACGAACAGGCTAAAGGTAAATATATTGCTACTTTTGCACTTGTACTGTGCGCAATTGGCTGCCGGGTTTCGCTCACAAAAGACGCGGTCTCTAAAATTAATAATATATTCTGTGAAGCGCTTTGAGACGTCTCAGCAACCCGACAAGGCGCTATATCAAATGCAAGGATTATTATTATTAATATTATTGTTGTGCTCAAAAACTCATGTGAAATTACAAAAAAGCGAGAGTGTTTGGCATTTTGTTCTGAATTCTTTGACTCAGTCACTTCTGAACCAAACAATCTCAGTCTGGCTCGGTGCTGATTTCCTCCAGAGTGAAGGTGTTAGCGTGGTTATGGGGAATGGATTATAGCAGCCGATTTGTGTTCCCATAGTAACATCACCACCGTCACAAGTGAGAGGTGGTAAGTGAGAAACATGGATCTGCCACTAATTTTGCAGAGAATTTTTGAAGCTACCTACGCAGACTGGTGTAAGCATTGCTTCTGTGTCTGATATTGGTGTCTACTTATTTCTGGACTTGAACTAAGTTCCTCTTACTTAGACACCAATGTTCCTCAATGACACGACGAGGCCTTAATCCAAAAGAGCCTTTGGAGACTCGCCAGTATCTCCACTGAATCACTTTGTCAAGGACATCTGGTAATCCATGTGATGGGCCTATGAATTTTTCATCAGGATTTCCATCCGAGGTCCTCAAACTTCCCTTTTGGCTTTTAGGGAGAACATTGTCCAGTGCACATTTTCTTTAAAAATGCATTAAATATTAATATTAAAACACTAGCCAAATCAAACGGGCAGTTAATTATCTAATTTAGTATTGCATGGTATTTAGCACATTAGTATTTAATACTAATTTAGTGTTGCATTGCATAGGAATGCAAATTTTTTGTAACTTTGAGGCAATTTTCTTCCTTTGTTAAAATGAATACATTAATAGGGAGTAGAGGGAGATAAGGTTGTCACGAGAGATTGGATACAACTTTTATTATATATTATTTATTATATTTTATATGTCAGAGATATTTGGCCTATATCAATGCTTATATCCCCTCCCCCTCTTTTCCTACTCCCCTCACCCTGATCACTACCTCTCCCTCAGATCTTTTCAACTACTCGGGGGAAACTTGCGGTAATAATAATAATAATAATGTCGTCATTCAATCCATGACTGTTTGTGGGTCACTGCTGTGCACAATTGGCTGCTGTGTTTCACCCACAGAATACACAGTCACTATGCTTTATAGTATATTCTGTGAAGTGCTTTGGAACATCTCGAAGACGTGATAAGGCGCTGCATCAAATGCAAGGATTATTATTTAGTATTTCATAGCACATTCCTAATTGTCCATTTTACCTCAATTTAGTTCAATACAGCTCAATTTGAACAAAATGAGCGAGTTCAGCTCTGACATTAACGTGTTTACTGTAATGCCGATAATGTCTATTTCTATATTACATTTATCATTTATGACTTTGATTGAGAACATCCCAGCTTTTACCTGTGGAGTATTGAGCTCTGCCAGTCCAGTCACTTTAGTGCAGCAGTGTTCTCAGGAGAGATGTTAATGTAGACAGTTCACCTCTGATTTCCTGTACATGTTGTAATAGAATAGGATGGTGGCAACTTAAATTTCCCATCATTTGAAAAACAAATGGTTGATCATCAAATAGTCGGCAGCAATATAGTCACCAACATTTTATTCATTCAGTCTAATGAAATCTGTTGATATCGGTTTCATGTCAGACTCTGTCTCGAACAACGACTTATTTCATTACCAGATGTGCGTGAGATTAAATGTCATTGAGAGTGATAGTAATTGGCATTACTCAGGGTCAAGAAACAAATCACTGCAACTTGGCAGATGGGTCTTGTTGGGCTTTTTTTTTGTTGCCTTTATGCAGAATGACTTCATAAAATTTAATGACCAACTCAAATCCTGTTTAATATGCTGGAGCAATTGCATTTGCATCGAAGAAGGTTAGTCTTCAAGCCCAACATAAAGTGTTCAATCTCCACAGTTCATTAAAACAGCAGCAGATTATAATTATTATAGATTGGAAGTCAAACTCCTTCATGCGAAAGGTAGGAAGAAAAGTTGACTGAGGGGAAAGGGAGGGAGGGAATTATATCTCAATCCTAATTGGTGGCAACCAATTGCACACAGCAGTGTCCCACAAAAGTCGTGGATTGAGTGACCAAATTATTATCTTTTTCAGGGATTATTATTCCCGGAAAAGCGATCCACCAATCGACTAACAACCGGGTTCCTGTTTGCTAGGTCAACAGAGGCGTGTGGAGTAAGGAAACTTGCCCATCATTTCGCCATCCCGGGAATAGATCCCAGGTCCAGCATTGTGGTGTTACAGACCTGGGGATAAGATGTCCAGTGTTTGTTTATGCGCAAGGTTTAATGTAGCTGACGCTTTTTGTCAGGCATTCGTTTTGCTCACTGTGGCAGCTGTATCTTGTAGTTGTTTGCAACGTTGCCCCGAGTGCTGGCTGTAGTTTGTCGTGGAGTTGGAAAGAATGGCTTTATGGGAGTTCCTCCTGGTGTCCTGGCCGAAGACGCCCACCCCCCCACCCCGATAAAAATCAGGAAAAATCACCAGCTGGGAAAGGGTTAAATGACATTTTGTGAAGTCTCTGTCACTTTTCTCAGATCAATCGATTGCGGACGCACTGCCACATGGCGCTAGGAACCTCTATTAAAGCAAACTAACTGTACAAAAATAGGTTTCAGCAAAGAGTGTCAACATGTTTAAGAGGAAACTAAGCATACATGAGGGAGAAAGGAATAGAGGGGTGGAGGAGAGGTGGAGCCTCATATGGAGTATACAGTGTAGATTGGTGGGGACTAGTTGGAACAAATGGCCTGTGTGCGTGCTGTAATGTTCTATGCAGCTCTAGTCCTATTTCATGTTATTCACGTAAGTTTTGCTGCTGCCAAGAGGTGGGTCTGTAAAACACTCAAACAGTCTATCACTTTCAGCAGGATGTGGTTTCTTTTGAAAGGTGAGATATTGGCGTGGAGCAGTTGCATTTTAACAGAAGGAAGGTGGCATGAAGGATCCAGCCGTAAACCTCACTCTAGTTATTTGCTCATTTCCTCAGCGTATATATCCCAGGAATGCTACAGTACAACAAGTCAGTTCAGCATTCACTCCAAAGCCCCTTCTGTTCTTCTCCAAAAAGACACTCACACCTTCCTCTCAACAACAACAATAACAACTTGCATTCATACAGCACTCTTCATGCAGGTGCAGGGTCTTGGGGTAGCTTAGCAGTGGCGGAGCCTGACTCCAAGCCGGGGAGAGGAAGGAAGTGAGTATAAGCACAGTCGGAGAGGAAGCTCCACCCCACCTTCAGTCCCAACACCAGCCATCTTCATGGTCAATGTAATACTGATTGATGGTACTGAAGTGTCCCGTTGAGAGCAAAGTTCCATTCGCCTCTATTAAATTTAGCAGTTGAGAGGTTAATTTTTTATTCTGCGAAATTTAGATTTACAGAAAGAATGGGTTTAGATCCAACTTTTATTGTAGTAGACCATCCAAATGGTTGCTTAAACAAGCAAGAAGCCGAAAGAATGACATGGAATTAATTAAATGCAATTCTTCTCCCTCTCTGCTGACAAGTTTGGCAATGTATGAAGTATAAATGTGCACAGGATACGAAACTAAACTGATCTGGCGATGCCTCACTAACACACGGAAATTGACAGACATCCTCCTATCTCTGGTGAGTTACCACAGTGTAAAGTGCAGTATGAGAAATTCACATTTTGCATTTTGAAATTTTAAAGATGCTCAAAAGTCTCCTCACAAAAAAAAAATCCAGGCAACAATAATCTACTGCGGGCAATGAAGCCAAGACTTGAAATAGAGCTGGATAAGAGCCAGTAAACTGGGAATATAATAAAAAAAACACTATTATTGTGAAATATGTATCCGAAGCAAAGTTCAGCAAATGCAATGGGGTCAAAATTGTATTTCTCTTAATCCCACTAGGAATGTGTTTAGGAATATCGTAAAATTTAACCCCCATTGACCCAAAACGATGCTTGTCAAAGGGGGAAAAATGCTAAGGACTAAGGGGTTAAATGCTTGCCAGTTTAAAGGCATAAACAGATAACGTTTACAAAGAAAGGAAGGGCAAAATTAGCAGGTTTTTTTTTTCTGCTTGGTTATGTCCTGTTAACTTCAACATTTTGTCAAATGACCACACCATTGTAATAATATTGTCAGATCCACTCCCGACAGAAGGCACATGCTGAATGTGATGCAAAATAGGTGTTACAGGGCATGCCAGCTGCCTTTAGGATGTAGACAGGATTTCCCATTGTTAACTACAGTATATGACTGATATTATGAAAACATTCCATTATATATTATAGTGCTAACCTCCACAGGAGTTTTATTTTACCTTAGGTAAAGGTTAGTGCTTGTGTATTTGTTGGCAACTGTGGCAGCCAGTGGATGCATAGTAATGTCCCACAAACAGCCATGAAGTCAATACAATATATTATGACATTTGTATAGCTCCTTTATTATATTTTATATAGGATAACCCATTTATCTACGTATAATATTTTGTAAGAAAGGATCCTGTTATAAAACCCTGCATTTATCAGTTCAAGATTTTGTCTGTATTTGTCTGAATCACAAGAATATTTCACAATATTCCTCCTCATGTGCAACTCGGGCTTGTTTTTACCCAAATACAATACAATTTACAATTATACAGTGTCTCTCAAGTCGGGAGAACATCCAAAGACGCTTTACTCCCAAGGCTGGTCACCCGAGCTGATCAGGTCCATTGCTGCTTTTTTCTGCTTTTCACTAAGTTCGCAGGAAAGGCAATGTCAGCTTGAACAATATTGACCCTCTCGTTGGAGGAGGAAGAAATATATGAAGAACTGGAACTCAAAACAAGACTTGACTTGAAAATGCACATCACTAAGCAAAGTGCAAAACCGTGCCCTAACCAAACAGGAAGTCTCCAACCAAAATTCAAATTGTGCAATGCAGAGGTTCCTTATTCGAGCGTGTGTTCATCCTTATTAGGGAACAATAATAATAATCCTCGCATTTGCTATAGCGCTTTTCTTCTAGACATCTAGACGTCTTCTAGACATCTCAAATCGCTTCCTGTGACCCTTTCACCTCTTCGAGACGTCTCAAAGCGCTTCGCAGAATATATAGTAAAGTGAATTGACTGTACATTTGTGGGCAAAACGCGGCAGCCAAATCCCCACAGCAGCGTCCCACAAACAGTCGTGGACTGAAGTGACTAATTTTTTTTATTTATTTATTTTTCTTGAAGTATTAGGCATGTAAAGAAACTTGCCCACGGTTTTCGCCCTGCCGGCAAGCAAACCCAGGCCTCTCTCTTGCAAGGCGAGTGCTCTAACCACTGAGCTACAGGGAATGCACTCGATATTCTGCCAATTGGAATAGCTGGTAAAAAACGCCAGTCTTTGTTTAAGCTCAATTTACAGATCTCTAACAAGATATTTCAGGTTCATTACTAATGTATTCTAACTCTCTATGCTAGGGTAGGCCACATGCTGTGGACATGATGCATGAACACTGTAGAGGAAGAAATTATCTTCTCTCTCTTCCTTCCTCCTCCCCTCCTCTGCACCCACTCACCATACGTCCTTACGACATGATTGTCATGCTTCTTTCAAGCACAGTGACTTAGGCCAAGTTTGGTTCCCTTTGAGCAGCGTCTAACACGTCTCAAGAAGGGTACGGGTTGGGGGAAATGTGGGGTTAACCTTACTCATTGCGTTTCTCTCATCTCTTTGAACAAACAGCATTTCATCTCGCTGAAAAAGACAGTTACTGTGCTGTAATTGAAAAAAAATTAAACAAAATCCTTTTACTCTTACGTCTTCAACAACTACAGTAAAAGAAAATTCAAGACTCACTGAATGCACTGTGTGCACATTTGTGACCTTATTTAGCTCCAAATTTGTGTCAGGCTATAAAGTTGCACCTCCCCTTAGCTTCTCAGAAGAACCATTTCCTGTGTAAGAAATCAATGTATAGAAGGTCTTGTATTCTTCTGCTTGCTCTCCATCCAATGATAGCACCTCCCAGGATCTGTAGTATTCTTCTTTATGTTCCTACTAGTGTCATTTTATGCCAACATTTATCTTCTCTGCATTCCAGGATAGAACTTTCCTGGACAATCCATATTTTCTCACTCAATAACAGTAATAATCCCTCCATTTGGTATGTCAAAAAACATCTTAAAGCGTTTGCAAGTAATTGCTCTCAAGTTGTAGTGTCTGTAGGATGTAGGATATGACAAATGTGATCAGCAGAATCAATTGATTCAACTTAATTTTTCATTAGTGGTTAATATTACAGTCAGTACACTGCAGAGAAGCTTTGAGCAGTGTTGTTGAACAGTGATCAATACATTCCCTGGGCTCCTTTGTAGTTTTCTACTGCAGTGATCAATACAGGAGCCTTTAATGTCACTGGAAGAAGCTTTTGTTAGCAGTTTCCTTGTTTTCCTTTGCTTATAGCTCATCCGATCAGGTCCCAGTGATCAATCTACAGGGTTTGTGACTCATGAGCATAAGAGCATAAGGGGTGTTGCTCTGGGACGCTACCCTGCGTGAAGGATGCTATATAAATGCAAGTTGTTGCTGTTTCTTCCTTGACGTAACTGCCATTTTTAAGTGACAATGAATTAAATGGAGGCGCATTCGAGAAAATGTCCTCCTGCATAGATTTTGCTTTTGTTATTCTTCACAATAATAATAATAATGAATTAATCATCCTTGCATCTGGTATAGCATCTCTCATGTAGGCAAGATGTCTAAAAGCGATTCACGGCTTTTATTGTAAAGCAATCAGAAAATGAAATAGAGCAAAGTGCCAAATTTAGTCCTAACACTTTGCACACGTTGATTTTCAGGGCGAGGCAGTAATCGCAAGAGAGGTTTGGATAAAGTAGCTATCTGGGGCCCATGCAGTCTCATCCTTCCAGGATACCAAACCTACTATCTTCTATAGCAACAAGCTGTTTTTAAATGGTCTGGCCTCACTGAGTTCCAGCTGCCAATTGCCCTTGTAAATAAAGAAATATTTTCTTCTTGACTGTCTTGAAATTCCCTTTAACTATCGTGAATTTGTTGACTCTTACTCTGCTTCTTTGAAGTAGCTGGCTGATGAAACTCCTTTGCCATTCCTTTGTGGGCATCAAACCACAAAGCGTTTAAAGGGTACAGTGCAATTAATTCTGCTCCTGTTCCGGTCTCAGTGTACCAGGTTGCGAGCGGTGTTTTACTGTGAGGTTTGAAGTCCCCTGGAAACTTATTATCATTTCAGAGCTTGCTGCCCCAGATTGGTGAAAACAATTATTCCAGTTCCCTTCAGAGATTGAGAAAATTAGAAACGAACATTTAAAAGAGTGAGCTGCTCTCCTCACTATGACGATAGTCGAGCAAGGTTCCCCCGGTTTTATTGCCTTGAAAAAAAANTGCCCGTTACGTTGACTTCACATAAAAACTCTTTATTTTCCACCAAGGCTGACTCTAATGCGGTCACAAGGGATGAGCGGTTGTTTCAAGTCAACTATTGTGCCATCAGATCTTAACAAAGTAGCCAAACTATCTTCATTAGATTTCCACTGAATATAGTACTAATGTTTAACAGAAAAAATGTTGTTCTGAATGTATTAAGTTGTGGTAACGCTCTACAAAAAATTAAGTTCAAACACTCTCTAATTGTTACAGAACTCTGGTCATGCCACTGTGTCCTCCAGGAAAGCATGTGAATTAGTCGTATCGACGCTAAACTAAACAACAGTTCCCCATTCCCTGTTTCCAGACAGTGCTCGACGTTGACTGTTATTTGCTCGCGGATTCCAGTCTTATTTAATGAACTTCTGTTATTCTCCGCACCATCTGTGGCCTGGGAAGCAATAACAATGCTTTGTTGTTGGGCTCCACCAGCAAACAGATTGCGGAAGAGAACCCATGTAGAGCGTTGTCATGCGGGGATCTTGTACCCTCTTGTAGCTTAAGAGGTGACATGTCGGAATGAGAAAAGGGTGGTGTTGAAAGCAACCACGACAGTCAACTTGCAGTCAATCTCCCACGAGCAGCCACGAAACGAATGCCCAATTTTATCTGGGGGACTGCTGGCTCGGATACTAGGAGAGACTCCCATTCATAGTAATGAAGGCCACTTCCCCTGCCCTGGCTGGTCTCACAAATTCCTACTCTGCTAGTGGTGATATGGTGTGTTTATCACCCTCTGTGTAAAGAAATACTGCCCAAAAGTTGCTCTCCGTATCCCTGAATCTATCACCTCTTGTCCTGTTCCCTTTGTGTGTCGGCATCAATTCAGTCAGTGGTGACCTGACTTCGTTTCTCCCAAGGCTGCTTTTATTTTTAATGTTCATTTTTATATAACCTTGAAGCGAAATCCAGGTTTGCCTGCACTCAGCCCCATCTCGGCCGCTGTGAAGACAACTCGGAAGAATATGTTGCCACGACAACATGAGCTGCCGAGCTGCACAAACCTCTGGGAACAGAACAGTAAGAGAAAAACATGGAAACTGAAGAGGACGCTCAACTGATCAAGCTCCTTCCATCTGCCCGAGGCCAGGAGAACAGTGAGCTTTCCACTAGTTGGCATGAGCCAGTGGGAGTTTGCCTACTCGGGTGGACGTTAAACCAAGGTCCCGTCTGTGCCTATTCATGTGGACATTAAAGGTCCTTTTGCGCTATTCAAAGAGAGCAGGGTGTTTCTTCCGGTTTCCTGGCCAACAATCCCCCAGATAAAATCGAGCATTCACTTCATGGCTGCTTGTGGGTGATTACGCAAATTGACTGTCGCGTTTGCCTACAAAATACAGTCGCTACACTTTACAGTAAATCCTGTGAAGCGCTTTGAGATGTCCACCTGATGTGAAAGGCGTGGTATCAAAGGCACGTGTTATTATTATTACTAGGACAGAATTGTACCTCCACGAGGATCTTAGCAACATCATTGGCATCAACTGCAGAGATGTTGATTGTCCCAACACTCAAGGAGCGAGCGTGTGGATGTGATGGGAAATAGTATTCCAGGGCATTGGAGCCCAATTCTGGATTTTATTCGCTGATTCTGGATTCAACCCATTATAAGTCCCTTTCTCTGGTTTACCATCTCCTCTCTGACCACAATGGGCTGGTAAGCCAAGGCAGTCTACTACCAAGGATATTTAGTATTGGACAGTGGAAGCTACGTGTCTTATGGAATAGGTTTCCCTGCTGCTTCATCGTCCTGTAATATCAACCGCTACCCTTATACCCAGGCTAGGAAGAGACCCAGCCAATTCACTGAGAGAGAATTGGAATGGGTTCTCAAAGGCAAATGTAATAGCCCTACTGCTAACCCACCTTTGCAGGCACTCACTATTGTTTTGTGAGTTAAAAGGAGAGCATGCTTTCTTGACTAGGTGTCACTGATGTGTATTTACCCACGGATTTCAGTGCTGCTCTCGGCTTATTACTTGGCACAAAGTTTCTCCGTGCAGCCCTGTAAGCACGCACGCACAGATCCCCTGGGTCCAGAACTAATATTTAACAGACACTCAAAGGAGCGGGTCCACGGAAAGATTCCCCTTAGGTGACATCACCCCAGACCCAACCATGGATAGACGCAGATAGTTACTAACCGCACCAAAATCGTATAGACAGGGTAAAGGCAAAAGCCTATGGCTAAATGCCCAATCATTTAGAATATTTACTGGTGGAATTATCCTTCCGTTTAATTAAAGTCATATCATCATGGTCACGTTAGTGCCTTTTTTCAATAAAACATTCCATTTCGGTTCTGAGGTTAACATGCAGAATTCTTCGTTGGACGTTTATAAAGTTATTGGAACAGTTTCGATTTCTCAAATGAATCAAGCACAAAACGCCAGAGAGAAAAGCCTCCACTGGTTTTCTTATTTGACCTTCTGCTGCCCGGTTGATCAGCCAGAGCTGAAGCCAAGTTGCCAGATGTGGAAAGAGGATACTGTGCTGCTGAGAGGAAATCTCTCAAAGGAAGAGATGTCACTTGCAACCGTTTCCCTCTACTCGTTTGCCTATGTTTATATGAAAACAATATATTTTTCCCCGTTAGAAAACACTCAAAAGCAATATGCTGTGAAATGACAATTATTAATAATAATAATAGCACGGTATCACGTCTTGGAGACCTCTCAAAGAGCTTCAAAGAGAATTGTAAAGAGAATTAACTGTATATTTTGTGGGCAAAATGCAACAAGAATAGAAGTTTACAGCACAGAAGGCTATTTGACTCATCGTGTCTGTGCTGCCTATTGGAAAGAACAGTCCATTCAGTCCATGTTTTTCCCCCATAAATGACTCCTTTTTAGCTATTTATCTAGTTCCCCCTTGGAAGCTAATATGGATTCTATCTTTGTCTACACACCAACACACACACACACATTCTACATCCTATCAACTCTGCATATCAAACAAAACTTGGATCAATTCCCCTTCCCTTCCCCACATAGTAAAAAAAAACCTAAAAGGATCTGCTTGGACTTCATCAACTGTTCATAAATAAAATGGAAACGTTCTCGTGTCAGCTTAGTTGACACTGTGCGAAAGGATTGATACAAGATAATTTGTAATCGGTTTAATTAGTGCAGCTCCTTCAAGGATTATAAATCGCATGCAACATAGAATTGTCCCGAGGGGATCAGATTATCATTACCAAAATGCACAAATTAACTGGGCAGGCAGGAATACTGAAGGCTAATGCACTTCAGCCTTGAAGAAATTCAAATAATTATTATACCTTCAAAACACAGTGGATTTTATTACAGAAGCAAAAAGCACTCCATCTAATTGCTTCCTGTACCTTAGTTGTAGGTAAACCGATTACCTCCAATAGCCCAGTATGTGTGCAAACCAGAGGTGCAAGATATTAGCTACTTTTGCCTGGAGGTTACCCGTGAAGAATTGAGTTACCCCACATGCCTCTTAGATCTCATTGCAAGATACATCAAGGGAACAAATGCAGTTTTCATGTAGTTGCAGTGGTGCAGCTTTGAATATACAGGAATAGATAAATATCACTAACAGATGTTCTCATTTCAGGATAGACACCTTGACGTTTTTCCTTTACCCAGAGAGTGATTAACAACTGGAACACATAGCCAGGAAGGGGTAGTTGAGACCAGGACACTGGGACTCATTTAAAAGCAGCTTGATGGGAGACCGACAGAGGTGAGTATTCTAGAGGGATGATATCAGATGGGCTGAAGGGCCTTCTTCATCCAAACCAATCTTGTGATATCACAGGGCTGCAATGTGCTACTTAAAGAGTCCCCTGTCTGGAAAACAAAATCAAGAGCTAAGAGGAGACTGGTTTGCTTTAAATAAAACGCAGGCTCTTGCTTCTATTTTTCAAAAAGTTTATTCTGCAGTGGTTTAAATAATCTTTTGCTTTTGTTCCTTAAGCCCACCACATACATTCCTCTCCCTCCCCACTCCCTCCCACCCCCATCCCAGACAAGGAGCCTCGGAAAACTTGCATAGAAAAGTTGAAACAAAAACTAGAAACCTTCTCCTTGGGCCGTTTAATTGGAAAGAAAAACAGGCTTAACAATTGGGGTTAAGAAAAAAAACAGGACCGAACAATATCAATGAAAAGCTTTTGATTGTGCCTGCCAGACTGCCACATGCACCTCCAAACTAAATTTAAAGGGTATTCACGAAGCTGAATGAGTACAAGTCCTTTGGAGCTTGATATGAGTGGAGGGGCAGTTATACAGGATTTCCGACTTCCTCCACACCCCATAGCCACAGCAGATGCACCGCTGCTCACACACGTCATTCACCGTAGGCAGCCTGTCCATCATAGTTGGCTCCTCCAGCCTTCTTCAGCTCCTGTTTAATGTAGTCCTCATCCAGTTCTCGTTGGTCGCAGATGACAAACTCCTTTGCAAAGTTCTGCAACACACACACACACACACACCAAACTCACTTACAACAGTGAAATGCAAAATCATTGATGCGCAAGTGGCTGCCACGTTGCGCCCACAAAATATACGGTCAATTCGCTTTACAGTATGTTCTGTGAAGTGCTTTGAGACGTCTCGAAGACATGATAAAGCGCCACATGGAAATGGGGATGATTGTTACACGAAACTGTGCAATTTTCGTGGTGACTGAAAACAACTGAATGGTTACAATTGTCAAAGTTGTGGTTTGAATGAATGCATTTTCTGCTTCTATTCAGTTATTTGCCATTCAGTCCACATCCTGCGTTAAGTGACGGAATACTAGCTTTCAAAGTTATTTGCTTCCCTGCTCTTAAGTAGAGAACCCCGACTGATAAGTTTATTAAGATTTTGAGAGCTCCCTTCATTGCTTACTTCACTCGGTAACATTCAAATCCAAAAACTGTTTGGAATAACACTTTAGCTCCTGCACAAATCTAAATAGTGAGAATGAAGAAAGCATTGAAACACTATTCTTTGTGTGGAAATAACTTCTTCCACACCCAAGGCTCCAACACCAGAAGAGCGATCTGACAGGAGAACGCATTCATTCTCTCAAGCATGAAGATACACTATTAATGGACATTTGTTCCAGTTCCCCTCTAACCAAAAGGTAATCCGTTTGAAAACTTCCGCATGATCACATCGCTATTCACCCCTTGGGAAAAACTACAAGGAAGGGGAATTATTTATTCCCAGATGCTGGGGGCCTGGGGGGGAAAAGAGACGAAAATAAGGGTAAATTATCCTTTTATAGCAATTATATAATTTTTATATCAAACGCAAGTATTATTATTTATAAAGCCATATTAGAAGTGAACCAAATCTGTGATTTCGAGGTATCTAATTTATAAACTTTGCATAGAGCACAGAGGAAAACTTTGCGAAGTACTGCAAATTTTTTATGGGGGTGGTGGGTGGGGGGGTGTTGGACAGAGGGATCAAAAGAGGAGTGCACGAAGGTTCACTCAAAATAGAAACATGAACACTCAGAATCAAAATGGAAGAATTAATAAAAAGCTTTGAGAGCGTAGATGGAGTGCTTGAAAACTCAATAAGGCTCTTCACTGAAAGAAAATGACCAAGCCCGTCTGTCTGTCTGTCTACCAATTCGAAATTTCACACCAGCTGTATTTAAAACCAGTTTATCATATGGTACAAAAGCTGCATTGTGTGATCCAACCTGGTTTGCTTTCTGCTGAGGCCTGACACTCATGCTAATTCACAGAGTACAGATTTTTCCCTGACAGTACGAAGCAGGTTGTGTCCTGCTGCTGCTATGCACAGTTAGTTTGTACGCCAAATCGAAACTCAGTTTACCATATAAAATTCACAGTACTAAACAAGCTTTAACACGGATGACTAGATTCCAGCCAGTTGTTGTAATTTCCTAATTGGGAGTGTTCTACTTGTCTACTGCAGACTGCAAACACTGCCATTACCGTAGCTTCAAGAGTGCCATTAATTTAGTTTCAAATTACAATGAAAACACAGAATGGCAATCAAGGGGGGGGCTGCAGGAATATTAAGAGAAGAGTGGTTCTGCCATTTAAGCTGTACTGCTAATAAAACCGTTCAGTCTATGTTGGACGTTATTGCTCATTTATACTTCAACAAGCCCAGCCTGTGAGTGAGTGTATCCTGTACAATAGAGCTCACCTCACAAACTGCAATACAAATAAATGTGGATCAGATCATTGCATGTTTCAGCGCTCTGAGACATTACCCCATGTGAAGGGTGCCATTCTAATTCAACTTGTTGTTGGGAATATCTCAAGTCAAATTTTCATAGGCAGTAGTCAAGACGACATCACAGCAAGTTCTTACTGTTACTTTGCTTTGTTATTAAAAAAAAGGAAATTAATAATTGAAAAAAAATCAGGCCCGTCTCAGAGCAAGAAAATACAGGATGTTAGATTTACATTTCACAAAGTACAACAGACAGACCCTGGAGCTTACAATGCCTTGACATCCTGCATGCTCCAGATGATACACGTATGTAAAAATAAACTTCTGTTATTAAGACAATGATGTTTAAAAGCTACAACTTCCACTATGTTCGACCATCAAACCCCCAAATGTTCCTCCAAGGCTACGGTAAAGTTCAAAACAATCCCCAGTTAAACTCTTCCCAAATGCGATATATATATTTTAATAATATGGCCTATCTTTGGCTCATATGGCATTATGGAAGCCATACTCAGACAAATTCAGTCTTCAAAGTGGCTGTGGATTAATTACTAGGACATTACATGGAAATTGGCTGCCGCATTCACCCACAGAATACACACACAGTCACACTGTTTTAAAGTGCTTAGAATTCGATATGTGATTCACAAATAGAAGCACATATAATTCAAGTAAAGTGAAGGTGATACCCACTAAATGTTGTCTGACCCAGAGGCGAGAGTGCTTCAATTGGAGCCAAGCTGGCACATGAGTAACATTGGGTACAACAAGAATGGGTTGGGCTGACTGCTGAGCACAAATACCGTAAAAACTATTTGATTTATCAGCAATTAACTCATTATTGAGCCAGTCAAATCACCAACAGCTCACTTTTGTTTGGGTGAAAATCTACTCCAGGCTCAATGGGTCATGCCTGCTGCAAAGCATTCCTGGCCTGGTCTGTAGCTCTGAAGACATTAATAATTAATGTTAATATTAATAATAATAATCCTTGCATTTGAGATGAGCTCCTTTCACTTCAGGAGCACAAGTGCACGGGAAATTGCAGCGCTGTTATGTTGGTGAATAAATAACGTCGTGAAAATTAAACAAACCAACACAAGTGAGAATAAAATATATTGGCATAACTCAAAGAATATGTGAGGTGGGGGTGGGGGGGTGGAAAGAGTGCAGACAAGGAAGGTGACAAGATAGACGTCTCGACAACGTGATGGGGTGCTGTGTCAAATGCAAGGACTATTTATTATCAACTGTTTAGCTATTACTTTGCACATAGCCCTTTAAATAGGCCTAAAACCCTTTTTTACAAAAAACAAAGTTAACTCCGTATTTTAGCCTTTCCAATGGGAGATGGGATGGCTTGCAACACCAAATAATCATTGGAAATGGCTAACAGCCATTGTCAGATAGACTAATGAGAACTTCCCCATAGTTTGCACGGTTCACTCAGGAAAATTGAATCAATATTTACAACCACGGGTTAATAATGAAAATGTTTGAAGTTGTTTCCAAGAACAAAAATGGGGATTATTTTCTGACAGTACTTTCCTGGCCTCAGTTTCCCCATCCTACCCCCAAAAGCTTGGCTGCCCAGTCACCTGTGTGACGTGATTTGAGTGCGATGTGCACCCGAAGTGAGAAGTGCTATAAAACGTTGTATAAATCTAAATGTTACTGAATAAGCTTCGAAAAGCAAACGATTCAGCAAACTTGAAGAACGTACCTGAACCACGTCTTTTATTAAACTCTTGTCGGGGCCCACTTTGGCTCTTTGTAGTCCGCTGACGTTGTCTCCGATCCAGGTGATCAGGGCAAACTTGTATCGTTTGCTCATCTCATCTCCAGTGGTAATCCGTACAAATGCAAATAATCTATTGTCATCTGGCCACCAACCAGAATGTTAGAGACAGAGACACAACCACAGGACATATTTCAGCGCACGTTTAGAACTCAATGGGAGTTTTGATTCTACCAATAAATCGGGCAAAAAAAATATATACGTATAGATACTCAAAGCAGAGCAGTGCTCCAAATAAACGCTTTGGGACGTCCTCCCGACGTGAAAAGCGCTATATCAAATGCAAGGATTATTATTATTATTAATAACATCACCAAAACCATCATTTTCAGTGTTATTAGGTGCCCCATTGATTTAGAAATCACACACACACACACAGGGAAGGAGGCAGAACTAGTCAACTTACAATACACTAAACAGTTATGCCATATTTGCAAATTTATATATTCATATAGCATTTTGAAACATAATGAAAGAGCTTATTTTAAAGCGATGGTAGGAAGTGCGGGGGGGGGGGGGGGGGGGGAGATTGCATGCTAAGATAATCATCTACTGCATTGAGTTAAAACTGCTCTCTGGAAATCGGGTGCTAGCACAAGGTGATGGGTTAACAATTTCTACCGCAGGATCACCTTTGCATATGGTACAAGGTGAGGAAAACAAGAGGGAGGCATTGCACTCACTCACCACCTGCTGGTGACAGAGTAATGATAAGACATCATCCCATTCCACCCCACAGGTAAGCAAGTAGGTGGGTGGGTGGGGGTGTCAAAAAGGAGGAAGGTCTTAAACCATTTTTTTAAAAAAAACACAGAAACAACCCAGTTTTCAGCCTATTGCACACTATTTGTGATAAGGCACTATATCAAATCCAAGGATTAGTATTATTAGAATGACATTTACACAGTGTCTTTCACCCCAGATCCAATCACTACACTTTGAGACATCTTGAAGAGAGATAAGGCACTATATCAAATGCAAGGATTATTATTATTTATTATTAAGCATAGCGCTAACCAAGAGATATCACCGTGCAGAATGGTTAAACTCTGCCCCTTATAGAGTAATTGAGGTGGATAAATTACGTAGAGTTGTCTTTCTGTAAGAGTATTCCTAAAAAAAAAGGCTTTCCCCTCCCTCCTTTACATCTGCCTCCTATACAAGAGGCCGAATCTATGGCTGTGACCATTACAAATTCCTTGCTTGGAGAGAAGTATATGTACGGGACGTATTGGTTTCAAATGGCAAGCGGACAGACGCCTCATTAGGAAATGCTGAAAGATCAATTCTCTTCAAATCCAGATCTGTTATAACCTGACACCATTAACTTTCAAAGTTTTCAACTCCGAGTTTGCAAACTGCCTCCAGTCGCACATTGCGCAGTGAGAGGAACACTTTGTTTTGCAATTCTGGGTTGAACCCAACACTTTTTTTCCCACTCAATTAAGTGCCACACCTTAAGAAATTCGCAATTTTACAGCTGGTCACGGACGGCTGCTTTGACATAATATTTCAACTCGTGCAGGAGGTATTTTTTTTGGGGGTGGGGGGGGGGGAGGGCGGGCAGAGAGAAAGAGATTCGCACGGAAAATTATATTAAGTGACAAAAAGCAAATGCAATTGGTAATTAGTATAATCCTTGCATTTAAATACAGTGCCTTATCGTGTCTTTGAGATGTCTCAAAGCGCTTCACAGAATATACGGTAAAGTGAAATGACTGTATTTCGTGGGCAAATCGATTGTATGTGGTCAACGGGAGATTCTTATTTCGCAAGGAATCAACTTTGGTGCAGTCCTGAGAGAAGCGTCTAAAATGCTAACTTAAACCCTTCCCTCTCTCGCCCCCACGCCCCCGCCCCCCGAAAACAAGTTCAGCTTTAGTGATTTATACTTTTATTAAACGGATCACTGGATCAATGAAACACAAACTAAAGACCGGGTGCAGCGTTATACTTCCTTCGAAACCCTGGAGATACCAAAATATGGCTTGTAGCTCGTAAACTGTCTCAATCAAACAGCTTCCCCCCCCCACCCACCTTCATGCAATGGTCTGTCAAAAGTGTTCTCTTCCCCCCCACACCCCCCCCACCACCCAAACACACACACACACACACACATAGATTTCTGGTATTTAACTCAACCCTATTTAATAATTGTGTCCCCCCCCTAAACACCAACACCCCCCCCCCCCCCCACACACACACACCCTATAATTTCCTCCATAGGATTTAATACTAATCCATCCAATGTTTCTTTTTTTGGGGGGGGGTGGGGTGGGGTAAGAGTTTTACAAACCAAACCATCACATGATGACAATGTATAGAGGTTCTCTCTCTCTTCTCCCTGTACCTCTCTCCCTCCTATCCCCATCCCATCCCTCTCTCCCTCCTTCCCTCCCTCCCTCCCTCCCTCCCAGCAGGATAAACCAGCAAAAAAAAAGATCTGAACAGATTGCCAGTTGCCTTTACAAACACCCAGACAGCAGGGAGGGGAATGCCTCCCCTCCCACAGCAAAGGCAAGAGAACACAAGGGGTTTGGCCAACCCCATCCCATCCCATCCCTCCATCTCCATCCCATCCCTCCATCTCCATCCCATCCCTCCATCTCCATCCCATCCCTCCATCTCCATCCCATCATCTCCATCCCATCCCTCCATCTCCATCCCATCCCTCCATCTCCATCCCATCCCTCCATCTCCATCCCATCCCTCCATCTCCATCCCATCCCTCCATCCCATCCCATCCCTCCATCCCTCCATCCAGCGATCTATCCATCCACATCCCTCCATCCATCCATTACCTGAGCATCTGGTTTTAAACTCGTCATACTGTGGCCCTTCGGAATCAGGTACAATGGTATTCCCTTCGTATTTGAAGGTCGTCCTGGAAAATTGGGGGAAAGAGAGGCACTGACATATCAGACGCAGTTTTAGATGAGAAAGGGAACGAAGTTCAGGCTTTATCTCTCTCTCTCTCTCTCTTTTTCTCTCTCTCTTTTTCTTTCTCTCTCTCTCTATATATATATCTATATAATCTATATTTTTTTTCACACACACACACACACAGGGACTGACCAGCTAATCCCACTGCTGTCGTCTCGCACACGGTTGTACGCTTCTCTGCACAATTCCTTCTTAATCTTCGTAGCCATTTGGGGGGGCGATGGATGGAGAGTAGGACAGAAAGAATAAAGAGGTAGAGAAGATGGGATAGATGGATGGATAAATAGATGGATGGATGGATGGGTGGATGGATGGAATGCAGAGCACACAAGCAATGGAAAAAAAAATCCTCCTCTTTCTCTCTCCCCACACCCCCTCCCCACCCCCTCCACACACACACACACACCACACACTAAATTAAACAGTAAAACTTGGGCAGAATGAACCCACTCCCCCCACACACACACTGATGGCAAAAGATCGACGGTAGCAATAAGAGTAACAACAAGAAGAGCAAAGGGAGGGATGGATGGATGGATGGATGGAGAGCTTTGCCTGATGCTGTGGGACAGACAGACAGAGAGAGAGAGAGAGATACAGACAGACAGACAGAGAGACAGACAGAGAGACTGATGCTGATTGCAACACACACAGTGTTGGGAGGGACAGTGGTGATGGAGAAGCTGCTGCTATGAGAATGCGATCGTCTCCAACGAATGCATTTCAGCTCTTGGCTTTTTTTTTAAACACACACAGACTTTTTTTTCCCCCTTATTGGGGGCGTTGGTGATGTCGTATTTCCGTCAATCGTTTATATCCAACCACCACCAACCCATTCCACTCCCTCCCCCATCATCATCATCATCACCACCACCACCACCACCAGCAGCACCAGCAGCAGCTTTCTCTTTTTTTTTCTTGCCTTCTAACTCAAACGACTGATCTGCAAAACTGGTCTCTGTTAATAAGGGAAAAAAAATACCCCACTGACTGACAATTTGTGTCTCCCCCTGTTGGCATTCAGCGGGGAGAAACAATAAGACTGTCAATCCTTCCTCCCAAGACTTTCTCGAAGCGCTTCGCAGAAATATACTGTAACGTGGAGTGGCTGTATATATATATATTTTTTTTTGGGGGGGGGGGGGGCCCAAACACGGCGACCGATTGCGACCCTGCTTTGTCGTGGATTGAGTGACCCAATTATGTTTTTAAGGGATTTATTGCACCCCTCCACCGGAAAAGCGATCTGCCGATCGACTAAAAACCGAGTTCCTTACTTACTGCTCGGTCAATAGAGGTTTGCGGGAGTAAGGAAACTCGCCTAATGTTTCGCTTCTCTCCACCCGGGAATCGGACCCAGGTACTCTTGCTTGCAAGGCGTGTCCTCTAACCAATACGTCTTGGCTCGCTCGCCCCTCTTCGTCAGGTGGCTTTGTGGTTTAAAGCCCCAGGTGAAGATTTGAGGGCACAGTGAGGGTAGTGGGTGGGGGGAAAGTGATGCATTGTCACACATCATTCCTTTGGATTAAACTGAGCTCCTGACGTCTATCTGCCTTTTCAAGACGAGTGTTAAAGATCCCATTACTGCTGCAGACAACAGAATTCCTCACCGGGTTTCCCGGCTAACAATCCTCCCGATAATATTGACCATTTATTTGACCTTGCTGTGTGTAAATGGACAGCAATTACTTGGAAGCACTGTGAGACACCTCAATGTGTCATTGCAATACACAACCCACTGAACCAGCAGAAAAACCAAGAAGGTTGTTTTTGATTTTATTTATCTTTATTTGGAGGATTACTGGCTAGGACACCGGGATAAACTCCCTTGGCGTGGGATCTTGGAGTCCTGTAGCTCAGTGGTTAGAGCACTCGCTTTGCAAGTGAGAGACCTGAGTTCAATTCCAGGCAGAGGGTGAAACCTTGGGCAAGTTTCCTTACTCCACACAGAGCCTAATAATAATCCTCCAAAACCAAAACAATAATAAATTGGTCATTTTCAATCTACGACTGTTTGTGGGACATTGCTGTGCGCAATTGGCTGCCGCGTTCGCCCACAAATATACAGTCAATTCACTTTACAGTGTGTTCTGTGAAGCGCTTTGGGACGTCCTCTCGACGTGAAAAGCGCTATATCAAATGCAAGGATTATTATTATTAATTATTATTATTATTATTATCTTTAACATCCACCATAACAAGCAGACAGGTCCTTGGTTTAATGTCTCATCGGAAGGACGGCACTTCCGACAACTCAACACCCCCCCAGCGCCGGATTGGAGTGTCAGCTTAGACTGTATGAGTTAAAGTCCGGATGTGGGGACTCGAACCCGTAACCTTCTGACTCAAGATCAAGAAGCAAAAACCCTACCAACTGAGCCAGGCCGACTGACACACACACTGACACACACACTGACACACGCGCACTGACACACGCGCACTGACACACGCGCACTGACACACACACTGACACACACACTGACTGACTGACACACACACACTGACATACACTGACTGACTGACACACGCACTGACACACTCGCACTGACACTGACTGACACACACACACTGACTGACACACACACACTGACACTGACACACACACTGACACACACACTGACACACACACACTGACACTGACACACACACTGACACACACCCACTGACACTGACTAACACACACACACACTGACACACACTGACAACACACACACACTGACACTGACACACACACTGACACACACCCACTGACACTGACTGACACACACACACTGACTGACACACACACACTGACACACACTGACTGACATACACTGACACACACCCACTGACACTGACTGACGACACACACACACACACACTGACACACACTGACTGACATACACTGACACACACCCACTGACACTGACTGACGACACACACACACACACACTGACACACACTGACAACACACACACATGCACTGACACACACACTGACTGACTGACATACTGACTGACACACACGCACTGACACTGACTGACACTCACACTGACATATTATTGCTAAGAAAGCCATGTCGCATTGCCCTTTAAATGGACATGAGATGGGGCGGGTACCGCTTTAAGAGTTGCGATAGCAACGGCGGGGGTGGGGGCGGGCACCGCGGCGGCCGCGGATGCGCCGCGGCGTCGGATTGGTCGGCCGGACCAGGCGTCCGGCGCTAGCCGCTTCGCCATTGGTCGGGCGGCGCGTCAATCCCCGCGCGCGGGAGGAGGGGGGGCGGGAGCAGCAACGCGGCGCTTCCGGCGATGACCTCACGGGAGACGGAAGCGCCGAGGAAATGCCGGGCGCCGGCGATGGCGAGGCCAACGTCAGTGTAGACGGCGACCCCGGGACCAGAGCCCCGTCGAAACATCCCGGACCGGTAACTCAGGGCCACCCGGTGTTGTTGTTGTTCTGGTTGGGTGTGTGGGGGGGGTTTCGCGCGCGGCGTCGCCCCCCGTTCAACTCCCCGCCCCCGGGAAGCGCGGCCTCGGCCGGAGATGAACCGAGTGTGCGTACGTTTGTAGCCCAAAGACCACCCGCCCGCCCGCTTTCCCGCCCAACAATAGCCCAAAAGTAGCCCCCAACCCTCCAGGTTTGCCTCGGGAAAGGGCTTTAAACGTTGGGGGGAGGGGATGCGGTGGGGGAGGGGGGGGGGTAACGTTTGAATTCATTTAATTTAAAAGAAAGGCTTTTCCCCCCCCCCCCGCTCAAAAAAAAACTCGCCCAATTGGGCGCGAACCCGCCCCGCGGGAGCGGTGCCGCACATGCGCACTTGGCTGTGCGCGCGTGTGGAGGAGGAGGAGGAGGGGGGGTGGGGCACCTGTCAATCAAATCAAATGGGGACCCCCCCAACCCCCCCCCCAACCACCCCATCAGTCGGCACCGGCGGAGTGACCGAGCCGATCGATCGCGGTCGCCGTCCTTGTTGTCATGATTGGTTATTGATAATAATTTGCGCCTCGAGGAGTGAGGGGGGGGGGTGTGGTGGGCAGGAGTGAGTTGGGGGGCAGGTGTGTCCGTCCCCCCCCGACCCCCCCCCCACCCCACCCCCACCGACGCACTGTTGATCCACCCACACGCAAACAACGGCCAATTGCGTTTTATGTTGCAAGCAAACGAATGCCTGTAGGCGGCCCGAGGGGCTTCGTCGCCCGAAGGGAGGTGCGGGCGGAAAAAGTGTGGCCGCGCGTGGTGTCTCGGACACGTCCCTACCTTTACCAACGTACCGTCGGGAGTTCCTGCAGCGTCCTGCAGGGATTAGGCACTATTTCCCCCCCCCCACCCTCCCCATCGAACCAACTAGGGGTATGTTTCAGCACAGAAAGAGGCCATTCTGCCTATTGAGTCTGTGCATGGCATTGACCTTTTGGGAGACAGGTACCGTAGCTGAATCAGCTCTGTTCTCGGCGGTGGGCTCCTTGGTGGGAGTCTAGTACCCGAGTTAGACAGGTCCATAGTACTCTGGAGTACTGGTGGTGATTGACCAACTAGTCTAGCTGATCACTGAGCGTTGGAGGGGTCAACATGTCACTGGGTGTTGGGAGTATTTGCATTCAGCTTGTGCATAATCCAGCGAGTGAACACATTGGCAGTTGAAAACTGTTTCCGTGCATTCTTGGTTGCTGGAACTGGACACTGTTAATTAAGCACGTGCAAGGAGTTTGCACGAGATGGACAGGAGGCAAAAGAAATCCCTCCGCCGGATTGGAAAATTCTCAAATAGGATTACTTTGGTCAATTGTTCCTTGGTTAAGGTGCAAACGTAAGGTTAGGAACACATTGCCTGCCTGTCCTGGGTCCCAATTACGCGTGGGGGTGGGGGAGGCGGGGAATAATAACAGAGGTAATAAAACTAAAATGTGAAATGCCCGGAAACCATATCTGGTAATGGGTTCATGAACCTTTGAAAGTGTGTCAGCAATTGCATAAAGAAAATTAAAATGTTACGTTGTGAAGAGTCAGCTTCCAGTCTCTGAACGTCGGCCAGGCCTAAACTATTACTATTGTCACTTTGCTCTCACATTGTGTGTTTACTGCGGCTTCAGCATCTGTTTTATTCGTTTGGAAATCACATTGAAAACCACCAGAGGCTGAGCCTGCTTTTTTGGCGGTATTTAGATTCAGAAACACAGTCAGGTAGCCATCTGATTTAGCTTAAGAAACTGCCCATCAAATGGAAGAATTTCAGTAGTGCTTGTGTTTTGGACTCATTGCACATTGCATCTGAGATTTTTGATTTACGTTGCTTTTTAATTTATTAACGAGTAACATTTAAGTGAAGGCTGCCTTGGCTTTCATTACACCATTTACTAAGAGTGACCAGCAGGTGGCCAGACAGCAAAATGTCTGCTTCAAGCTGTCATGGACAGTATTACCTTTCAGTGCAGCCTGCGATCTAGCACAAGGCTTTGTCTTTGCAACGATAACTAATTAACCATTCCTTCATTAGGTGCAGCCAGGCAAGTCGTAATGGAGGGGTCCAGGCAGCCAAGAGTGTCTCGTCCGCACAAGATCAGTGAGTCATCCAAGGTTAGTGTAATGACGGCACCTGACAGCAAAAAGAAAGAGCAACCTGGTTGGTACAGCTGCTAGTATGATTGTTGAAGATGGTTCCTTCATGTTACATAACTTTCGTTTTGCCCACAAAATATACAGTCAATTCACTATACAGTATAATCCGTGAAGCGCTTTGAGACGTCTTGAGGACGTGATAAGGCGCTACATCAAATGAAAGGTTTATTATTATATTATTATTTAGCTGTAACTGTCAGCCACATAATGATCCTTGAGTCGCTTGAGAGACCTCACAAGGATCGACCTGGGGAGAATATCGGGTACCAGTATGCGTTACCATGTGACGGATGTATCTTTGTTGGATAAGTAATTGAGCATAATTCACATGAGTAACTGAGCTTGTGTTTTGGGGAGATCCCCAGCCTGTGCAGTATCAGCTGATTTTAGCTGGAATGCCACTATATGCACCTGAGCATACAATGCAATCCCAAATTATATTTGTAAAGCGCCTTTCACGTCGGGAGGACGTCCCAAGGCGCTGAACAGTCAGGGATTAGGACTTGTACGGAGGGAGGTTGGGGTGGGATCAGGGAGGGTGGCAGATAGGAGGGTGGCCAAAGGCACGGTCGAAGAGGAGGGTCTTGAGGCGTGCCTTGAAGGAGGCAAGGGAGGGAGCAAGGCGATGGAATTCCAGAGGGTGGGGGGCAGGGAGGCTGAAGGACTGCCATGATAGGGTGGGCCGGGCGGGGGACATGGAGCAGGCCGGAGCCTGCTGAGCGGAAGTAGCGGACAGGTTGATAAGGGATTAGCAGGTCGGAGAGGTAGGAGGGGCAAGGCCATGGAAGGGTGAGGATGATCAACTTGATCCTCTGAGGGATGGGGAGCCAGTGGAGCCGGGCAAGGGTGGGTGTGATGGAGTCACTGGTGCAGGAGAGGACACGAGCTGCAAAGTTCTGGATGATCTGCAGCTTGTGGTGGGAATTGTTAGTAAGCCTGACAAGGAGGGCATTGGCATAGTCATGCCTGGTTGTAATGAAGGCACATATGAGCATTTTTGGTGGGGGTGAAGGAGGAGGGAATCATCCAGGATTGCTGTCCAATTGCTGTTGGAAATGTGCGTTTATGGACACCTGTCAGGATGATATCAGGCACAGTTGTGATCAAAGCCTGTCCCTGTTGAATTGCCCTGTAACATTCAATGTCAAGGCTCACACATCACTTTACAGAAAAAGTCCTATGAAGCGATTTGAGACATTTTGGTGCCAGAAATTGCTATATCAAATTCAAAGATTATCGAATACTCTTATTCTATGTGATCTATGCCTTTAAAATGCCGAGAGATGTAGCTGTAAGCAGATTATGTGGACTTTGACTACACGACTTGATAAGCTCGGTTTAAAATTAACAAATGTCAAGAGAGGTCTTCCCTACTCTCGCTACTAGCAGAGGGAAGTTGCATCTGCCTTAGCTGAGGCACAACAAGTCTCTACTCTCAACGCAATAGTCTGCAAGGAATCAGATGAATCGATATCCCACACAGCCCACTTAAAGATTACTAAAGATGCTGCTCACATCAATACTGTAGGTAAAGCACAGTGACTTCATTTAACCCCTGAGCCCAACCAACATAGCCTCCTGCCAACAATCTCAAACCTCTCATTCCATATGTGTGTATATATATATATATGTATATATTGCCCTCCACCCTCCCTGATCCTAACCCCCAGCTTGGGTCCGAAACTATGTCTGTCTAGCGCCTCGGTATGTCTCCCGACGTGAAAGGCGCTATACACATGTAATTTTGTCTCTACAGTTCTATGCGTGTACCTGCAAACAATTCTGAGTCTCAATCAACTGTTTTATTTAAACTTTAATTTCTTTTTTGTGTTATTAAAATTGTGGATTGATAATGTCAATTTCGAATTGATTAGATTATGCCTCTATTATTTTACTACAAAAATTAAGTGTCAGATCAATATGGTAACTCTTAGATATACTGTCATTGCAGGTGTTCAGGTGGGCGGATCATGCTAATGAGGTCCTTCAGGGGCTGAATGAGCAGAGACAGAGAGGACTGTTCTGTGACATAGTGCTTATGGCAGACGAACAGAGTGTGTCAGCTCACAGGAACCTGTTGGCTGTCTACAGCGACTATTTTAACTCCATGTTTACCATTGGAATGCGGGAAGCTTACCAGAAGGAAGTTGAATTGATCGGAGCCTCCTACATCGGCCTGAAAGCTGTGATCGACTTCCTTTACAGCAGCGAGCTCCCTTTGGATGGTGGAAACATTGACTACGTTCTGGAGACGGCCCACCTTCTACAAATCTGGAAAGTGGTTGATTTTTGTTGCGAGTATTTAGAAAATGAAGTGAGCGAAGAGAATTACCTTTACCTTCAAGAGCTGGCCTCAATCTATAGCCTGGAGCGACTGGACTCTTTCATCGATAGCTTTATCCTGCAGAAATTTGGTACTCTTTCGTTCACGCCCGATTTTCTGCAGAACGTCACGGTCGAGAAACTCTGCCTCTATTTGGAAAGCAACAACGTACAGCATGAATGTGAACACGATTTGCTGCAGGCTGCACTCCAGTGGCTGACCCAAAGCCCCGAACGAGAGCGGGAAGCACGACTCGTCCTCACCAACATCCACTTCCCGCTGATACCAAAAAGTGACCTGTTGCACCGAGTCAAACCCGCTGTGTGTTCCCTCCTGCCCAAAGAGTCCAATTGTGAAAGTTTCTTGGAAGAAGCGGTGTATTATCACAACAACCCAGTGAGGCAACCATTCCTCCAGAACAAGCGCTCTATGCTCCGCTCAGACACCGAGAGGCTGCTGTTTGTTGGGGGCGAGGTGTCTGAGCGAGGAGAGGAGCTGAGCGACGACCTGTGCTTCCTGGATCCTGCAAAAGGACAGTGGTCGTCTGAAACCATGTTGCCCTCAAGACGGAGCCACCACTGTGCCACCGTTTTTGGAGGGTTTATCTTTGTGGCTGGTGGAAGTTCATCTCGAGACAACGGAGGAGATGCAGCTTCCAACCTCCTTCATAGATACGATCCTCGGTGTAACCAGTGGATAAAGGTGATTTCCCGCAGCCCCCCTCCACCCCCTCCTCTTTTATAAATTAGCGGTAATGGTATCCAAGCAATGGTAACCTGTGGCGGAAATAACACGCATGTGTGTAGAATTCTGCACCTGCAGTTTTCGACTGACTGTTCGTAATCAGTCACGGTTTGGGCCCAGCTAAACACTGCAGCATTTTCATTTTTGTAAACATAATGTTAAAATAGCGTGTTATTCCACTTCCGATTACTTCGCAAGGGTGAGCGGACCCGTAAAAAATGCCTGGTGGTTCTGCTTCGTTGACATTTTAAGTAACCACTCTGTCATTCAATGTAATAGCATGTTTATAAATTATTTAGGAGTCAGGCTCAGTGCCAGGATCTATCAGAGCTAGCCAGGATTTTAATTCAGAATCCATTTGACTGCTGTCACGTGTGCTTTTAAATGCATTGTCTCTTTAGTTCGAGAGTCCTGGGATATTTCACAAGCAAACATTCTTGATATTCAGGCAGGATTACTTGGCAATCGATGGATGCATTCTTCTATACCACGGACTGTGTGACAAGTCAAAATATAGTCATTTATAAGCTGCACCTGATCCTTTAACAGCAGAGAAGGCTGAGTGAAGTTGCAGTGAATTTGCAATATAAATTGATTTTCTTATTGCCAGTATGTCTGGTGTGGAAATGTTATGCAGATTTGTTCAGACTTTCAGTGGAGCTTTTGTAGAATAAACCAGATTAATCTGTGCACGTGCTTTTTAGGGGAGAGTTGCTAACTCAATTGAAGCTTGTAACAAATCACTAAAAGACTTATTTACTGACTAATTAACAACTTACCTGAGCATTAGCAACAGTTTATTCTGCAACTTCGTGCAGTCCCTGAATAGCATGCAGAACAAATGACTGCAGGTGAAATCTGGAGAGAATCCAGCAGCACTGCAATACCGTACAAACAACAACAACAAAATTACATTTATAGAGCGCGTTTCACGCCGGGAGGACATCCCAAGAGGCTAGGCAGTCAGGGGTCAGGACCAGAGCATGGGGGCGGGGTGGGGTAGGGGTGAGGGAAGGCAGAGAGGTGGGCGGGTGACTGAAGGCACGATCGAAGAGGAGGGTTTTGAGACCGGCCTTGAAGGAGGCGAGGGAGGAAGCGAGGCCAAGGGACTGTAGGATGGAGTTCCAGAGTGTGGGGGCAGAGAGGCTGAAAGCTCAGCCACCGATGGTAGGGCGGGTCGGGCGGGAGACATGGAGCAGACTGGAGCCCGCTGAAACAGGGAGCGGGCAGGTTGGTAGGGAGTCAGCAGGTCAGAGAGGTAGGAGGGGGCAAGGCCATGGGTGGCCTTGAAAGTGAGGACGAGGATCGTGAACCCGATCCTCTGAGGGATGGGGAGTCAGTGGAGTCGGGCGAGGGTGAGAGTGATGTGGTCACGGAGCCTGGTGCGTGAGAATACACCCGAACTGCAGAGTTTTGGATGATCTGCAGCTTGTGAAAGGAAGAGACCGATGAGGAGGGAGTTTCTATAATTGAGCCTTGATGTGCTGAATGGGTGGGTGAGGCACTCGGCAGCCTGAGGGGTGAGGCGGTGGCGGAGTCTGGCAATGTTACCGTACTGCATACATAGGAAGAAAGTTATAGATAATGTTACTGTTTCCCAAGGCATTGACCTATATAGCGTGCAGAATTTGGCAAATCGTTGTATTCAGTTTTAACTTTCAAGTCGTTCTTCTGCAGTTCTTAAAATAAATTTGCAGAAAATGGGCTTCAAATTAAGGCACAGTTTTAAAATGCTACGGGGAGCAAATCAAGACCCGGGTAGAATTTCTCCCCCAAAAGTGTTTACCCCCCACTGTAACACTGGCAATTTTAACATCTGGTCCAGACAACTCAAGTATGGATTGTGTTCAGAATGTCTTAGTGTCTTGCAACACCAGTGAACTGGATCCGTTTGCAAAGCCGACATTTGGAATGAAAGAGAAATTGGTGTCTCATTTCTGGGAACCAAGTTTTTTTTTCTTCTACTTACTTCACTAATTCACCCTGCGGCTTCTCTGCATTGGCAAAACGAACGGGCCGTCAGGCTGGAGATGGGCTGCAGGGCTTCCACTAACACTGGCCTATAGGAAGTTCGGAAAAGCAGCTCAACATGATTGACACTCACCATAGTTTTGGCCCACCTGCTGGGGAAGTGCCTGGGCACCACTCATGTTTCTTGCCAAGCTTAAGAGATTATAAAGTCTACGGTCTTGTTACCACTATCATGCAGAGACCCAAAAGTGAAAGCTGCCTACTTGTGTATATGCACAATTCCAATGCACATTTGCAGTTAATCCCCATTTAAGTGTTGTGATTGTTTATGCTTCAAGCCTTCTGAGTATTTCGGCCTCTCGCTCTCTCTCTCTTTCTATCTCTCCTTCCCCTCCCCTCTCCTTCCCTGCATAAGTGAGTCACAGATTTAGCACATCTCTAGTTCAAACGATCCATAAATAGCAAAAGGCCCTTCACTGGAGCCGATAATGTGCTGAAGGAGGTGACTGACGGCCTGACACTGTCGCATGTTGCAGCACCTCCCAAGGGAATCTGCTGTTAGCTGATTCCTGCTCTTTTAAATAATAATAATCCTTGCATTTGATATAGCGCCTTATCATCTCGTTGTGACATCTCAAAGTGCTTCACAGAATATATTATATAAAATTAATTGACTATATATTTTGTGGACAAAACGTAGCAGCCAATTGAGTGTCCCACAAACAATCGTTGATTGAGTGACCACTGTTTCTTGGGATTATTATCCCTAGAAAGTGATCCGCCTATCGACAAACAACTGGGTTTCTACTTACCGCTAGGAAACTTGCCTAACGTTTCGCCCTGCCCGGGAATCAAACCCAGATCCTCGCTTGCGAGGAGAGCGCATTAACCACTACACTAAGGAGCTTAAATTCAATTGAGGACCACAAAATTCCTGTGGTTCTCATCAAACCTCAATTTTAAAGGAATAGTTAAAGTTATTTGTGTATTGATTTGATATATAGCACCCTTCAAGCGGGGTAGCGTCCTGGAACGCTTAAATACAATGGTAACAAAAAAAGTGTTGTGAATAATGAATGAATTGACATGAATCTTCAGTTGTAAAATCATAAATAATTTGTATCCTAATCATTTTAACACGTTCAACCCATGAATTACCTCGACACATGTTGAGGATTTTACGATTATCGTACTGATATTTATTACATGAGAAGGAGGGCAGGGAAGGATTTTGCAAACTGAGCTGGGGGTGGGACAGTCGGTGTGTGAAATGCTGATCAGCACAGAAGAGATTGGTCACAATCGCTGTTGATAAAGACCCTAACTGCTGGGGAAAATCCTACAAAAACATGTATTCTAGAAAGTAACATGGAGATTTGTGTTCTGTTTCGTCATTCCAAAAGAGTCTCACTTGTAACCTGCGACTCAGCTACCCTCTAGTGCCTAAGCGATCATCTTTCATGTGTCAGTCCAGCTGGTAAATGCTGGCAGGCTACAGTATTTGATCACGTAGTAAATATAATTCTACTCATAAATTACAGCCAAGCACCAGTCCCACTCTGACGCACTTCAGCAGTTACTGGATAATGATCAGGAACCTTAGATGAATTCCCCCCCCCCCCCCCACACACATCCATCTTTTTGGTCCCTTCCCTCTTTCATAGGCCACAGATGTTGAGACAGAATAGGATGGGAAACCGTGGCGGGTTCAGGAGTGAGGTGACTAAAGACGCAGTGAGTGGTAGTTTTTTTTTAGAAGGGTTTTGAAAGCGAAGCAGGCGTGTGCTAGGTGGATGGATTTAGAGAGAGAGTTCTAGAGCAGTGATGGCCAACCTTTTTTGGCCAACCTTTTTTTTTCTTCCAAAATAAATATAATTATTATAATAATTTCACAATATTTTACATTTCTTAGATTGTCTTGTGTGTTTTCTTAGGTTGCTTCCATGAATCAGAGGCGAGTGGATTTTTACTTGGGTGCCTTTGCAGACTTTCTAATCGCCGTTGGGGGCAGGAATGAGAACGGTGCTCTTTCCTCTGTTGAGATCTACAACCCAAATAAAGATACCTGGTTCTACGTTGCTGGTCTACCAAGGTATCGTACCTCATGAAATTTTCATTTTGCTCCCCTGCAGCCTCGTCGATAAAGGCACGGCCCATTGTAGCACTAAGGCAGAGTTGGAATATCTAATATCTCAGGATACAGCATATAGTTTGGAACATGACATGTTCATGCGACTGCCAGAATGGTGGAAGACAAACTGGATGGACCTTGGTCTTCTTTCGTCTGGCGATTATTATGTTCGTCTGGAAGCCACTCTCCTCACTGCACAGAGAAGAATGTTGCTCTGATTCCTGTTCTGTGCGGTAGACTGGTGGTTGTGGATGTAGAGTAGCCTGCTCGTAGAATGTTTTCTTGGACCTTGTGACACTTATCAGTTTTCAGGCATTTTTGACAATGTGTCTTCCCATAACTTGCTGTGGATCTGCTCCAGGTAGTGACATCACTAAAGGGGACTAGCGGTAAGGAAAAGCCAACTTGAGATTCACATAGCAGTTATAAAAATGTACACTTTTCATAAAAATCCCCTGGCGTTACTATTCCTTCTGTAAAATGAAAGAATACTTTCACCAAACATGTTGAAATACTTCTGTTCCCCAGACTTTAGTTCCCCTTCGATGAAGATTCTGGAACTGAAATGACTGTTTTTCCTGTAAAAGTGACCTTTCCTGCCCTCTACTTGTTTTGCAACTCAGGGAGAGGGCAATAATAATAATAATTGTTGCATTTGATATTGCTCCATATCACATCGCCGAACACTTCACAGGCTATAAAGTGATGTGACTATATGAAGGAGAAATGACAGCCAATTTGTGCACAGCAATGTCCCACAAACAGCGTTGGAGTGAGTGACCAATTTTATTTGGAGGATTGTTGGCCAGGACACCGGGATAAACTCCCTTCTCTTTTTGAATAGTGCCATGGGATCTTTAACATCCACCTGAACAGACAGACGGGATCTCGGTTTAACATCTCATCCGAAGGACAACACCTCTGACAATGCAGCACACCCCCAGCACTGCATTGGAATGTCAGCCTAGACTAATATGTGTTCCAAATCCTGACGTGGGCTTGAACCCACAACCTTCTGACTCAGAGGCAAGAGCGCTACCAAATGAACCAGGTGGAGGCTTATGCGGAGTATAAAAACCGGCACCGACTGGTTGGGCCGAATGGCCTATTTCCACGCTGTATCGTTCAATGTGATTCTGTGTAGTATTTCCAATACAGTTTGATACTGAAAGATAGGCATCAATATAGTGAGGCAAGATGGAGGGAATGAAGGTACAACTCCAAAGGCAAACCTATATGGCTAAATGGGTAAAAATATAATATTGCGAGCATATGCGACAGTAAGTGCGAGTGTGTTTTAATACCAGCACGACACGAGGATTTAGATGTCCAACTGCTCAGAACGCCTGCGTTGTGTTAATTCTGTAACCCTACCCTTGCCCTCCACTACTCTTATGGTCATGAAATCTCCTGCGCCTCTCACTAATTAATTCCTGATTTTTCTTTGAATCAAACCTAATGCGTGATTGCACCATTTCTCCTTCATTGTTCTGCCGTGTGTTCCATCTGATCTTGCACAGTAACTACTGATGAAGTGCACTTGTACATTTGAAAAAATTAGATATTTATAAACCAGCCCATCATCATTTGATTGAATTATAGCCATAGGTTCTCTCCCACGCCTACACCAATTTATGCAAGATACATGCTGTAATTCACTGTTTTATTCATGTGATCTTCTATTTTTCTTTGTCACAGATTTACATATGGACATGCTGGGACAATACATAAGGAATTTGTGTACATCTCAGGAGGTCACGATTATCAAATAGGACCTTATCGAAAAAACCTCCTTTGCTATGACTATCGAACTGACGTTTGGGAAGAAAAGAGGCCGATGATAACTTCTCGAGGGTGGCACAGTATGTGCACACTGGGGGACCATATCTACGCTATAGGCGGCAGTGATGATCACATCGAGTCTATGGAGAGGTTTGATATTTTGAGGGTGGAATGTTACAGTCCACATTGTAATCAGTGGACCAGAGTTTCCCCTCTGTTACAGCCCAATAGCGAGTCGGGAGTCGCAGTTCTGAATAAAAAAATTTACATTCTCGGTGGTTACAGTTGGGAGAACACGGTGTTCTCAAAGGCTGTGCAGGTATACGATCGAGAGAAAAATAAGTGGTTCCGTGACTCAGACCTGCCAAAAGCGATTGCAGGCGTCTCAGCTTGTACTTGTTTACTGAAGCCGAGATCGTCAGAGAAAAAACTGAAGAAAATCATTAAAAGAACTGCAACACATAATAACTGACTAAGTCCCACAGAAGCTAAGGATATCTGTTTTGTGTAATTCTATGGGCCTAGAGTAAGTATGCGAAAATGATCATGCTGGCAAGTTGCTCTCGTGTAGATTTGTGAAATACAACCTATTCTCTTTATTTATAGTAAATGGATGTACTGTTCTGTTCCTGCACACAACACATCATCCCACAGTGTATGAGCAAAGATGGTTATTGCAGTGTTATTGAAATATTGTGAAAAAGCAACCTAGCATTATTGTTTTCTCTGTAGAAAGAGGGTAGATTTACTAGTTAATCATCAATTGCAAGCGTGTACAGGAAGAGATACAGTAACATACATGAAAGTCATACTCGGTCCTAAGATTATTTGTGTATATAGTCTGAAACAAGGTAGATAACCTGCCGCTTTACATCCTAACCACAGTTATCACGTGCATATGTACCATTTTTCATGTGTCCAAACTCAGTAGTTTTACTAAGATGTAGTATGCAAATGGTTGTTGAAATAGAAAGATGTTGCGATTGAGCTGTGTAAAAGTTTTAGGTTGAAAGAATGAGCATTGCAAGTTAATCACTATCTGACAATAACAGTTGCAAGGTTCTCTTAAAAGGAGTTGAACAACGAGCAGTTAATGTGCTCTATATTGTTGTATTGTCGCTCTGAGATGCTACCCTGCGTGGAGGGTGTTATATAAGTCCAAGTTGTGATTGTGGTGGAGAAAGTGACAACAGTAATTATGTGCTTATCATAATTTTAATCTATTCGAAAGTATAATTGAAATATTAATGCAACGGTTTACTATTTTATAGATTAATTAGTTGAACTGCAAAGACAGACCATGTTTATCAGGGAATTGTTTGGTTGCTTCAGCTGAGATGTTAAGGTATATAGGGTTCTGTTAGTAACAATAGCACACCAGCACAGAAGGAATACCAAGGTTTGACAAAGTGCATTTATCATTTATTATTGACATAGATTTTACATTCGGCCTCTGTGCTTCTCCAGGCGAGGGGTGGTGGTGGGGGCACATGGTACCCGTTCAGCCCTCAGCAATGATGCTCTTAAGCTCGTAATGTAGGGCTAAGAGGCCATTCCACCCCCTCTAACCCCCCCCACCTTACGTTAACCCCTCCGCTCTACGTACCTAAAAACTAGCAGTCTCCCATTTAGAAGGAATTCTGTGTTTGTATTTGGAAAACTAGCTCAGGGCAGCTTTGTGGTTATGTTTCAAAAGTGCTCTCCTGCAGTGAGAACTAAGGACAACCTATAAAGAAATTCATACAATTTTAAGGTGTAAATTTGGATTGTGTCTTAATTTGTAGTTGCCATCCTGATGTTTTCCATTATTGTGGACGGCAGTAAAATGTGAGCAATATTTTTTAACCAAAAATGGCTTATATCAGCACATCATGATTCAGCTGGAATCTAATAATCACATTTAGCAGAACAATAACAGCACAAACGAATGTAATTATGTGCCCAAATGATTATTTTATTTATTCTGAAACAATTAAAGCATGTTTTGCGACTGACCATGAGCTCCAAACCTTGATTGTGGAATATAGCAATAATGTACAGTTAAGAATTTTTGCTGTAATTTTTCACAATTATTACAATTCAGAATATAACTGAGGACTAAAGCACAGATTTATCTCTTTGGTTCATAGATTTTTATTTAAATTGTATATCCCCTACTCCCCTCCCCACCCCCGGTAATTTAAAGTAATTATTGCAGCACGTTAGGATTTTTAATGGAAGAAGAAAATGACCATTATCTATAACAGTGATATTATTGTTCATTTGGATTCTTATGGGAATTATTTTTGATGTAAACACTTGTGTTCCTTCTTCTCCTTCCATCTTTTTACCCCTTCCTCAGGCTGTACTCTTTTAATCAGCGCAAGCTTGGATAATGTGGCCATGTTCTGTTCATCCATCTCTCTCGTCTGTGCAGGTAAAATCAATAGGCTCCCCAGCACCATTTACAAATCCTGGTTCCTTTCTTGGAATGATGTCGACAGCAGTCTGCTGTGGTTACCTGGACCTCAAGGCCCATATACTTGGAAATATGATTCATTCAATCCCAATTTTCATTTGTTCTGTATCACTCCATCTGCAGTAGTTGAATCGAAATGTGCAGAGAATATTGGTTTTGACTAATTCTTGAACCTGGGAATACTGCAGCTTTCAATTTAGTGGTTACTGTAGCACATAAATCTTGGACCATGCACCAGAAGCCTGCGGGGATATCACAGCACAGTCTTATATATGTTTTATAGAACAAAGCAGTAAAATGCAATCAAATGATAGCTGTAGACTTGTCATTGACATCTTCTTGTATACTTGGTATATTTCTGCAGTGCAGGTGCTGTCAGTTACTTATAAATATATTATATATATATAACAGGTGTGTAGATAACAAGGGCATAAAAAGGAGGGGAGTTATGTTTCCCATTTGAATGTGTGCTTTGTACTGGCAATTAAAAATATGCAGTATTTTCTTTTACAAACATTTGGTGCTAAATTGTGTCCTGAAAGAAAAATGGACTTAAATTAAGCATGATTGCATGTGCTATAATTTTAAGAGACCGGTGTTTTGTTTCCAAAGTCTTAACAGACATTTGAAATATAGACTACAAGAATTGTGTTTAACCTGCAGTTTGCTTTGCAGGCAAGGCTGCTTTGATGTGTGTGTGTATATGCAGTATATATATATATGTGTGTATATATACACACACACAAGTTGTAATTAAAATATGTGGCTTATGAGGTATGTATTTCTTGAAATTAACAATTTATGGTAAACTAATAATATAATTAAATCGTATGCACAACTCATGAAATCACTAATTGTTTAAAAAAGCTCACTTTCTACTGTACCAATTTACATTGTCCACAAAAATAGAATTCTAAAATGCCACACAACTGCCTATTTATTCCTATTTAATCATTTTAATTTGATCTGTTATAACTCAGCTCGTCCTCATGAACCACGAGTGTCAAATCTACAAGTATGTAAACGTATGGGAGCTCGCTGACTCGCTGCCCTCCAAATATCTTTCCAAATTGTATTCTCCATTCTTTGTACCAAATAAAACCAGGTGACTAAGCTTTCCATCACCAAGTGGCCCTGTTTGCTGAAAGCTGGAATACAATAAATAAACTTACTGTACTCAAATTCAATAGATGCAAATGTTTTCACAATTGCTTTGCTAGATGAACTCTTTCAAAGGTGTACAGTAAGCTGACGTATTCTTGATTGACCAGTGTGAATGACTGCTGAGTGCTGAGAGGTATAGAGACTAGTCCCCAAGTCTTCACGTCAAAGATCTAAGGTAGGTTCATTGCATGTGTACATGTACCATGTGATTATCTTGTTTAAAGTGGTGATTCGAAATTGGTTGATTCAGGAAAGGAGAATGGATTCTCCTCAGGATGCTGATAAATGCTGGAGACTTAATTACCAAATTTTGTTTATGCAAGATTTTACAGCTTCATGGTCAGATCTGATTTCAAGAGATTGAGTTGCAGCCGATATTGTGAAGACTGACAAATGCCAGAATGTGTGTATTTCTGCATTTAAAAAAAAATCTTCTGTTATCTAGTTTACAAAGAAACAAGTTTAACACGTTTTTCAATGTAAATCGAGTCATTTTTGAGCTCAAGCCCCTCAATGCCATCTGTTCTTCCTTTACGACTTAAATGTGTCATCGTCAACCACCTACATTCACTCGATTGTTATCCCACAACTGCATTAACATGTGAGTGAATTCTGACCATTGAGTTGATCCTTTGAAAGTCGTTTTCCTCGGCTTGCCTTAGACTTTGTTTTTGTTTCCGCTGCCTTTAAATAGCAAACTTTAGAACTCGGTACGGCCATGGGAGGGCCCAGTAATCCGTTAACAAACCCCATTATTCACTGGAACAAATTCTTTATTTAGGATTTTGTAATCGTTCCTTCATATTAGAAAAAAATTGGCTGGCAGATGAGAACGTCACACACCCAAAAAAAAGGGTTGGTTACGAGCGAACGATGTTTGGAAAGTAACTTGCGTTCTTTTAAAATGCTGAGTTTGGACTTTGCCAATAGTAGTTGCACATCGCAGTTTGATGACAAAGCACATCGGATAACTGAAAGTCCTAGCAATGGGGATTATGTGGTTACTTTGTATTTCTCTCCTGGTCTGTTGCTTGATGATCTTTCACACACTGTATTGAGATGAAAATGGGAATAAAAGCATCCAACAAGCACCACTTCGGGCGCAATAAGCACAGAATAAGACTTGAGTTTGAAAATCAGTCTCCGTAGCCAGTTTATTAATTATTGGGATTCCGAGAATGATCTGTTTTTATTTTTTTTTACGGTCCCTCTTGGGAAATCTGTTTTGAAGTTCTCTGGTGCAGACAATTCTCGATGTAAACGATTGAGCAGGTTTCAGTCATCCTGAATTAGTACTGCGTCATTTGTAAATACTGTATATTAAATTAGGTAGATCAGCCTGGCTCGGCTGGTAGCATTCTCGTCCCTGAGTTAGCAGCTTGTGGGTTCAAGCCCCATAGTCGAGGCTGACATTCCAAACGCAGTGCTGGGGGTTGCAATGCATTGTGAGAGGTGGTGCCTTTCTGATGGGACAATTAAAACAGATTCTGTCTGCCCGATACTAAAGATCCCACCACAGCACGATTCGGAAAGTGAAGAGAGAGTTTCACCTGTGTCTTGGCTAACAATCCCCAGATAAAGTTGGTCATTCTCTTCACGGCTGTTTGTGTGACATTGCTGTCTTCCCGATGTGAAAGACGCTATATCGAATGCAAACGTTAATAAGTAACAGCAGCATTCTGACGCTGGAACATACATAGCACACAGTATACTGTATTTTGGCATGTGCACCTTTTAGCTAAGTAAGATCACTGGAGAGATTTTAGTTCCATCCAGATAATGTAGTATTTTAAAAATGTATCTTGTCGTGCTATGTGATGGTCGTGTTGTACAAAATACAGTGATTACTAAAACTCTCAAAAGTCTCAATAAACACTTCTTAAAATTGTCATCTTGCAGTGTATGAAATATTTTTGTTTGCAAAGGAACGACCGGGAAATCAGAGTTCTTTGTATTTAAAATTTGTAATGAAAATTTGGCGCCTTGGGACTTCCTCCCGATGTGAAAGGCGATATACAAATGTAATTTGTGGTTGTATCTGAAATAATATTGATTATAACAATCTTACTGAAAGACTAAGATGCACTTTCTGTTCATTTGAATTTTACTGTTCAGAAATTATTCAAATATGCAGGTATTTAAATTCTAGATATTAAACAGTCAAATTAATAAACAAAATTTCAACTACAGTATTGGAATCAACTTATTAATTTTTAACAATGGAAGAAAAATTCATAAGATCAGTCCATTTGTAGAGTATCAACTATCAACCCTTAAATCTTCCCATTTTTATGCTTGAATAACTACATACTTATTTTAACTGTAGAAAAATTAAGTGCACAGTAGAAAAGTGGGACTTCACTACGAAGAATGAAGGGTAATCTGGAGGAGAGAGGCTGTAATAGATGAATGTGTTGTGTGTTTTATGAATTCTTATTTACATTTCAGAATACAAAGGACTGTATTATAAATAAATGAACCTACATTTGCACCCATAATGAGCCTCACGTCGTATCAGTTAGGAACTGCTTCAAACAAGTGAACATCATGTTCATTTTTTTTATTGGAAAGAAGAATTACCAAGAACCAGTTATTCTATTATTTACCACAATGTGGGTAGCTAGAACTTGATTTCTATTTAGTTTTAAAGAACACTTTAATTATGGAGAACAGCCCAGTGCCAAAATCAAGTGAAAAGAGCTGGGTCAACAGTCTTTCCATTTATATTGGTGCAAATTGCGTTCTTTTTAGTATCTACAGTGTACTGCGTATAATTACAGAGTCGGGACAGACAGACGCCATGCAATTATCAGGATATTTAATAACCCAAAGTTCATTTGTGGCTCCACCTTTCCACTGCTCTCCGTGCTGCCTCTCTTTATACCCCCCGTCTGGCTCTCTTACCATCGCTCTCCACACTGCCTCTCCACCACATATACATCTTTCCCGGTTTACTCGTCAACCATTGGAATTATCAAAACTCATACTATTATTTCCAAACTATTATATGAAATCAACTGATTATCATTCATGCAATTAAGTGAATTTTGCAATTATCCGATATGCATTTGAGCGGCGTGCAACACTGCAAACTAATAGCTGAACAATTAAATGAAGTACACAATTATCCAATACGCAATTAAGTGGAGTGCACTATATTGAAGCAGTTCGAACATTGCCAACATATACAAGAACATTGGTCTCCGAAATGATATGGTGTTAGCTCTGATAGCTGACTAACCAAGGCCTCTTAGGTGTGTCCGCTGTCTTTCTAGTTCGTGGTATTGCTTATCTGGCATAACCAGATATTAGTTTGTAGGGGAAGGGACTCTGGACATAATGACCACTTTGTTTTACTTAGCTTTCCCTTTCCTCCCTCTCGCCTCTCCACCTCAACACCACCGAAGACCGCAGATACTATTTGAAATTTAGTGATGAGGTTGTAGAGTCCTATAGCTCAGTGGTTAGAGCAGTTGCCTCGCAAGCGAGAGACCTGGGTTCGATTCCCAGCAGGGTGAAACCTTGAGCAAGTTTCCTTACTCCACACAGAGCCTAATAATAATCCCTCCAAAACAAAACAATAATAAATTGGTCATTTTCAATCCACGACTGTTTGTGGGACATTGCTGTGCGCAATTGGCTGCCGCGTTCGCCCACAAATATACAGTCAATTCACCTTGCAGTATATTCTGTGAAGCGCTTTGAGACGTTTAGAAGATGTGAAAAGCGCTACATCAAATGCAAGGATTATTATTATGACTGCAATTTTGGATATTAATTTATGTGTAAGGTTGATAAGCAATGTAACAGATGTAGCATATACAAATTATTACAAAATTCATATTCACATCACGTAAGGATAACATTAAGTTCAATTTATCAAATATCACCAACGAACATAAGAATTGAATATTTTGGTGGTAGCTGGAAAAAAAACATGAAAATGTAGTTTCAGGATTAAACAAAATTTATTTAAGGGGTGGAAATGAAAAGGAAAATCTTATTTCATTCGGTCTCCAAGACTAAGCTGGATACTGTAAAGGGATCTAGGCATCCAATTTTAAAAGTGGAAAGACCCCAATTTATTTTGTAAAAGGTAAATCATGTTTACAGGACTGGATGATCCTTTAATTCATGCCTTTCATCGCCCTGCACACCAAGGTTGGATGACCATCATAGTTGTTGGTATTCTATCATGCTTGAGAATATGGTCATTGACCATGTGCTGTTCTCTTCCTGCTTTGCTGGCAACAAATAACTCCTTACTGTTTATGTTCCAAATACTCCCTAAAGTTTATTGTGAAAATATCTGTGGTCCCAAACTATCTAGAGGAGAACCTCAACAAGCATCAAGCATGGAAAGCGACAAGTCCATTTGGCCCTTTTATGTACAATCTTCTGAGTCTGCAATCCATACAGTGCCAAAAACATCGAAAGTAAACCCAAAACAATGCGTTGCTTTGCCAAGGGCAGCAGAAAATGAAAGCAGGGCACAGGTTCAGGGTAGCAAAGAGTGGGACAGCAGGAAATATTTATTTTACTAGAAGGTAATTAACAGTTGGAAGGGTGGATGATATCAGGTTGCTGTTCTCGTTTAAGAAACAGATCAACGCTGTAATGTCGTGGGATGAGTATTCTGAGATACACTACTAATAATAATCCTTGCATTTGATATAGCGCTTTTCACGTCTTCTGGACGTCTCAAAGCGCCTCACAGAATAGACTGCAAAGCGAATTGACGGTATATTTGTGGGCGCAACCGCCGGAGTTTTGCCGGCTGGGGGGGGTCTGCCACACTGGGAGGAAACCCAACAACATTTTCAATCTACGACTGTTTGTGGGACATTGCTGTGCGCAATTGGCTGCCGCGTTCGCCCACAAATATACAGTCAATTCACTTTACAGTGTGTTCTGTGAAGCGCTTTGGGACGTCCTCCCGCCGTGAAAAGCGCTATATCAAATGCAAGGATTATTATTATTATTATTATAACAACAACAACTTGCATTTATATAGCTTCCTTCACACGGGGGGGTGGGTAGCAGTTTCTCGGAGCCCTTAACATTGGCGGAACCTGACGCCGAGCCGTGGGTGGGGGAGAAGTGACCGAGTATCTGAACCCAACATCCATCCCACTTCCAGGAGAAAATGCGCGGCAGTGGGAACCATAAGCGACTTCCAAAATTTTTAATAACAGCAACAAATAACAGTAAGGGTTTGGTCACTTCCACCCGCGGCCGCCGGTGCGAGGCCGCCCAGGGGGCCATTGGCCGCCGCGGGTCGCCCACAAGGCACACGGTCACCACCGCGTGAGACGTCCGGGAGACGGGAATGAAGGCGCCGTCGCAAAGGCATTCGGATTATTATTATTATTATTAATATTGTCATTTTTTTTTGGGGGGGGGGGATCGCCATCGCTCAAGAGTGTATCGCCCCCCTATTCCCTCCCTCCCCCCCCCCATTCTTCTTCACCACTTCCCTCCCCCTCCCCCCCCCCCCCCCCTCCCCAATCCCACCCCCACTTCGCTGGTTGGTCATCCTCACGCCAGGTATCAGCTTCCACCCGGGAAACGACCAATAGGAGAGACCGGCGTCCAAAGCGGCCAATCGGATGCCGCCTCCTCTCTCCCCCGCCAATGGCTGAGCCGCACGATGAACCGACCAATCAGCGGAGAGCGGGCGGGCGGGTCAGCCAATAGCAGCTCGGGGTGGGGAGGGGGGTGGGCGTGTCGGAGCGCTGGGCGGTGGGGAAACCGGCCAATGAGAGCTGCGGGTGTTGGCGGCGGTGGGGCGGGACGGACCAATGGGAGCGAGGCGAGGGGTTGCCCACCCCGCCCCTGCGCGCAGGCGCGGCGGCGGCGGGCGGGCGACGGACGGACGGACGGGCCTCACGTCCGAGACAACATGGCGGCAAACGGGGAAGCATGAGTTATCTCATTCAAAGGCAGCGAAAATGGCTAGTGACAATTTAAAGGTAAAAAAAAGGGGGGGAGGTAGGGAGAGAGAGAGGGGGGGGGGGGGGGCGGGGAGGTGAGGGGTTGTGTGTGGGGGAGAGAGAGAGAGAGAGAGGGGAGACTTTAATGTGTGTGGTTTTTTTTTCCTTCTCTCTCTCTCCCTCTCCCTCTCTCTCTCTCTCCGCCTTCTTCACGCGGGGAGTAAAGTACACACGTACAGTGAGGTCCACGTCTGGGGCCCCTCCGGGCCTGACTGCCCCCCTCCCCTCCCCGAGAGGCCCGGAGTCTCTCTCTCTCTCTCTCTCTCGCCCCCCCCCCCCCACCACCCGCTCGCTCTCTCTCTCTCTCTCTCTCGCATCCCCGCACCGACACCACGCTGCTTCCCCTCCCCCCACCACCACCCACTCTCTCTCTCTCTCCCTCCCTCCTTCTATGGGTGTTTCTCCTAAGATGTCCTCCCCTCGTTGGCTCTCAGCATTTATTCCTCTCTCTCTCTCTCTCTATATATATATATAAATATAATATATCTCTGGTAATTATAATATACACATTTGTAAGATTTCTAGTGTTCGATGCAACGAGGGTTCTCCCCCCTCCCCCTCCTGTTACAGGCCGCTGTATAACACATTATAACAAAAAAATGGCACCCTTTATAGCCACATATATATATATATATATATAATTGGGATAAGGGGGAGAGAGAGAGAGAGAGAAGGGGTGGAGGTGATGTCTGTTTGAGGAGGGGACGAACCGGTTGATGATTCATTGCAGCCTCTGCATTTACCGGGCGGGCGGGTGGTGCCGCAGATTGAGTGGGTTGTCACATGGAATTGGACTGAAGCTCTGAAGAAGAACAAGGGCAACACGCCACGCTCTCCCCCCCTCCCCTCTCCCTCTCCCCCATCCCTCCCCACGGCAGCGACAAGCGACACTCCCTCCCCTCTCCCTCCCCCCCTCTCTATCTCTGTCCTCCCCCTTTCCCCCCCAATTTGGAAACATCGAAAGCGTCAAGAGGCGTACGTGTGGTCCGTTGCATATTTAATATGGACGGCGGATGGTCAGTAGTATGGCGGCCAGAGAGCTTGGGGGGTGGTGGTGGTGGGGAGGGGGAGCAGCAGCAGATCGTCCTGCACGTGGTGTGAGGGCAGTTACTTATTGACGCTGCTGTCGGGGACCCAGGATCACGAATAAGTTTTGTGTGTGTGTGTATTTGTGTGTGTGTGTGTGTGTGTTTTTTCAGTGTGGGAGGGGGTGGGTTCAAAGTCTCCAATCGGTATTATCAATGCGGGTTTGCACGGTCACCCGCTTATCTGCCCTGGTTTGTGGTGACTGGGAAGTTCCTTTCACCGCCCCTAAGTTTCTTATCGGCCTCAAACACGAAAACAGTTCGACTGCCTTCCCCCCCCCCCTCCCCTGTTGTTTGGTATTTTATATCCCCACCCCCCCAAAAAAAAGTGGGAAGAGGTTGATTTTATACATGTTGGGGTGGGGGGGGGAAGAAAAAAGGCAAAAGAGATGAAAATGCTTACCATGCGATTTGTAACGTGCAGCATGCTCAATCTGACCCCCCCCCCAAAAAAAAAACTACTACTACTATATTATGTATGGGAAGCCATCTCTTTAAAAGCAAAAATAAGATGAAGAGAACATCAGCTGTGTGTGGGAACCCGCCCGGTCACGACTTGTCTGGATTTTGGAAGGGTAAATTTTAAGTCGACAATCCAGTTCTCGAGTGAGTTACCTGAGAGATCATTGCAACAAGAATCGATGGCTGGTAAAGTGTATTTAAACGTTAAGAAAAGGAGCGGTCTGAACGGATATACAGGTTTGCACGTTTTACCTGGTCTTGAGGTGAATTGTTTTTTTTTTCTGTTTGTAAAATTCACAGTGTGTGCGATTTTGGTGAAGTGTTTCATTCAAACTTGGTTCTGCAGATCCAAACCCAAGCATATTTAGGCTGTCGGTTAGAATTTTTTGAACCGAGTATCTGCGATTGCGCTTCATGCTTCTGCCGTTTAGTGCCTGCACATGGATGGTGGGAAATCGTCAGCCAAAAGTGTGCGCTGGGTTCTTTTCCACAGAAAATAGCATTTCAGTAGGATTTTGCTCGCAGCCTGGTGGGAATCTTCTGCTTTTCAGTTAAAGGTAAATCCGATAATCAAGAGGCGGGCAGTTTGAACAATGTAACTAAAAAAATATTGTGCAACAAGTATGACTTTCCACTTGTAAAATAAACTGGATCTTTATTTGTGCACAGTCCACTTTGTAATTAGTTATTAGAATTTATAAGTGAAAAACCCACGCAGTAACATTTCTAATTTGCGTGAACTTCTGGCAACATAATAATAATAATCCTTGTATTTGATGTAGTACCTTTCACATGAGGACATTGTCACAGAGTGCATCACACGATTTATGTCATTACTGTAGTTTGTAGGCAAACATTCTATGTATAGGCAGGATGCATTCAACTCTGGTTTGAATACTGTAACATGGTGATGGGTTTCCACGTCTGTCAAGACACCCGGCTGTCCAAAAAAAAATCAGTCTCATCTTCCCCCTCAATGTCCTTCCCAGTTTGGGCCACTGGTATTGATCAGAAGTACTAGCCTAGACCGATTTTCTATCCACCCCACATAGCCCAAGGGCATGAAATCCAATTGGTGTCTTAATCCAGTCTTGCTTATCAGATAGCTTGGCACATGTCACAACCTTCTGTTCTGTGGCCTTTATAGATAGTCACTTTGTCCACTTGGCCAGTGTCAGTCTGCAGTAGCAGTGTGGTGAAACTGACCACACATAATTGGAGTCTAAATTGTTTTCGGAAATATAGAAAAACAAGAATTCTGTAAATTCTCATCTATTTTGGTGAGTAGAAAATATTTAAACAGATAGAGCACTTTAATTATCATGGTTGAAATAGTGTTTCTTTTAAACTAAAATCCCCATCTACTTAATTAGCACTCAACTATGAACATATCTTTTTTACAAAAAAACTAAGGTTAATACTGTGCTGTCTTTAGTTTCCTTTATACGTTAGCTGCTAGCGGGGTGTCATGACATCTTCTGATGACCAAAGGCTCATATTTCCCAAGTAGTTTTATGCCAGAAATTCGGTTAAATTTGCACCCTTCTAACTTTGAAACTTTTACACCAAAATGATAAAATTGATTAGTCTTGCTCCCCTGATGATTTGGTTAATTTAGAGAATGAGTAGCAGAGGCTTGGAGGATCGTACTGAGCTGGGTTAGTTGATCTTAGCCAAAGTACTAACATTGGTTTCAGCATGAGGGTTTGGGAAGGGAAATTGAGCCTGGGTTCCTACAGGAGGTGAATATCAGGTGAGGATTGAATAGGACTTGGTTGCAATATCTGTACAGTCCATTTGGCTATTGACATTTCGTGTCAAGGTTTGGCACTTAATAATGGTGAGATGGAACCATGCCCTCAGGAACATAGAAAAGGACAGGAGTTCTGCCTGAATGGGAAAATATTGATTAGGTCAAGGGAATGGTTGAAGATGTACAACAACAACAACAAAATTTAATTTTTATAGCGCCTTTCACAGCGGGAGGATGTCCCAAGGCACTGGACAATCAGTGTTTCGGACCCGAGCTGGGGGTTGGGATCGGGGAGTGTGGAGGGTGGGGGAGGAGGGTGATTGAAGGTACGGTCGAAGAGGAGGGGTTTGAAGGAAGCAAGGGAGGGAGTGAGGTGGAGGGAATGCGGGATGGAGTTCCACAGGGTGGGCGCTGAGTGGCTGAAGGCCCACTCGCCAATGGTGGAGCGCGTGAGGTGGGAGCTTGAGGCAGACCGGAGCCCGCTGAGCGGAGAGAGCAAGCAGGTTGGTAGAGGGATAGGAAATTTTAGTGGTAACTATGTATTAAAAGTGTAAATTCTGGAGTTTCTTTTTATTATTTTAATTTGGGCTGAAAGGAGGAAGTTCCAAATTTTAGCATATATGTGTAAGAATTGTCATAGCAGGATTTAGCGTTAAGCTCGTAAGACTAGTTGTTGATTTGTCACTGACCTACCACCATAATAAAAAGTGATGTGCTTGTTGTAGGGAGCATAGATCAGTGAACACAATTTAGAACTGCAAAGTATTTGTCACAAAACATATTAAAATGTTTTAATCTCTGTCTAATGAACCAGTTTAACTGTAAACCTTCTGTTTTCTGCTTGGCAATTCTTCAGAACCGCACTTTCCCTTTTTATCACCCTTTTGGACTAAGTTTAAATACTTTCTTTCCCGAATATTTCTTCCTATAAACCTAGTTGTGAATAGATTTATTTGTAGTTTTTTTTCTCTCTAAGCTACTCAAAAAACATTAGAACATCATTTTAATACTTTTGTAAATTCATCTGAGGTGCAAATGGGTAATCAAACAAGGTGGGGAGTGAGAAGAGGCAATTCTCGCAAGCAAAAACAGCTACCGGAAAATGGTATACAAGTTCCTTTATTGGCTAATTCTGATATTTTAATGTATGCTTAAGTGCGTATCTTTCTGCCTACAATGTAAATGAAGCTGTGTTAGGAGAACACAAAGGCCAACCATGAGGTGGTTTCATATGCGCCTTGAGAGGCAGCAATTTTAAATACTGCCTCTGGTGTTATTGGCCTCCATTTTCTGTAGCCATTGGCTGAGTGGATGTTTAAGCTGCCCAGGGCAGACTAGTCATGCATGGCCTTTATTGACCTTCTCTAAACATGAGGGAGATTTCTGGGATGAAAATGAAAATTTCAAACCTAACTTTTAAACAACTACCATGATCTCCTTTGCAGTATCTCTTATTGGCGTTGCTGCTCTGGAATCAGTCTAGTTCTGTATGCAGGTAGGTTCCATAAAATCGGCAGCTAAATTAATGCTACGATTAGCTTATACTCCAGAGGCTCGGTAAAGTTTCAATGAAAGTTGCAATTGCGACAGCGTCATTGGGCATCATGGGAGTTGTTTCCTAGTTCTGCTTTCGAATTCAAGATCCTCATCCTCACCTACAATGCCATTTACGGCCTCGCTCCCTCCTACCTCTCCGGCCTACTATCCCCCTACCTACCTGCCCGTACCCTCCTTTCCTCCGGCTCCGGTTTGCTCCACATTCCCCGCCCCAACCGCCCTACCATCGGTGGCCGGGCCTTCAGCCTCTCAGCCCCGAGGCTCTGGAACTCTATCCCCCAGTGCCTTCGACGCCTCCTCCCTTTCCTCCTTCAAGGCCGGTCTCAAGACCTTTCTCTTTGAACGTGCCTTCAGCTCCCCCGTCGACTCTCTACCCCCTCCTCGCTCTCTCCCTTCCCTCACCCTGACCATTTCCCCCCTGCTCGGGTCCTGACCCAATGTACAGCGCCTTGGGACGTCCTCCCGACGTGAAAGGCGCTCAATAAATGGAATCTTGTTGTTGTTGTTGAACACATGTGGGTTCCTGCATAGAACCAGCATGTCATGATTGGAGTGATGCCATTGTCTAACACTTGATTTTATTGCTTGGTGCACTACACTGAAATCATCACAGAACCAGAAGGCAAAATAAATATAGTAGAGGTTCGGAGAATAACTTCAATCACAAAATGCAGTTATACAGCCTCTGTTTTGTGCCTTCAATATGGGAGTTATACGCCAATGAGATGATATATAGTTTACTTGATTAACTGCACATGCCTACATCTTTGCACGTCATGCTCCGTCGCTGTAAAGCGCTCTGGGACACTACCCTGCATGAGGGGAGCTATATAAATGCAAGTTGTTGTCTTTTCATGATATCACTCCCCCAAACTCCTCCACTATTGGTGAATGGCGGTCAAGTATATTGGTGACATGCCCTCAACCTTGTTGAATTTACAGCAGTTGTTTATGATGATGCCAATAAATGCGTCGTTAATAATGTTCCTTTCACATTTGTGCAAAGGTTTTTAACACCTGTGACAGTTTTCATTATATTCTAATGCCATTAGCATTGCAGCTAAACAGCTGTTAATGGTGGAATGCAAAGTGTTTTGAAAATGTTTCCGTTAACTATAGCTTTTTCAATTCGGTTTAGACTTCCATCTCAGGCAGACTGCATTCTAAGAGACTTCCTAGTTTTAAGATCCCATAATCTCCTGTCTGTCGCTGATGATTGGTGGCCACACATTAGAACTTTGCATTCAGTCTTTGTTCACAGTCCAGGTTGACAATCCAGTTCAGCGATGGGAGAATGCTGTCTGCCAGTGCACGTAGAGGTCAAATATCCGACTATGTCTGTGCCTACTATTTGAAAAAGAAAAGGGAGTTTTTCCCAGTGTCCTGGCTAACAGTTCCCCAGATAAATTTGTCGTGCAATTCATGGTTTGTGGGATGTTGCTGTGTGCAAAATGGCTGCTTTGCCTATCTACAGGTGCATAGTGATTATCTTTTGTCACTTGCTTTTGAAACGTTTCAAGGCGTTAAAAAGTGCAAGGATTATTTAGTTCATTTCTTGAGCTACCAGGGATCTGCATACACACAAAATGCAAAGATGTTTGAAATGTGCATCACCCCCTGTCAAGGCCTCTATTTGTTCAATATCACTTGCACTGTCGCAAGCTCTGATTAAACCCAGTATTAGATTCTAAGCACGTGAGTACAATTTCAATACTGAAGTGTTCCAGTCCAATTTAGTGACTGATTTGTTTGTGCTGGTCTAAATACTGCACCAAACTGTATGCTGATCTGGCATTGGTGCCAGATCCTCAGACTGCTGATTCATGTTGTCTGCTCCAACATAACAGCTGGAAGCAGCAATATGAATAAACTCTGGTCTTTAGACTTACCGGCATGAATCGCCCCATGCCTTTGCACAGCCAATAGATACTTGCCAATAAGTTGAATGTGTGTGTGATCGGTTGAGCGGGCACTTTGGGTTCCTCTAACTCGGAACGCTGCTGTGAATGCGCACGTAGAGTAATGCTTCCAGTTCTTGAAAACCTAGCAACTTTAGACAAGTATGAACTTGTGAATGCAAATGTGATGATAAGCTATGCCAGTGCTGCTCTTTGCACATGTTTGCTGCGATACTTCCGTGAAGGTTTATTCCACATTTAGACATGTTGTGTCATTTTACTGCATGTGGATTTTATTTATGCTCCGAGTGTAATGGTTGCTTCCAGAAGTTTGCCATCGTAGGGACATAGGGAGTAACTTTGTTCTGATTGAGAGAAAGAAGTACATTCATTACATCCTCAATCTTGACCTTTCCCAGTGAGGTGAAACGCACTAGATTACAAAATTATAACATTTTGCATTCATAGAAAATTTGGCGAAACGAGGACAAGTTTACAAGGCTATGGGGAGTGAGCGGGGGAGTGGGATTCATTTGAATAGCTCTTTCAAAGAGCCGGCACGATGGGCCGAATGGCCTCCTTCTGTGCTGTATGAATCGCTGATATATTCTGTAGTGAAAACTTGATAAGACCACATTAACAGTGTGTGCAGAAGGATGAAATTGTAGTTAAAAAAAAGTTCTCTCTATGACAGACGAGATGATGATTTAACCACTCCTTTTTTTAGATGCAGCCCTCAAGTTCTCCAGCAGAGGGGGTAAATGTGGATTGTCACAATTTCTATGTCTAGCAATTGCTTTTGAAGCTGTATAAATGTTAATTGGGTGGGGGGGGGGCGGTGGGGGAGGTCAGATTTTGTGTAATGGCACCTTCGTCAATCAGTCAAACAACCAGTTGCCATTCGTTGGTTGGACTTGTGCAAACAACCATTTGAATAAAATATTGGAGGGCTGTTTTTGAAATGGCATCTTCTGGTTTGAGATATTCCGTTGAGATTACAAGGACCAGTAAGAGCCAGGGAAGAAGACGGTAGAGAGAAATTCCTTCTAGGAACTCCTGTGCTAGAAGGTGTAGAGTATTATGTGCTTTCGGGCCAGGAAAGTTCCTTTTTAGGTGATGGCCTTTCTGCAGGAGCGTTACACTACTCAAATAGCAGTTACTCAAAGAGCAATTGGATGTTCTCCAAGTTTACTGGCACAATTGAACTACTGAAATTGCAAGTCGTAGGAAGAGAAGGGTATTTCCAAATTATCTATGAATGAATGCATGACACCAACAGTATTGGCTACAGCTTAGCTTGTATAAGATTGCCTAGATATGATGACTGTATTCTGCCTGCTTGTATTTTGTTTTGCTATTTATTACTCTGAAGTCTGAGACTTTGCTCTAATTCTAATTACGCTCATCCCTGTAAGTATATTCACAATTTGGTGAAAAGCCCCTTAGGTAGCTATATATTTGCTCAGAACTGTAGAACCAGGAAGAAATATTTGAGCATGAGCGCATAAAGGCTAATAAAAGCAAAATGAAATGGGTCATGGGTAGAGAATTTATATAAATCTTGGTAGTTCAATTGTGAAATCTAATTGTTGCTGGCAACTAGATTTCCTGTGCAGTTGCAACATACTGTACTAAGTTGGAGATTGATGTACTAATGTTGATGACTCTTGAGTATAGATTATTTTCTTTACCTCCCCTTGGGCACCAGTAAATGTTTGATATAGTTTACAGATTCACGTGCATTAGGGCATGGAAGCAATTGCTAATCATGTGATTGCATGGATTAAACTAGTACAGTTGGCTAATAAAGGCACTGTATAGTTAGGTTTGGTCGTTCAAGATTACTTTTACAGAAGGTAGCTGCAAATTAGCATGTATATCTGCAGGGGATAAATGTTTTGTTTTTACATCAGGACATCTTTATAGTTCTTTGATTTGATTCATAGGAAGGTACAGCTCAGAAACAGGTCATTTGGCCCATCCAGTTCGGTTGGTATTTATGTTGCACACAAGCACCTATCCTAGATCATATCCCAGCTTTCCCACCGTATCCCTCAACTTTATTCTCTCTTAACCACGTTTCCAGTCTTACAATACATTAGAATAGTTTGTGGAGTAAACATTGTCCTGTTTTGTCTATATGGCATATGAACTGGGAAGAATGCAGACAAGTTAATGGAGTGTGCGTGCTTCCCTAATATTCTAGTTGGGAGTCGTAGCATTCAGCTATTTAAGCCATAGGATATCAAATTCCATCCCTGGGGTTTGTTGAGCATGTCAAGTTTAGCCCTATTGCTGACAACATTGCTGTAAACTGAATGACGTGGCACATATGCTGGTGTGCTTCACTACTGCATCTTGCGGTGGTTTCAGCTGTGATCTGCAACCATCTGTGTACCAGGCATCTAAAAGACGGTGTAAGCTGGGGAAAATAGGCCAAATGAAACCCTTATTCTGCAAGTTAAGATGTATTACAGTTAAGAGTGTACTCGCTGTGGTTAGAATCCCAGTGATTAGTAATTTTCAGGCAGCAATACACTGTTGGTTTATCTAGCCTACTTTATCCAACTTTCTGCCCAGCTCTCATATTTTAATAACCTTGAATCGTTTCCATTTTAAGTGACTTATTACGTTTGGAAGCTCTTTAACATTCCTTGTTCCATTACCTGTACTGAGAGTTCCACATGTCAATCACCATTTTACTTGAAACTATAACCTCTGATTTTTTTTAAAAAAAATCTGTCCGGTGCCCTAGCCACCTGATCTGATCAGGTGGCGAGGGCACCGGACAGATCTGGCTGATCTGTATGTCAACTCCAATTATCTGCTCTTGCCCCGTATCCCTTAGTATCCGGACTTAACAAATATTTATGCACCTCAGTCGTAAAAATGCAAATGGATGCAGCATCCACAACCTTTTGAGCGAGAGCGTTCCAGCTTTCCACTACCTCTTGGGTGAACAATTCCACTTTTTTTTTAAAAAAAACTCCTTAAACTTTGCTGTGCAACTGAGAGCGTTTCAGACTTTTCTGTGAAGTGATGTGACTTGTAGATAAAGGCACTGTGAATACCAAGATTTTTATCTAGCAGATTGTTGACTGGGAGTTTCACTGAGAAAAACTGTTTTTGAACAGTGCCATGGGACCATAAATGTCAGGCCAATGGGACCTCGGTTTAACATCTTATTCGATGGACATTGCAGTGCTCCTCTAGCCTATGAACTGAAAGTCCTGACCTTAGACTTGAGGACTTTGAGCCGAGAGTGCTATCGACTGAACCAGGCTGACTCCTGGGCTTTGAAATTAGTAGGAATTTGAAACTCCTGAGATAACACTTTTAAAATGGCCATGGCCAAGGCAAACACATCGTCTATGTTAGGAAATTCAATGTAATAGCTGCCATAACTCAAGATGGCAGTCATACTATTCAAGATGACCACAAGAGCTGTTTAGCTTGATTCAAGAGGGAAAATAAAACCAATTTATCTGTTCAGTTGTTTCATCCTCTGTTGTTGCTGATCCATAATTTTAGCCGGTCCGTTATTTGTAATCTTGCCTTTAGCCTAGTGGATACCAAGGGTAATTCAGATTGCTATTCGAATTTGGTTACCAGTGAAGCCATAGCAAGTAGCTTGGATTAATGCCACCTGAAAATGTGATTCTCTTGCCTCTGAAATGTTTTTTTCTTATTTTTCTGCAAATTCTTCTTTTTGACACTCATCTGAAAGTGCGGTACTGTTTAGTAGGAACAACCAGTCTCCAGCACTTCATCTAAGTTGTGTGCTGACTAAGACAGGTCAATTCAACATAGGCCAACAATTAAAAAGGGGCTTATTGACCTGTATAGCTCATTGCTACACCATCTAGTACACTTGCCCACAGCCTTTGATGACTACTCTTTTCACTTTTATACTTGAAAAAAGTTGTTGTAATACTCTGCCTCAGTTTAGTTTAATGTGATGTTATTTGCAATTGCCAATTATGAGTTCCTGAAGACCAGCGAGGGTTGAGTTAAACTTTTTCTTCAGGCTGTTGTGTTTTGAGGCACCATCTGTTTTGCCACCGCCATATGTGTCTGGTCATAAACGCCTGTTTGTTTAGTCCGTCAATCCAGTGTGTATAACAGGTTTATGTTGAATAATAAAAAGGATATCTGAAGTATATGATTAGACTTAATGTTTTACCAGTGATCAATACATTTTTTACAAGTTACATGGATTTTTTAAAAAAAAACTTTCATGCAATACAGCATTTTTAATTTAGTTATCTCAGCTTGGTCAATCATTATTCTGGGTAAATTCTATTCAGGTAGTACCTCAATAAAAATACTTGCATTTGATATAGCATCTTATTTTATATTTTTATATATATATTGTCATTGGTGCTCTGCATTGTGAGGTGCCATACCTTCAGCCACTATGCCCCGAGGCTCTGGAACTGCCTTCCTCACTCCCTTCGCCTCGCTCCCTCCCTTCCTATTTTCAGGTCTCTATTGAAGACCTTTCTTTTTGACCGCGCCTTTGGTCACCTTCCACCCCCCCCCCCCCCCCCGCCGGCTCGGCGCTCTATAAATGTAATTTTGTTGTTGTTGATTCTGGCTATTGAGGTTTTACATAACCCAATTAGGTTAGACACACACAAAGTTGATATGGATAATATTATTTGTCAGTATTTCAATGTTTTACTATTGAAACACAATCTTCTGTGATTGCAATCACACATAAAGAATTTGAGTATTCATTTGAAGGAAGTGAAAAATTGTAGTCCATTGTCCAGATGCTGCAGAGAAATACAATAATTTCCTCAATTTGATCAAACTTATTGCATTGTACACTTTGAAGTTATTTAATCATCCAGAGAATACATGCACAGAATCCTGGGCGACATGGTTGGGACTCTGAATGAATGGTTTAAAAATTGAACGGATAAATCACACCCTAAATGGATACAGTACGCTCACAATTGATCAATCTAAGTTAAATTATTTATTTTTCTTTCAGTGTATCTTTGGGGAGTTCAGCCCTGATGAATTCAATCAATTCTTTGTAACATCGCGCAGCTCTGTTGAGGTAAGTGTGTGTTTTTTTTTGATGAATGTAACCTGTTTTGGTTCATTTACCACTTGGCATTCATTTTCAGGTGGGCATTTTGGCTGCTGGGATTTATATTGTATAACAAACTGCTGCCCAAACTGAGTGTGGGGTGGGTTGTAATGTACTCATCACATGATTTGGGTTGTAATGTACTCATCACATGATTTGCCTATGTATGCACAAGCAAGCTTGGGTAGCAAGTTCTGAGTTCTGTTTCATTGCAAAGCCCAGTGCTTGTAGTGCCTGATGCATCATTCAGTGCTTTCTCAAGAGGCTGTGGTTAGTAATATAAACCTACTTTCAGCCTGAATACTGCCTTTACTGTCTGTTTGCATTAGTATGGATTTGTGAAGGCAGACCCAGAGCCGCACATGTGTACTTAATGTCCGCATGACGTGCTGCTCCACAGCCTCTGACTCTATAGGCATATTATTGTGATAGAGAAGAGGTGATGGGACAGGGACCTCTTTTCAATTGCTGAAAATAGACAGAAGACTTGCTGCACCATGTTTGATAAAGTTTTTTAGATGTGTGCTCTGTATCAAAACAAGACTTACCTTTTGCTTTCTGTGACACTGACTTGCATTAGCACCAGTTTGACAATGGGAATATAATGTTGCATACTTAGACCTTACAAAACGTTTTTGAGTACAACACAGCAGTTTCCTTTACAAACATATCACTGGGTACCATAGATAAAACTATGTGGATTAGCAGCTGTCTTATTTGGAAGTAAGTGTGGTATGGTCACCCCTTTGTTTTTCTAACCTGTCTGTTGTTTAAAATGTGTTTTCTGAAGTTCGTGAGTGTAAAAAGCGTTAGCCAGTCTGAGTGCAGTTAGTAATTAGCGATTCCGCTCGGGGAAAGTGCCAAAGTTCGGTAGAACTGGCGCATGTGCGTTATAAATATATTGAGTAGCCCTTTAAATACTTCATTTTAATGTATTTGAAGTTTTTAATCCTTATGGTGCCATCAATTATGACTTTAGAGTCCGAGGTAACTGACTATCCAATGTTTCCACACTATTGGATGGACCTACACATTTTCCTTGAGGCCTGAATGTTTGGACCCTTGTAAAGAATGCAGATTAATCTGCTTCCTCTTATTTTTCTCATCCAAGTCCCAAATTAATTCAGCATGCTATTGATGGCTGACGTTCTAACATCACTGTAGTGCATCTGAACTAATTGGACCAATTAAGTCAAAGCAAAGGATTTATTTCTCATGCCAGCATCTTTTTAAAATGGTTACTTTATTGCTAATTTTTAATCTGCTTTTTTTACTATTTTTGCTTGCTCAAAAGTATTAAAAGTATTTCTACATTGTTTGTTGGTCTTCACATTAATAGATTTATTCATAATTGTGTTTATTGTTTTGGTACTGATTTTTTGTTTGTTTTTGGCACAGCTCCCCCCTTATAATGACAGAGTCTTGCATGTCAGCCATTCAACCGGCGGTAAGTGTTATTTCAGTGTATTTCTTTGCCTTACAAAGTTAAATAGGAATGGAACCAGTTAAAGCACAATTTGCTTATGCGGGAGCACTGTGATAGAATTGCTAAATATTCTTTGTAGTATTTTCTCATTTGCTGTAAGTTAAAGGAAGATCATTGATCATATGTCCTTCTCTGTTCTTAGTACTGTTTTCACTTTCCTTCATTAACTGCATTCTATTCACTCCCATTGAATGACATGGAAATAAATGTTTAGCTTTTTTAACGTGCAGACTAAATTACCACATTTCATTGATTTGGTGAATAGATTATTTAACTTGACCAAGATGGTTTCTGCAAATCTTGATCCGAGCAGACTTCTTGACAAACTAATTAGAATTCATCTGTTTTGTGATTGTGTAACTTTTTTTTGCACTCAGTGCTTTTGGCTGAATTTCACCAATACTTCTGGGTCCAAAATGGATATGCCCCAATTTTTCACCGCATCTGGTCATGAAACCTTTTACAATCACTCGTATCCTTAATGTACAATGCAAACTTGCATTTGGTTCTATTACTTCATATTGATGTGACTTTTTTCAGGGTGCAGGGGTAAGGTAATTAAAAATCTTTTGTTCCAGTTTTTTAAAAAAATTTAAATCTAGAGAAGGCACTTTAAAGGCTAACGTTTTGTTTAAACAGGAGACCGGAATGATTCTGACACTGAAGAGAACGAGTCGGAGCAAGCTGAATTGCGGGACAACGTTTACAAAGTCTCCAGTACGCTGAATCCGCAGGCACCAGAATTTATACTGGGATATCAACCGGCACAGAAATCCTTAGACAGCTTGCCTGAAGAAACTGCCTACAGCTCCATTGACTGCCAGTTTGGAGAGGGTAATCTTTCTCTGGATAGTGGCAATTGCCAGGGGAATGATGATCTGGTCTACCGTGGGCAAGGCCAAAGGGAACGCAGGAACAAGAAGAAAAGACCCCCTGGTTATTACAACTATCAAGAAGGTGCGAGTGATGCCGGTGGCCCTTCTGAGACTTTGGGCCTTGTTAATGGACATGTACTGAATTCAGGGCTGAACACTATCAGCCCAGAGGAGGTTGAATTAATCAGTGAGAAGGAGATTTCTGAATCTCCAGGAGCTGTTTCTTCAAAGGCTATTCAGAGGACTTGTGAAAGCCCTGAGAATAATGCGGACTTCATTAGTGGAGCCTTATGTAATGACACTGTCTCCAGTGCAGTAGATGAAGCCAGGACTGCTGAGCAGCCTGGACTTGAGCTTGATGCCAACACTGAGATTAACAATAATGAGGCTAACGCTGAGGTTAACTCCATTGAACAGCCTGTTCTGCTCTCGGAGACTGGAAAGAGTAGCCCAGTAAGGACAGCTGTTGCACAGTCATGTGCAGGCACAGATATTACCGTTGATGGTAAAATCGACAATGGACAAACACTGGAATCCTCTGGTGATAGCAATGCTGTGACACTTCCTAGTGCTGCTGATGGGGAAGGATTGCATACTGATGACAGTACAGAATCTGAGCAGGACAAGCCTGAGGATGTATGTTCAACTGAGCCAGAGCAGACTGCCTTGGCTCCCTCTGCTGCTTCTGCTCCTTTGCCTGCCAAATCATGGGCTAGTCTCTTCCACAATTCAAAGCCCTCTTCAACAGGACCTGTGGCCTATGTTGAAGTGAAGTGTGTACCTACCAGTGTTCCTGTTCAGGCCCCTGAGAAACAGCCTGAAGCCAGAATGGATATACCTGTCCCAGTGTCTGAGGATGCTGCAGCTCCAAAGATTGCAGGTAATAATAACTATGAATTGCATGGTAGTTAAGAATTCAACCATCTCTAGTCTCCTAGAGGGAGATTTTATGTTTGATAGTTATGTTCGATGCATTTAATTGTTGTCATTCAAAGTGAAATGTCATTGTTGTGCAAATACGTTTTTTTGAAAAACATCTCCATTCTCTGTGCATTCTTAACAAGTACTTAACAAGTACTGTCAAAGGAAACCATCGAAGCCGATGGGAGAAGTGTCTGTCTCTTATCCATCTGAATTAGTCAAGTATTTAAGTTGTGGGATCATTTCTTGCCCCTGTTCATGAAGATCTGGACCATTCAGTTCTGTTATAAAGATATAATTTTGAGTTGGAATAGAGGACTTGAGACACTAGCCTGTGGTGTTTTCAAAGGGTAGCCGGCAGTGGATTTAACTGCTCCTATTGCACTATAGCAATTGCGTTTATATTGTAAAATTCAAATGCTTTTTAATTAAAGGATTGAATTGCAATAAATGACTATCGCCACAAGGTGATGCTAGACATTCATGATTACTCCCTATAGCCTGTCTTGTCGGCACTGATTTTTAAACGTTTTTTTATTTGAGGTACCGTTTTCTTCCTCCAGTTAGTGCGCGATGGTGTTCATTAATCCTCCTTTGTCACCTATGATCTTACTGCTCCAATTTCTCTCTTACAACCGCTGTCCCGCTCTGGGATGCTACCCCGCTTGAAGGGTGCTTTATAAATGCAAGTTATTGTTGTTCCGCTCCACTGTGTTGTGTTAAATGTCTGCTGATCGAAACCTCAGAGATGTTTAGGTTTCAAAAAAAAAAGGAACCCGAATATTTGTTTTATGGATGTGAGCCACCAGTGCTGGAGAAGAAAGCAGCCTCCGCTTCCCACCCTATCCATCCATGTTGATCTCTTAAGTGAGACTGCCAAATTCTGTGCAACTAAGGTTGTTCTTGCATTATGAACCACGGCAAACTCTTCATTTAAACCTCTTGTATCTTAATGGGGAACAGACTTTTATTCCATCCTTAATCCATTCTTAGTCTGAAATGGTACCATTTCCAGCAGTGCTTTAAATAGATAAATGTGTAGTTTGTTTGTTTCTTGAACCTCCCCCTCCCCCGTGTTTTCGTGTCCTCAATGCTCCAGTATGTTCCTTCGCTACCTCCTCCAAGTGGCTATTCATGTATGTGCTCTCTCTGTGAGTGTTAGGAGATTGTTCAACTGTGAGAAAGCGATCACAGATCAGCATAATCCATTTCTCGCTCAGTGTTCGTACACGTGCACAGTTTCCACCAGGGGTCATTGGATAGCTTTCAGGAGCAGAACCTTTTTTTCCCTCCACTTTGCAAGGTGTTCTGAAGCCAATTTTAGGCACCAAATACTGGCTGAGATGAACTAACTCAGCACAGACTGGGAAACGTACCGCATATATTGGTCTGTATACCGCCACCAGCAGGAGCTTTACCCACTCAACCACCAGAGACGCTGTATATTTCTGTTGTAAAATGTTATTTTCATTTGAATCCTATCGAGATCGGTACTCTTGAGACACTATCTTGTGTGAAGGACACTATATAAATACAGGTTTTTGTATTAAGTAGAATCTCCAATGTTCAATTGCTGGGTTTAGCAATGCATTGTAGTATATTGTATGTCATGGACTTGAGGCAAATCTGAAGCATCAGCGGCTACTATGTTTGTAGTAAATTAAATGTCGCCTTGAATTCTTCACTGCAAAATCGTTTTATCGAAATGAACTGTGGAGATGATGTTACTATGTTATTGTGATAACTGCTTACCTCGCTATAAAATGGCCTTGGGAGACCAAGAAATCAGTTAAGTTGCCTAGCAATGTGTTGCCTGGCTAAGTCTTGAACGAATTGGAGGCTGTCAGGAGGAAGACTCGTGTGAATCTAAATGCATAGAAGTTGGTTTCACCGTCTTTGTGACAATTGAAAAAGTAATTTCCTTCCCAATTGTTTGTAGGCTGTGTTTGTAAGTTAGATTTGTTGGTAAATATCAGTGCTTCAGATGCTGCAACTAAATATTCTGTGCTTGAAAGATTTTTTTTTTATCAGTGACTTTATCCAACCCTGCTTAAAAGGTGTGGTCCCTCAATATACTGAACCAATGTTTTTGGAGTGGGAGTGCCTTTTTTCATCTGCAATGTTTGGCCACATTGATGTATTTTACATAGAATTACAAAGACTACAGCGCTGAAACAGGATATGCTGTTCCTCCACGTATCCTATTTCCCTATTCTTATCCCTTCGGAATACTTTTGAGTTTCCTCTTAAATATATTGATGCTCTTATACTTCAGTCACAGCTTCTGGCGGTTTGCTCCACATTCTCACCACCCTCTGTGTAATGTAATGGAGTTCCGCCTAAACCCTTTGAGATCTATCTGCTGGTGGCTATCTTATACTTATGTCCGCTTGTCATGGACTTTGTTGCTTTTCTTTTAGTTTCCCCACCCCTTTAGAGAATGCAGTGGAGAAAGAAAATGAGAATGTGAAAGGCATTCTGTACTGCTTTTGCTCCCATTGTGGTGAGTTACTGAAATACAATGTCAGGGCTGGAAGTTGGCATCTTTCCCATCCCCTGGACCAGTTAATGATCTCGAGAAACAAAATCTATGGAGCGGGCACATGTCGATTATAGGGGAGTGTGAAATCGCAATTTCGTTTAGCCATTTCCTAATCAAACCTGAAGTTTATTCAAAAGTTTATTCAAAAATCAAAAGTTTATCAAATCAAACCTCTAGTTTTTTTTTTAAGGAGCTACGTGGATATAAGATGCAAAACATTCGATTTAAGGACCACATTAGTAAGGGACATTCCAGTACAAGTCCGAGCACAGAATCTTACCATTCTTTTTTCAAATCTGCAGAACTTTTGGAGATTGTGAAACTGGTACATAAACCAGTGTCTCTGCAACCGCGAGGTCTGATCAACAAAGGCAACTGGTGCTACATAAATGCTGTATCCTTTTAAATAGCCCTGAAAATAACTTGAAAGGCCATTGTGTAACAATTATGCCATTAAAAGGGGGAATAAGTTTGTGTGTGTTTAAAAGTGTGGCATAAATGCAGTATGTATTTTGACCCTTCCTTTAGAAAATATTACCTATATATCTGACATTGTGATCAGTCAACTTTTTCCTTAACTGGTGGGACAGACTCTGCAAGCTTTGGTTGCTTGCCCACCCATGTTTCACCTGATGAAGGCCATTCCGATATTTAATGAGACGCAGAGACCCCGCAGCTCTACGCCAATGATTGACAGCTTGTATGTATCCCACACGTTTATATTCAATTGAAAAAATTGTGCGGAGCAAAATATTTTGGCAGTTAGCGTTGCGTTTGTAAACATTATATATAAACACGGTGAAATGAGTTCTCTGAGAGCTCAGTGTGAAACCTACTGATGTGAAACCTCCTCATATCCAGCTAAATGTTTTGGACAGGGTACCATTAGGCGGTGATCTCTGTTGTAATGTATAATGAAACGTGTGAGGCTTTGTAACTATGTAAAACTTCACTCTAGCTTGGTCATCGCCACGAGGAGAAATGGAAGAAAAAAGTGGGCGTGATTCTTGAATAAATAAATTGTCACACATACAGTACAAAACAATAAGTAACCTTTACCCAAGCTTACTTCTTATTGGGGTGAAATTGATTTGTGTGTATTTAACCGTCGTCAACTGTTTTTTAAAATTAAACCTGAAAATGTGTTGCCTTTTACAGTGTTCGACTGATGAATGAATTCAATACAATGCCCGTACCTTCCAAGGCAAAACCAGGTATATGTTTTCTAAGATAAGTCTGGATTGAAAGTGAGCTAATGAAAGCTCAATTTCTGAGTTGTACGATAAAATGTAGTTGAGTAAGTTAAGTTGGGACTATTTAGTTACTATTTGGGTTCCTAAATTAGAACTATGTTCCTTGTTTGTAAATGGCGTCAGATTGGAATGCAGAAGTTCTTTAGTATTTTTGAACCTGCAATTTAGGTTGCAGTATACAGCCTTGAAGGAAATTTGTTTTAATTTTCCTACGTTGTACATTAAGACTTCTAATCATTCCTATTTTTTGTAAGGCATTGGCGATAAAATTGTTAAAGATATTCGCACTGGGATTCCCTTCGAACCTAGCTACATTTATAGACTGCTGACGGTTAACAAGTCGAGTCTATCTGAAAAGGTAAGTTAGCGTATTAATTGTGCTTGTGAGTGTAATTTTCTAGTTCTATGTATTTGCTGGTTCTAAAAATGATCACACTTGACTCTTTTGTTACGGTTTTGGAGACACAAAGCCCTGTGGACTAACAGTTTCAGTACAGTCCCTGTTCGTGTAGTAATAAACCTGCTCCTTGGACGTCCCAGTGACGTGAAAGGCGTTGTACAAATATAATTTTGGTATTTTTTTGTTGTTGCTCAGATATCCACTAACTTACTGTAACAGTACCCTACCCTCACTAAAACAAATACAAAAAGCGTTTTTGTGGAACCAAATTAGTTTTCTTTTATTTCCCTTTCTCTTCTGTACCTAAGTCCTTTTTTATTTGAATTTTACCTATTTTACTTATCTTACCTTTATGAACAGTTTTCACTTAATTTATCTGTCTACTTTTCTTAATTTAAGTCTGTACTGTTAGTTGATGGGTTACATTTCTTGCCAGGGCCGACAAGAGGATGCCGAGGAGTACCTTGGATTTATCCTAAACGGTCTTCATGAAGAAATGTTATCTTTGAAAAAACTAATTACTCCTCAGGATGAAAGTAAGTGTTCTTTAGTATTTTCTCCCTGTGTGTTTGTGGAGTTACAGCAATACTGAAATGATTTCCAAGTCTGAAAACTTTGAAGCTGGTTGCGAAAGTGTCTTTAGTGCATTTAATTTAATTCAGATTCATCTAAATTACTATAAGTTGAATGGTTACTCATGCTGTAGCCAGCCAGGGCAACTCATAACATCGGGTATGTTGCTGAATATGAATGGCTTTTAAAAATATAGCTGGAAAATCAAATATTAAATGGTGATTTATTTGGGGTTTTGTAAAATCTGATATTTGTATGTGTTTTTTAAAAAACACTTGTTTAAATCTGTCAACCTTTGATTTTTTTTTGCTAAAGTTCGTTTTTCTGCTGATAAATATTCTGTTACCAGCCTGATCTCAATATTAACTTGTCACTAAAATCTGAATGAATGCATTATGAGGTTGTACAGAGCTATTTAAACATTCATAAATTTTCTAATCGTGCTGTCCTGTGAATGGTAAAACGCAACTGGAATGTCTTTCTCTAAAATCCTTTTCTGTTACAGAAAATGCTGTTTTGAATGGCCCTGAGCTACAACAAGGTACTGAGGAAAACCAGGAGGAGCAAGGGGAAGGTAGTGAAGATGAATGGGAACAAGTTGGCCCCCGAAATAAAATCTCTGTTACTCGCCAGGCTGACTTTATCCGAACCCCCATCACCGACGTCTTTGGTGGGCATATCAGGTAGTTCATAACGACTGTCTATTTTTGACTATCAGGTTATGTAAAGTGAGATAAATGTTTAATGTTTTTGACCGTGGATATGTAGCATTTCATGTCGCTTACCAATTACATGTACAGCGACTCCTTTGCATTCATACAGTTCGTTAATCAGTTGAAATATCTGACAATTGATTTGGTTTGCCCAGTGAGCTTAAAAGACGATGGCGTTTTGAACATGATCACATTTCTAAAGAATAGAGGCACTAGTTACTAAGCTGTTGTTGGTCAATTCTAGTCCGGCTTGTTGTTTTCCCATATTCTGTATTAATCCACTAGCCTGTCTCAAGATGGAGTGTATGCATTGTATTATGTGTACTGACTACCATTTGTCATTCCTATGCGGCTTGAAATGTATGAATTCAGCAATAGGATTTTGGTTGCTGAGATTCAGTTTTGGAGTTCTAGAGTTAAACCTACTGACAGAACGCTCACTAATTTGCATCTCATTTTGTAACATTCTTTGCTAAAGTTTGTATTCATACAGTGTGACTTAATATTGCAAACTGTAGCTAAGACAGTATAATAGAATAAACACTCATAAATACTTCGACATAGAGCCTTAGCACATCAAAGTGCTTTCCCCATAAGTTATTTAGCACTGTAGTATTAAAACCCCATTAAACATTGTGTCATGTACCATTGAACCCTCAGGTTAATGAATTGTTCAATATTTAAGAATAAGGTTTGTTCTTAATGCTGTAGTCCATATTCAGCTTTGATCCACCTAATTTATCCTACCAGTGATTTTTCTGATCAGGTGGCAGGTTGTCAAAAATCTATTTTATATCGGGTGTAATTTATGAGCATGGTTAGGACACAAATAGCAGCAGTTGAGCTAACCTTTGCCATTTTAAGTAAACATTTAAGACCTTCATGTAGTTGATGCCAATGGTGGTTTGCATGGTTTTGATGATCTGATCACTTTTTATATTTACCTCAGGTCAGTAGTATACCAGCAAAGTTCCAAGGAATCTGCCACCCTCCAGCTGTTCTTCTCACTGCAGCTTGATATACAGTCCGAGAAGATTCGTACAGTGCAGGATGCTCTGGAAAGCTTGGTGGCTAGGGAGTCTGTCCAGGGATACACCACTAAAACCAAGCAAGAGGTAATAAAATCTAATAATAATATGTGAGTTTTTTAATTAACATGGATTCCAAGTATAAAGTTCTTTTGTGGAAAGTTAGATGGTGGCCGAAGGCTACTTTTGCCTGCAATTAATTGGTTATCAAAGAAACGAGTGAATGCAGACACTAAAATAAAATTAATACTCTTTTGTGCCAAAACACTTGAGATCAAATTAGCCTGCGATTTGGCATTGCTTTAATGAAACTTGAATTAAGAGGAAGAAAGCGGGAATATCCCTTTTATTTGCCACCTTTGTGAGGCCACTGATTTCCTCTTGTTTCAGGTTGAGATTTGTCGCCGTGTTACCTTGGAAGAGGTGCCTCCTGTTCTCGTTTTGCATTTTAAACGCTTTGTTTATGAAAAGACCGGAGGATGCCAGAAACTGATCAAAAATATTGATTACCCCATTGACCTTGAAATAAGTAAAGGTAAGGTGGAGAAGTGACGCTTGATTAGTGGTTATTCAAAATTATGTGGGTAGGGAGTTCTCAGGCAGGCGCCAGTAAAGGGTAGTCTGCACCTAACCACATAGGAGAAATTAAGAGCTGATGCAAACCATGAAAACCATAATTGTGATTAATTATAAACTGCCCTCCCATTTCATTTTTTTTTAAACAGGATGTTTGTTGATGTGGTGGAAGAGTATTTTAAGTACATTATATTAAATGAAATTGGTATTTGAATGTGGTAGGTTTGAAAGCAGGCTATTTATTGACTGTAATGCCTAAATATTTCCACGTTTCCCATCGCTTGAATAGAATCAAAGGGACTCACAAATACTGTACTGCTTTTGTTAATGGATTTAAGTTTGTACAACTGTTCTGTATGCATGTTTTAACAATAATCGTAGAGCAACTTGGTCTGGATTATGGACTAGCTTTATGGCACTCGCTTAGTCGGTTATCAGTGAAATTTTTCACTTTCCCGGGTTCTAGTTTAAGGAGCCATTCACCTTTTTTACGATGGGTTTGGTTTCAAACCAAATATCGTGGGACAAATAAAGCATAACCGCTTCGCATTTATAATGGTTTCTCTTTCAGTATCGGATATAGTTTTGTCTTTGTTCTCCGTCCCACAAAACCCACACTGAAGTCGATGATTAATGGCTCAGTTTCTTAGAGTTTTCAGACGCTTAAGCATGAAGTTTTGATGCTTCAGGATTTACGTGTGTCTGTTCTGTTTGACAGTTTTATTTGGGCACTAATGTGAAATTGTGGGTTTTGGCAGAACACAAAGCCAAGTGTTGAAACTGAATCATGTACAATAAATCTTGCATTTTATTAGATTGTGCGTAACCATTATTGAGGTGTTTTTTTCCACATTCCCTTGATTAGTTTCACTTGAAAACTAATTGAGAATGTTGTGAATTTCTCACGCTAACAGCTAGATTTTAAAATCTCTCTTTATTCTCGTTTGCGATATAATGTTAAAAACTATCGTGATAAAGTATAGTCAGACTAACAAGCTATCCTTCACTAATATCAACACTTTTTATTTCAGATCTCCTTTCTCCTGGCGTGAAAAGCAAGATTTTCAAAGTCCAAAGAACCTATAGGCTCTTTGCAGGTATGTTAATTGTTGAGAATAGTGAGTATTTTATTAGGATGATAGTTACTCATTGAAAATCCAAACTTCTGGGAGTTAATTTATTGCAATGAAAAAGTTCCAACAAAATCCCTGTGCATCAAAAAAATTGCCATTTTTAAAAACTAGCAACAACAATTTACATTTGTATGGTACCTTTCAGATGAAGAAGCTCTCTCACAAAGTTCTTCACATAGCCATTTCTACTTAATGTAGTTTGTTTTTAGTGGGATGGTGGTAGGAGCTACAGTAATTGTTATTGTAGCACGTTTCTCGTTTGAACAGAAACCAGAGCACTCACTGACTTGATTCTTTTGGAAAATCAGTCTCCAAGAATGAACAAAATCAAAAGAAAAGGGACCTGATAGCACTGTGGCTTGTAACCTTGTCTGGATTGGATTTGAGCTGTTAAGCCCTTGGTTCAAACCCAAACCAAACCAATAAAATAGTAGTGCATTCTTGGCAGTAACCTTGATGGGTGAAATGAACTGAGTAACAATATATAGTAAACATCACACAGAAATGTGCAGTCTTGCTGATGCAGGTGGAAACTCTTTTGGTCTATTTGCCTCTAATTCATTGAAATGTCTTAATCTTTTTAAAAACAACATTTACCTACAGGTGAAGTTGAGACTCCAGTACCCTGCCTAATCGAGATCTGGATCAGTGCTTTCTAGATTGACTTTTCCTTACACAGGCATTGAGGTTAATCGAGATATTTACAAGTGTATTGCTTGCCTTCAACCATTGCGGTGTCTGCTGATCTCAATCTAAACCCTATATTGATTAGAAGTCATTATCTTTTTTTCTTGACTCGCTTACTTTTTCTACACATGGAATGAAGAATTGTCCTCATTGATTTATTATCTGCATCAGTGAAACCTTGTAATAGTTATCACATATATTTGTTGAGTCGGTCACGGTGAAGTTGCAAGTTAAAAGCAGGCCTCAGTAAACAAACGACCAGCTCCAACAAACTTCCTCATGATTCATACTCCGTCTCCCAGAAATTTGTCTCACATTTAATTTTTTTTTGTATAAAATCTGGGTTGCATAATGTCTTAAAACATTTTAGAGCAACATGCTATGCAGAACTACAATGGGGGGGGGGGGGGGGGCGGCTGATTATACAATTCCAAGAAAGAAACTCCCAGGTATATATCAAAACAAGAAGGGATTAGTTCTTCATTTGTTCCATGTGTTAGTTTCCATTAGTTTATTGAACCGTCTTGACTCTTGACAATGCTCATATGGAAAAACAATGATTAACAGAGAATATGTTTTCGAAGCTTCTCTTACATTCTTCTTATGGATGTACTGTTGGTATTCAAAGTGAATTACGCACGGAAAGCATGTGGTGATGGTAGTTTACATACTGTTGGACTTGGACAGTTATTGTTTGGCGACAGTAGCTTGTAGTGGGATGTGCTAATTTACAAGCAATTGTATGTAGGATTAATGGGTGGAATTAGGGCTTTACTTTCAGACATGAATTTCTATCCACAATTGAGAAAAAGTGCAAAATAACCAAGTGAAAGCATTCCTCACAAAATTGAAACGTGGCTTTGATTTTCATTGTGCTGATGGCTGGGAACACAGCCATGATCTTGATGAAATTTGCTTGTCACATTTCACATCTTTAGCCAATAGGAGATTGTCTACTAGATATAATTCATCCAAAACCATAGCACTGTAAAAGCAATACAACCACTTAATTGCTATAACTGGTTTACAGCATTGTTTAGTAGTTACCAGCAGAAGCAAGTTGTCCTCATTGGGTTGATAGCTAAGAGACAAATCTGTACAGCCTGTACTGGAATTGATAAACATTTTTAAGGGGAACAAAACAATCTTAAACTCAGATCACAGAGTTTTGTTTTATTTTTCACTTCCTTCCTGCTGCTCCCCAAACTATCATGAAATTGAGGCTGCACTTTCCCCTGAGACACTTGATTGGTGACTTTACCCCAATACTTGTGGGGCTGGCTGCTTTATTGGCAAATCTGACTACGTTACTTTTCATTTTGCGTTCCAGTGAGCACACAGTACAAAGTCTACCTTTCAAGAAGTTGCGTTTGCAAGTTGTATGAAGTGAGAGTGCAGAGGCTGTAGAGGGGAAAATCCATAGCTGAATCAGAGATTCTTACATAAACAGCCTTGATTTTCCTAAAGAAATTGAGATGGGAGTGTAATAGGTATTTCTATTGTGGATGCCAGTTGATGGTTTTATGAGAAAGCAAGACCCAGACACGTTCATCAGCAAATAAAAAAGGTAGACCTGCTCCTGTCAAATATTTGAATCAGAGAATTATCTTTTTATTAGAGGCCATGAACTGTAAGACAAAGGGACGATTGCATAATAGATACTTTATTTTCCCTTTAATTATTTTCAGTGCATTAAACTCATATGGGGGGGGGAAATAACTGAATGTTTGTTTTTGCAGTTCTAGTGGAAGGGATAAAGTGTTCTGTAAAGTTTCCAGACCACAGAAAAACAGTACATTAGTACAGTAAAGTATTCCATATCTTCAATGTGTCAATGTAGCCACCGGTTGATATGGAATTGCCTGCCTTTCTAAGTAGGAGTGTTTCTTCTCCTGGGATGAGTCAGGAGTCTGTTTGATCTTTAGTCCCTTCGTCCGCTAGATAATACCTCTGGTGCATTCTGGTAACAAAACTGAAGACAGGCAAGTCACCTAGGCTGGCAAGCGTCTGCCACTAAATCTGCTTTCTTTTAATCCATTTTATTCTAAGGGCATCAAATCAAATATTTTTTCGTTCCCTTTTATTATCTCTTTCGACCATTTGTGTTTTCAGTGTAATATAACGGTAATATTGGACAAGTGAGAAACTTTTTGAGGAGCCTTCAAAATAATTTTTTTGTGTTTGCCCTTTCTTGTAAAGCTGGTTAAACTCCGTGGAAAAGTTAGTATATATCTGAAAAATGCTTATAGTCTATAGGTCTGTTTTTAGATACCAACACAAAGGTGCTGCCTGTACAGACTTCTGGGCACGGATTCTGTGAGTCACGAAATGAGCCGGCAGCAAACTGGGTGCTATTACATGCCTTGAAGACTTAGTTATTTATATAAATTTAAAAAGGAAATAAGTAGGCAGTTTGGTTGTGCAGCTATTAGAGGTCTAACTCAATTGAAGGTTGAGGTTTGTCATGGTCAGGATGTCCTGACCAGCCTGCATACAGTTGTGAAGTTTGAATAATGTGTCTGGGCACTCGGTCCTATATTTTCTATCATAGGGTAACTTTATTTAGTAAAGTTTTTCATTTTACTTTGTTCTTACAGTGACAGTATTTACACTGAACAATTTTACCGCCAGTCATCATAAGGGATATGGGGAGAAATTGGGGAATTGAAAGGATTAGTTGAGGTACAGATCAGCCATGATCTAATTAAATGGCGGAACAGGCTCAAAGGGCTGAATAGCCTCCTCCTGTTCCTATGTTATTCTCACCTTAGTCCTGACTGTGATCAACCTAAGAACAATCCAGCAATTTAGCCACTGGCTGTCCTGTTTTTTTTATGGCTTGGTACCACACTATGTGTGTTTGCTCTCAGAACCATTGAGAGAAGTCCCGCTGATTAATATTCGTTGATCCCTGATCACCATTTCATGTTCTCTATTGCTTTAAAGAACTAAAATACAAAATATATTTCTGTTTTGGAGCTATGATACGACTGGTATCATATTTACGACTGGCAGCAATGATTTACAGCACTGGGCACGCACTTCCCTCAACTGGAGTTTTTTGAGTTTGTAGAACATTTAGGCACATTGAGGTGACGTTTATTCACAACACTGAAAGAATGGGTTTGTATTCAGGGTTTGCTGTTTTGTTCTTTCAGCTGCAGTTCTGTTTTTTTTATACACACTGTCTTCCAGCTGTGAAGACTGGCATTGACTTGGGATTTGAATTCCACTGAAATTGCCAGTTTTCACAAAATTATAGCATGTGATGGTACTTCAATTTTCTAGTCCTTTGGCGAGTTTGAATTTCCGTTCAGAAGTTCTTTGTATTAATATAGAATGTGTGTAAAACAGGCATGCAGGTAATTGTCCCGAGATTTGTCAAACTGGGAAGCGTATCTTAATTTCTAGTCATTTAGTTGTCAGCCACACTGCTTTAATATGCAGTTTCATATAATCAGGATTTTACCCCAGTTTTAATACGCAGCTGTTCAGTGCTTGACTAAGTATTGAGTATGCTTTGGACTTCGAAACAGAAGGTTATAATATAGCATATGCTGATAAAGGCATATTAGTCCCAATGTCAACATAGCTTGCTGTGGTGAGTACAGAGTCTCTATGTTTGTGCAGTCTGCCTTACATCTGCTCAACAGTGTTTGGTTAGAAACCACAAAGCAGTACAATGAATAATTGGGGCATGCCAAAAGTCATGGTCCTAAAATGTTTTTAAAAAAAGCTTATGTTGTTGCAAATCTTGTGACTTTCATTCTAAACGGAAATGACTTTCATAAGGTAGTTTGCACTGATTGGTCCCACCCCCGGTACATGAACCTTTGTTTTGAAGTCTTGAAGGTTTTTTTGTTTCCTTGAAACTATTCTAACTTTGCCCATATGCTTTTCAATCGTCTGTCGTTGCATAAGGTTTCTGTGAATCAGTGCTTTCATTTCTCAATGAAATCTCTTGGGTCAATCCAAGTACAAGCAAGTTGAATTTTTCCATTTTGTTTTACCCTGTTATCCTGGACAGTGGTAATGGAACATATTGTGAGTACATTTCTCAACAGGACAGTTCTTGGTAATCTGTTTTTGTCATAGTACAACTTGAATACTTGGACAGTACTTTCACAGGATACATATACCCTGTGTTTTTGCTGGTCAATATGACTGTTGCGTAAAAAAAAACTACACATTTCATTGTTTGTGGGCTATTACCATCACAAATTAGCTCATTTAAGCTATATAATAGTCACTTCATTTCAAATGATTATTTTTTGTGAAGTATTGAGACGTCTTTTTACGTGAAAAATGCTATATAAATGTAAATTGTTTAGGGGTTAACAAGAATGGCACAATGGCTTATTCTGAAACCGATTAGTTTGCTGTTTAAGGCTAGCAATAGTGTTGTGGGTTGAACGAGTGTAAGACTAATGTTGAATCATCTTTTTCAAAGTGGAATACAAAATTGATGAGTGGAAATGAATGTGAAAAATTGATGCCCACTAGTTTGTGAAGTTCTTTGTTTGTTATAAAGTATCTGGTAGTATTTTAACTCCCAAATGTCTTGAATATAAACTGTTTGGATGTTAAATTCTAGTATAAATCATTTGACACTTTTTTTTTCTGCCACTAAGCATACAAAGTTTAAAGTTCATACCTCTACTTATTATTGACATTAACTGTGTATGTGTGCATTTGGAAAATAAAACTATATCTACAGAAAATTGACGATTTCAAAGTTTAAGATGGTTTGAGACGATGTTTTTCAATGCCTTGTCTTTTTTTTTAGTTGTCTATCACCACGGAAACAGTGCGACTGGCGGGCATTACACTACAGATGTCTTCCACATTGGTCTTAATGGATGGTTGCGCATCGATGATCAGCTAGTCAAAGTGATAAATCAGTACCAGGTTGTGAAGCCCTCTGCTGAACGTACAGCCTACCTCCTGTACTATCGCCGGGTTGATCTGCTGTGAACTGTCACTGCTGTGTCGTGCAGGCATCTTGCTTCCTAGAGCACCAACTTGTCATTTAAATCCTTCCCTCTCTCACTGCAACTTTCCAAATCCACTCTTGGTAACCTTGGATTAGAATTTAAATGGAAAAAACCTGGAAACGTGCACCAGCAGCAAATCTTGTAGATTTTATGTCTCTATGTGACATCTTTCATAACCTTTAACTTCGAAACGATCAGTTGCTAATGTTTTTGCTTTTGATAATAGGTAACACTTGAGCCGATGTTTTTGAGGGGGAATGAAAAGTGTTCCTACGTGCTGAATGCTTTGGTGTTTTGATGAGGAAAAACTTGCGTGTGTGATTGCTGGGTGTTGAGTAGCAATAGGATGCCAACAGTTTAAAAATGCTTAATGAAAAAGCTTAAAACTGCACGTTACAAAAATAACCTGCAAACCCACATTTTTTTTTTTTTGAGTTGAGATGTTGAGTCTGCATAGATGGGTGATTGTAACCTTAATGCAGTTACTAAGACTTCTAATTGCAATTATGCTTCTGTGTACACAATTGAAACTTCATAAAAAAAAAAGATGATTGATATAATTCCATTAACAGTTCAGTCCGGCTTTGTTTACTTTCCGTAGTTTTGCTCTTCTCTAATTGTTGAAATGGAACTGTACACAACATAGTGATATTTATAGAAAAATTGAGGTTGTCGCCCATCAGTCAATAAATTCATGCAGGCTCTTCAAATAAATAGCTGTTTGGGGCTGAATTGAAATTGCCGTCATAATGGTGCAAAGAAACACTGATTTCCAGCGAAGAGAGCAACCTATTTCGGTTTGTCCTATATCGATGCAAGAAAGTGGTATAACTTTAAGACCCCTCTGTAGTTCTAGAATTCCAAGGTAAGAAGTTACCCATTCAGAATCGTTCAACCGGCTTTGGTTTTATTTGTTCTTTGTGCAACTTCTGCAGGGCTGTAACTTTAAAAAAAANCTTGCCTGTGATCTTTCTTTCCTGTAGTTAGCAAATGCAGTACTTTTTTTTTTTGCTTTTGTAACATTCTTACAAATTTGCAGTCAACTAACAACTCTTTCCACTTCTGTCACCCAAAAGTATATAAAAAAAAACAGTAAACATAATGCTCATAAACAGTGGAATCAGTTGCCTGTTTGGTTCAACAAAATGTTACCACCTCGTTCACCAATAACTACTAGTTACTTTCACATCAAAAAAGAGATCGCATTATTATTGCCATACTTTCCACAAGCTAACAGTTTGAATGTAAAATGCTACAGCATTTTTAATAGACTGGACTTTTACTGCCGTAAGAAATTACACATATTGAGCCACTTAGAGGCTAAGGCAAATACTTTTAACTATTGGTTTTGAGAATAGAGTTTTCTGTTGGGCTGGAGGGAGTTGGTTCTGGGGATTGGTCGTTGATTTTAAAACCTTTTTTCCATATTTGGTTTCCAGGGATTGATGGACAAGTGTCTGTTTTTGCTTTCAAAAAAATCTGTTGAGTTCATATTATTGAGAAATTTCTTTTCCCAACTTTTTATGTATTGAGACGGTGGTTTCTCTAACTTGTGCATTCCCTAATAAAACTTTCCCCAGTACCTCGAAATCCTTTCTTAAATGACCAAACATGGCTGACATTTTAATGTGAGATAATTTTCCGAGCTTTTTAAGAACTATACATACGTGGTAACTAAATGATTTGCTTCTAGATTCTGTGAACTTGAACTTATGAGTTAATTTGTTGTCTTGCAGAAGAACTACATTGAATAAAAGTCTATTACTATGGAACATTGCCCAGTGTAATCTCTACTTGAAACAGAGTTTAGCCCTCTATTCTAGTCCTCATTTATATGATGTACAAACCTCTGGACCATTCCAAGTTTCTCACTGAGAAGTGGCGTTACTCATTGGCGGATTCTATATTCTACCTCATTCTACTCACAAACAAGGGTACCATAAACCAAAGTATTGGTAGTGGTGCTTTGAGGACATAGTGTTTGAAATGCAACTTTGAAGGTTTAATTCTATGACCAGTTTGGGGATCTAGCATAACATATTCCATACATCAGGTCCAGAGGAGCCCACTGCACAAGTTAATTGTTTGATTTTCCCCCCCAAAGTCCCAAGACCAATTGTAATACCCTACCATTGTCACAGGTGGATGCGTTTGGTGGTAGAGGGTTTTGTAAAAGAAAAAAGTGTCTATAAACAAAAGAAAAACTTTTAGAACTGACATTTGGTAATATTTCACTTGTGGGGTAGAGAGCGAGAGGAAATGGGGTGGCATTGCACAACAACAAATTACATTTATATAGCTCCTTTCACATCGGGAGCAGGGTCCCAAGGCACTGAAACCCACAGAATCCAAATAACGCAAAGCAAAAATTATACTCACCGATTCAAATCCCAACCAGGTCCATTGCCCTCGGGTTTGCCTTTTGTTGCAGTTGATTCAAACTTGGATGTCCACTTCTGTCGAAGGAAGGAAAAGACTTATGAAGCATTTGAAGAGCTTTATATTAAGCAAGATGATTTTAGCCTTGCATTGAGGTACATGTTAATTAGGCCGTTTCAATGATCACATTTATTCTGTGTATGTTTTGGCTGGAGTTGGAGGTAGTTTCCAACGGGTAAGTGTCTGGTCTACTATTGATCAGCTGGTGAGTGGAATTATTAATAAGTGTTTAGTTAGCAGCTGCATTCTTGACTTCATGTAAATTGAAGCCCACTTGTCTCATAAATGCTCTCCTTTCAAAATATTTGGCCCCACACAATGGCTGCACTCAACTGGATCAGTGGTGAAGGCAATTGGAACGTAGTGTGTAAATACACGTAGTGTATCTTATTTCTAATTTGTACATGGCTGACCCGCGAGTCTAAGCTGAGTGCAAATTGTCCCTTTGTGCTTACGTACTGGAGGCAAAATACTGGCAAAACTACAGATATGCACAACCACATTGTAAATTTACTCGTGCCCATACCCAATGCTCGTGGGGGAAAGGCAGGAATCGATGAGAGTGCTGAGGCCTCGAATAAACCACTGCCTTAAAAGCGCACATTCAGATCTGTTATTTTGTGTACATGTAAAATAAACACTAAGAGTGCAAGATTGCAGTCGAATCTAAATTCGTGGAAGCATTACTTCACGGGGAAGTTATTGAGGTGTTTTCCAGATTCGCAAGAGACCAGACAAAAATAAAATTGATGGTTAGTTACTAGATTACCACACCGAATCTCAATTGCAAGGCATCGAAGTACCGAACTTGTCACAGTACAGTTTCGAGGTGCACATAATTTTGAGTTGTTTTCCATTCTTGGTATACAGTCTTTAATTGAAATTATGGAATTTAAGCAAATCAACTTGAGACATGTAGGCAATGTCAAGGTACCTGAACATCAGAAATGTATTCAAGTATCGGGGGGGGTAAAGCACTCTTCAATTTTGTTTTATAAAATAAACATTTCCTGATCCTATTCAGTTCCTTTGGATTTGGGAAGAAATTCCCGACGAGCGCTGTACTCGGGTGCCATATCAAACACCAGGATTATTATTACTGGTCACTCCAGGTTGTCAAGCGACAGTTTCGATCTCGTTACCCTTTCTCAGCTTTTGCGTAAACAAATTCCAAGATGAGTTGCCGAGCTTCGGATGCACAGGGGAGAGCGTGCGTTTAAGTTGTCACCACTAGGTGGTAGTAGCGACAGCAGCTTGCACGTTGACGCGAGTCAAACCATTAAGACCTGGAGTAGTTCCCTCCGTCAAATCATTGTTGAACTCCAAAGCATAGGGTTCCAATGAACCAAACCATTAGACAATTCTGCACTAAACTCCCAACCCTGGCTGCAAAATCCCATTCCAGCATCACACTCGACGCTGCCAACGGAGACGTAAAGGAACGAGTTACTTCTGCAGATATTCTACATTTGCACCGGGAATGTTTGTTCAATATCTCCTACTTGTTGAATAGACCCACCTTGGTACCTTGAGCTCACATGCTCGGCTGACGCCTCAGTGCAGTGCTGGGAGGGTGACAGGCTGCACTGCTGAAGATGTTCTTCATGAGTGAGACGTTATACACCGAGGTCCCACCTGCCCGTTTCGGTGGATGTTAAAGAGCCCGAGGCGTTATTCTAAAGGAAAAGGCAGTGTCCTGGCTAACTATCCTCCAAATAAAATTGATCATTTACTTCGTGGTTGTTTGTGGACCGTTGATGTGTGAAAATTGGCTGCCTCGTCTGCCTACAAATACACAGTCACTACACTTGGCAGTAAAATCCTGTGAAGCAATTCCCAATATGTTGCTGATGAAATGAGCACATTGTGAAGGCAAGGGATGATTTTTAATCTTTTATGACTTTTGTCAGATTGCAACACAGAGTGATTGATTAGATCTAATACAATGTTTTTTTATAACTTGTTTTATATATAATATGTATTACAAATTTTATATATATATATGTGTGTAAAAGTCATAAGCAACAGAATTAAACAGATAAAGACGTGTTTTCAGATCTGGTCAGCGAAGGTGCCGCAACATTTCCTGTTATTAAATTATATGCTGATGAAAAACAGTAGTTTGGCAACAGGTGTGTGGCAACAATACCAATGACACTTTGTACCAAGATTTCTACGCATTATTTATGAAAAGGAAAACATGTGGTTGTAACTCTTATCATCTAATCCTTCACGAAAATAAAGTGCTGTACAGTCTTTCACCAGCCAGTTTCGGGTGCACGCTCGCAACGCATTGCTTGAGCCGCTATTGGAAAAAGGACTACATTGAATACACGCTGCGTTCTATTAATGATTCCGTGTTGCCTTTATAAATGATATCCCAAAGTGGCTGACGGACCCTCGTAAGACACAGGAATATCGTATAACGAACCAGGCGTGAAATTAGTGCAGTGAGATTGTTTGGGTTTGAATAGTTCCGGTGGGAACTAAAACCGAGGCGAGTTTCATTACTCCACGGCCTACTCTGTTCACCTAGGAGTAAGTAGGAATCTGGTCGTTAATAATAATAATAATCCTTGCATTTGATATAGCGCTTTTCACGTCGGGAGGACGCCCCAAAGCGCTTCACAGAATAGACTGTAGGCGTGTGGAGTAAGGAAACTTGCCCAAGGTTTCGCCCTCTGCCTGGAATTGAACTCAGATCTCTCGCTTGCAAAGCGAGTGCTCTAACCACTGAGCTACAGGACTCCACCCCCATTAGTCAATCGATGCATCGCTTTCCGGGAGTAATCCTCCCCCCCCCCAAAAAAAAAATTGGGTCACTCAACCTCCGACTGCTTGTGGGACATTGCGTTGCGCAATTGGCTGCCGTGTTTTGCTCACAAAAGTGCCCAGTCAGTCCACTTGACCATAAATTCCGCCGAGACGCTTTATGAGCCGTCTCAACGACGCGATTTAAGCGCTGTGTCGCCTGCAAGGATTATTATCACGATCGTTATTGTTATCATTATTATCGTCGCCGTTGTAATCGGGTCGTGACTACTGAAGAAAGCGTCTTCCTATGGCTTCTCCGCGCGTTTTCCTTCTGCTTTTCAAATTCACTTTCAACTTAAAAACACGCGCACACACACACACACACACCGAGAAGTTGCGCGAGTGCGGATCAGAAAACTCCGAAAGATCTCATCCGAGTTGGTTCCTTGGGTTGCTAAATTGGCAGATGTTTTTTTTTTGTCTACGTCGATCCAACCACAAGTAATGTACATTTCACACATCGTCACTTCTGCCCAACGTCACTGAGGGTCAGAGCCAAGAATCAGTTTGCAGGATGTGACCAGAGCAACTTTTTTTTTTTTTTTGCTTTGATCAAAAAATATATAAATCCTCCACCTCGTATTTGCTGGTGGGGAGAGAACAGGGGACATCGAATCAGCACAGACTGCCTTAGAATATTTTGCAGCTGAACACCCCCACCCCAAAAAAAAAACTCAGTGATATTATATATTTTTTTGTGTGAGTGAGAGTGAGCTTCTTGTGCATAATCTGATCGACTTGACTTGAGTTGGGGCAGTGTTTTGAGTGAGTTCCCCATACGCTTTTCCAAGAAAATAAGGCAACTTTTAAGAGAGAGAGAGAGAGAGAGAGAGAAAAAGGAAGAAAGAAAAAAGTTTTAGGAAAACACAAGAGGATTCCTCCTCCGTTGGGGCTGATTTGCCTGCAGTAAGGTGAGTGTTGAAGCCTCTTTTGCGATGGTGAGTTGCTTTCCAGTTAAAAAAGAACTGTGTTAGAAATTTTATTGGGTTCAGCAAACACGTTAACCAGTCTGTTTAATGCTCTCCCTTAACATTGTGAAGCCCAGGATCAGTCTCTCTCTTGCTTCCCTTTTGCAATCTATCCCCCACCCCTACCCCCCCCATATACACACACCCCCCCCACCCCCCACACACACACACACACACACACAAACGCTGGTGATGTGGATTCCCCAACCTGTGGCATGCAAAGTGTTAAAGGGTTAATTCCCTTTGGAAACACTGCATCGACTTTGCAAATCTCTTGGTTGTATAATAATGTACCAAATACCAAAATACACCCCCACCCCCCACTTCACACACACACACACACACACACACACCTCCCACCAATCTGATTTTTAACAAGTTATGTATCCATGGTTTTACTGACTGAAGGATTGAAGTTTAAAGACAAAGTCAGGAATTCAGTGTGTTTTGGGGGGAAAAAACTAAACAACAAATGCTCGGAGTCGAAATCGAAGGACAATATGAATCAAATAAAGTGTGTGTTGTGTGTGTGTGCGTGTGTGTGTGTGTGGTGGGGCGCGGGGGGGGGGTGGCGGGGGATAGAAATGCTGAGATCGCTTTGACTTAACTAAGATAACTCAAGGAAGATGATTTCAGAAGAGCGCAACGCTTGCCTGCTCCAGTCCCTGACCCAAGAAACAGCCTGTAAACTAACCCCCGTGTCTGTTTCTGCCTGACTTATAATAATATAATAATATTTGGCTTTTAGTACTGGATAAACTTACTTTTAGGTTGAAAGATTCAAGCGTGAATGTTACATTTTTCTTTTTTTTTGCTTCTCTTGATAATTCGATATGAAATTCCATTGCGACTGACATCTACATATACAATATATAACAGAAATAATGTATAATGTATGTTATAAATTGCGTTTTTCATGTATAAATAAGGAAAACCATCCCCTCACTCCCTCCTCCAAAAAATTGACACAAAGAATGTATAACAAGGAGACAAATGTCTTTTTAGCAATAAACAAGCCTCTGATTCTTTCTGTCTTGCTTTCAGATTGAGTTTATTAGAGTATACGCACCGCTCTCTACCCTATAGCCAAGATCCGTAACATTACAGCGATGAATCCCTTCTCCTCCTGGGTCACTGTTGCTGCGTTGGTAGTGATGGTGCAGGAAACGTGTTGCTTCATTCTGCAGAATGCCTCACACTTTGAAAGTTTGCTCAAGTACAGAAGCCACTGGAGAACCAAGCGAGCCATCCTCCAGATCGACAAAGAGGAAGTTTTACAACTTCATAACAAGCTGAGGGGCCAGGTCTACCCTTCAGCCTCCAACATGGAACACATGGTGAGTTCATCACCGCCTTGACTATACGTTCGCACGTCACTCCTGGGCCATCGGAATCAGGTCCTTCCTTGTGACAGTCACTGTCACACGCAGTTAGTACAGTTAGTCTGTAAAGCCAAGAGTTACCGGCAAATGAAAAAAGGTTGAAAGAAAAGATTAAAATCCCCCAAGTGAACGTGTACAATGAGAGCCAGGAGCTGTACCTCACACGCTGTGTGATGTCTGAGTTTTGTTCTTGTAAATCCCTGCCATCGAGACTTTAATGTCTCATCCTAAGGAAGGCACCTCTGACAATGGAGAGCTCCTTCAGCCCCATATTATTAGAGTGTCAGCCAACACCAATGAGTTAAAAATCCCTGTATGAGCCTTGTCTCCTCTCCACAAGCGTCTGACTCCCAAATGAGAGCACTCCCGATGAGCCAAGTTGGTGCTGATTCTCCGTTCTGAAATAAAATAAGAACATCATTCCTGAATGAATGAATGAATGAATGAATGAATGAATGAATGAATGAATGAATAGTGACTGTGCCAAGTTCTATGATGGAAAAAATACTAGAATATATCTGACAAGAGTTGTTCTGATGGGTGGTTGTGTGTGTGTGTGTGTGTTTTTTAAGCTGTGATCCGTTGCCACCTGTGACCTCTTTAAATCTTTCTGTTTTGTAGGAGTGGGATAAAGACCTGGAGAGATCTGCGGAAAGCTGGGCCAATGAATGCATGTGGGAACATGGTCCTTCGCAGCTGCTCAAATCGATAGGTCAGAACCTGGCAGTGCATTGGGGAAGGTGAGACTCCAGTGTGGATTCAGCATCATATGATACTTGTGCTTATTTCAATACACAACTGTGGTGTGTTACTGGGTAACAAGAGCACATGCTCTCCTTGTAGGGAAAATGTAATATTATCAGCATTCAACCTTTTATCATCTCCATTCTCTCCCCCCCTGAGCTGGGCTACTATTCGATGAGACCGTCTTAACACCTCCCCAGTAGCAACGTAAGCGATTGCCAGCGACCATGACAAGAACTTCTGTTGTTTCAGATATCGCTCACCAGCTTTCCATGTACAGGCGTGGTACGATGAGGTGAAGGATTACACCTACCCATACCCACACGAGTGCAATCCCTGGTGTCCTGAAAAATGTTCCGGTCCAATGTGCACCCATTACACACAGGTAAGAAGATCAATTAGGCTGCGGTGACGTAGACAAGCTCACGTTTGTCGATTCTGTACACACTCTCGCCACCAGCAGGGGGCACTGGACAGTGATCAGGAGGCGGGATTCCTGGCTGCCTTTCCCCTTGTGTCATAATAATCCTTGCATTTGGTACCGCGCCTGATCACGTCTTCGAGACGTCTCAAAGCGCTTCAAGTTTAGGGCAATTCAGCACACAATGCCTACGAAGTCTAGAGCTCAGCTGGTTTCAGCACCTTGGGACGTCCTCCCGATGTGAACGGCGCTGTACAAATGCCATTTCTTGTTGCTGTTGTTGTTGTCTAAATGTTCTGAGCTATCGGTGTTTGGAACCTCACACAAATATAGTAAAAGCAAACCGATTATTATGGCATTACTGTATTATTATTATTATTATTATGAATTATGACTTTTGGATGGTCGTGAATGTGAGAAGTGGTTTGTGCGTGAGGACGATTGGAGTTTAGAAGAGTAGGAAGGAATGAGCACGGAGACAGGTGGTTTTGGTGCAAAGCTATTTTTGACATTGATCATTAAGCACCAGTTTGAAGTCAAAAGATAGCATTGGAACAGTACCACCACCAACAATAACAACTTTAATAATAATAATAATAATAATAATCCTTGCATTTGATAGAGCGCTTTTCACTTGCGTTTATATATAGTGCCCCTCACGCAGGGTAGTGTCCCAGAGCGCTTGAGATATTGCAGTCAACAAGTTAACTCACTGTTGGTGATGTGGAAGAAATTGTTGCAATTCAGTCCAGATTTGATCAGCTGTGCTTTCCAGCTAAAAATGAAACGACCCACTGTTTCTCTTTGGGTGCTGCACCCAACAATGGCTGCATTTCAATACAATAGACACATGGAGGATATTTTCTGGATGGTTGGTTTACTGTCAATATTTTAGTTGGATCAACAGCCTTCAGCCAGACATGAATGATGTATTCGATAGCCACGATGTCCCATCGGAAGGTGATACTTAGCTGGAAACTATTGAGAGCAATTTGGTATCACTGTGTTAATCGTTCATTAAGACGTGCATCATTTGTCATCGAGCTCCGCGGTTGTTTGGAAACTAAACACTAAGTGAAGTTGCTCATGATTTTTCAACACTCTCTACCTGTCTCGACGGCCAAGAACGAGGGTTTCCAGAGTTGGATTTGCAGATTTCTTTCACCCCTCAATTGCAACAGGTTGATCGCCAATTCTTACGTGCACTTTGGTGGCATCTCCTTTCTTCCCCGCACAGCACTTGCGCACAAGTGGCACGTTAAACAAGTATAAAAATATAATAATAATCCTTGCATTTGATATGGTGCCTTTTCACGCCTTCGAGAACTTCTCAAAGCGCTTCACAGAATATACTGTAAAGAGAAACGACTGTGTATTTTGTAGGTTAACGCACATTGTCTTGTTTGTTCTCAGCTGGTGTGGGCGACAACTAACAGAGTCGGTTGTGCTGTCAACGTCTGCAGAAGGATGAACGTATGGGGAGAGATCTGGGAGAACGCCGTCTACTTAGTGTGCAATTATTCACCAAAGTAATATGCTTGATCATCTCTTGACTCAATCAACTTTGATGCTTATTTTAGTATAAACTCAAGCAGCATGCAATGCGGAGATCGTAGAGTGGAACACTGCATTGTAGATTTCTCCGAACGGTTGCACTTTTTTTTATATATACGTCCTGCTGGATGTTAATTTGGCTCTTACTCTGGTTGAAGTGTGAGTGTTAATAACCATTGCATTTTGGTATAGCGCCTTATCACGTCTACGAGATGTCTCAAAGCGCTTCACAGAACAGAAGTGTTCTGTAATCAAAGTAATCAAAGTGAACCTGCACGTCGCTATTTTGCAGTGAAACAAACACTCATTGAAACTGAGTTGGAATCAGTGATATATATATCTATTTTCCTTCCTGTTTCACTAACCAGGGGTAACTGGATTGGAGAGGCTCCTTACCAACATGGACGCCCGTGTTCTGAGTGCCCGCCAAGCTACGGTGGAGGCTGCAGGGAAAATCTCTGCTACAAAGGTAGGTCCAACTACTGTACTACTACCCAAAGCGCTGTGCCAGCAATAACAACAACAGAAGGCAAAATACTGCAGATGCTGGAAACCTGAAATAAAAATAGAAGTGGCTGGGAACTCAGCAGGTCAGGCAGCACCTATGGAGAGAGAGGAAAGTGAGCTAACGTTTCAAGTCGATGACCTTTAGTCAGAATTGGGGGACATGTTGGAAGGGAGCAGATAATAAGGACAAACGGAGAAGAGGGCGGGGAAAGAAAGACAAAGGAAATAATTAGGTGGAGGACAGGAGATGAGGAGATCACAAATCAGGAGGGTAGGAGATGAGTGACAAGGCTGAGACCTGTATGGAATGTGTATGATGTGATAGGATGGGAGGAAAGGTTATGGCGTAGAAATATAAGTGACCTCAGGTGTTGGGATGTAGCACACAGTTCAAATGTCGACTGCGGAAAATGCTGCAAACACTCAGCGCCGGAGGGAATGTCATTAAAAAGAGATTAGATGCGAAGGGAAGCAGAGGGGTATGGGACCGGGCGTAATATTCATACTGTGTTACTTTACATAGAATTGTATCACGATTACAAAACACACAGCACTTGTGGTATCATTTGAGAACTGCTCACAAGGATGATATTAAAAACTACAAGGAGGATGGAGGGAACCATTTAATGCACAGGCAATCAAGGTTAAGCACTAGCCTCTGTGGTCACTTCCATCAATGGTACACATCATTTTTTTTTAAGGAGAACTCAGCTATGTTTGAATTCAGCCACTCATTTGCAATGAGCTTTCCTGTTTTCATTACATTTTCTTGTTAGGTTTCCTCTTACAGCACTGGAACGGTAGCTTTACAGCGGCAATAATATTTGTGTACTAAGTAGGGTTTCAAAATGTAGTTGAGTGACCAGACTTATTTCTTTTCCTGGTGCAATTTGTATTCACATAATGTGGTTTTCAGTTTTCTTCAAAAAAACGCAAATTGCTGCAAAGTGAAAGATTTGAATGTTTGCTTCTCACTACTTAGTCTAAATTAATGCAATTTTCGCTCAACTAATTCTAAGTTCTTAATCCAGTTGATCTTGGCTCACGTGACCCACTCAGGCAATGAATAGTCACTTGTTTCTAACAGAACTTTCCACTCACTTGAAGCTGCCAGATGTTTTCTTACAAGAGTTGATTTTACACTAGATGAACCTCACCGGCTTTTGCACTGAACTTTTGCACTCAATCATGTCCCTATTAAGGACTAGTCGAGCCCGTCTCGAATGCAACGAAACGGATTCGAAATCAAAGCATTGGGGAAAAGGCACAGTGAGTGTCTTTGCGGGAAATTCTAGCTCTTTGGAAGCGCCAATGTCAAAGAGGTTCTGGGTCTGGTTTTAGCTGACGTACGTTAATCCGGTGATGATATCTAGAAACTGGTTGGTTGAACGCTCTATACCCCCACACTCAGTCTGATGTTGATTAGGATTAAATCTGGAGCGCTGTTGCTTGTCCCTGGCTCTCACTGGTACTTGGTACCTGCTGGCATCTAGGGGTCATTTTGCCAACCAAATACACAGTCGTGACTTTACAGCGCTTTACAGTAAATCCTTTGAAAGACATTAAATGCAAGTATTATTATTATTGTTGTTACACTATTACAGTTTAGATCGCTCCACAGGGGTAGTTTTTAAGTGGTTTTCAGTCAAGGATCAATAGCTATGGCAATATATATTGTACTGTTTCTGGTGCTTGATGGCACATTTGACATTTCAGGCCAATAATTTTCTTCAAAATCTTATTTTCATAATAACAGGTGATCTTGTGCTGCTATTATGACACCTTCTGTTTTGGCTCTCAAATCCCTATTATTCATAATGACTATTAAGAATTATTAATAATACAACGCAAAATCACATTTGCATCGCGCCTTTCAATTCGTGGTATTGTTATTATAACTTAATGTCGTGCCCCACGGACGCAGGATATTATTTAATTATTTCAACATTCGATTGCAGAAAATACACTGATCGAAGAAAATATTTTGACAAGACAGCAATCGCCTGAGCAAACCAATGAAGTGGAGCCCTATGAGATCAACCCCGACACAATAATGCCAAGGATAATGCAGCCGAGTTCAAAGGAGATGCTCAACAGCAAGAAATACATGAGTAAGGAAGCATCTGGAATTCTCCTTGATTGATGTACTGGCGATTGATATTCAGCCTTATAGCTCATTGATTCAACTCGTCCACCTCTCAAGTTTCAGAGCATCTTGTGTTAAGGTGCAATGATTTCATCTCTCTAGGCCACTGAAACGCAGCGATCTGGCTTGCCTCCAGTTCAACTGAAAGAAGACAAATATGTAATGGCCAGGATTAAACCTGACACATGTAAAGTTATAATTACTGTAGTAAAATAAGTTCTGGTGAAGTAAGCTGTACATCCAGTCCACTGGAATGTAACACACGCGTATCAGAAATGGCGTCTCTCTACATCTAGAATGAGGTGTGAGATTTTTAATGGCTCCGGTACATTGTAGAGCAGGAAGTATAAATCATCAAAGTATAAAATACATCAAAGTATAAATACGTCTGCAATGCATTGCTCCCAGCCCTAAAATCACAATATTGTAGGACTGAGCACTGTAACTGCTGCATCGAACCGATTCTCTTCTTCCTTTGCAGCTCAAGTCATCAAGTGTGACACTAAAATGAGAGACAAGTGCAAGGGGACAACATGCAACAGGTATCATCAACAAATTTCCCCTTATAATAATTAAAAGCCTTGCATTACATACAGCGCCTCATCACGTCATTGAGACGTCTCAAAGCGCTTCACAGAATATATTGTAAATTGGATTGATTTATGTATTTTGTGGGCGTAAACTCTTCTGTGTTTCGTAGTTCTAAGAGGCATCATGTCTGCACCAGCTCCCGAAAGAGTCCCACTCCCCTGCCTTTTTCCTGAAATACCCATTTATATCTTCCTTCAATTTATTAGCAACCCTTTTTAAATGTTAACGGGATAGAGGGGATTTTGTGCGGCTTCGTTTGCTAGTTACTCACAGTATTCCCAAATTCCCTTGTGCACATCGGTGTAAAACATAGGAAATGTGAATTGGAACAAGCAACGGGAAGGTAATAAAAACACCAAGTGGGAGCCATTTACTGCACACATAGTTCAAGATAAGATAACAATTAAGTGAACCATCTATTCCTCGCAATTTAGAATTAAAAGGTGCCTGTTGATAGGGGGCATGTCGGATGTACAGTATATGTGTACAAAGGCTTGCTGACATCTTACATTTTTTATCGCTGAGCAGGTACCTATGTCCAGTGTATTGCAAGAGCTCGAAGGCTAAAGTGATTGGAACTCTTTATTACGAAGTGGTAAGGAACCTGATCTATTTCACCCCCATACACTTGACTTTAAAAACGCCGCTCGCGATGGAGCCGTGTGTAGAGCAGCAAACTGCGTTACAACAATTTTGTCTTCGTGACGTTCTAGCAATCGAGCATCTGCCGAGCTGCCATTCACTACGGAATAATCAGGAACGAGGAAGGCGGGCTGGTGGATATCACTCGGAAAGGAAAAATCCCATTCTTTGTGAAGTCGGCAAAATACGGCATCCAGTCCATAAGGTGAGAACGTTCTTTGTGTGAAGATGAGCAAGGGCTTGCTGTCTTTGGCTGTGATCCGGCGAGGCGTAACTCCCACTTGGCTTCTCTCTTTAGTTTCCCGCTATTTTTAATATAATGTAAAGCAAGAAATTCTTAAAATTGTAGCAAAACTAATATAGGGATTGGGCTTCTTGCATAGATTTACACAAATCGTTCCAGCATGGAAACAACTATTCCACGATTATACTCCCCACACGTCCTTACCCCTGCCGTTCCCTTGTTGGCTGTGAATTATGAATGCTGTTGAGACAGAAGGGAGCTTGTATGTGCCTCACCATCACTATTCTAACTCTCAGTACAAAAGTGCCCTTCATGTGGTTTAACAACGATGCTGAACTCACTCTGAGAGGTCACGGGACAGAGATTGAGACATTCGCTGCTGCGTATTCATCCGTCACTGTGACATTCACGTACCGTTAGACAAGAAAGATAAAACTACCAGAGCTGACCTCACTCCTCCAGCAAAAATGAATCGCATTAGTGAATTTTGAAAGAACCCACGTACCAAGTTTCAGCACATTTCACAGCAAACAGTTGCTTTACAGATTGGCCATACAAATACAAGTGATGTAATAACATCAGCAATTGTGGCATATCAGCTCATAATTACTTGTGTAAAAATGAAGCTGTCTCACTTTGACCTGAAAGCGATTTTGTTTATTTTTACTTCACAGCAAATTCAGGCCGGCCAATGGATTCGGTCTTTCCAGAGTGACCAGTAAGTTTAGTTTTCCTTTAAGTCCTAGCACATTTTTAGTTACGGTTCCTTAACGGAACTTAACTCATCCTTACTCGGTTCAATTGAACATGTTATGTAATTTTTTTTTTACCAGCACGGACAGTGGATTGCTACGCTACAGTTGCTCAACTGTGTCCATTCAGAAAGCCGGCTTCTCACTGTCCCAGGTGAGATCCTTTTACTAGTCATTCATTTCCACCTTCGCTCCCCCACCCCCTCCACACACACAAACACACACACAACTTACCAAGTTATTACCAAGACCCTTTCAAAGTAATGAACAGTGCCCGCAGGTTTGAATGGCGAATAGGTATTATTTTAGTAAACCACGTTTGCTAAAATTATACCTCTTAACCTCTCGAGGCTTTGATTTGTATTCAGTTCCGACAGATGCGTTTCATTTCCTCTTCGACAGCTGTGTTTAATAAGCATTTCAGAGCGGGCCATTAGGGTAGCGTAAGGGGTGATCCAACAGTGCTGGTCCGATGCTGGGAGAATGAAAGTAACATAGGGGACATGCATTGTGCATGTACAATGAGCGTTGTATTTAACCAGCGTTGCATGAGCCAAGAGCTGACAGCCAACACTGGTACCAAGGTGACACAATTGGCAATGGTATGTCGGAATCGAGTCAGGCCTCTGTGACAAGTCTCGTTAGAGCCAGTTCCTGTGCCCGCTGTACTCCAGAGCCCAGCTAATGATGGCCCTCATCGGCAGGCAGGACTTGGAGGGGGCAGGCAGGTTTATAAATAATTCTAGACAATTAATAGCCATTGATGTGTTCTGTCGTGCGTAACTCACGGGGAGATTTGTTTCGTTCGCAGGATTAACTGCCCCCCAAACTGTATGGAAGAATTTCCCTTTTGGGCTCGGGTCATCGGAAACAACATTTACTCTGACGTAAGTTCGTTGCTTCTGCTTTCGCCTTCGTGTTTGCTGTTAGAGCAACAGGGACAGTCAGACTCACTTGTGTCCATTTCACGTGACTCTGCACTGACTCCACTGTATAATAATAATAATATTTTTTTTTTGCAGTTGATATTGCACCTTATCACAACAGATCTACCACAAAGCGTAGAAACTGTGCATTGTGTAGGCAAAGGCAGCGTTCCATTTGCACGCAGGAATGTCCCGCAAACAGCCGCCAAGTTATTTATTTTTCTTTTAATCTGCAGTATTGTTGGCCAGGACTGGGGCGAGCACAGTTTCATGAGCCCAGAGCTGGTTTTGACCTCCAGGATTCAGTCTCACAGTCCCCACCCCACCCACCAACACTGGACTGGGCTCAGGGCAGGCAGACTGACTGACCGCAGCTGGTGCAAAGTCAACTTTGTAAAACCAGACGCCTGTAAAGTTCTCAGGCGGTCAGGCTGCTAGTAATTAAACATGTAACTGGCATTTATTTAGGCAGCAGAGTTGAGAAGCTCAGGGGTGAGTGTGATGTGGAGCATGCTGTGTATCTTAGGGCTGCTACTGAGTCAATCCTTTAGCTCAAACTAAAGCGCCAAATGCTGGGAGCAGGTATTGCTGAAAGTGTCTCATATGTGGATGCCACTGCCTGCCACCCGACCCCACCCCCCACCAACTCCCTGTTTGAGTTGTACGGGCAAATAGTCCATCTTGCGCTGCTACCCAGTGTTTGACATTAATCTGTTACAACATGCCCGAAGACAAGGACATTGTTTGTCTGCACAAGATCCATCGGGGGGGGTGTTCTGCTTCTCGTTACCCGCCACAATTAATCTCACAACCGTCTTCTCAAAAAAAAGGGATCGAAGGGAAAATGAGAAGCAGAGGAGGAATCTTCTGTTGCGGTTGTCGTACATCTAACCCCGAGTCCGTCAGCCTTTGGGCGTAAATCAGTAATGGTTTATTCACACGGTTCGAGCTGCCCTGCAAACTGCATGTTTTCAGGATAATAATGACAACTTGCATTTAAATAGCGCCCTTCACGTGGGGTAGCATCGCGGAGGGCTTTAAACGCTCAGGACTCACAGCGTTAAACCTTCTTTTAGTTCACGTTCACAGTTGATGCCTATTTGTAGTGGTGGAATTGAGCAATGCAGCCCAACTCCATGTGTTGTCATCACCCAGTAATAACAAATCAGAGACAGCCTGGGTTTAGACAAGTGGGTTAATCTCCCTCTGCTCTGTCTCTACAATATGCCTCAATTCGAACCTCAGACATTCTCCCCAAACAAAGAAATATCCAAATTTCTGAAGCGTTTGATTTTTGGGGGAGGTGGGGGGGAGCTAAAGATTACCGCTGGCAAAACATCCTTCATTTGTAACCAAAAAGATTCGACAGAAATTTATAATAAAATAATAAAAATCCTTGCATTTGGTATATAGCGCCTTATCACGTCTTCGAGACGTTTCAAAGCGCTTCACAGATTATACTGTAAAGTGAATTGACTGCATATTTTGTGGGCGAAACACCAGAAAGGATCTGAGAGAGTGACGATTGGGCCAAATTAGGGGGCGGTGAGTGAACGAGGGCATTCAGAGAAAGGTTTGAGCAAGCAAGGTCGACCCCCGAAACAATAGGGAAATTGTCTAGTGTTTTATTGTGTTGAGTATCCTTCGGTTTTCAATTATAGTAATTTTGGCTCAGCAATCACATCCCTGGTCTGTGGGGAGGTTTGAAGGCAGAACAAAGCTCGTTTGGACAAACGCAGAATAATTAGCAGACGAGATCTCCCACAGTGGGGTGACTGTTCCACTGTGGGGTTTCCAGAATATTATGAGCATTCCTTTAGACAGTGAGCCTGATGTGGTTGGATTAATCATTGAGCCTAATGAGTTCGCACAAACCCAACTTCAAAATCGTTACTAATTTCATTTAACCGTCTGACCAGAAAAGGTGATTCACCAGTTGCCAATGTGGATGTAGCCAGTTAATGGCCCCCTTCGCAGTCTCTTGTCCAGCCGCGCTGGGTTAAAGTAAATCTTGCAGCGTTTAGGCAACAACAACAACAACTCGCATTTATATAGCGCCCTTCACACCGTGCAGCATCCCGGAGCGCTTAACATTGCCGGAGCCTGACCCCGAGACAGGAGGGAGAGGGAGGGAATCCACGGTTTAACTCAAACTGTTTCAGGTCAACACCAGCCCCGCACCCACTGCCGTTTTAAACCCGAGTTCCCCACTGTGTGTTGCTCGCACGTAAATCCAGTGTTCGGGTACGGTTTGCTGGTTGGAGGCGGAATCAGCTTTGGGCTGCACACATTCTGGTGTTGTCAGCCACAGGGTTCAGCGGGTCAGGATCAATTAGCGCCAAAGGGAGTTTGTACAGTAAAAAAAAAAGGGTTGTCGTAGCGAAGCCACTTGCGGAACGCTGTGCTGGGGCGAGCCCTGCTCTTGAACCGAAGAAACTCAGAACTGATTTCCTAAATAAATCCAGTGTGTCCCGATTCCACCGGGGTTATTGAATACCCTTCACAGGGTTAGGTCTAATGATGTGACGCACTGCATTAGGGAATCTGGCGGAGATGAAAAGAATGAGTAACTATGTGCGGGAACCACAGCCATTCGTGGTTTGACTGAAAAGCGGGAACCGCAGAATAATGTTAGACTGCGTGACCACGAGCTTAAAGTGGGACTGGGTTAATGTTGCAGAGAACAGGCCGAGAGTTAGAAACTGCGAGGGGGGGAAATGCGTAGCAAGGGAGAGAGAGAGTGAGAGAGACAGAAAGAGAGAGAAAATCATAAAGTCAGAATGAAGTAGCATCGATAACAATTTTGCTTTTACACAGCACACTTTCACATCAAGTTTCTCTCGAAGCGCTTTACAGAGGTGACCGGGAGCCCAGCTCGGGGTGGGGGATGGGTGGGGGGTGGTGGGGGGTGGAATGGGGTGGGGGAGGATGATTGGGGTGGGGGTGGGGGGAAGGAATATATATGCATAAGGTTCTCCGAAAAAGTTTTTGATGCTGTTTCTTGTGAGCATCCCATATTCTGACAGAGGCACATATTTGAAATAGAGAGAGAGAGTGAGAGAAAAGTGAGCAAGTGAGAACACGAAGCATTGCCCGGGACGAGTTAATCTTCGTGCGATTCAGCTTTGAAGCTTTGCCGATTCCTGGAAAAGCTCCTCACCAAAAAAGGCTGAGTTTCCGAATTGCCCGATGTGATTTTACTTGTTGGCAGATCCCGTAATCTGGCTGAGTTAGGACAAGCTTGATACCAACAACTCTCAAAGTCAGAACGCCCTGACCTTTTCTTTTGCTAAATCGTCTACGGGGTCGGGTGCTAGATGCTCGGGCTGGTTTCCCTCGCTCTCTTCAAAGAGAATAATAATAATAGTAATCCTTGCATTTGATACAGCGACTTATCCCATCGTTGAGACGTCTCAAAGCGCTTCACAGGGTATACCGTAAAGTGGAGTGACTGGGTATTTTGTGGGCGAAACGCAGCAGCCAATTCACTTAAAATTCAATTTTTTAATTAAAATTAAAATGTAACTCCCTCTTACGAGGGCAGTGGGCTTGTTATCCACATTTGCCAATTCAGCCGCGAATATACACATACAACACAACTACCTGTGTGTGACTTGCTCTCCAGAACCTTGAAGACAAGAGGAGAAAAAAGCACCTAAAAGTAACATTATAAACAGATCATTTTCTTAATAGTCTTGGATTAATGGATGAGTTCCACGTATGATTAAAATCAAAAATGTTCCCCCTTTTTTTTTAAATCCTTTTATTTAGAACACGTAAGCCTAGAACTTAAGTCAAATGGATTCCATTTTGTCATGTGAAGGCCATACAGTTAGTTCCCAAAGAAAGGGTTAGGAGCGTTATAAATCCTTGTGACTCGGGAACAAGCCAGGTTCTGTAAACGCTGCGCACGGAGACTCTATGGCTAGAGTAAACACATTCCTGCGCATCTCCAGAGTGCTTTCCTCTGCCCGGGGGCAGTAAATCGAGGCTGAAGGGTGGAAAAACGCCAGTGACTTGAGTACAACTTTTTCCTCCTTCCCCACCTCAGCATTTACTGCAAAATGTTGTGACTGTGTTTTCTAGACAAAACTATGGTGGGGGTTTTGTTGTGGTTAAATGTGTCTTGGCTCGTGTTTGTGCGCGTGCGCCCGTGCGTGAGCGTGTGCAAAGTGTGAGTGTGTGTTAGGAGGGAGAAAATATTAGATGCTACACTTGTCTTGTAATGAATCTGCTTTCCTTGCCACTGCTGGGCTGATCAGACAAAGAGTGTCTGTTCCCAAGAGCAGAGCTGGGCAGCAATAAAGTCTGTGCACTGTCCTCAGTCACTACACATGCAGGAAGACAAAGAAAAAGCTTTCTTAGTGATCTCGTGAGGATTCCATATTGTCCTAAAGGTCAGGTTTTGGCTTCAAATATTATGTTGTCTTAAGGCAAGTCTCTGTTAAATAGTTGCACGATACGGCTTCAAGAGTTTGTTTTAATAATAATAATCCTTGCATTTGATATAGCGCCTTAACACATCGTTGAGACGTCTCAACAGCGTTTCACAGAATATACTGTAAAGTGAATTGACTGTGTATTTTGTGGGTGAAACACCAGTTGTGACTAACGCACTGTGACTCAAAAAAGCATATGGCAATAAAAGCAGTATAAATGGATCAATGGGTATTAATAGTAACCAGGTTTCTCATCTGCAGCCAATGCCTGGTGTTCACTGTAGGTGGAAAGTTCCCAGATGTGCAGAAACTATTTTAATGCAATCATAATGAGCAAATAAATTGAGCTGACAGTCTGGTTATAGTACGTTAAATGTTTACAGATTAGACAAGCTTTATTCTTGTGGGGGGGGGGAGGAAAAAAAGAGAGACACCTTCCAGATATTTATAAGAAGGTTTTAATTAGGATTGAGAAAGACTTTCACTGAAATACACTGGGACAGCCGAACAAGAAGACAAAGGTTCAGGGTTGCAGGGCGTGACTGCCCAAGGAAGTATTTATTTACCTAGAGAGTAATTAACAAGTGGACCAGATTACCAGGGAAGGTGGTTGAAGCCAGAATGCTGGGACTCACTTGAGAAACAGCTCTCTCTCTTTCTCTCTTTCTCCAGGATTTATCCGCTCAACATTCCTGTATCTTTTTTAAAGATGTCGTCCTGGCATCTCCACTTTTTGTTTCTTGTGTTCCATGTCCCACCGCTTCCTCTCCCCCCTCCCCACCGTCACAGCGACCTCTCTTATTAAACGTTTTTACTGGAATTTCTGACTTTCCTCCTGCTGCCACACCTGCACTTGACTCACTTCCACTTTCCCACTTTACAGCTCTCTGACATTCCATGGTCCATTAACGACCCAATAGCCACTGCCACCATCACACGCCCCGTTAGTAGAAGCCAGAGAACCTTGTGTTCTGCTCTTCTAATGGCAAACCACACGAGGAAGGAGTGTGATCCCATTAGAATGGAATGAGAACTTTGTAGATTCAGCAAAAGTACTTAACTACTTTGCCCTCTTGGTCTGGTTCCAGTATCCTTCTTTAACCCATAAAAGGACTCTTCTAGACCACCCCGTTGTTAGTTGATTGGCGGATGGCTTTCCGATAATAATCCTTCCAAAACAAACAACCAGAAAAAAATCCATGATTGTTGGCGGGTCACTGGCTGCCAGGTTTCACCTGTAAAACACACAGTCAATCCGCTTTACTTTACAAGATATTCCATGAAGCTCTTTGAGACGTCTTAGCTACAAGTAAGACACTGTGCGAATCTCTTTGTGAGTCAAAGGAATATATTCTAAATATAAAGGCTGGTGTTAGCCTTGCCATATATAGAAGGGATTTCTATGTACGAGTAACTGCCAAGGGATGAGTTTACACACACAGCATCGAGGGATTAATATCTTTCTTCCTCTCTTTTATTGGCTTCCAGAGATCCAGTATATGCCGATCGGCAGTGCACGCCGGCATCATTAAGAACCACATCGGGGGCCTCGTAGATGTCATGTCCGTCGAGAAAAAGAACAAATATCCGTCAGTTTTCAAAAACGGGATCCAGTCAGAGAGGTAAATGTCTGATTTGGTCGATTGCAGAGACTGGGTTCCACTCTTCATTACAAAGGCAGGAGGTTAAAATAAAAGACAGCGTTCGAGTATTAGGAAGTTTTTTTTTCCCCAATGGCGAAAAATAATCTTGAACCATTTCAGAAGTCGTTTGAGATTTTTTCCTTTGTGACGATTTCACGAAATTGGCCTGGAATGAGGAAAACCCTGTCCAATCTCCAGATCCCTCCAGATTACCCACCTTCCTATCTATCCCCACCAAACTGCTTTTAAATGAAGTTGTCAAAGATCGGCTTTGGAAGGACAGTCATGCGCACTTCAGAACTTGCAAAGATCTTCCAGTACAGCTGAATCCTGATTGCTAATATGCCAAGGAATTTCTTTGGTTTGGATCAGAATGTTTATGAACGCCAGATAAAACAGGCAATGAGCAAATGTTTTGTACCACATCTCGTTTAATCACACACTCAGCAATTCGACCCAAACAAAGACGGGACACCACGGAACAGTAACGTATTGTTCTGCGAATAGATACTGCTTCCAAAAATGTGTTGCTGCCCCTCAGTGAAATCTGGCAGAGTGATGACTTCATTCGATATGGGGGAGGACACCAGGAATGGTAATTGGGGGAGATTTTAATGTTTGAAACTCAATCTGTTTTAAGTGTTTCATGAGGATAAAGAGTAGGAGGTTTGCTACTACTAAGACTGCATGCTTACACCAAGTGTGACTGAAGGCACTGTCAGAGAGGAAAGCCTCAGCGGGGGTCTGTACGGTCGATCAAGCAAATTGTTGTCAGGGGGGGTTTAACACTTGTTTCGAGTGACCACGTTACATTAGAGAGACACTGACAATGTCTATCATTCTTTCCTCTAGTATGAAGAACCCTCCAGACGGGAAAGCCTTCAGAGTGTTTGCTGTGGCCTGAGTGAGGGAATGATTCTGACAGAACTCCAGTGGGTTTCCCAGACTGGCTTCCGAGGGTAGGAAGCACTAGGATGAGAAACATGAACATAACTAACTGTGCATGTCCGATAACAGCCTTCACCACCTTCACTCCAAGAGGACAGTCAACGTTTTGTTTCTCAGACCGTGAACCCTACATCTCATACGTCAAGAAAATCGAGCAAAACCTCTAGTGTGAAGATTACCCCTCAACCCTCCTCATCATTTTGTACATAATATTTTGATATTTTTGTTTTAAATGCAGAGTATAGTTACATACAGCTGTGCTGGTAAGTCTATAAGTTAAGTTGCTCAGCATAAAGAGAGTTCAATATTTACTCACTGTACAATGTGTATTTTGGTGAAATTTGTTGTGAGTGTGTGTTAGGGTGTGTGTCACTCCATTCCTATTCGACTTGTTTCCCTTTAACCTGGCCCGAGCACTGTGCGTGTGTACATTCCTGGAACAAGTTCAAGAGGACGATTCATAAAAAAAAAAAAGCAAATGGGTGCACAGAAGAGATCTCTGGAAGCCAAGGCTGCCTTATCCTTAGCTAAAAGCTGTTCTTAACTCCTTAACTTAGCTACCTTTTGATCATTGGTCCATATTGGTGCTTGTTTTCCTCTGCACCAGAATGAAGGCATTTTGGGAGGCTGGCTTCGATAATTGCAAAACGCACACTTTATCCGGTACAGTACCTCGGAACAAATCTTATTATTAATTTATAATGTCCGCAAGCTCCAAGAGTCTTGCTTTCTGTTGCCCTGAAGGTGCAAGCAGTGTTTAATGACCGTCAGGATGTTGCGCTCAATAACTCGTTTTTCTTGCCAAGGGGCTCGTCACCCGCACAGCCAAGTTGTCCTGGTGAAACGGTGACCATTTTAGTATGAAGTGAGGCAAAAAGAGGGCAGTTGTAAATATTAAATGAAATAATGATGCTTGGCGTTACACACATAGGTAAGACTCGTCTCCTGTTATAACTCTCAAATGCTGTCCCAGGCCAACCGAAGAGAGTGGAATGGATCTTTGTGGTATTCCTTAACAAATCCGACATGTTGATTTACAATTATCCGACAATCCCACTCTTTACCACTGGAGCTGAGTGAAGTCGTCTCTCACCTCATCTTTCCTCGTTCTCTTTCTAAGAAAAAAAGAGAAAAAAGACTTTTTTTTGGGGGGGTGGGGCAAGGATATTCAGTAAATGAGGCTTAAAGATTGTCCTTTAATGAGCCTTCTGATCTCTTTTATTTTTCTAAAATCCCCTTTGGAAAAAGAGAAATCGTAATTGGCAGCGCGTACACGGCTATAATTCGCATCATAAGCATTCAATGAAAACTTGGCCACAGTTAACAAATGCTGTAGTATGCACTAACCCCCCATGTGAAAACCTTGAGGTTTCTTACCATAGTTTAGGGTATGATATTCAAACCTCCCTCATTGTATTTCAACTTGTAACTCATTCCCGATTTCGTACTCGCGTCTAACGGCACTATTAAAAATAACTTTTCATAGAGCCTGAAATGACACACACTACAGACCTGTCCAGTTAAACAGTTAAACGCTCAAGGTAAAGTGGAGCTCAGCATTACATTTGGCACCTACCCTTCTGTTTGCTCTCAGATGCCGTAGGGAGAATTCAAAGGAAAGTTTTCTAGAGAATCAACGCTGGAAAAAAAATACGTTTTCCAAAAGTTGCTGACTACAATTTGATGTCGAATTTACTTAAGTGAACTTTCCGTTCATCATGAACCTTGTTAAATTTCAATTAAAGGAAAAGGAAGGGAGGAGGGGGGAGAGAGAGGGAAGGAATCCAATGCACCATTTGATACAAACAAGAGACCAGTGTGTGGTTTTAGGGAAAACTGAAACAGGCTATTTCAAGATCGGCAGCAATAGCAAGAGCAGGTAGCATGGAAATAATGTAGTTTTTACCCGACTGAAGGACGTGAAAGAAGGGGAGAGGGGGAATAAACACATTGCTGATATTTGCAAGCTGTCTCATTCCGTCCCAAACTGGAATGTTGAGCCACTGCAGTCTACTGTAGTTGTTGAGTGGAATTTCCCAACACTGTGTGCAAAGTATTTTAACACTGTTTGAACTAATGATGTTGTCTTGACTTTTGCTACACATCTTAACGTTCACGCAAAGTGTGCGTTCCTCAGTCTTTGTTTGAAGCTGGATTATTTTTTCTTTTTAAGTTTTTACGATCCTCAAGCGTGCCACCTGTGAACTAAATCCCAGCCCGAAACCTGTAAGAATCTGAATTGGATATCACGCACGATTTGCAAAAAAAATAAAGTTGGCTTTCTAACCAAAGCGCAAAGCAAGTGAAAGAAAGTTCACGTTCAAAAAGGAAACGTTGCTGAGATTTGAACAGCTCAGATTTCTGAATTGGTTCAATGTCCGCAGATTCCCTGTGGGAGAATCCGCATCGAAAGGTTCACTCTGTAAAGTATGACTCGCCTTCTAAAGTCAAGTAAAATATTTTCCCAAAGATCCAAACCAGACTGAAGTTCCACATGTGTAAGCCACCGACACATGGAAATTTCCCCTGGGTCTGGAACTGTGCCTCTCTCCCCAGAGGCATGCACCCTGCCTACCTGAATCCGGAGAGCATTGGGGTGCAGGTTGGCGAGAGCCCTAGACTTGGGAGACCTCAGAGGTGTGCGTTGAGAGTACCTGCTGGAGCCTAACTGGCTAAAAATGCACCGCTTGTTACTGAGAGCCCTGTTTCTGACAAGCTTCCCGCTGCTTGGCCAACTACAACCCCCGTTAGGGCTTTGGCTTGCAGGGTTAACAAGTACAACGATTCAGTTTTGCATTGCCTTCTTGCGAGGGGGATGAATTATGTCTTCAGACTCCTTATATCTGGCTTTCCGTGCCAAATGTAGATCCTTCGTTAAGGGCACCCCCTTCTTAAAGACACAGTGTTAATTTATGTTCTTAAAAAGAACACCTTTAAGCGCTCTGGGGACGCTAACCTGCGTGAGGGGTGCTGTGTAAAATGCAAGTTGTTGTTGTTGAAGAATGGGGCCATCTTCAAATCGTCCTCGTAAAATGCTTACTTCATGGCATAATTCTCCCATTATTGATACTGAATGTACTGCATTGCAAAGGATGAATAATAAACGTAAGCATGTTTCTTAGAAATGATTGTGATTTACCGGCGGTGAAACAAAACACAGGGATATGGAGTGGGCAGAGGAGGATAAGGGATAGGCCGCCAGTAAGTTTGAGACACTTTTACAATGTAGGAGGTTGATGAGATTTTATATTATCAGAGCTCAACGTTAAAACACTCTATTCCTGGGCTCGCACAGCATCACGACCCCACCCCCAGCTCTGCTTTCAAAGAGCAAACAAGAATTCTTAGAAATTCCATCTGGTTATTTAGCAGTTGAGAGTCATGCGGACAACACAAAAGTCCCCTTAGCTCAGCACAACCCGGGATAAGTATATTTGGCAACACTTTCTCAGCACAAGATCGCAAAATCTAGCCGTTTACCCTCAAACTGCACAGTCACTACGCTTTGCAACATATCCTGCCACACGCTTTGAAAGGCGCTCTAGCAAATGCAGGGCTTATTATTTATTATTAAATGCACGTTTCAACTCTGATCAGAAATTTCCCTTCTTACCTTCCGTACTGGAAATAGTTTTTATTTGATGGTATTTATCCCTTCACTTACTGGGTGGGGTGGGGGTGGGCGGTAAGTATTCAAACTGTTATAAGGTTTGTTTCAGTGTAACTCAGAGCAAACACTTACCTTACCTGGATCCCTACTTTGTTAGGTAACAAGAAAGCACAATGACTTAATCCCCTTAATAAAACAAGGTTCAATTGACCTGCCTTTGACTATGATGGGAGTTTCTGCTGATGGCCTGGCCAACAACTCCTCCCAATCCCTTCAGATCAAATCAGTCCTTCATTTCACGGCTGGTTGTGGGACATTTGCTGCGGTGAATTGGCTGCCACGGTTTGCCTACAACATACACATTTACTGCACTTTACAGTAAAATCCTGTGGAGTGCTTTGAGAAATTCTCCCGGCGTGAAAGGTACTATTAACAAGTGCAAGGAATTATTTTTATTTGATAAGGGTGTGGTTGCGTAACTAAATCACTGCCCTTGCTTGTGCCTATCTGAGCTTCCAGCGTACACACCTCTCTTGGGAAGTGTGGTTGCTGTTGTAGGCAACGACCCAAATCCCTCCACACTGGTAGATCCAGCAAACCATGTCAATTTCCCCTGACAAGCCCCAGCACTGGTCGACCGAGGCTGAACAAGCGTGGGCTGGTGCTGAGTCACACACAGTGACAAGCTGGAATCTTGCCGACTCAGCACTCGGCAGCCGCTGGCAATGTGGACATGATCCAAACCACCTGGTTGATACAAGAGTAGTTTGCATGAGCCGAGAAGACGACGTGGAGCCATAGACGCACTTTGTGGTCTCTGTTATTGCACTTTGTGCTAAACGTGAAAGGCCATTTGGAGGGAAGCAACTTTTGAAGGTGATGTGGGACAGGTTCTGCACAGTCCTCATCCTTAGTCCTCTGCTTTCTCCCTTGTCCCAGAGGAAAGCAGACTTGGGATAAGTCCTGTCTATTATGAGAGAAGGTCTTTGGTGAGAACACTTCAGATTTTAGCAGTTTCTCCGTTTCGTTGCCGCAACTTTAACATGTTTCAACTTATTGTTTATTCACCAGGATTTACTTTTATATCAGTGCCAGGTTAGCAGTTACCCGTGCAGCGCTTTAAGATGTTTTGACAATCCAACAACAACAACTTGCACTCTGACACACCACCCTGCATGAATCCCTAAATCCCTAAATCCAAGTTGTTGTCATCCTATTCTCTTCTCCGTCATGTATGCACAGGGACATGTGTGCGAAGCCTTTGAATGGAGCTGAGCAGACCACGGCAGCAAAGTTGCTCCATGGAGCGCAAGGAAGACTACGATTATGTTTCATGCTCCATCCAGTTACATAGAGATAATTTACACCCCGATTAAATCAGTATTGTTTTAGCTGAAGTGGAGAAATGCAGGGATTCTGATGAGGGACAATTTTTATTTTCCTTTTTGGCTCGATTCCGATGTATAACGGTGATGACTGATTGCTGGCCACCGATAGATGACAAAATTCCAGTGTGTTTATTCACAGTTTCTCGTCAAAGTCACCAGCGCAAAGAGTTCAATCAATCAAAACTCATCTCTTAGTTATCACTCAGAGCACAGTGTTGTTTGTTGTTTTATCATTTCCACCCCCAACCTACTCCATTTGATACAGCGCCTTTCACAGCAGGAAGACGTCTCAAAGTGCTTCACAGGATTAATTGTATTTTATAAGCGAATGCAGCAGCCGATTTGCACAAAGGCCCATCCCATGAACATTAAATATCCCATGGAGTGAATGACCGATTTTTATCTGGGGGATTGTTGGCCAGGAAAAACATGCTTCTCTTTTCCAACAGCGCCATGGGATGTTTAAAGTTCACCCTATATAGACAGACGGGAGCTTGGTTAAACATCTTATCCGAAACATCTCCGACAAAGCAGGGTTTCCCCAGCACTGGACCAGAGTCCTCAGTTTAGGGCTTGATACTTTCAGACTCAGAGGTGAGAGTGCTATCGACTGAGCCAGGCTGACACCGCTTTAAATTAGTGAAACAACAACAACTTGGATTTATATAGCGCCCTCCATGCCGGGCGGCGTCTCAGAGCGCTTCACAGTAACGGATCCCGGGGCCGAGCCGGGGGGAGGGGGGAAGGATGGCGACCAAAATTGTGGTCGAAAAGAAAGATCTTCAGCCGAGACCTGAAAACAAGAGAGGGGACGAGGCAAAGGGAGTGAGGAAGGAAGTTCCACAGCCTTGGGGCGTAATGGCTGAAGGCATTGCCGCCGATGATGGAGTGGAGGACTCCCGGGACAAGGAGGAGGCCAGACCTTGTGGAGCGAAGGCAACGGGCGCAGTTGTGAGGAGAGAGGAGGTCAGAGAGGTCGGGGGGGGGGGTGGGAGGTGCAGAGGAGTGGAGGGATTTGAAGACCAGAGTGAGGATCGCTCATGAGGACATCATTTAAAGAAAGCAGCAGTATGTCATTGATGAGCAGGCATTTATTTTGGGTTGTGCACGGAACTTACCGAATTAGCGTAGGGAAAGGGAAGAGAGGGAACTTTACTCTCTTTGTGAAATATTATTTCCCGCCGCTAATTAGGCAAGTGGAATAGTGGAGTCCTGTAGCTCAGTGGTTAGAGCACTCGCCTTGCAAGCGAGAGGACCTAGGTTCGATTCCCGGCATATTCTAGTAATTATTAGTTATGAGAGTCTGAAATAAAATCGAAAGCGACTTGTGATCAGGGAACGGGTCAGGAGCAAAGGGTCAGTCTAATTCAGGCCAACTTTGAGGAACCGAAAAAATAGTCCATGTTTCCTTTTTCATTGCTGCCAATTATTGAGAGGGATCAAGAAGCCAGTATTGTTTATTGTATGTGGTGTCTGGCTGGCTCGGTGGCTTGCTGGCTGACTGGTGCAGAACGCTGATGGACCAATGCGGTGTGTGGTTGAATAAAGACTCCCAGACTAGGCCATTGAAGGAAGATGCCAACTGAAGATATCTCCTTAAGGGAGAGAGTAGGATCTCTAAGAGTGACTCAAACCCTGGCTCCTGAGAACATCCAGGATTTGGCAGAGCCCTGGCATCAGTCACTTACACACCCTTTTGGCTGAGGAATCGTCTTTGATCTGGAGGTTGCTTAAAGAGGTGAAACCTTACCAATTTGATAAACATGTGAGATGAAATTTGTGGTGATTCGTAACCGACAATTATCACGTCTCAAAAATGTCCCACAAACAATCCACGACTGAGTGACCCCATTTTTTTTGAAGGGATTATTACCCCCGAAGAGCAATCCGCCAATTGATTAGCAATCAGGTTCCTACTTACTGCTACTTAAACAGAGACGTGTGAATTAGGAAACTTGCCTAAGATTTTGCCCCATCCCAGAATTAAACCTAGGTTCTCTCGCTTGCAAGGCAAGTGCACTGATCACTATGCTACGGGATTCCAAGTGGATGCACTCACTTTTGGGAGTTTAATAACAAGAATAACAAACAAACCAAACCCGCGCCAGACCAAACAGAGACCTCTGCGATGAGCGGCCATCGCGTTCTGAACAGTGGGCAGAGTTTAAATATACAGACTGTTCTGTTTGCGTGTTTAATATGGAGAGTGACTCATATTTTATTCATAGTGAAACATAAATACGGATTCCCGGCAATAGGCCGGGCTGCAGTTCAATTTCAAATTAATGTAAATTCTGTTAAATTTCATCCAGAAAGCTGTGATCTTAAAGCGGTTCATATTACTAGTCACAGATATAATAGTCAGATGGTAGCGAGTGCCAGGCTGCTTTGTACCAACTTGTTCTTCTCAGGTACTGGTTGTGCCTTTGCTACTGATGCCCTTAACAATCTCAAGTTTCAGGTTGGCTCAGTTTGTGACACTCCCATTTCTGAGTCAAAAGGCTGTAGGATTAAACCTCTCTTCTATACTTTGTACTCACAGTCGAGGCCGACAGTCCAGCACAGTGCTGGGGGAAGCACTACACTGTCGGAGGTACTATCCTTTGAATGAGACGTTAAGTCGAGATCCCGTTTGCTGCTTCAGTATCTGCCACGGCGCTACTCGAAAGAGAATGTTGTTTCTCCTGTGTCCTGGCTAACAATCCCCCGATAAACACAATCATTTGCTTCATCACTGTTTGTGGGACGCTCCTGTGTGTTAAAGTGCCTGTCGCATTCGGCTGCAAAATCACAGTCACTACACTTGGCAGTAAATCCTGTGATCCTCCCCAAAGTGAAAGGTGCTGAATCAAATGCAAGGATTATTTATTTAACTTTATGTATGTATGTATGTATGTATGTATGTGTGTGTGTGTGTGTGTGTATCTATTTATCTAAGCCTTACTTCAAACGTGTAGTACACACAGGCACGAAGATTGCTGGTCGTCAAACAGTTGAGCAAAATAATAATAACATTCCTTTCATTTGATACAGCGTCTTATGCCGTCGTCGAAACATCTCAAACCGCTTCACAGGATATACTGTCAAGTGGATTGACTGGGTATTTTATGGGCGAAACGCAAGTTTGTTGTATTTTGGGGGCAAAATGCAGGTTATTGAAATAACTATTGCCAGGGAGTAACCAATAAGAGCTCAGACAGCAACAACAACAAAACAAACAACGCCTTTCACGTTGTGATTCCTTCCTGGGTTACTTAAGACTAATTTGTCTTCAATTACGTTGAAGCAAAATATGCTGAAACAGAATGAGTTGGTTTGCGTTCCAGTTGAATCTCAAGTCCTTTATGTAGAAAGAAAAATAGTGCGAATTCCTGTTAAATTGCCGCAGAGCTTTCCAGTGAGCACAGTGCAAGGAGCACTTTAACAAGCAATTGGGAAAGACGTGAGAGAACCACCACAAATGATTGCTCGAAGAGAGGCACGTCAAGTCTGAAGCGTTTGCTCATTATTACAACGTCCTCTTTAGAAATCTGCACAGACACCAGCGAAGAAACCCAGGCCTCCTTCCCACACTATGGCTTGACTTTCACCTTAACAGATGTGTTCTGTTTCTAGACTGGCTGATCTCCAGAGCACAGAGAAGAGGCGCATTGTAAAGCTCTTGTGTAAACTTGAGATCCTGACCCAGTTGTGAGGACTATTGGCATAGCAATATTACCATTGCACTGAAACAGCTGGCCCCGACTTACCTCATACAGTTTGCACTTCTATTTGACTCGGGCTCAAATCTCGGGATGCAGCCCTGAAGCCCTTGCTGTTGTTCCAGGCCATGTGAGTTCTAAGGAGTCCGTTTGTTCCCACTCAGGCCCTTTGCAAGTTAAATTGCTTCTTCGAGAAGTTGCGGTGCTGCACTTCATTTTAATAAACCGTGCGTTCGACAGTCAAATCACAGCCCCGCTGCCTCTGGTGTGCTTCTCTTTCGCGGTGAATTATTATGTTCTTTCTTTCCCAGTTGGTTGCTTGCCTTTGGTTTGTTCCCCTCTATCAGAACAACTGACCACCTCTATCAAATCTTCCCTTTATCTTCTCTGCTCTAAAGAGAACAATCCCTGCTTCTCTAGTCTCTCCACATAATTGGAGACCCTCATTCCTGGTATCATTCTCTCAACCTAAGGAGACATTAAACCGACCGCCTCCTATGGCTCTGGATAGTGAGTGTTGTTCCACATTTGCTGCACGTCCTTGAATATCTTTACTTTCTAAACACTTGCCTGTCTCTCTTTTAAATACGTGGTGTATTGGTTTCAGTTCTGGTAATCACAACATAAGGAGATTGCCCATGGACGAGAAGCAGCAACAGGGATGATTCCCAGCTTACAAGAGAGCAGGGAAGCAAGGAATTTCCCTAACAGCTGTACGCAATCCCAGAGGGGCACAGACATAAATATAAACATCCACCTCAATAGGACTTCAACATCTCAAATACTGTAGTTAGGAAAACACAAGCGCTGGCTGACAAAAGGAATTCAGTTGATGGCAGGTGTACAAACTGGGCTGTAATTAAAGCCTGACATTCAGCCTGGCTGCCGGGGGCACCTTTCCAAGCACGATCCAGAGCATTTACTCACAGGGAAAGAAAAATATAGAATCAATAGATCCAGTAATTAGGTCCGTTTCAATGGAGCCTTTTCATTTGTTTCAAGGGAGCTGAGGATTCCCCTGCCTCCTGCAAACATTCGCTTTCCTGTTTTTGCTGGAGAATATTAATAGGGATGTGTGTGTGTGTGTGTGTGTGCATGCAGGAGTTGGAGGGTTGGGGTACAATGAGAATTGATCCCTCAGAACCAGGTCAGATGTTCAGGACTAAACCTAACCAGTAAGCAGGGGCAAGTCTTTGGATCTGATGGTTATGTGGATTTGAATTATTCATCTCCTGCACAGCCTGGGCAACTGGAGAAATTATTTTACTAGTCAAGTACTTTCCACACCTGGTTCTCAGCCTCGCAGAGCACATCATCCTGTCTTCAATCCCACATTCCACCTTCTTTCTAAAAAAAACGAAAGCATTTCATTTCTCATCGTGACTTGTCTTTGCAACTCAAATGGAAACCACCTCACTGGTTTATAAACCCAGAACAAACTACGTTTGGACTTCCTCCTCTGTACTCGATGCTACGGGAGTAAAAGTCCCTTAACAAGGAAGGTAAGGGCCGTGTCAAGCACCGCGTGCCCTTTGTGCGATGTTTGCAAGAGTAAGCGGTGCTGGACAACAACAACAAAATACAACAACAAAATTATGGACGTATGTACGGCAAATAAACTGCTGCCTGAGCAAATAGCTTCCTGAGAAAAATATCCCCGTTCAAAGACACTCACTGTACAATTCCTGACGTTATCAGTGGCCCAACCCAGACAATCAGTAATGCTTAACGACAACCAGATAAAGCCTGCTGACTCAGCACGATGTAGGCTTGGAGTGACGTCCTCCAAGGTTTATATCTACCTCTGTCCCCTGCTTGCTGGCAAGGTTTAGCTCTGAAATTTTGATCAAGACAAACTTAAACGCCCACCCTCGCTTCTCACACTCAAACCATCATGAAATGCCGCAGCGCAGGAACAAGCCATTTCTCCCATCGAGTCAGCCTTGGTGTTTATCTTTCACATGTACAAAACATTTTTGGCAGAGATATACATGTTCTCTGGTTCTCTCACCCACACACGCACACACACACACATACACACACTTTTGGATGATGACAATAATAATAAAAGTCCTTGCATTTGATATCGCACCTTTTGCACTGGGAGGATCTGTTCTCAACGGGTTAAAAATTTGTGACATTTCACTGCAGATGCGAAACGATAATTTCGCACTCCGAATCCGTTATGAAATGTTGCAGATTTCACCCCTATGTTCTGCCACAACAGCGTAAAGGTTACAGCGTGGAATTCAGGTTGGGTGGATTGTTACGAAAGGGTTATCAGGACTATGTGGGCAGGTCACCAGGGGTGATTCGGAGCGAGTGAATGAGCCTGTTGCTGGCTGGATTATCAGGGCAGTATTAGCAGCACAAAGATCAGTCAAAGCGGTTCTCAAAAGGCAACTGATTCACCCACTGATGTGTACTCACACACCGGCAAACCTACTCAATCTGCTCGGAGCCCTGGAATCTCCTCAGGCGCGCGGGCTTGAAATTCATTTAAAAAGCAGGGGGAAAGGCCCACATTAATGCCTTCCCTGTCCCCGCCATGCCTCCATCTGTGGCTGAACTTTCAGTCACTGTGCAACTCACCTCCGGAACTGCCCGCCTCTATCCCCCTGCCTATCCCTCACCCTTGCCCCTTCTCCCTTACTCGGCATGAAACTCTTTCCACTGTGAAGAGCTCCAAGATCTTACGTATGTGAAAGGGCGCCACGTACATGCAAGTTGTTGTTGTGTTCCAGGTTGCGCCACCTTCGATCCTTTCGTGTTGGGAACAACAACAACTTGGATTTATATAGCGCCCTCCACGCCGGGCGGCGTCTCAGAGCGCTTTACAGTAACGGATCCCGGGGTGGAAAGAGAGGGGGTGAGGCGAAGGGAGTGAGGAAAGGAATTCCAGAGCCTCGGGGCGTAGTGGCTGAAGACACGGCCGCCGAGGGTGGAGTGGAGGACTCGGGGGACGAGGAGGAGGCCAGACCCGAAGGAACGAAGGCAACGGGTACTGTTTTGAGGCGAGAGGAGGTCAGAGAGGTAGGAGGGAGCAGAGGAGTGGAGGATTTGAATACAAGGGAAACGGAGGAGAAGCAGAGAAAACAGAATTCTGCAGTGTCAATGCTATGACCACTTTATGCCCGAATTGTCTCCTTAAGGCAGAACGTGGAAACCCCACCCGAGTTTGCAGGTGATCTCAGTAAAAGCTCAGTTACAGCAGACATTCTCATCCAGGTGGGAGCAATGCATATTCTGAACGTTTTGTAGCTTGTAATTATCTCGTAATCTTGGTATCTTGTAATTTACTGTAAGTTAACCCGGCAGCTAGACGCTCACAAGCTGAAGTCTGCAAATCAAAGAGAGAACATCTAAGAAAGCTGCCCCGCTCCTCAGTTACTCACGTGTCTCATTGTATCGAGGCAGCTGTTGTGACTCTTTGAAAAATAACTAATCACTCGAGATGAACGCTTGAAGATAGCCCAGCGATCAAAGGCTGGAATGCAATCCAAATAGTCTCAATTGGTCAGTGTCATTTTAGCCCTATCCCAATAATCAGAAACTCAAACGTATTCAGCTTTGATTATCAGTTTTGCACTAAAGATCCTGAATTTTTTCGAAGCTTAAACGAACAGATCTAATCTTGGCTAATCACGCTGCCTTCTTTTCTCAAGCACTGGGTCAACCATCTGGATTGACGGAGCTCCGCTTCTCTGGTGCCAGCCTGGCTCAGGTGCCTCCAAGTCAGAAAGTTGTGGGTTCAGCCCCCCCACCCCATTCAGGGCTTTGAACTCACAGACCAGGTTGACATCCAATATATTGCTGGGGGGGCGGGGTGAAAACTGCATTGTAGGAAGTCCCGTCCTTTGGATGAGATATTAAGCCAAAGTCCCATCTATCTGTTCGTGTGGAAATTAAAGATCCCATTGCACTATTGCAAAAGAAAAGGGAGTTTCTCCCAGTGTCCTGCCCAGCAAACCTCCAGAGAAATTTGATCATGACTGTTTATAGGATGGTTACTGTGTGCAAACTGACTGCCGCTTTCGCCTACAAAATACACAGTTGTTTTACAATAGCTCCTGTGAAGCACTTCGAGACATCCTCCCGATGTGAAAGGCTCTACATCAGGTTCAAGGATGATTATTATCTGAAGCAATATTAGACACGAGGCTGTGGAGTGTGAGGACAGTTAGGCCTGTTGGAACACGGTAGCATCGCTCTGTGGTGGCAACTCTTAAGAGGACTGCATTTGCATGATTGGCTTAGACATTCACTATAAAAGCCAACTCTTTGAATTACATGAAGCAATTGCATAACATCTTTAATTGCTCGTTACTGATGAATGGCCGGAAATGTGGAAATAAGCGTGGAAAGTATTGGTGGAATTTCCAACGTAAACCAGCCATTAAAACCCAATTGCCATAAAACCATCTGCCAGAGATTATGCTCAAGTCATTAAATTATTAAGTCATTGAATATATAACGAACATCATTTATATCAGACTAAGATTTCCCCACATTGTTTATAGAACTCCATTAATGAACTTCAGATCTGACAAAATGACAGCACTTTATTAAGAAGTATTTTGGTTCCATCTCAAATTTCCCAATTAGCTTAATTTTGTTTAACAGTTAGTGAACACTGTACAGGTTTGACATGTTAACCCTGATGTCTAGGTCCAGCCATGTAAGATTTTGAATCTTGTCTTGCTTGCTAAGGTTTACAACCCAACCAAAAAAGAAAAGGCATCTTTCATTGCTCAAAGCCTTGAGGTTGTCAGTTCTGTTTTGAATCCCCTTCCAAACATACCATTGAATAAATGTTCAATGTACACTTTGTGGCTGCATTTATGGCTTCACATGAGCAATGCAACTAGTTAGTTCTGGACCAATGGTGCCATGTCTGGTCTTGAGAATCCAGGCTAAAGATTCCAAGAATAACTAAACCTAGACCCTAAAACTGTGGTTCAACTTGTTTTTATTCATCAAACCCACACAACTGTCTATACATAGATGTCGCTCTGATTGCCATGAAGTCTTCTCACACAGTCATCCTATTTCTTCACCCTCACACCCAAACACACGTTATTGCGAGCCGGGTTTGTGTAAAGCACAGCTTTATATGATTACCATCTACTTTAAGGGCAACATAGGACATTTCTTCCAAGAGTTGCTTGCAAGTTAGACTTTAATCAATTGACACACAACCAAGTACTTGGCCCTTTCCAACATAACAAGATTTGCTCGGAAATTGCTCAAACTGGCAAACCACTATCCTATTGTCTTCAACTGTTTCCAATTTGTGATCTTATGGTGAAAATGAGTACACATAGTCTTAATGGATGTAATAGCTTCCTTGTGTGCAATGTGGAAAATGTAGTCTCTGAATTCTGGAGCCATTTCTATATCTTACTGTGCAGATGTCAAGTGAAAGTCAACATCTTGTTCATTAAACCTGACCACACAACTTCCAGCAGACATCAGCATTTATTTTGGCATTTTGTGTTTAGATTTTTTACTAGGAAGCTGTAATGCAAGAAAAGGCCAGGTCCAATGAATATTTAAACAAACTCTTCAGAATCATTTGACGAAAATACTAAGAATAATATTTTTCATAAAGTAATATAAACTGTGAAACACAATTCTCGATTAAGTGTGACGTTCAAGGTTTGCGAGGTCCGTAAACATCTCAGGCTGCTCTTCTGGGTAAATAGTAACAGCGCAAGGTTTGAGCCAAATAGGCGAAGTCAACAGATGGTTGAGTGTGAGGTTTATGGGATAAATGATTTCCTGAACCATGTCCATTTCCAAGGACAAATGCGTAAGGATCATTGAATCACAGAAATTTAAAGCGCAGAAGGAGGCCATTTGGCCCATCGAGTCTGCACCAACTCTCTGACTTGCTTTAATGTAAGCTTAGGTTTACATCACACGCTAATTATGGTAGAATCCTTGTATATATTTTGTCCTTGATAAATTAGCCTCAATTGCATTGCAATTGACGTGTTACTGACAAATCATTGACTGTCCAGTGCCTTGGATGTCCTCCCGATGTGAAAGGCGCTATACACGGCATCTCCACTCTTCCAGACCTCTCGCAGTCTGCTGCAGACTCCCACAGACAACCGATCTCCTTGCATGCACTAATTCTGATTTAGGCTGACTTTCGGCAAGCACTGTAACCCGGGATCTCTCTCAGAACAAGGCCTGTACAGAGCAAGGCGTGCAGGATCCCAATTAACTTCAAACAGAAGGAGGTAGAAAACCACAGCCAGGAACTCGAAAACTTATTTTATCACACAAGACTATCTGGGCAAGCCATCGGTTTAATCTAAACCATGCCCTTGGTATAAACAATTGAAGAAGCGAAATGATTTATACAACAAACATTTTGTACTCAGATAACAAACAATCCAGATAAACCAGAGCCTCTGTTGGACAGTGACATTGAAGGGCTGCAGGAAAAATTCTAAATGCTCTGGTTTTAGTTTCTCATTTGGTTTGTGAACTGAAGGTTTCTCTCCACCTCTCTCTTTGTGGTTCATTGTGACTGATCATTCAGCCTTGTGTCCTGCCTCTGCCCTCTGTTGCCAGTCAATCTTGGAAGACATCAAACATGAAAGCATCTCAAAGCATTTGATGTGCCATCGAGTGTGGTGACTGTGTATTTGTAGGCAAATGCGGCAGCCACGATGTTGGGCACAGCAAGATCCTGTAAGGCAAGCCAATAATTTACAATAATAATAATCCTTGCATTTGATACAGCGCCTTATCACGTCGTTGAGATGTCTCAAAGCTCTTCGCAGAATGTCCTGCAAAGCGAATTAACTGTGTATTTTGTGGGTGAAACTTATCCGGAGGATTGTTGGCCACATTGCTTGTGTAGACCTTGCAAATATTGGCAAGTATTTTAAAGTCAACAAACCATCAACAAATGAATCCTTCAACAAAACTTGAGGCGAAAATATAGAGAGGACTTTTTTTTAATCAGTGAAAACATACATCATGTAATAATGTGGGAGGAAAACACCTGATCCAATGCATGCTCTTTCCACACCCATTATCCACATTCACTTTACGTTGCAAAACCCCATCATCTGTTAACAATTGTTGTCAGTAGTATTGGCTTCATTGTATAGACGTTGTAATGTCCATTCAAATCTAGACAGCTGGTTATGCACATGCCGTTCTAATATTCAGGAATGTGGGATGATTTAAGTTAATTGGGTTGGTTTCTTCCAGATTTGGCTCAATTGGTGTTTTTACTACGCTGTGTCAAACCAATAGAATCATTTTCCAATGATATTAATTCCATTCCAAAGTAGCCTCAATGCCTGAATCACCATTTTTTTCTAATCGTGTGATTGTAAATCAGTTTTACAGAATGTGTTACCATCTGTGTTTACTACAAATAAATGGATCATTTTAACATCAGACATTGCTGAAAGTGCTGATAAAATAAGGCCCATTATGATACTAATAATAATAATAAATAACAATAATAATCCATGAACCAAATCACAGGAAAGCCCTTCAGCCCATTTGATCTCATCCTTCCATTATGTAGTGTAATTGTAGCCATTTAAGCACCAAAAACAGCAGCGATACACTTCCCTATCAAATCATCAAAAGTTTCAAGGGGCCTCACAGGATTTACTGTAAAGTGCAGTGACTTTGTATTCTTCAGTCTAATTTAGAAGCTTTTCCACAATCCGTAAAAAGGCCCAGCTTTTGAATGAAGGCCATATTTGTAGGCTATTTAAGTGAATGAAACAGCATTGCACGTTATTTCCACCTAATGATAGAGTACTATAAATTAATAAATTGTCCTTTTAATATTTAAACAACCCAGCCACAAAGAGAATCTTTGTTGCGTTATTTTCACTGTTGGCCTGTGTGAGTAGAGTGGTTTATGGGCGGAGCCAGCATTTGGTTTTCCTAGATAATTAATTTTGATGGTTCCAATCTGCTTCATTTATTTATTTGCAGATGTTGAGACTCAGAACATTTTCGACAGCCAGCCCAAAAATATTTTTCAGTTGTTGGGTTACACAGTTATTGGCTATTTACCACACGGATGATTGCAACATTACCCATCAGTGCAAAATAGATCAACACCAAAAAAAGGATGCAAAGCAGATTTGTAGGAAGGCGAGTTGGGCAGCGAAGAAATTTGTTGTTGAATTTCCGGTTTAACAAATATATAATATTTGCACATTAAGTTGTACCAGATTTTGCAATATTGATAACATTCATAGTTTACAAAACTCTCGGTGTAAGGTACCAAAGATACATACTTAGTATAAGGAATGGAATTTTTTCCCAGCACAAATTTATATCTCTGTGGGATGTGGTTCAAATAGAAAAGAAGATAAAAGGCCTGAAATTCAACCCAAACTTAAACCTCTTGTCAAAAAAAATAAGATTCCACAGGATTATGGAAAATCCTTGAATTTGGTCCTCATTTGAAAACTTTTGAAGAGTTGCGGAAAAAAATGGCTTCCAAATTATAATTGAACTCGTGACTTTTCCACAATTCTGTCGAATCTTAAATTTTCAACCAAATGGGACTCGCGGACTGAGACCAGGTGGAACTCCGTGGCCAAAGTCAGCACTCCCTAAGTGTTAGTGCGAAAGAGAGAATAGTTAGACTAAATAATGCAGCCCAACAGGGAGCAAAGATACAAGTCCAATATAATAAGAAAAAAACAATCTGATACTGGGTATTAGACCCGGAGATTGAGGCACAGACCAATACAAAGCCCAATAGAGATATGTGAAGGAGAAACTCTACAACAATTCCTGTCTTAGATCCCATAGTAATCCTATAAATCCTTGTTGAGATTCAATACTAATCCAACAACCCAGACTAAACTAGAAAGGAAATTGGTAATGTAACCCAGAGAGGCAAGCTAAGACAATTGAAAGCAGGCCAACGTCAGAGGCATATAAAAAATATTGAGCAATTAATCAGTGGCCAATGGAAGAAAATAGGCAAGAGTGCAAGTTGTTGTTGTTGTTGAGCCTCAATTGGAAATTAATTCCCTCTCACGAAACAGATGTTTTGCAGGCAAAGGGGATAAGTTATATATGAAAACAAAAGTACTGGATGAAAAGCTGGAGGAATTCTTCTGATTAATCTACGGGAAAGGACAACTCAGCCCACTTTAACAATAATTCTACAATAATATTGCACTGTTTTGGCGCAAATTGGCTCCTGCGTACCCTACAAAAATGCACATTCACTGCACTTTGAGATTTCATCCTCTAGACTTGTGCGGATGTTCAAGTGGCCGCTTCTTGACAGCCCATGGGCCACTTTCGGACTGGGAAATATCAAGTTCAGCTTGATGTATGTGAACCTATCTAGTTCTGTGGTGGCCAACCACAGTCCTAGATAGTTTCAGGTACATCAGGCTGAACTTGATGTTCCCCATGGACTATTTCATCTCAAAATTGTTGCATGGAATAAGAGCAGAGTTATAGAAGATACAGATGTATTCGTCCCACCGAAAAAAAGTCATCCTCGGTGATGGAACTTCGGACGTCCACCCGACGTGAAAGGCGCTATACAAGCGTAATTTTATATTGTATTGTACTTATCACAAAATCTGTCTTTTCTGGAGTCAATGAGGCTTTCAGTCAAACTGATGCCCATCTTCAAGCATAAAATAGTGTGAGGAATTCACAACAACAATATTATTAGCATCATAAAAGATTTCTTGGCGATTATATTCCAATCTGTCAATTATAGATATTACTATTTCACAAGAACAAATAGTGTCCTTAGTCTGGTTAAGGAATTTTAAAAAACAGTCATATGGCTGGTTGGATTAGACTGAAGCCCTTGGCAAACATCATGTTGGAAATAGCGTTGGAATGCTGATAGATTCAGCCCATGCATAGGGTACAGCCATAGCTTAGAAAGCCAAAGGAAATTGATTGCAACATTTGCATGATAAAACGAACCTTGGAATCATACTGGGACTCCTGATTAAGCATTACAAATAGCTAGGGATGAAATGCAAGCCCCATCTCCAGCAATTTGAACACCTCATCAAACTCATCGCCAATTTCCAAATGGTGGGAATGAAGCAAACAGCGGCCATCAAGCAACATCCTGATTAAACCAAAGTGGGCTCACCAGAACCCTAGCCATAACTATTATGACAAAAAAAATCATTTGCAGATACTGGATTTCTACTTCAACTTGAGAGACATAAATAATAAGGCTGGCCAAATGATTTGTTTGCCAGAATAGCAGGCAGGAAAATCAGAAGATACACAACTCACTGAATATGGTCAGAGATGAAAGGAAACACGTGGATTTTTCAATGGTAAAAAAAAAAAATCTGAACAAAATAAAACAGGTTCATCTTTCTTCCCAGCTGAGGAATTCTGCCATTCTGGTGGCACATCATTTTGTGGGTTCATACTCAGTCGGGTTCTGAGCTGATCTGAGCTAAGTTTGACATGCATTTCAGTCATAGGTTAAAGACGCAGATGGCAATATTGTCCATTGGCACACACGCACAGTGGAGTTGTGCTAACGCAGACACGCATCTGCCTTGGCACAGGTTTAATGCCAGTGTGGGTTCAGTGGAACAATATTGCTGAAGACTCTTCAGTTTTTACAGGCAGAGATTCTATCTCCAAACGGCTTCTAAACTAGTGCAATGACCCAACCCAAATTAATTCCGCAAAATTCACTCAATAGGAGGCAGGAAAAGTCCCTTTGTTGAAGCAATTCCGCTCAGAAAAGTTGCCACAGATTTTTCCCGTGCTGTCAGAACTCGGGGCTATAATTAATTGGAACGCTCTATAATGGAGCAATAGCTTTAGCAGAACTAATAATATTCCCACACACACCCTTCTTTCACAAGCTGCAAGACACATTGCTCCATCAGATACAGTTCATTAGAAGCACAATAACACATTTAAAAGAGTTTTAAAATGATATATAACAACCAGACCTAGTCAGGAATTGCACAGACATAAATGTTTTATAACGTTTTGCAATAGAGTTTAATCCTTCAGATTGGAAGGAGCCACGCAGCATACTCAGCTTTCTTAACTAAGAAATCCCTTTAAGAAATACGATAACATCGACCCCAATAATAAAGGAAATAGACACATGTAGTTAACAGCGACAAAATTATATTCGTATAGCACCTTTCATGTCGGGAGGACGTCCCAGCGTGAAAGTTAGGCACAGTTTCGCTAATATGTAGATTGAAGAAATCTTGCTTTGTACTATAGACACCAATTGGGCTTGACAGCAATCTGTTTAATAATGTCCACGAGTCTGCGACAGAAAGCTATTGGGAAATAGAACTAGATTATTATCAATCCTGATAGCATCTTTCACTGTCTGGACCGCATTATATGAACGATTTGCAACTGTTCATTACTGGTGGAATCGGAGAATCGGCAGCGACGATAAATCCTTGAAGATCTTTGCATTTGTTGTCATAACTGTTGTATCGGAATGTGTCGAAGTGTTTTACAGGAAATTGCAATAACGCCTTCCATTTAGAAAAACGTCTCAAGGCGTTTTCACAGAGACAGAGTTGGAGCCCGAGCCAAGTGGAACGTAGCGTAGTGGGGCGCTAAGTAGGTGCAGATAAAGAGGTACGGTCTTGGAAGAGTTTTGAAAGCAGAGGGAACATGCCAGGACAGAGGGCTGGGGTGAGGTGGTGAGATCGAATGGACAGCTTGCTCTGAGGGAGGCGGTGCAGACTTGATGGGCCGCATCGGTTTCTTCTGCGCTGTAAGTCTCGACAATTCCATCCCTCCTGCGGCACGGATTCTAGGAGTATCAACATGCAACCAACGAGGATCGAAATTGAAAAGTTCAAAGTCTGGACTAACCCAGAGCCATTCACCTGGATAAATCCCGGATGATTCCCAGCCTTCATGTCAGGACCATCCAATCATAAATCTTCGAGATGAGAGCTCCCGTTACCTGACCAAGTCCGTCCAGGTTTATTTATCAAACGGTTAGTTCGAAGGAAAGGAAGAACTTGCATTTTCACAGCACCTATAACGTGGTATATATATATATATATAACGTCTCGAAGTGTTTCATTAAGATTTAGTCACCCCCGCATTTCTGGCAGTAAATTGGTATGATTTTTGCAGGGAATCATCACCAAATTGCCAGTATAAAGGTGATGGTAGTGGCGGTGAGGAGGGGGGAGGCAAGAGGAAGGGGTGTCAATGGCAGTTGTATCCATTGTTGGGTGAACGCTGATCTCACTTCCCACCTTCCACCCCGCCCCTCCCCTGCCTCTCCCCCCCTCTCCCCTAGAAACTACTGTAGGTGTCAACCTGGCTCAATCGGTGGCACTCTCGCCTCTGAGTTAGAAGTTTGTGGACATCAAGTTCAAGGATTTTTATTATTAGTAATAAAGCTCTCAGGCAGTCTGGTGGACTGTCTAATGGAACCCGCGGACATCTGCTGCCTGCCATCCGCACGGACGACAACAAGCCCAGATGCTGAAACCGGGAGGTGTTTGACATTCCATTCCCTGTGGAGCGATAGACGCAAACCGTTGCACTCCTCCACCCCCCACCCCCCCACTCCCCACCCCCCTACCCACTCCCCACCCCCCCACCCCCCACTCCCCACTCCCCCACTATATTGCTGAGAAACTCTATGTGCAGGTGGTGCACACACGTGGAATCTCAGTCTGGTGTGGACACTCCTAAAAACCACGGTGATGAATTTCCGCGTCATTCATGACTCCCGGGTGATCAATAAGGAATAGACCACCATTGCGTTCAGGGAAGAAATAACACAGACCTTTCGAAACATTTTGGCGTTTTGAACATATTTTCATTGAAGAATTTTCCACCAAGGTCCCTGGTCACCACTCATGAATTAGAACAAATTAAAGACTCAAGAAGCCTACATTGTAAATTCCTCTGCCTCCTCTTCAGCCTCCTGGTGGTGGGGTGGGGGGGAGGCGGTAGTGGGGGGGGTGCGGGCAATGAATGTTTTCAGTCCTGCTATGTTACCCAGAGAGCTTTTATGGGGCTCTACTGGCACTCCATTTTATTTACTACTGCAACTTGTGATTAAAAAATCGAGACTGGATACTTTCCCTGCTGTGCTTCCTTTCAATATATAAGACAAATTGGCTCTCAATAGTTCTGGCATTGAGTGTTACTGCTGAGTAGAAACTGGCTGTAATTCTGTCATCAGTGGATTTACTGTCCTCCAGAAAGTATTTTTCTATGGATATTCCTGCCCAAATATTACTAAATCAATCGAGGCCAAAAGCACACAATATAGATCAGGATCTTGACTAATTACAGAAAGTAACAATGGTAATCGTTGATTTGTTAGGGTGCCTTTGATGTCGAGGCAGCTTCACGTATTTGATGCAGGTAATTGATGTCAAGTGTGGTGACTGCGTTTGTCGGCAAAAGCAATTGCAGTCTCGTCAGCGCAGAGTAAAGATGTTAAGAGTGATACTGGCTCAGTTGGTAGTACTCGTGTCTCTAAATCACCGAAGTTGTGAGTTCAAGCCCCACGTCAGGACCTGAACTCACAGTCTAGGCTAACATTGCAATACAGATCACGTGGCACTGTTTGAAAAGTGAAGGGAGTTTCTTCCCCCATGTCCTCCAAATAAAATGAGTCATGCATTTCGTGCCTGCTAATAGCACAATGCTGTTCGCAAATTGGCTGTAGTGTTTGTCCACAAACTACCCTGCACTTTCTGTAAATCCTGTGAAGAGCTTTGAGACAACTCAACGATGTGATAAGATTCTACATCAAATGCAAAAGATTGCTGTTATTATGATTATGGTTACGCACAGTCCCAGTAATTGATTACCAAAGCTTTGGGTCGGTGTATATATTGTTCATTCTGGTTAAACCTCTTGGCAGCATTTTGTAGGATACAGCTGGTGCTCAGACATATACACAACACAGCTGTATGGGCACAAACTTGACTTGTGATCCTCAGAGTCTGGTTGCCTTCCTCATTTCGTGTAACGCCCTTCAATGCTAACTATTTGCCAAAGCTAAGAGTAGCACCATATACGATCCGAACGTACATTTAATTTGCCCCATTCTCACCATGAACAATTTACGTCCAAGCCGCTCGATCAAGCTGCATGGCAACATGAATGAAAGCTGCACCGTTGCACATCGAGGCGTTTGATTTATGCTGTTAGTCACTAGAGCAGTCGTAAACCTGAGGATTCTGGACAGACCTTTCCAGGATCTGAGTAAATCTAAAAAAAAATCCTGAAAAAGGTTGTACAGCAACAACAATACAGATTTATACAATGCTTCTCACGTCAGGAGACATTTCAAAATGCTTCACGCCACAGACTCTCAGCCAACGCTGGGGTATGGGCGGGGGGTGGCACGGGGCAGAGCTAAAGAGGGAAAGGGTCGATACTGAATACTCTCTAACTATATGATCTCACAGACTGCCATATGTTATCTGAACTGGTAGATTTCACTGTTCAATGCCGGTGGCAGATTAACGGTATTTAATTAATCCCTTGAAACCCATTAAGGTCATAAAGATTGACTGCATCCCTGCAAATCCTCAGTCACCGTTACCCTGGCACTCCGCATTACCTCTCAACTCCACCACACGGGCCTTCATGACCGAGCGATGACACCTGTGAGTTCCCAGGGGCTTTCAAGACCCAGCAGATTTACAATTTCCTGCTTGCTTGCATTTATCATCATGTCAGCACACAGCTCAGAGGAAGGGAAAATTCAACTGGAATAGTCATCTAAAATAATCAAACTTATCGAATATATTCAACTGGCACATGATTTTTGAGTGACAACATAATGACATAGTTTTGTGTATTAAACACACGATTCCCACAAACTGCTTTCCCTGAATATAAGTTGCACCTCAAGATGTCTCTACTCTCCCATATAAATGCGTGTCAGTTAAATACTGTACAAGCGATGTTTTTTTTGATTGGTGTGGATCGCACTGGTGTCCATGAACCACACATGTGGCTCGGTGCAAATGGTCTGAGGGATAGGAAAAATAGTGCAAGATTCTTTCATTCTTAATTCTGCTTTCCGGATTGAAACGCGATGAATTTTTAATACTGTGCCGAGAGAACAGGACGACGTGCAGAGAATGTTTCTGTGCACCACTGCTGGCATTCCACAGCTTAATCAACAGACATAACAAAATGTCAAAACAATAGGATTCCAGGTTTCTCCTGATCACAACGGGGTAACTCTGACAGTTCTGTTTGTTCTGGCAGTGCAATAAACGTAGCTCAATGTAATTAATTCTGGTGTGTGTATACAGTAAAACTAAACCCAAATAGGCCCGTATTTGTCATGAATGTCAGATGTAAACCGTGCACCACAATTTTCAGTACAATTGCTCCAAGTTCTGCAGCTTGTGGTGAGTCACCAGCTTTCGGCTTTAGGAAAGACAGCGAGACTTGTCCTGGAAATCACAACAAGGACAGATTGTACGTCCTGCACTGTACGTCCCTGTGTACATCCTGCACTGCCGGTGCTATGCTATCACTGGGGAACGCAGGACTTATATGTGTGTGTGTGTGTACACAAATCTGTGCAACAACAAACAGGATTGCAAGGATCAACCATAGGATGAAAGCACTGTGAAAACCCATCAACATGGCAACGGGTTCACCCACGAAACACACGCTCATTATATACTCTGCAGTATATCTGGTGAAGCTCTTTGAGACGTCCTCCCGATGTGAAAGGCAGTATTCCAAATGGAAGGATTATTTAATCCACAGAAACAAGTTGCACGTAATTACCTTTGTGTTGCCCTATCATGATCATTTAGTTATTGTGTTCAGAGCCAGAAGTTGTAATGGGAAATACAATAAATAATAATAATGCTTGCATTTTGATATAGCGGCTTATCCTGTTTACCTGATACCAACAGGTCCATCCGCAGTTACTCGTTTCTCCTTACATAGTACTCACCAAACGGGACTATTCCAACAATGCGTCTCACCCTCAGCATTGAAACGGAGTGTCAACCAAGACCAGGGATGGATATGGCCTGTGAGTCGCAAGTTGTCCATCCCTGGCCTAGGCTATGAGTCCGAAGACCATGATTTGGGCTTGAATCCACTCGGAGGCCAGAATGCTGCTAACTGAGTCAGGTTGATACTTTGGCACTTTTGTAATGTGCGGCCATTCTCACTCGTAACCTTAGAATTCCACTTCTATTACCCTATAAAAGGAGATGAATATCTCAGCTGTCTTCCCCCCGATCCTTTTCCACTGGGAGATATTACTGGAGCAAAGGTTTATGAACTTCAACCTAGTTGAGAGGGTTGGGTTGGTTTTCAAGCAAAATATAGTCCTTAACCTTATTTGGTGCCTTTTCTCTCACTTGAAAGCGCTGGGCAATTTTGTTTACGTTTTCAACATTTTATAACTTCTTAACATTTATGATGTTCCAGCCCGGATGGCACTTGTTGAGGATTTTTGCGATAGTTTCCCTAAAACATCACAGATTCACACGAGTCCACACTAGTGAGGCGGTAGGGATGAAATACTCAAACAGAGCTGACAATACCTCCTCACACAGACAATGCAGAGGGCAGCTAGACAGCTGATGCCTTGGCATAGCTTCCTGTTAGCCCATTGATATTGTCTATTAATAAACCCAAATTAAACTAGTGCTTATCAAACAAGGTGCTTTTCTGTCTCCGCTGCTAATTGTGTAAACAAAAAAAATTCAGTTTTCGCCTACCTGTTTTAAGCTTATGTGTTGTTTAATGTTATTTAATAGTTAGAGCAGTCTATCCCCACCTCCTCTCCCTCCCACACAAAATACAAGATTTTTTATGGTAAGACTGAGGTCAGCTGGAGACCGTACTTTGACAAAGACAGGAATGAATTACAGTCACAGGTGCAATGGCAACGGAATTTCTTTAACAGGGACGCAGTGAGTGACTTGCTCAGCACCCTCAATGGCTTTTCCAGCTTTGAATAAGTGAGTCGATCTCCTGCGGTCCTACTTCCTTACCCTGCTCCATATCCCCCATTCCCTCTCCTCCCCTCTCCTCCTCACCATCAGCGGGTGACCTTTCGCCCACCTTGCTCTTTCTAACTCTCTTCCTATATCGCGCTCTCCCACTCCTCTTTCAGAACCTGTCCCTTTGTCCCAAGGAGATGTAACGAGTCAATTTTTAAAAAAAAAATCTGCCATATTGAAGTTCCTCATCAATGCAAAAGGAACGATTAAAAGGATTATGATTTATAATAATCCTTCCTTGGATTTGTTCCTATTGTGACATCCCTGTAACTAACTTGCTCCCTCTCTCCCCTCTTTCAAGCTATGTCTCAAAACTTACTTCTTTGACCCTGCTATCAGTCATCTTTCCCCTTATTCCCTCCCCAGCCCCCCATCAGCTCCCACCTCAGCTAAGATGCCCAGCCTAGACTTATCAAACTGTTTGGGACATCCCCTCAATGTGAAAGGCGCTGTACTGTATTAGTGTAAATTGTATTGTTGCTGTAGCAATAATTGACATGTATGAGAACACCGGTTGGGGCTTTTTATGAAATGCTTATTTTTAATTTTCTGTGTAAAGTTTAGTAATATCTCCATAACTGTAGGAGACAGGATGTTCCTATAATGTATTACTAAATTGGTTCATGAAATCATTATTACTACAGGATCTTGTGGAACACCACAAAGTATTTAATCATGGTTTCTCCGAACATTCTCTTCTTTTTTTTAAATAAAAAAATTAGGACCGATTTTCTGTCTTAGTAAGACTAGTTGAGTCACAATATTAGTTCAGATGATGAAGGCCTTTTGGCCCAACTGATCACATCCTTCCTGAATACCCACCCTACCGTCTTTTTTTAAATGAGTTCCTGTGTCCTGGCCTCAAACAACCTTCCTGGTAACCAATTCCAGTTATTAATTTCACTCTGGGTAAAGAAAAACTTCCTTTGGGTAAAAAAAAAAGCTTTTTTGGGGGGTTAGCCAGGAGTCTGACACATGCGGAAACCCATCACCGTGCTTAAGAGTATCCAAACTGAAATGAGAATTCCATGCATCCACCTACACAATTTGTTACATCAAATACTCAAACCCCAATGATTGTTGGTGGAAAATCTAACACTGAGAAAAAANGGCCAGTGGAAGAAATAGAATATGATATTGATTGTGACTACTGTCTAAAGACAAAGAAAGAATTTGCATTTTTATAGCACTTTATCTCATAGAAACGTCCTAAGTGTTTCGCAAATATCTAATGCCGAGTCAACTTGACTGATTCAAGCTCACGTCTGTTTTCTCAGTTATATTCACAGAGCAGACAAATGGTACAGTATTTTGAACAGCTTCCCATTAGAACTGGGGATGAGAGCAGTTATGTATTTACATAAGAATCGAGTTGGAAGGGTTCCCAAAGGAATTTCGAAACAGTGTTGACATGTGTCTGGTTGTCGGCATCATCTGAAATTGCATTGACCTACTTCAACACTTCTATTTTCCATCAAAGATTCTTCAGAGAAAATTCCCTTAAAGCCTTCAAAAAGCAGTAACAGTGATGTGAGCCAATGAGACAAAAGCTTTGGTTAAACGTGGAGATATTTTTGGAGAAATGTGAGCGGGCGATCTAGTTATCAAAAATATATTCACTGCGGAATGAATGTCCTATACTTGGGTCAATAATAGGATGGCATGTTACCATCCTCCTTGGGGTTAGGGGAGGTACGCAGGGTCTCCTGGGAGCTTAACTTGCTCCAAGGCTTGGCAGCGGAATGTGGGAATCGAGTGAATTCTCTGTGGTGGTCTCTAGTCTGGTTCCTGAGCCAGGCGGGTCTGCCATACTCCAAGTTCAAAATCCACTCTTTGCCGTGCTCTCTGATCTCAGCTGGACAGAAATTGGGAAGGAACCCTGGTTGATCAGATCAGGCAGACACCGACACTTTGGGGTAGAACATGGACATGGACTGAAAGGGTGTAGCGTTATGGGTGGGGGGAGAGGCGGGGGGTTGGGGAGGATGGGATGGGAGGGGAGAGGTCAGGAAATATTCTTGGCTGACATCACTGGAGAATGTCTCAATCATTCTTTCACGCAGTGATAGATAACCCACAGCTCTTCCAATGTGCTTATTTTAAAAATGAGCTAGAAAAACATACACGGAATGTGTCTAAGGTTTAAATATTTAACATTCAGAGCTACACACCTCGCTTTCTCCTTGAAGAACAGCATGTGTCAGGAATACAGGAATACAGTCATTTGGGCTGTTCCACTTTTAAGGGCAAGCAGGCACTTTGTTGGGTTTGCAGTAACAGACCAACGGCAACAAATTCAGCCAAATTCAGTCGGATTTGTGAAGCAGAAAGATATTAAAGGAACGCAGCAGGGATGGTTCATGTGTGTTGCATTTGTGAGGTTCATGCACTCTTTTATGGGAGATTAAAGCACTGAATTTTAATAATAATAATAATAATCCTTGCATTTGATATAGCGCTTTATCATGTTGTCATGGCGTCTCAAAGCGCTTCACAGAATACACTGAAAAGTGGATTGACTGTATACCATGTCAAGTTTCACGCACCAAGTTTAACTCTTAAATACATTGATGATCCTTTGCTTTGGATGCTTTTCGTCCACCTGAAATTGAGGTGTTATCGAGTCTATTAAGAGACGTGGAAACTTTCACCCCATGGTTTTCTGGATGTTCACAAAACCAGAACAACCTAAAGACAGGATTTTGATTCCAAAAAAAGGTATACTGCTTTCTGGCACAAATAAGAATACATTGGCGTCTTGCATGTTTCCTCTCTCCACGTGATCCCAGGATATATATTAGCCTTACTCCAGCCTCCCAGATGCCCTCAGGCTAAATGTAGGAATGCAGGGGATAAGATGATGAATTTATTTACTGAGTGCTTCTCTCTTACACAGACTATTCCGGATAAAACCCCCACCTTTTCACTTTGGGGGAACGCAGGCAATAGCAAAGCCGTGGCGAAATTAAAACTTCCGTCCAACGCTCAATAGTAACTCATTAATTTATTTTAAATGATGGTGGTGGTGGTGGGGTGGAGATTTAAGTTTTGAGGTTTAAGGATCTGTTAATATGGCAGAAAGCAGTTCATTTTTTTTTGGTCAGCCTGACCCGGACGGAAACCCATCACCATGCTTAAGAGTGTCCAAACCCAGCTGAGAATTCCATGCGTCCCACCTACACACATTCATCGAAGGCAGATTGCTGCCCCTTTCCCCTAGTCAGAAGCCGTTGCTCAAAAGCCGAGGGAAGGGACGAATTAAGAGAGATTTATTAATGGAGGGTCTTTTGTTTTGACAATGGGTCAAGGTTGCAGATAAAACGCAGCACTGGAAAGCATAAAGCACGGCATGTGTGCTCTGGCAGCAGCACATCCATCCATATGTGTTTAATTTTCAGAGAAGTGTTATTTTGGAAAGGTCCAAACAACGTGCTAACTTGTGACGACTGCCGCTGGGAGTGGAGGGTTTGGTGATGGTAAGGGATGGCGGGGGGGGGGGGGGCATTGCTTAAACACATGAACACATTTAATAGATTTTCATGAACCTCAAAAAAACAACTGTCAAAAGCCAGAGGGACTTGGGGGGAGGTGGGGGGGTTTGGGGTGGGGGGGGAGGGGGGAGGAGAATTAATTCCAGATGAACATGTCTAAGAGGATTCTGAGTTCAATGGGATCCGTAACAAAACCATCCAAAAACAACAACAAACAAGTGCCCGGGATGATGTGTGCTTAATCTCAAGGCGGGTTTCAACAAAAGAGGCGTTCTAAAACAAAATCAACGACAGACTGGCTTGACTGACTTTACATTCAGAACCTAAATGTGCTCTTTTGTCATGTTTGTTTTTAAACCGGCGAGCTGAATTCCTCCACAATTTAATCGCGGAGATTACACCCGAAGCCTCAAAGCGTGAGGGCCCTTGAATCCACTCGAAGCCGTCATTCTACCGAGAAGATGTCATTCAAGTCCATCTCATCAAAATATCCAGGAACTCTGAAAGTGGATTCCTCCGAGGCAACGTTCCCATGAGTCGGCGTGACGCACGTCTGGTTATCTTCTTAAGAAATCCACTTAGAAATTGTTGCGTGTTAGAGCCCCACTCCAACAGCTGGTTTCTCTCACCCACTGGTGAACACACACAATACACGCATACCCACACGTAAACTCAACACACACATAGACTCACACTCAGTGTTAAACCAAGCCATCTACCCAAGCATCCAACATTACAACTAACCTCCATAGGAATGCTGAAAACATCCAAATGGCCACCCTGCCTGTATAATAAAAATAAGTAACGCTTCTTGATTTCCTTTATTGAGGCTCTATCATTAACCCAAACCAGCACGTTATGGGGTAGAACATCATTATTGGACCAGTCTGGTTGGACTATTTCAACTCACTGCAGCAACTTCTGAAATTATAGATGGGTTTGGGAATAGACTTGTGAATCCCAGCCCAGCCCAGCCCAGCCCTGCCAGTGCCACATCCTGGGGTAAAGCACATTGAGGTCCAAATGAAGCTCACACTGCAAATCTTGCAGACTTGGCTGAAGAAGCTGAACTTTCCAGTCCCATTTTCCTTGGCGTCACCCCAGACACATTCTGTCAGGTTGCCAATCATGGAGAGTAAAAGTCAGACTGCTTTTTGGATGGAGACCTCATGGTGAGTGAAGGACAGGCCGGGTGACAGATAGCGTGTAGACACACCCACAATCCCTGCATTCGACAGGAAAGAGACGGCAAATTAATCTTTAATTCACCCTTGATTTGGAAGCCAGTTTTGCACGGTGTCTTTTTAAAAGAATAAAATTGGCTTCCACACTAACACTGGAATTGATAATTTTCCACAATTCTGTTCACTCCTTAAATGCTAAGACAAATTGATCTGAAATCGTAAGACTTGGTCAAAGTTGCGCCTGACCTGCAAGTGCTTGAGGCCAACATTAACTAATGAAACCACTCCTTACAGTTTGGCAGCGTACAATATCAATATCTGTTTCAGTGTCACAATGTGGACTTGCAAATCGGTTGGCACAGGGAAACAGAAGGTTTTCTGGACATGACGGGCAATCTAGGGTTAATGAGATGTGCCAAACCAACCACTGTCCACTTTCACCCATCTTTCCACTCCCGCCCCCAACTCAGGCGTCCAGCCAGTACTGTTACACATTCTGGGACGTCCTCCCGAGGTGAAAGTTGTTGCCACAAGCCCCCTCTCTTACCTCTTTCAAGACCCGTCTCAAGACTCTCATCTTCGGTCATGCCTTCGGTCACCCTCCTACCCCAACCTTCCCCATTCTCTTCCTCTCCTCATCCCAACTACCAGCTCGGATGCGGATCCCTGACTGTCCAGCGCCTTGGGACATCCTCCTGACGTGAAAGGCGCTACACAAATGTCACTTGTTGTTATTGTACATTAATGTGAGTTTGTGTTGTATGGTATTGCACTTAGAGCAACACCAATCTTTAACAATGGTCTTTTCACTGTGAACGCACGCTGAGCAGACGGAGGAAATACAAGAAAGATAACCAAGGTTGACAAGGAAAATCAGGTCATAATCTGGGAATTGCTGTGATACATCATGCTCATAAATTATATTTTTACCGTAGTTTTCCGTACTGGGGGCCTGGGTTTCACTGCAGACACTTAAACAGCTTGAAGTATGTCCCTGGATCTAACTGAGAACTGGCGTCAACATGTGAAAAACTACATTGCCTTTAGCCATAAATGGGGGTGCGCTGTCAATCTCCGCCACGCATAAAAAAACAGGTGCTAAATGTGTATAAGATTGTGTATAATTTATATGCTAAAACTGCATCGACATGACATTTTCCACAAACTTAAGTCCCGAGTTAGACTTTTTTCATGTCTCTTGGAATCTTGGTTTATAAATATTAAGTTAATTTTTCAGAGCATTTGAATTCCTGAGGGTTGCGTCAAAATAAAAGTCTTCATCCTTTTTTTAAAAAAGAAATGAGGGAACGTCAGTCAAAGTGAAGGGCAGTCAGGCAACTGTGCTCTGGGCTCTGCTGTGTTCCTGACACTGCTGCTCGCATTCAGTGCTGGAAGATGTGAAGTTGCTCCAAACACCTATGAGTTGAGTGCAATGTGGCACGCTCTAATAATGTTTCACATTTGATACAGTGTCTATGACATCTTAAAGAGCTTCGGAAGGACTTACTGTCAAGTGCAGTGACTGTGTATTTGGTGGCGAATAATTTCCGCACAACACAATCTCCCCAAAACAGCCCAGGAAAGGAAATGACCAATTTTATCTGGACAAATGCTGCCCTGGACACTGGGAGAAACTCCATTCATGGAATATTTAACTTGCAAAAAGGCAGACAGGAGCTTAGTTTGCACGTTCTATCTGAATGATGGCACCTCTGACAATGCGTGGCATCCCATTGTTAGCAATTGCTTGACTCGTTTCCAGTACGTCAAATAAGCACTTTGGGAAATACAAATACAAATACAAGTTACATTTACATTGGGAGGAAATCTCAAAGCGCTTAACGCTGTTGGCTTGGCATCTGAGCTGGGGGTGGGGAGATGAGGGGTGACTGGGATGGGGAAAGATGACCGAAAGCATGGTCAAAGAGGTACTTTCTTTTTAATATGCTCTGTAATAGGCTTATATTCTAGTCTGTGTCGTAAAATCAGTCTTGTGTTTCTTTAAACAGATGTTCAACACTTTCAAACCCAACCCTCATGTGATTTAAAGACACGAGCTTTGCCTTGTTCATGTCTAAACCATATGTTTGTATCTTGCCTGGCTCGCCATGTGTTTGGATGTAGTATATATATTCAGCCTCTGAGAAGTATCCCAGTCTTTCCACAGCTGCCTTAATTACGCTTCAAAATAATACCAAGAAAACTATTTTGGGATTTCCTATAGTTCGGCTCAGTTTTCAACACCAAAAAGATTGACAATTTCACCCTCTCAGATTCCACTAGTTCATGTGAGAGTATGATTAAACAAGGGTATTCACCCTCTGATACCTTGCCTAGGTTCTGGGCAGGCTATTGACTTATCATAGCCAAGCTTGATTCCTTCCTCACTCATCACGCGCCCAAGCTCCCATTCTGGTTAGGGTGACTGGGCAGCGATCACGAGCAATGATTCCAGCACAGGAGTGCTAAAGCTAATTGAAGACACATCCTCCAGTAGTATGGAGAAAAGGCTGGTGAATGGATCAGAAGGATGGAAGGATCTTGTTGGACCTTGGTCTTTTTTTGTCCAGCAATTCCTATGTTGCTAAGGATCGCTCTTTGAAAGAGCCAGCACTGACACAGTGGGCCGAATGGCCTCCTTCCGTGCTGTAAATTACTATGGTTCTAATTGCCAACCAGACTGACCTCAGCTAAATCACCAAACAAAGTTGTTGCTTTCGCACAGCCTTTGTTGGGGCTAGTACACTGTGCGCTTTCCTTCAACTCAGGGTTTCATCACCTTCTCTCAACAACTTGTTCTAAAATGTCAATCCCGCTCCAATCTTGTCTCTGATTAAGATCTGATACTGATTCCTCACCTCACAGCACTGTTAGTCAAAGAAGGGTTGAGACGATTGAGAGGTGACCAGAGAGAGGTGTTCAAGATTAGGAAAGGATTTGATAAGGTGGACATTGATATGATAGGCTTTTTCCACTTTTTTGGTGAGTCCCAAACTGGGGTGCGTAAATATAAGGTAGCCAATAGCACATCTGATCAGTAGTTAAGGGATTGAGGCAGGGAGTTCCAGAAATTATTATGAGGGCAGTATATAATATAGTGATAATAATCATCCTTGCATTTGTACAGCACCTTTTACCTCAGGAGGACATCTAAAAGCACTGTATTTTGTATTTTTTGCAAATGCAACAGTCACTTTGCACACAGCAACATCCCACAAACAGACATGAAGTGCATGACCAATTTGTTTTTATTTGAGAGATTGTTGGCCAGGACAACAGGGGAGAAACGTAATATACATGTAATGTGATTTAATTCTTATTCAACAGCAAAAGAAGCCTGAACTGTCACCCAATGTTGCAATCACTTATCAGCACTAGTCAAATGTGAATTCAATAAGCAGAGTAAGCTCTGTAACCTTTAAACCTGCCAAGAATTACATGTATGGTTTGAGTGACCGAAGCAACTTTATAATATCCAGATGTGTGCAGTTTGCAACAGATGTAATTTCCTAAATATAGTCAACATAAAAATAAATGGTACGAAGACATCAAACACACAGGTAGCATTTGCAAGCAATTTGTTTTAAGACATGGCAACATTTTCCTTTCTTTCCCTTTAAATTCTTGGTTAAGGGGGGAAAAAAATCATTCTAAAAACCACCAATTTTACTTTGGTAAATGGAGTGAGTGACACTAGCCTGGGAACTTTTACCTGGTGCTAATCATGTTAGCAGGTAAAATAAACAGTCTCGTAAAGTCACAGCAATGGCTGTGTTGAATATGTGCTTTGGGATCATGACTGCATTGGTGCCTTTGGGTAATAAAAGAGGGGAAATTGAATTTTTGGATGAATTCTGGAGAGGACAGAGAGGAGAGATACATTACACTGATCTCAACAAACACAGACTGTAGCCCACACACGATCAGTAGGGTTTCCCAAGGTAACCTTGCCTGTTGTGTCAACACACAGTTGGCATCAGCCATCATGTTGTAAAAGTTACCATGGCTCCGTCGAAGGTCCGTTCAGTCAACCCTCTGCTTCGATTGAAGGTTGGCCCCGCTGACTGGAAGGTGTCATGTTCAATCACCGGCCTGTGCTGGTTGACCTCAGACTTGGAGGCACTTGGTTTGAACAGTCATGAGCTGGGAGAGCTAAAACAAGCCAGGGTTTCCACTCCTGGAGACTAGTGACCCCTGAGTGCTTGTTCACTCAGCTGGGAAATGTTTTGATGGAGTCGTGTGTGTGGGGAGGGCGGAGGAGGAACTAAAAAGTAGGGTAAACGTTTGTGCCATTTCATAACGACAACAACAACAAATTACATTTGTATTACGCCTTCCACATCAGGAGGATGTCCCAAGGCGCTGGTCAGTGGAGGATTTGGACCCGAATTGGTGGTTGGGATCAGGAGGGGTGTAGGGCGGGAAGTGTAGGGGTAGGAGGATGATTGAAGGTATGATCAAAGAGGGGCGTCTTGAGACAGCCTTGAAGGAGGGAAGGGAGGGGGCTGTAGGAAGGAGATCCAAAGGATGGCGGCAGAGAGGCTGAAGACCTGACCGCCGATGGTGGGGTGGGCAGGGCGGGGTGGGGGGGACATGGAGCAAGCTGGAGCCTGTTGAGCAGAACACATTGTTTGTATTAATTAACACAAGGAATGCATAATGTTAATGCAAACTTTGCCCCCTTAGACTATTTGAATTGAAGATCATCGTCCTCGCGTTCAAATCCCTCCAAGGTACGGCGTCACCCCAATCCGACCTCGGTGAGGACCTCCTGTAGAGAAATCACAAACTGGCGTGCAGAATGAATCAGTTAGTTGTGCTGTACCCACTCGTGGTGCTGTTCGACCAGAGGAATGTCATCTCATATTTCTTGACTGAAGCTTTCATTATCAATTTGGGTTAGAAAGGCTTCAGCTGTGGCCTCTGGAAAGGCGCGTGTCCAGGCACTCACGAGACTGGGGGTGTGGGGGTTGAATCCTGTCTAGACCGAGGCAGTAAAACCCTTCCTCTCAATGCCAGCTTGAAGACTCCTTCAAGAGAAACAGAGTCTAAACTCTCTTCAACCACTATCTGCAGTCACAGAGCCCACAACACACTATGCCACAGGGCAGCACTTAATGGCCACACATTTGGTCCTCTCCAGCAGACACACATAAGGAAATGTTTTTTTTTAACCCAGAGAGTTGTTACGGTCTGGAATGCACTGCCTGCAAGGGTGGTTGAAGCAGATTCGATAATAGCTTTCAAAAGGGAACTGGATGGGTACTTAAAAAGGAAAAATTGACAGGGCTGTGGGGTAAGAGTGGAGGAGTTAGTAGTTCTTTTAAAGAGACGATGTGTTAAATGGCCCCCTTCTGCACTGTAAGATTCTATGATTCTATGTAACAATGATGTAGAGAGACTTCTTCTACAGATGGGCAGAGGAGAATTGTTCAGAGAAAGAAACTAAATTAATTACCAAAACACAAAATACTGCAGATGCTGGAAATCTGAAACAAAAACAGAGAGAGCTGGGAAAACTCAGCAGGTCAGGCAGCATCTACGGAGAAAAGAAAGTGAGTCAACGATTCGGGTCAGAACTCTAACTCTAAATTAATTATCATTCGGAGCAATTTCTTTCTGACTTAACGCCGTCTTGCTGCCTTTTAAGAAGCGGCGTCTTGGAAAGTATAGGGTTAAAACCGACACGCCGTAACTGTGCAAAACAAGAATTGGGATGAGACGGTAAACTATTCACAGTCCAAGCAGGAAACGTAAAACACATGATAAACCAAAGGGCAAAAATGCGCTGGGTATTTTTTTACACAAATATATCAAGATGCGGTCCCCATCACCTGGTAATTATTCCCTTTCCCAACATTCCTCGGATTGTGTAATAACACTTCCTTGGGTTTCTGTTTAACGTGTTTACTTTTCCTACATAAACGCTTCAGGGAACGCGGACGAGAGGAGACAGGTAATGAAGTGGGAAAGGCATAAAAGCAGACACGCAATTGTGCTTCAGTCCGTTACCGACACTTGGTGTTACATTGCAGCTAACATGCCTGGGGTTTATTGAATCATTAGGATCTCTAAATTGGTACAACAGTTCGGGCCATTCTAAGTCAGGCTCTTGTCTGTACCATGTAAGTGTGGCTTACCATGAAATTGTAAACCAGTAAGCTGCTTTGTATTAGACGTGATGGGGGGGGGTGGGAGGGAGATCGTTATTAAAGGGACCTTTCAGCCTACGATATCTTTGCTCATGCATCAGCACGTGCTTAAGCCTTTAGTTACCAGTGATAAGCCATGAGAAGCCCAGCAAACTATACCCAGGATCAGGGGAGCCTTGCGAACTTGTGGTTACACAGTAGATTTTATTTGATTCCATCTAGTGGCTGAAGGCAAACACTGCAAAGGATTAAATGAGGTTTAACAAAACACATCTGCATTTTCCCTCGTAATACACTTCCACATAGTTCAGGATTTGAGGTGAAATCAGATAAGAAGCTGAAGACATTGACCTAAGAATGAGCTGAACGTCTGTGTTGGCTTATAGATAATTAAAATACTATAGTGAATCGTATTTTGGACCAATATTCTCTAGAGTGCAGTTTGGCACTCAACATCTTTGCAGTTACATTTCCCTTAGACAACCATGATGTGGAAAGTAATCTAATACTTTAAACCCAACTCAAACTATATTTTATAGTTATTGAAACATTCTCCGAATGCGGATTTCATGTTAAGCCTTATCAGTATCATCCATCAAGCTGCCTCATCGTGTTTCACAAGAGTTCACTGCAAAGTGCAGCGACTACGTATTTTCAAAGCAAATTGACTAATTCTACAGCAGCATTATGACATTTCCCACACTCACAAATAGAATCGAGGAGAGTAAAGGGGAATAGATGATTCCTCACCAAGATGTAAAGCTCCTTCTAGAGCACTGGATCTCATTGTTCTAGAATACCAACCCTACCACGCTCCCATTTCAGAGACGAGATTTCTTAATCGAGTCAGAGTGTCCTGGCTTCTCCCACACTTCCTGTTGATTGCCAAGAGGTGTGGGAACATAAGGAACAAGGTGTAGATTAAGTGTTACTTTTTCGTTCTTTTTATGCGGAAATCAGAAAGCCTCCATTCTGTGCATTGTTCTGGCTGCAAGCTATGTGGTTTTAGCTGCTTAGACCCCCAGCAGTTACCCCAACACACACTCTGGGGTCCCCAAGCCTTGGCTCTTGCTAACCTGCGCCTAATACTTTCTAGAATTAGGTAAGCAGGAGGCGTCCCTCCAGGGAGAGAGAGTGCATTCCATTCCAACAATCCATCTCTGGGATTTCCATGTGTAGCCTGGAATTCTCAGTTCGGTTTGCATACTCTTAAGCAACGGTGACGGGTTTCCGCATGAGTCAGGCACCCGGCTGACCAAACCCCTCCCCACCCCAAAAACAAAATTCTGGCTGCATGGATCAGGACTGTGGTTTGAGTGCCTGATATAAATGTGATTTACTCATTTCCACTTTGTACAGTTGACTCGTAATAACCAGAAGTGGGTTACGATCCATTTCATGAAAACCAAGATGGCAATGTCCAGCGACGTCTCACCAGACTTTTATGCTGAAAAATGTAAAAGCCTAAATGACACAATGACGTTTGAATTCTTTGTGATCTCCATAGTGTGGGAACGCAAATAAAGCTTTCATCGCCACATGGACAGCACAAGACACAAGGTTTTTCTTATTTTGAGAGATCTCAAGTTCCCAGACAATCCAGCCTCGTGGTTGGGTGCCAGCCTGGCACAGTCGGTAGGATTCTCACCTCTGAATCGGAAGGTTGTGGGTTCAAACCCCACATCTGGATTTTGAGCACATGATCCAGGTTGACACTCCAATGCAGTGCAGGGAGGGGAAGGAGGGAGGGGGTGGAGAGTGGAGTTGATTGTTAGAGATGCGGTACTACATGGTGAGACAATAAACTTTGGTCCCACCTGCCTATTCAGGTGGACGTTAAAGTTTCCAAGGCAAAAGTTGGAAAGAGAAGAGAGTTAATTCAGGTGTCCCGGCAGTGAATCCCCCAGATAAAATTGGTAAGAAAGTTTTGAGAGCAGGTGTGCCCAAATTGGCTGCTTTGTTCGCCTAGAAAAACACAGTCACCACACTTTACCATAGTGTGCACGGAGATGCTTCAACAAGGTGATAAAGCCAAATACCAAATGTGTGAATTATTTATATATTTTTAATTAGGAACCTGGAAACCCCCGCGCACTGCTGTTGTATACCAAATACACAGGCGTATCAACAGCAGGGAAAAGAAGCACTATTAAACACTAATCTGACTCTGTATGTTATTGGGTTTCCAATACCTGCAATGGCCAGAAATGAGCCCTTGCACCTGCTTCCTTCATGCAGTAATCTCTGCCTACATTTGCTAATGCACAACATGTTCTCAGAAGAAATCTCTTGGGCTCTTGATTAATCTACCAAATATTTGGCAACGCAATAAGGCACATTAACCTTTAACATTGTGTCCGGGGAGCTATCGAAAAAGCTTTCTCTCCACCAGCTTCACTGAAATAGGGACATTTTTCCGCAGTCCAACCAAAACATATTAATCTATCTATTTTTCTAGACATCTGGTCAAGTGGCTGCCAACAAATGATCGGTTTGCCATCTATAAAGAGAGGCCTGAGAACATCGGAAGAGTTCAGGGTGGCGTCAAGAACGAGATGTGTCCCACGCACTTCATCAGTTACCGGAAACCCGCTGGTTTCCCATTGCGAGCGAGTGAAGAAATATCCCGTGGGTTTAACCATCTGTGTTCTCCACACCCAGTGGTTCTTTGTTACAGAGAACGAGTTTGAGCTCTGCTCATGTCGAGGCTAAACCATTACGCACAGCAGGATAATTCCATAAGGAATATCTGCATCGGTGACATCGAGGCGAATGGTTAGAGTAAAAACATTGGTCTCACAGGTGGTTTCATGAGTTGGGTTATTGGAGTGCAATATTATAAGTAAGTGATGTAGGTGAAGAGGCAGGGCAGTGGGACTAAATGGAGAGCTCTTTCACAGGGCCAGCACAGCACCATGGGCTGAATGATCTCCTTCTGGAGGTCCTGTAGCTCAATTGCTTAGAGAACTCGCCTCACAAGCGAGAGACCTGGGTTCAGTTCCCGGCAGGGTGAAACCTTGGGCAAGTTTCATACTCCCCACGCCTGATAATAATCCCTCAAGAAAAAAAAACAATAAAATTGGTCACTTCAATCCACAAGTTGGCTGCTGTGTTTCGCCCATAAATATGCAGTCAATTCACATTACAGTCTATTCTGCGAAGCGCTTTGAGACGTCTAGAAGACGTAATAAGGCGCTATCTCAAATGCAAGGATTAATATTATTATTCTGTGGCTTGAGACACTGTGGCTTGAGACCAAGCGAGCGATCTAAATGCAAGTCGCTGTTGTCGTTGTTGCAAATTTCTGTTTCTGACAAATCCGGTGCAGTGCTTTGAGACACTTTGAGTGTGTGACAAGGTGCTACATCAAATGGAAGGGCAGTTATTATGAAACTGCTAATTTCAACCCATTGCAACAAATCTGGGCGAATATTCAAGAGAAAGGTAAATAACCTTGTTTCAACTGATGAGTAAGAAACTAAACACCAGTCATTGCTATTACTCCTGCGAGACCTTTCTCCATCTATATGGTTGACATCACTTATAGCAAAGGCTTTGGGAGCCAGGAAAAAGCTTGCTACAATTTGGGTATTTTAAGAAGCAAAGTCTCATGTGATTTCCTAGAGCTACAAAGAATGCACTTATCTTTATAATTCCTGGTCTAATGCAAAAAAAGGAGGGCTCTAATGTATGTTACTGTACTCTCTAATCCTCTGGTGATGACACTCAATAAAAGCAAGGTAGCATCAGGAATCTTAGTTGATGTACACGTTCCATTCGATCAAAATCATCAGCTCATTTTCAGAGGCCGATATTGCTTTCTAGTGCTAAGCAAAGAGTAAGGGACTTCCACTGACTGGTTCCCGTTTAAGTTTTTACAAACAAAGATTTGATAATATTTCATACTCAACGGTGGCTTGGATTCATCATCCATGCTTTCTCGCCTCTTGAAAAGGCTAAGAGGGGCGAGGACTACTGTTTAAGCTAATCTTTTAAGTTGCTTTGCTTCTTGCCCACCGTGAACTGCTTGCTGGCTGAGTAAAGAAATACTTCCTGGTATCTGTCCTGTAATTGCCCTTTGCAGCCCTGAACCTGTGCCCTCTTGTTCTGCTGCCTTGACAGATCGAATAAAAGACGATAAATAAGCATAGGATAACACCAAGCTATTGAACAGAGGCATTGCACACAGCATCACTTATGTTGTCTTTGTATTCACTGTGCTGACAGCAGACATCTGTTAGCTTTTGTCAGTTCCAGTTGTTAATTTTCCACAGACTCTCCAATACTCTTGATTTCAATTCAAAAGATTATGAACTACTTCTGCGTGGAGTTGAGACGTGACGAAGTGTCACACACCCGGCTATTTTTCACAGTGTTTGGCCTATATGTTTTCCTTTTGTTCTAAGAAGGAATTACTCACCAAAAAGGTCTTTTGGCTGAGGTTTCTTATTTTACATCCAGTTTTTAGTTCTCGAGGTTTTGCAATTTTTCATTTATCTAATTGGTGATTCCTGGATGTATGTTTTGTTCACTGTTTTTGTTCTGGTTTTCCTGAAATGTTCCAAATTTCTCGATCGAAGAAAACAATGTTTTGTTGTGATTATTTTTCCATCCAATTTTCAACTTGGTGTAAAAATAAATGGTTTTGAAACATACCCTTTGTTTGCAAAAAAAATCTTGAGCTTGATATAGCTCCTTTCACATCAGCAAGACGTCTCAAACGCTTCACAGGACGTACCGTAAAGTGAAGCGGCTGTGTATTTTGCTGGCGAAAACGGCAGCCGTTTTGCACGCAGCAGTGGCCGACAAACAGCCAGTCACGTGAATGACTAACTTTATTTGGAGGTATTGTTGGCTCGGACATCGTGAGAAATTCCTAGCTTTTCCTACATTAAAGCTAGGTTAAGAACAAACTGAACCGATTAGTGATAAGCTGTTCCCGATAAGATCGATATTCGTTATCTTCCACCTGTTGACCATTTCGCTTAAAATTTAATTTGGCACAAAATCTTAAAAATAACCTTTTTCCACAATGGGGAATGGTGTACTTAATGATTGCCACACAGTAAATCCTTGGAGCTCATGTCCCTCCTGTACTCAGCACAAGATGTCAGTGGTGAGCAAAAGGCATGAGGTACAGCAGTGACCCCCAAGCTATCGAGATACAGAAATTTCCAGCAAAGAAGCAGTGCATTTTTTTTTACCATCGAGACTGCATTAGCTCTCAGATCAAAGTCTTCATTTAATCCCAATTATCCTTTCATTGACACCAAAACAGCACTACCAACGACACCTTAGATTAACACCGTTCAGCGGAGGGCAAATAGTTCAGGTGACAAGAAGAAAACCTTTTCCCCTTACTGGCTCACTGAGACCAAATACTGTCCCCCACTGTAACCCTGGCTCATCCTGGTAACTCAGTACAGACCAGGAATCCTACCTAATACTTTCCGTGGTCCATATGCTGCAATTAAGAAGCTTTTAGAGATGCAATTTTTTTCAGCGATTAGTAATTTCATGTCTTGTTGGTTACAATACAATACAACAACAACTCGCACTTATATAGCGCACTCCACGCAGGGTAGTGCCTCAGAGCGCTTAAATACTAAAGTATGTTTGTATAGCGCCTTTCACAAAAGGCTCCCTCTTGGTGACATCATTCGCAGACGTGGGGTCAACTTCCACATGTATGCGGATGACACCCAACTCTACCTCTCTGCCTCCACCTTTGACTCCAAGACCACTGCTGTCCTGACAGAATGTGCCATGACCCACTCTGCCATCCCCCACCTCCGCAACATCTCCCGGCTCCGCCATTGTCTCACACCGCAAGCCGCCATAACCCTCATACGCGCATTCATAACATCCAGGCTTGACTATGCAAGCTCACTGCTTGTCGGCCTCCCCAACTGCTCACTCCGTAGGCTGTAGGTCGTCCAGAACTCTGCAGCCCGTGTCCTCTCCCACACTAGGCTCCATAGCACTATCACCCCCATCCTCACCCTCTACTGGCTTCTTATCACATAGAGGATACAGTTCAAGATCCTGGTCCTCACCTTTAAAGCCCTCCATGGCCTTGCTCCCCCCTACCTCTGCTACCTCAACCCCCTACCAACCTACCCGCCGCCTCCGCTCAGCGGGCTCTGGCCTGCTTCACGTCCCCCGCCTCGCCCACCCCACCATTGGCAGGCGGGCTTTCTGCCACTCTGTCCCCACTCTCTGGAACTCCTTCCCACAGTCCCTTCACCTCGCCCCTACCTTGCCAATTTCAAGACCCACCTCAAGACCCTCCTCTTCGACCGTGCTTTCGATCAAACCTCCTTCCCCCCCGTGCCCTCCACACTCCCCAATCCCAACCCCCAGCTCGGGTCCAAAACACTGACTGTCCAGCGCCTGGGGACAACCTTCTGATGTGAAAGGCGTTCTTACAAATGTAATTTTGTCATTGTTGTTGTTATTGTTGTTCACGTCGGGAGGACGCCGGGAGAAATAAATGCAAGGATTATTATTTTTATTGTTTTGCTGAATTATGCGTTCGTTTCGCCCTTGTGTCTGGATAGTTTGAAAGTTCTGGAGAATGGCACTGTTACCTGCTATCAGCACTGCTTTCGAACGAATACATAAGGTTACACTTAATATATAACCGGCTTTTATGGCTCATAAAATTACAGTGCAAGCACAAAAAATAAACATTTCAAATCTCATCTTATCAGTGCGCAGTGACTCACCATTATCTGACATGGAAAATCAATGCCAATAACACCAATCTCCTTAACCTCTTCCCCAGTTAAATTATGGCATTGTTTTTCTGAGATTTAATGCAAGGTTACCACAGGCATTTCACCTGGAATTCAGCCTAGCCATGAAAATCACGATTTATCTGTGATCCACTTTAGATCCAAACAAATCTGAAACAGACTCGAAAGCCCTCTTTTTTTTTTTGCTCAGACCGACACAAAACATTTTTCTCTCTCACACACACACACACACACAAAGTTGTTGGGACGTGGAATGCCCAGCCAAGTAAGGTGGGAGAGGCAGTGAGGCAATGAATTGTGTGTGTCGCAAAAGGGAAGTGGACAGGTACATGTAAGTGCTTCACAGAATTTACTGTAAAGTGTATGGTGACAACTGTGCATTATGTGGGGCAATGCAACAGCCAAACTGCACTCAGCCACAATGCCTAAAACAGCCATAAAATGAATGACCAAGTCCTGGTATCTTCCCGATCGACTATTAATTAGAGATCTTTCAAACCAGCCAGCCACCTGCCTGCTGATGTGGTGATATTCACTCCAATATATGCATCTGATCTGCTCCTATTTCACTGTCAATATGAACATGCTATATGAAATCACCATCTAACAGCCTTGTTGCGAAAGAGCCTGAGTACAGCGTGTTATCAGATAGAGATCGCGCTGAGATTGGCATTGTAGTCAGCCTGACCAAATTCCAAGGTTACAGTTTCCATTACTTTACAACTGCCCAACTGGTACTAATTGTGTATTTACACCTGCGATTTTAACAAAAAGGACAACTCTTCTAGTGCGTCTGTAATAAAATAGCTGGCTCTTCAGATTCTTTGTCAAGTGAAGACTGACTAGACTGATGGCTGCTGATTTCATGGCTAGGATGAAGTCCAGGTGAAATGCCTGTGATAACTTTGCATTAAATCTCAGAAAAACAATGCATTTATTTTAAGTGCTTATAAGGAGTGAGTTGTGTCAATTTGACATTGATGTATTAGCACATAAAGTCCTCAGTATGATTGCAGGACAGATCATGACCTCCCCTTTATGCGCAGTCCGGATGGGAAGCTAGTCATGGTTGGGTTGTTCTGGTCACTCCAGGCAGTTTCCTGACCACAGACCACATCAATGTTGAAAACAACCAACATACACGTGGGTGAACTTGTTTCAGGAGACTTTGCTCTGAAATAGTTAAAGAAAGTGATTTGAATCAAATACTGTGGGATTTGTTTTCACACAGTAAGGTACTGATAGGGAAAACAATTTGATTTACATTTATCTGGCACCCTTCACACTGGGGGAGGACATCTCAAAGCAGTTGATGTTGATGACAAGTTGGGGTGGGAGCTGGGTAGGAAAAAGATGACTGAAACTGCAGTGAAAAAGGTATATTTTATGGTCTGTCTTGAAAGAGTGGAGGGAGGGAGGGAGGGAAGGAGGGAGTCAGTGGTACTCCAGGATGGAATTCCAGAAATACACATTCCCATACAGATTCCAAACCCATAAATGACAACGTGATGATAAATGACGGCCCCCACCCCCCAAAAAAGATTCCCTCCAATTTCTTCATCAGAATTTCAAGGTAAGATCGCTAACTAAGGTTTATCTTCAAGTTGACGTACACTTGAAAAACCTCTTCTGAACTTCACTGTAAAGCTTCTACTAAACTCTTGTGCAAATGCAATTCTGGGCACAGCCTTTGAGTTTGTGATAAGATAGCTAAATTTGCAGAGCAGAGATTTTTTTTTCTAACCTGCTACACCTTAAACTGATGAAACAATGAGTCACTCAAAAGAGAATTCCTTCTCTGAAAGGCAAGGCACAAACTGCAGTAATCTTCAACCTCACACTGGGCGCAATGTTTGTTTAAAGCAAGTTTCTCCCAATATCAGGTACAGACCCAACTCAGATTTATTTACGCAGATTAATCACAAATAGTTTAAGCAAGGTGAATTCCTGTCACCTTGTGAACTCTTGTCAAAACACTCAACATCCTGAAATTATTAAATATTCTACCTTGAGGAAGGAGAAAAAGCAATTACAGGAATACACTCGATGTATTGAGGTTTAAAAAAATCCTCCTTGCATTTCACAAGGCGCCTTATCACGTCATTGAAATGTCTCAAAGTCCTTCACAGGATTTTATAGCAGTGATTACAGTTGCAGATTTATTTGTTTAAAGGGTTGTGGTGAAAGGATGGCCAAATTGGGATTGAAAGATCTGCCAAGAATCTAACAAATTGGTAGGCTGAATGGCTTCCTCCTCTTCCTGGTTTCCGACGTTCCCGTGATGGTAACAGTTGATCAGGTGTCAGCCAGGCGCATTGAAAGCATTCTCGCCTCTGAGTCAAAAAGTTGTGGATTCAAGCCCTATGTCAAAGCATATGGAATCACACAGTCTAAACTGATGCTCAGATGGAGTTCTGCGGGGTTGCATTGCCCTTCAGATGAGACTTTAAACCAAGGTCCCATCTGCCTGTTCAAGTGGATGTTAAAGATCCCGTAGCACTATTCGAAAAGAGACGAGAGCTTCTCTCAGGGTCTTGGCCAACAATTCCCCAAATAAAATTGGTCACTCACTCCATGGCTGTTTGTGGGACATTGCTGTGCACAAATTGGCAGCATTTGCCTAGTAATACTGTTACTGCGGTTTACCGAAAACCTGTTTATAATAATAAAAACAATAATAATAATTATCCTTGCATTTGATACAGTGCTTTTCACATCTTCTAGACATCGAAGTATTTGAGATGTTTTGACGTGGTTTTGATGTGGAGACCTGTAGCTCAGTGGTTAGAGCACTCGCTTTGCAAGTGAGAGACCTGAGTTCAATTCCAGGCAGAGGGTGAAACCTTGGGCAAGTTTCCTTACTCCACACAGAGCCTAATAATAATCCCTCCAAAAACTAAAAACAATAATTAAATTGGTCATTTTCAATCTACGACTGTTTGTGGGACATTGCTGTGCGCAATTGGCTGCCGCGTTCGCCCACAAATATACAGTCAATTCACTTTACAGTGTGTTCTGTGAAGCGCTTTGGGACGTCCTCCCGACGTGAAAAGCGCTATATCAAATGCAAGGATTATTATTATTATTATATTAAGGCGCTACATGAAATACAAGAATTATTATTGTTATTACCTATTCTCTTTTGTGGTTTCACTTCCAGCCTCAGATTTAGTGAAGAATAAAAATTCAGTTGTTTAAAAGAATCACAGGGCAAACAAAATTAGCAATGCAAAAGCCTGGATCTCACAGGTATCTAGTCAACAACCTAATTATGAATCAATCTCAAATGCTGTGCTGCGGCATTCTAATAAATATATTCCGCTCAATTCCTTTTATGACCATACGCCCAAATGTTGCTTGCTGTTTAGAAGTAAACAATGTAGGTGGCTCCACGAGAGTAATAAGGCAATACACCTTTTTATATTGTGTACACAGCAACTAAGATAAGCGGTTCGCATGAAAACAGGGACGTTGGGTATCTAGATACATTCAAGGCCTTATCGGTGTCATACGCTCACAGTAAGAGAAAGACGGTATCGAGCGTGCCAGAGCAGGAGCAGGGTCAACCTTCCCGTCGTTCTGCTTCCAACTTTAACATGTAGTTGGGGTCGGAACCTTTTTCCTCTGTGGTTAGCAACCAGTGGCCTGGCCACCGACTTGTAACTTTTGGTCAATTCATAATTATGAAGCTTTGTGAACCCCCAATGGACATGGATATGCCTGACTACACTGAAACCTTGGACTCGTCTTACACTATGCTGGAGTTTGACAGCTTGAGGGTTTTGCCACCAAACAACGGTGAGTTATCATGGGTAGGTGAAGTTACTTGTTTTCAATTCTGCAGTCCAAAGATGTGCGTGTTCAAAGCTGCACTTTTCATTTATACTTTAGTAAAGGTTTGAATTCAATGCTAACCACCTCCTCCCCTCCACACGCACACACATACGTACACACACTCACACACATATAAAATGTAGCTATCACTATAATTACACTCATTTCCGTCTTACACATAAGCTTTAATTCCGAACCTTTAAGAACGGATAGCAGAACAACGTTAAATGTTAATTTGGAAATTCAACATCACGAGCCAGTACAAATAAACCTTCTTAAAATCTGGAATTAACAATAACTATCAATTTATAATTACAATTGGCTGCCACGTTTCGTCCACAAAATACACAGTCAATCCACTTTACGATATATTTGGTGAAGCGCTTCGAGGTGTCTCAACGACGTGATAAAGTGATATATCAAATGCAAGGATTATTATTATCAAATTGTAATAAGTATATTTTTATGCATATATTAAAAAAAAATCTTCCACACTGTCGCTAGTGACAAAGCTTTCTGGTGTAACTCAGTGGTTGTACATATATCAGTCTATTGATTAGAGAATGACAGAGAAATTGTCTGATATAAAGTATGTCATTGATGTACTCTTAACAATTAATACTTTTTCTAAACTTGTCACATGCTCCAGTTGTTTTCAATATAAAACAAAGGGAAACAAATATTTTGGAAAATGCACTACATTTATAGGAATTTAGAGACTGGATTTAAAGGCTATTGGTATCTAGGTCACTAGAAGCTTGTTTGTTTTGTAGTTAAAGTTTAACTAGGTTCTGGCTACAGTAGTTGTGTTGAAACTCCGAACTTGCATCCCACACAAACATTATTTCTCCGTGTGTGAACAGTGTAGCTGTCAAAGAGTTAAAATTAAATCTGAGAGCTGAAAGTCTCATGGTCTTAGACTTAAGACCACAGTCTTAAGATGTAAAATTGTACAAAATTTAGCAAAATCGTTAAATTAAGCCTTAAGACGCTTTTCTGCGGCTCTTATAAAAAATTTCCAAAAATTCTGCGTTGCCCCTTTCATATGATTGTTCAACTGCTCTTTAATTCTACTCTGTTAAAAGTCCAGTTCATTTGTTGAAAGCTCAACGTAAAGAAGAGTATTTTTTTAAAACATGCACAATTTGTAAACGTTTCTGAGTTAAATTGTGTTAACTTACCTCTAAAGCATCAAAAAATTACAAGAACACATATCTAATATAGCCTTTGGTGTACAGTACATTTTACATGCCTCAAATAAATCTGATGTGCGTGATTCGAATCCGTTCTGTTTTAGCGTGATCACTCGAGACCCAATAGGCCTGCTCCGTGATTGCTGCCCTATTCCTGTCCGTTTATCATAAAACAACTTAACTCTTGCGGGAAAGAGCGATCTAAGATCTGTGGGGGTTTAAATGTCCGCATTTCTTTTGATGTAACTTTCTCCCTGCGCCGATGTAACTTTGCAGTATATCTTGTAAAGCGCTTTGCGATGTCTCGATGACGTGACAACAACAACAAGTAAGGCCTTATATCAAATGCAAAGATTATTATTATTATTATTATTATTATTATTATCCCCTTACAGTAAAGTCACTCCGCACTTTGAAGAAAGCTCCAAAGTCCTCTCTAACACCAGCAACTTGGTGGACGAGGGAAAAAAGTTGACAGGTCAAAATTTTGTTTCTGTTTTCTTTTTGCCACAAGCACAGGATTTCCCTGCGCTGATGTTTTCTTTCAGACCCGGGTACAGGCGCGCCTCACAGAAAACAAATGCAAACTGGCTTTGCTTTGTTGCTCAGGGTAGTGAGCGTCACTATGTGATCTCCTGCGCTGGATTGCCCCAGTATAAGACCCTCTTAGCAGCAAGAGAAATTTCACCCTCACTCTCTCTTTGCTCTTATTGAACCTGAGATAGTCTCTGAAATAATGCCTCCTGGTGTCTGCCCTGATATTACCCTTCGCGTCCCTGAACCTGTGCCCTCGTGTCCTGCAGCCTTGATGCATCTGAACATATTGTCCTGGGCTGACTTTCTCAATCCCGTTTACCACCTTACGCAGCTCCGAAAATGTGCTCCCCGAGATGTTTCTTTTCAGGGCTACAGAGTTCTTGCCTATCTAGCTGTTCCTCAAAAGTTTATCCCTCTAACACTGGGGATGATACTTGTTGTCTTCTGTAAAGCATGGCAGTTTGGCAAAGCACTACAGAATGTCACTCCCCCCCCACTTGCAGATGTATACAGTATTGATTGGCAGTGCACAACACAAACAGCCACCCTCGGATGACTTATAACCCGAATGAGATGACAATCATTGCATTGAAGGTTTCAAAATTGCCATCATTCCTGCTCTCTATCAGCAAACTATTGCCCTATTCACACCATCTCATTGTTCCTCCGCACAACATGAAGGATGGTTTGGTGCTCATCCTGTTATATAACACAGGCAAACAAATCCAAATGGTTTGGCAAGCGGTGACATGCATTGCCTCAGTTCCTAAGTGCAAACGGATTCTATTCTGTTTCACAGCGCTTATAAAACGTTCTCGCTTTCGACAGGGAATTTCAAAGCATTTTCCTCTCACGGCATCTCATTTAAACGCTCTTGTGTTTCCTTTGTGAAGGCTGATCCTGCGGGAAAACACTTATTTAACCGCAGAGATGAAGCTCGTCTTGAAGTTTCATCTCCAAATACTTAAAGCAGCCAAACAGGATCATTTCGAACCAGATGTTATGCCAAAGTAGGGTGTTTTGTGTGGGTTTATTTGGACCCAAAGTGTAATCAATTACAAACTATCTCAGCATAACCAAAGCACCTGTATAAAATAAACCTTCCTCCTCGTTGAGTATTTTATGTATTTGGATGTATATCAAACAAAGCCTCGAGAACATCCAGAATCATTGGAAAGCTGCCATCTCCTTTGATCTTTCATTAAAGCCGGTTCAGTAATACTGAAGCATATGCATGTTTGTATCCGTGTGATATTAAACCGGTTTGTTGGTACGGTCAGCAATGCCCTGGCATGCAAGTGCCACAGTTATGGAGGGATATAATACCCATGGAGTTCACACACAGCGAGCTCCCAATCCCACTCAATAGGGTGGAGAGATCAGGAGATGTTCAGAGAGGGTATATATTTTCGGAGGGGGATGGGGGGGGGGGGGAGTGTTATATTTTCTGATTATTAAAGTAATAATCTCCACAGTAGTGTGAGTTCTTAAATGATTTAAGGTCATCATAAATAAAGTGCAATTTGCTTCCTGAGCTTCGGTACAGAATGGCTCTGTAACTCTGACTTGTTAAAACTTCCTTGTGATCTCACCTCACTGATGAAAAACTGCATAGCATACGTATGCAGACAGCTGTGTAAGTGAGTTCTCATTCTGCCTCAATTAATCAGTAAGAATTCATTTAAAACCACAAGTACCTGAACAAACGGTGTTTTGGAGCAATTATAGGGAACTTAAATAATCTACGTGTTAAGTCCATGCTAACCGCATAACTTTGTGATGAATTAAGCATTTGAATAATTGATCTTTAAAGCTTTTATAGTTTCAGGTGCTGAAAATTTGCCAAAAGCTTGTTATATGCCAAAGCAATCTGGCCCCTTTTCAGGTCATTTTTTAAGCTAATTGTACAATCCTTGTGATAAATAGCCAAGTCATCATGTAATTTGATGTGGCGACAACACTGGTTACCATTGCAAATTCGACCTGCGAAATCCAATACACCAAACAGGTTATGATATTGATCAACTTAAAACACTAATGGGAGCATAAACAATGCAGATCTAAACATCACATTACTCCTGCTCGGTGGTTGTCAAGGGAAAAGGACAGCAATGATTTTGAAAAGAACATAAAGGTGGGAGAAAGGTGAGAGCAGTTAGAAGTCAAGTGTCAAAGAAAGGAATGACTAATTCATTGGTCGTGGCTGTTTGTACCCGTTATTGAGAGGCTCATTGGAGCGTGGGCCATTTTAAGTGTCGACATCACCTCCTGTGCATTACGCATGCACGTGTTTGCGCAGGAAGTGCTGCTGATGGCACTTTGCGAGGGCAATGACTTAAGCGGTGCTTCTTGTGCAGAGCAAGGAACATGCAGGAAGCGACGTCAGCAGCGACTTGATGACGCAGAAGCGGGCCATTTTCTCTCACTCGCTTTGCACGCGGTGACTTTGAGATCTTGGACCTGCACAAGCCCATTACAATGGAGTCGCCTCATAATAATCTTTGTATTTGATGTAGCACCATACCACGTCAAAACACCTCAAAGCTTTTCACGGGTATTTGCTGTCACGTGTATTGGGAGGCAAACACAGCTTTGTAGTATTTTAAGTCCGTTATCTGCCAAGGGCTTGCCACGTTGCATTGACTGTTACTATTTTGCAGAACCCATTATGTCCGAGGCTGGTAACAATAACGTGCTAATGAGCAATGGTGTAACGAGTCTGTGTGCAATCTGTGGGGACCGGGCAACAGGGAAGCACTACGGGGCTTCCAGCTGTGACGGATGCAAAGGATTCTTCAGGAGAAGCGTGCGAAAAAATCACGTCTACTCGTGCAGGTGGGGCTGCTGTTTCAGTACTTCCCCGGGTTACTATCGATTAATTATCACATTGCTGATCCTATCGTTACACTTCAGTAACTGAAGCCGTAATCAAGATCACGTGACAGCACCACTGTGATCCACACAGATATATGGTTACCACTCGAAGGTTATCAGTTAATATCTATCAGTAACTGTCGTGCCAATTACACTGGTTTCGGTGTGGTGGCGTGCAATGCTGATACAACTACAAAGATGATTGATAGAGAGACTTGGAATTGGAATGTGCCCAAGACTGACCAAATCCGACTGCAGTCGGGAGAATTACGATGAGGTCCCGGGAGGTGGTGGGGCAGACAGTATACCAGTATGTAGTTTGGGACATGACATGTGCAAGCCACTGCCGAGGTGGTGGAAAGCGAACTGGATGGACCTTGGTCTTCTTTCATCTGGCAATTCGTACGATAGGAGGTTTTCTGAGCTGCCAAGAGGTTGGTTAATGCCGCTCTTACCATTGAGTGAGCAATAGTAACTCTCATTTACATACGAGTATAACCGTATACTGTATTCGCTGCTCACGATGTGGTCTCCTCTACACTGGGGAGACCAAACACGGATTGGGTGATCGATTCGAAAGCACTGTCAAAGAGCTAGGTTTTTAACAGAGATGGAGTTGTAGAAAGCAGGGACTGAAATAAGATCACTGTGTGCGCGAGTGTGTTTGTTCGTTTGTGGAGGCTTTTCACGAGTGCCGTTACACAGATCCTTTTGAAGACTGGCGCAGAAGAATTTTTTGACCAAGAAAAAACACTAACACTGGTGAATTTTTCCATCCTAAGGTTTAACAGACAATGTGTGGTTGACAAAGACAAAAGGAACCAATGTAGGTACTGCAGACTCAGGAAATGCTTCCGAGCTGGTATGAAGAAGGAAGGTAATTCGTGATATCTTCTGTCTAACTTTTTCTGGCGTCAGATCTCAAACAAACAGTACTAAACTGTGACCAGTTCACAATCCTTAATGATTCTATCTTCTGTCCCACAAGGACCCCCCACCTGTGTCAAGGTGCAATTTTCAGAGCTTATAACTGATTATTTCCACACTGAGCCAGGAGTTAAAGTTCCAATGTAAGGTTCAACTGAAACTATATCATTCAATGGGGTCTAAGCACTTTGAGACGTCTTGAAGATGTGATAAGGCTCTATAGCGAACGCAAGGATAATTATTATTATTTGTGGATAGTCCGAACAGGTCTCAACGAGAAAAGACAGTGAGCCCTCTTCTGGTAACCTGAAGTACATTGAATCTCTTAAGCTAACTTGTGGGAGCTCAACTTTAAAAGTTGGCCCACACAAAATTTTCCTTAAACTGTTGCCAACTTCGGCAAACAGTTTAAGGGATTTAAGATCCTCAGGTCTATGGTTCAAACAAGAAGCAAGAAGGAAAATCCTTGATCTGGACACTTTGATATAAGAAACATACACCAAATATGTGAATGCAGATTGCCATCTAGTGGTACATTTCTATGACGCTATTTTTCTCGTCGCTTAAAAGACAGGTTCAAGAAATAGTTCAGTGATGCAATAAAGGGAGGACATATTTTGGGAGAATGAGATCAAATTGAGATGAGATTGCGTTTCACCCACAAGATACACAGTCAATCCACTTTACAGTATATTCTGTGAAGCGCCTTGAGACGTCTCAAAGACGTGATAAGGCTCTATAACAAATGCAAATCAGCCAAAGGACCTTTTTCTCCAAACCTCTCCTGTGAACTTTTACCTTTTTACTTTAATCATTATAAACTTAATGTTTTACTCTAAAAACACGGTGAAGTCAGAGGGAAATGTGACGCTTTTTTTTTTGCATCTCATAAGACGGTCATTCTTCTCTGGTGGCAGAGTGTCCAGACAAATGCTGTTGAGTTGCAAGTGTGCAATCGTTGGTTTAAAAATATGTGCTCGGGTGGTTGAGGCCAGACAGTGGGACTCATTCAATGGGACTCGCTTGGCGCTATGATGTGAAGTGTGGAGGGTGGGTTTGCTGGAAGTGTACGCTCTCAGGTGACCTTCTTAGTCCGAACCAATCTTGCGGCGATGTGATCCGATCTGTCAGCTTGCCAATGTCACTCTGAGCTGTCGAACACTGGGTAAAGCTTTAACCGTGACTTTTGTTACTTTGTGAAGCTGTGCAGAATGAGAGGGACCGAATCAGCATTCGCAGGAGTAGCTATGAAGACCTCGGCTCGCTTTCAATTAACACACTGGTCCAAGCTGAAGCAATGGCCCAACAGGTAACTACACTTTAGGTGTTTGCCTGTAAAACACACAGTTTCTAAAGTTCACAGTAAATCCCGCAAAGCGCTGATGAGACATCCATCCCCTGATGTGAAAGGCGCTGTATCACAATACAAGTCTTCTTATTAAAACTGACGTAATGACATTAGCTAAAGCCAAATTAACCCCCTAACGTGGCTGGTCGTTCCCACGCAACGCGCTGTTATGGAAACATCCACGAGAAAAAAATGACGGTTTTCTTTGGGGCAGATTTCTGCTTTTAACCCCGTGCATCACGCTGAGATCGCGATGAAGAAAATGGCAACAATCAACGATGTGGGCGAGTCCATGAAGCAGCAGCTGCTGGTGCTTGTGGAATGGGCGAAATACATCCCGGCCTTTTGTGAGCTGCCACTGGACGACCAGGTCAGTCAGCCACACAGCAAACCCCTCCAGCGCCTTGGGATCGTCCTCCCCCCCCTGACAAACGTGGTTTGTTGTTGCTGCTGCTGCTTTTGGGTGCGGTTTTAATAAAGACAATTGCTTAACAGACCTTCCTCTTCGACCGTGGTTACGGTCACCTCCTCCTTCCCCCCCGGCTCGGTGTCGTGCTCCGCCTCTGTCAAGCGCTCTGGATGCTATCCTGCGTGAGAGAGAGGCGCTATATACTGTTGTTGTTGATAGTCCAGAGTGCTTTGCTATTGATGCCAGTGTTTTACACCCGGGCTCTAACGTGTAGCTCTGAGTATAATGGGAGGCGGCTTTGCTCTTTGCTTGACCGCTGTTTTTGTTTCTCCGCAGGTCGCCTTGTTAAGAGCGCATGCCGGGGAACACTTACTGCTGGGTGTAGCCAGACGCTCAATCCCCTACAAGGACATCCTCTTACTCGGTATGAATTCTCTCTCCTCTTTTGAAAACAGTGAAGAAAGGATTTGCGATGTCTCCAATAAACCATTTGCGCCACTGGAGTTCTGCTTCTTCCCATATATACCGTAGGGGTGAGGGAGGGAGGGGGGTGGGGCAGTGTGAGGAGGGAGTGTGATGATCCCAACATAGTGGTAAGTTAAGTTTGCCAGCAAGTGTTGGACATAAATGAAGAGGAATAGGTTGGAGACAACGTAAACTGCAGCAGTTTAGAAGTGTTGGGGTGAGATTACTAGTCTGGACAATCGCTTGTCTTTTTCTTTCAATTTTGAGCGCTCAGCGTCGGTTTTCGCAAAGCTCACTCGTTCAGTTTTATTGTTGGCGTCAGTGTTAGAGGTCGATAGTGGGGCACGGCCCAAGTAGATAAGACGTAACTGCTTCCTGGCTGAAGGATTGATGATTTTCTCTCCACGCTGAGAATGCTGAGGTCAATAGCATTGTTCTGATTGATATCGGCAAGGGATCGAACTACAGAACCATAGAAAGTTACAGCACAGAGGAAGGCCATTCAGCACATCTTTGTGGGGCTTTGTGCGGAGTGTAAAGACCAGTGTAGACTTGTTGGAACAAATGGCCTTTTTCGTTACTGTACCACTCCTTTTTCGTTGCTGTATCACTGCTGACTCTACGGACAATGGTTGGGCCTAAATTACTGCTGCGCTCTCGCTCACGAAGAACAATGTCTTTATAGAGTATAAGTAGGAAAGTGACTTAACTAATATCAAGGGCACTCTCACCTCCAAGTCAGAAGGTTGTGGGTTTAAGCCGCACTTTGTGCCCTTTGAGCTCAGTAGTCTGTGTATTTTTGGGGCCCGCTTAAGCAGATATCCGAAACAGCAGATCTTAAAAGATTTCCGACCAACCATTGTTTCGTATTTAAAACTAATACTAATACTAATCCTTGCATTTGATATAGTGCCTTATCATGTCTTTGAGATGTCTCAAAGCACTTCACAGAATATACTGTAAAGTGAATTGACTGTATATTTGTGGGCGAAATGTGGCAGCCAATTGCGCACAGCAGTGTCCCATAAACAGTCGTGATTGAAGAGACCAATTTATTATTTTTAATTTTTTTTTTGAGGGAATTACCTCCACCTTCAAATCCGCCAATCGACTAAAAACTGGGTTCCAACCTACTGCTGGGTAAACAGGGGCGTGTGGAGTAAAAACTGGTCGATAATTGGCGCTGGTTAATAATTACCACATCGGGTCTGTTATGAATCATCACATGTTGTTAACGCCTAAATTGGACCATCACTTTACAAGATATCTGCACCGAGAGCGTGGAAATAAAATAACAGGATGGTGGGAGGGAGGAATGTCACGTACCTACTGGATCTCACAAGCTGGGTTCCACTCTCACAAAATGGCTCCCCGCAGGAAATGACTTCATCATCGCCAGGTACTGCCCCGAGCTGGAGATTATGCGTGTGGCCAGCAGGATCCTGGATGAGCTGGTCAAGCCCCTGCGCGACCTGCAGATCGACGAAAACGAGTTTGCTTGTCTGAAAGCCGTGGTCTTCTTCGATCCAGGCAAGTCTCAATCCCGATCGACAGGCAGATTGGTAGATGTTTGGCAGGTCAGGGTGTCGGGGGATATTGGGGGCAAAGCAGGAAATTGGAATAGACAGGCTTAGTTGAGGTACAGATCAACCATGATCTAATTGAATGGCGGAACAGGCTCAAAGGGCTGAATGGCCTACTCCTGTTGCTATGTTACTGTGACTCTAGGCAAGAGGTGTCAACCTCTTAACCCAGTCCACGGGCACTCTCGCCTCCGAGTCAGAAGGTTGTGGGTTTAAGCCACAGTTTGCGCCCTCTGAGCTCATATTGTCTTGGCTGACACTCCGTCACACTGCTGTGTGGCTTCTGTCCTTTGCATGAGGCATTCAACTGAGGAACACTGCCATTAAACCAGTCTGCGCCTGTCTGTTCAGGTGGAGTTTAAAGATTGCACGTGGCTGCTAGAAAAGAGAATGGAGTTCCTCCCGATGTCCCTTGCCCACGGTTTTCTTTTTTGATCTCTTATTATTACTCTCTTATGAAGGAGAACAATGAGATTTCCGGTTCCATAGAGAACCAAGAACAAATATAAGAACAACAAATGACATTCACACAGGGCCTTTCACATCGGGAGGACGTCCCAAGGTGCTGGATTGGACAGTCAGGGGTTTGGACCCGAGCTGTGGGTTGGGATCAGGGAAGGGGGTGGATGGCGGGGAGATTGGGAGCAGTGGGGGGGGGTAACCATCTGAGAATTTTGCTTTCTTAGATTGCAGAGGCATCAGTGACTCGGCGAAAATCAAAAACATGCGATTCCAAGTGCAGGTGAACCTGGAGGATTACATCAACGACCGACAGTACGATTCCCGCGGGAGGTTCGGTGACATCCTGCTGCTGCTGCCGTCCCTGCAGTCCATCACCTGGCAGATGATTGAACAGATTCAGTTCGTCAAGCTCTTCGGGGTGGCCAGAATCGACAACCTCCTGCAGGAAATGCTCCTGGGAGGTCAGGCTTGGTTTTTATTGTGTGCTTTGCTTTTGTTTTCGAGCGCTCCGGGGCTCTGCCCCGCGTGAAAAGGCGCTATATCGATGCAAGTTGTTGTTGTTCTTGCTTTTGCTTTTTAAGAAACGTGGCGGAAGAGACGTTAACTCTATAACTAGGTTTTTCGGGATTCCTCCTCCCCATCCTCACCCTTGAGACCTCCCCCACCCCCAAAATAAAAGGTTTGAAATCTCTTTAAAATCCACTATATTTCGAGCTGGATCATCATCAGTGATAATACAGTCACTCCAATTCACCGTACAAAGCCTGTGAAGCGCTTCAAAACGACTCGACGAAACGATAAGGCGCTAGATCCAATGCAATGATTATTGCACGTCTCTGTAAAAAACACGTGCCATTACGTCTCATTGTGAATCTTGTGTACAATGAATCCACTAACCTGAATTAAAACATCAAGAGAGTTTGTTAATTAATACTCACCTTCCTTTTAATACCCCCGCAGGGTCCACTAGTGATGCAGTGCAATACGCCCACACTGGCCATTCCAGTATGTCCCACGGTCATCTCAGCGCTCACGCAGCGCTACCTCCAAGCATTCCTTCAGGAATTCACTCTGTTCAAGACTGTAAGTTTCCTATATAGAAATTGTCCAACTCATTCAAAACTCTTCTTCTCATATCTTCACCCGCACCAACCCTCTTGCCCCCTTCCCCCTCCCCCAGCACTTGCCAGGTTCCACTGATTCCCTGTTGAAGAATGGCTCAACTTCAAGATCCTCACATTTACCTGCGAGTACCTCCTTGTCTCAGTACCTCCCACCTGCTCAGGCCCTGCTCCTCTACCCACCTTCTTTGTTCATCCAGCTCGGGCCTTTTGCACATCCCTCAAACCCCTCCGCTCCACCATTGGTGACTGTGCTTTCAGCCACTATGCCCCGACCTTCTGGAATTCCCTGCTCAATCCCTCCACCTTCTCCTCTCTTCAGATCGCACCTGAAGACTTTCCTCTTTGACCACGCTGACCGGCACCTCCGCTTTCTCCCCAGCTCAGCGTCAAACCACGCCATTGTTCAGCGCTCAGAGCTGCTTGCCTGAAGAAAGCAATATAGAGTGCTCTAACCACTGAGCTACAGGAGTCCTGAAGCCCAGTGGTTAGAGCACTCACTTTGCAAATGAGACACCTGAGTTCAATTCCAGGCAGAGGGTGAAACCTTGGGCAAGTTTCCTTACTCCACACGTCTAATAATAATCCCTCCAAAAACAAAAACAATAATAAATTGGTCATTTTCAATCCACGACTGTGTGTGGGACACTGCTGTGCGCAATTGGCTGCCGCGTTCGCCCAAATATACAGTCAAATTCATTCTACCGTATATTCTGTGAAGCGCTTTGGGACATCGAGAAGACGTGAAAAGCGCAATATCAAATGCAAGGATTATTATTATTATTATAAAACTAACTTATAGCTTCTGTTTTATTTTTCCACTTGTTTATCCGCAGCATCTCCTGATACCCCACTGTCTTCACCATCCCCTGGTTCTGGAAATGAAGACTATAAACTACGCTCAAGAGGACAAATCACAGCTCCTTCCGCACGGATAGTGCCTCATGCCATTATACCTAAGCAGGAGATATTGTGAAACTAAAAAAAAATGCCGATGCCCTTAAATTTACTGTTAAAACACCTGCACCAGAGTCATCGCTTACCAAGCAGAAGTAGTTATTGTTTGATGTACATAAAGGAGAATAATTGCTTGTGCTTTCACTTAGTGTCCCCTGACTGCCAACAGAATTATGAAGCGTGAAATGTTAACAGACATTTTGCACTTCAGCAATATGTACAGAAGAGTCAGGTTTAATAAAATTTGGATGGTCGTAATTCGGAGACACTTGAGAAAACGAATGTTGATATTTTCCATAAATTGTTTGAAAGTTTCCTGTGTTCTCACACTGACTGTAGCCATTTGCAGAAATGGGGTAGAATATAAACTTTAAATGATTTCTCCCGAGAGTTTGCCTCAGACTCGGTGCTTCCATGGGCAGTGACAGGGCTGCTAAGCTCCAATCAGCATCATTGCCCATACCCTAGAATTTCACCAGAGCGTGAGCAATAAGGGATGAAATTTTGGCGACACTACTAACTGTTGCTACTTTAATGAAAATCTCAGAATTGCGGACGAGCTTTCTTCAACAATATATTGCGATGACTATTGTCTTTAATATTAAGCGAAGACACATTTCAAATTTGAAGCACTTATCCAAATCCCTGGCTCTTTCATTGTGTAAATATGAAAGCAATCACAACCAATTCTAAAGTGACGACTGATATTGCAATGCAATTTATTTTTGTACTTCTCTGTGCAGTAATTTGGTATGAGAACAGTTTGGAGTATATCGAGTGTGAAAAACAGAAGAGTAGCTTCTCACCAGAAGCAAATTTCCCACCCAGGGACCATTGTAAAACAGATAATAAAATCAGGAGTTGTCCCGTGGCTGAAATATTGGGTTTTTAATTTTTTTTAATTTTTGGCAATTTTCTGGTTCATTCACGTTCATTAACATCTGAAACTCCCTCCTCCCCTCTACCCCTCTATATCCCCACCCCTCTCTCTACCTGTCTTTAAGTCCATCTTAAAAGCTACCTATTCAACACGCCTTTGATCAATTCCCTCCTAAAACACTCCAGGATGTTATGCTACTCAAGGGTGCTATGTAAATACAAGTCACTGTTGGTGAAAACATGCATTTTCAAAATAATGTAGAAACCTTTTTGTCTCATCAAAGTTGAACGGATTCGAAGACCTTGAGGCTACTAGCTAAAAAAAGCTACTTGTCTTCATCCGCTGCCCTTGCTATTGTGAAAATACCTTCACTATACTTCAGCACACACAACATGAGCAAAGGACAGTTTTGAACAATTTATGCGTGGGTGCTATACATCATATTCTATATCAACTAGTCCTTTATTTATACATCCTGACAACATTTATACAGCCAGTTCTTATATTTCTGCCCAGGTGAGGATAGCTGTAATAGGCCTGAGAGTTGATGTGATTATTTTATGCCCAGTGGGCATTGCGGAAGCCCAGGAATATTTATTCTACATTTCACCTGGCAGACCTTTAGGAAAATGTCTGAGTTGTTATCATATACTATTTAAGTTTGACTTGCAACAGAATACCGAGTTATTTCATAGTATTGAAAAGAATAGCATTGGACAGCTATTCCCTTCAGAGAGATTTATATGCTTGGTTATTTTGAGCTAGTCCACTGGGGGATAGAAAGAGACACTGGTTGGGGACAGATGTCTCAACACACCACTCAAGCTATATCTTCCAGCACTAGTAAAGCAGTAGCTACAAGAAGACGACCAGTAGAATTGTATGCAGTCTGGTCTGACCTGCCCTCACAACCAAGAGAAAACGGGGTGCAGGAGTAATCATTTGGAGAAATTAAATGGGGAAAAAAATTGCACATTGTTGTGACATTAGTAAATTACGACTGCTCCTTTTGATGTGAGTAATGGGAAAGTTCCAGTGATACTAAATTATGTAGCTTTCAGTGGATATGCGTACACAAGTACTGAAGAGAACACAAGTAGCAAGAACCTAAACTTAGTCCCAATAAACCTCCTTAGCCAATAATCCAGCTGTTACCATAAGGTTGTTACGTATTCATATTCAAGGGCAGACTCAAATTTAACACGGGGTTGGACTTTGGCTTAACCACAACATACTGTGGAGATTAACATGATGGGTGGTGTGTATTATACTCTAAAGGTGTTACGTGGTATTGGGGAAGGTTGCAGTAAAATTCTGCGATTCAAAAATTGCTCCCTGCACTTACTGTCTGTACTGTTTGAGGAGACTAACCTTTCAACATTTTCTGAAGCCAGTACTGACTGACAGAGGTGACAGATGTTATTCAGATGATTCCCAGCCTCCAGCTTGTGAAAAATAATGCTGCAAATTCTGCAATGTTATGATACAGAACACTGGCTCAGAGGTCATCGATCTGAAGGTGATGACACAGAAACCATGTCAGTTGATATCTTTCTCCCCTTGGTTATTGAGCCAATAGTTACTTGCTATTCTCCAAACTATTGCTTGAATATTAAAATGGAACAGTAAGATAGCTTAATCGCATAACAAGTCTACTTCATTTGCATCAGGGAACAAAAAAAACTTTTAATGTGTATTGAACAATTCTCACAAAGTCAAAACCCAGATATTTCAGGCAACACTTCATTGCCTAAAACTTTCAGACTGAGGTGCTTGTGTATGTTAATACTGTGGACGTCAGAGTAAGGAAATCAGGTGTTGTTACAATTCCACGTATTTCAAGAATTGAGCGATACCATGTCAAAATAATGATACCATGTCAAAATAATGCTTCATAACAAAAGGTATCAAAATAGCATAGAATTCCTCCATTACAGTGTCATCTTTGCAAAAAAAAAATAATGGAAACCACAAAAGCAAGGACAACTGACAGCAGAGATGTAAAGCAGCACATCAGGATTCTTCTATTTCTACTGAGTTTTTAATGAAATGAATTTTTCCAGATGTGCACATATGTAGACGCAGAACCAAACACTCAGAATTCAGAAGCTGGAGATTTTAATCGTAATAATCCTTGTATTTGATATAGCGCCTTATCACGTCTTTGTGATGTCTCAAAGCGCTTCTCGGAATATACTGTAAAGTGAATTGACTGTACATTTTGTGAGCGAAACGAGGCAGCCAATTGCGCACAGCAGTGTCTCACAAACAGTCGTGGATTGAGTGCTAAGATTCGCATCGAACAGACTCATTTATCATTCAGCAGATTTAGTCACTGAAATGTGGTTATTTTATTTTCCTCTATGGAAACACTGCATCTGCAATAACAAGCTGTTCATGGACAGACACATACTGTGACTTAGCAGGTCATGTTTCACAAACATGCAGCATTTTGGCAAACGATTTCTCATACAGTCATTTGAAGATTCTCTCCAGCAGGAAAGAAAAGAGGGAAGACAAAGTAGAGATAAGGGAGGTGATAAAAGATCTTCACGGGTGGTTTTGTAGCATATATTAGGCACTAATTAAGGCAGCTGGTCCTCTGAGTGAGAAATATTTGAAGAAAAAAAAGTAATAAAGTCCAACTGTACATAAAGTTGTAACTATGGTAAACAAATATGAAAGCTTTGTAATATTTCAAATTCCGTCCGTCCACCCCCAACCAACTAAAAGAACGCATTGTGATTTATAACCTGAAGAGAGGATATTCCATCCTCTCTGATACATTGCTGGCGAGAACCCTGTACTTTTCATTTCCAATATCTTGTCCCCAAAATAACGCACAATATAAATTTCTGGAAGTTAATATACGAGGCTAAAATATCATTGCGCTGAGAATAATTTACAAAGCATTGACTAACTGTCTCAGTAACCCACTTGTTAAGTATTTTTGAGGTGTCACAGATTTCTTCTATAATAATAATCCTTGCATTTGATATAGTGCCTTATCAGGTCTGTATATTTTGTGGGCGAAAAGCGGCAGCCACCTTCTCTAAGTGTGAGGTAGGGGGATATGGTCTCTCACGTACCTACGGCAGGGGAAAGAGAAAACGAGGTCCGATGGCAGGATTTAGCTTGAACGTGCCCATGTACAGTATTGATGAAAACTATTTTCATTTTTTTTAAAAAAAGAAAGAAACATTTGAATAAGTTCATGAACAGTTAAAAGTAGAAAAAAATATTAAAGTAGTAGAAATTGTTGAATTCAATCAGGACCAGTAATTGAATTAGTTCACACAATATTACGCTGATCGCATTTTTTTTAACAGGTTGAGTAAAGCTGCAAACTCGGGTGACTGTAGGATTGTACAAACACACTTGGCGAGTCTTCCTTCAGGAAAGGCAGATCAACCAGAATACAGGAGGATTGAATTGCAAACAGTTCATTTTGTAGACAAAATTTTCTTAGAATCATTTCTTTGATATTAACAGAACATGTCATATGTCAGACAATCCACATGTTAAACCAACTCAAGACTGATTACACTTTGTTCTGGCACATTTGCTGGATTTTCGATCTTAATGTTAAAAAAATAAAAACGCACTAACTCTGACCCGCTCTGTGCGGGTATTCAAAGAATCACGAGATTCGAAAAGTCCATCCAGTTCACATCTGGCCACTCTGCAATGGTTAACATGTACTTCTTGTTTCCTGCGATGTTATCATTTCCCACTGAAGAAGTTCAAAGGAAAAAGTTTTTTTTTTGTATTTAATAAATAGGAAGGGATTCACCTTCTCGTGGGTATTTCCTTTCTGAATAGACAGACACACAAACATTATCCAAAAAATGTGACTTTTAAACTCATTTAGATTTTTGGAGATTTAGCCTCACCTTAATACTTCACATTTCACTAGGTTCTGCTGGTAAGCTGTCCTACCACATCCACTGGGTAACTGGCACGTACCTTCATGTTTTATATCTTCTAAAGTACAGCTTGTACTGGTTTAGTGTCAGAAATTGAGCACTGTAACACTCTAATGAGCTATAATTATTATAATATACCCATTTTTGTCCAACGTTTCAACTAATGTTTGAGATTTGGAGCAGGACAAAAAGCAATGTCTAGGCTGCTGATCCAGATCACCAAGAACAATGTGACCAGCGACATTTACCAAAATTATACCTTTTGTGTCAAAACTTGAACACAGGTTTATCAGATATTCAACTGAATGTGACTGGCAAGGTTATATATATATATATATATATATATATATATTAAAAAACAAATTAATCAGTTGCACCTTTAAGTCAGTTTTCAACTTGCTTTTATGTTTCAGAGGACCAGAAACAAAGAATGGAACTTTTTTTTAATTCATGCTAAACAACCATTCTACATTGTACAGTACAGAAAGGAAATGGCATGAAGACATTTTCTATCAATGTTAGAAACAACCACCGACAGTCTGCCACTTACATATCACCTGTTCGCTTCAATAAAACATGACTAAATAAATAAAATTAAAAAGACGTTTCATGTATAATATAAACTTTGGATTACTGAAAACAGTGCACACCCATACCACAGACAGGAAAGAAAATACATTCCAGACATTTTGAGAAATCAAATTTACATGAACTGAAAAAATAAACCTTCTCCTTCATCCTAGTTCCTTTTTATAAAAAAAATATAAAACTAGATAAAGAAATTATTCCACTCTAACTCATGAGGTTTATCACACGTGATTCACAAGTACAGTGCCTAAAACTGACTTTCGAAATGGATTTGAAAACAGATGAACTGAAAAATGACTACAAATTTCCTTTTTTAAAAAAACAACATTTTGAACCGAAAACACTAAATTAATACCCAATGCATTGCGGTTTACATCAAAATATTTCTGATTATGTAACAAATGGTAATTTAATGCAATACTCCAAGACCCAGACTGTGTAGTGATATATACAGGGGAGTAATAGGACTCTTGTAACAGCTCATGAAAAGCTTCAGTTTGATTTTTGCAATCCATTCTCAGAGGACGATGGCTGATGGAGAATTCTGTCAGTTCACTAGTTCCAGACTTCATGAAATTTGCTCATAATTAGGTTACTATGTTCAATTTGCAGCAGGCAGCAGTTATTACTCCATAGGACCGCAGCAGGCGGTTACTTAAACGCACTATGTCTTTTGTGCTAATTTTATTTTAATATCGGAAAGAAATTACTTTGCAAAATATTCTTCCAACTGAGAATCAGACATCGAATTCAGCCCCTCCTTTCCTTGTTCTTGAAATGAGTCGCCTGATTCGAATCCCCGAAAAAGGACTAATCCACAGAAAAGAGGGCTGACCTCCGAAAACATTTTTCATTCCCTCCCATCGCAATTTCCTTTCCCAGGTTGGTTTTTCGTTTTTCAAGCGTTCAATTTCCTGTGTGATAAAGTTCGGAGTGTTAGATTGACTAAGGAGGCAAAATACCGAAATTAGAATACAGATGAATTTTGCCATTGTAGGGAAAACCAATATAAACACTGCAGCCTCCTGGCCCACAGGCTGTTTCTGATTTTGTTTTGTCATCAGGAATGAATTTATCTGCTGTGAAACCTGCCGCAGTTTCTTCTAAACTCTCTTTACAATCCCCAGAATTGAAAAGCTCAGAACAAGCTTGTCTTGAAAAGCAAAGATTCCTGTTTTGGATAAATGCTTTGAAAACACTCTTGTGCTTGTGCATTTGTAATCAACACACATACACACACTTAGGCTGCTTTACCACTTTGAGCCATCAATTTTGAAAACAAGATTAAAATGAAAACAAATGCACTCTTATGAAAATAAAATACTAAAAAAGGGCGATTTTTTAGTATTTTATTTTCATAAGAATGCATTTGTTTCCAAATTGCTTGCAATCTAAAACTTCAATCTAAACTCTTGTAAGTAAATAAATTAAGACAAAATGTCTTAAAGTTGTAATTTAGATATGTATCTGGATAAGGCACAAGTCTCATACTTCCAACAATTATGTCTGTATCTTGTTAGAAAATCTAATTCTGTCCCCACACGCACAATTTCCAACAAGGGTCCTTGGATTGTCAACAGGAGAACTTCCCCTCACTGCCTAATACCCCCTCACCCTTAGTTAAGAGGCAATCTTTGCAGCTCAATGGAGCCCATACTGAATATCATGAGGTAGTAAATTTAACCAAAAAAATGGAGAGAACATTTCTGAACTTGTGTTTAAACAAAAATACCCTAAAAGCGAGATTTACTTAGGCAAAACTAGACCCGATGAAATGTATTCAAATTCTTTGAAATGCTAAATAATAATACAGATCACAAATCTCCATTTTACTAATGTCTATCTTAGTTTGGATGAATAACCTGGCAGAACTTTTTTATTAAATCTTACAAACAGAAGACTGGAATCACAAAAACATACCGTCTCATCATTGCATATGGAGTGAAGCTGTGTGGCAAACATTACTGAGGTGAATGTGAGAAACAGCAGTCCCTCAAGGCACAAAAAGATGATAAGGATTACAGTCACAGGAGGTGAAAACCCGCTGCATTCTGCAGAGCAAAGGCATTGTTATAAACGATACATAGGATATTGAAACATTTGTGCATCAAACTTAGTACTTTAGTCACAAATAAGAAAAAGCCAGTAATTCACAAAAACATTAATTATGAAGGACGTTTTAAACCAAGAAAAGAATGATAAACAAAAGTAATTTTAATGAAATCTTGCACAGCTCCCAAAAGACCGTATCATGCATTGGATGAAGTAATCCATTTCGCTTACATTTCAAGATATCAAAGGCCAACTGGTCTAAACAGGAGCCTCTTCCTCAGGTAAATAATTTAGGTTGGCAAATCAAACAGAATTATACAGACAAACCAGGCTGAAGGGCTTATCTTTTTCCAACATTCTAATTTCATTACAACGAGGCAGCGAGAAGATCAACTCCTTTCTGGTTTACTGAATGTAAATTGATATCAGAGATCATAGTTGCGATCAAACTACATTAAAATACAAAAAAAATTGATTGCGTTTGAGGTCTACATTGGTGAAAGGGCAACCTTGTGAGAATCCAGAAATGAATAACTCAGCCTTGGATCATTATTGAACACCCAAGGTTAGCCATGTTATTTGAAGGGTAAAAATTTACCATTTACAATCAGCAAAATATTTATTTCACTGTTCCGTGCTCCTTTGACCACGACAATTTATTTAATTCTCCATTCCTAGAAGTTGCTCCTCCACATTCAAGTATACTTGGAACTTTGCCCAACAGCAGACAATGAATCTCAATTCTCATAATGTTTCTCTACAAGAAGATACAGAACAGCTTGCGTTCCAAGGTAGGAAACTAAGTTCCTATAAATTCTGAAAGGTGGAATTAAGAAGCTCAAAGAACAGACTTATTTTTTAAAAAACAGGGAACCATTTAATTAGTTACTATAATTTTACAGTCCATTCTGAAAATACTGCATTGGGAGTTCTGCCTAGCCTCATAAGCCAATTAAAAAAGGAATATTACTTATTGTATCAGACGTAAAATACTGAGTGTTTTGGAACTTTTGGCAAAGCACTGTTACAGTTGGAGAGCACAAAAGGTGTAATCTCCACATTGCTGAGTTTGTGATCTTAGGTGCAACATGCCTTAGGAAGGACTGAACACAAGTCAAATGGTTCGCCAATTGGGGGAATGGGAGAAAGAGAGAGACAAAACAATCAGAAGATAACAAGGATGAGGCTCTTCCTGCATTTGTAGAGGCCTGAGGTAAGTCAGCTGCGTACTAAATGTGCATAGGCTGAGAAACCAGGGGAGGTTGATTGGGTGAAATATTTTTTCAAACTCCCATTTTAATGGACTGAAGGTTTTACAAAAATAGTAAGTTTCTAAATGTAAAAACGACGAGTCATGAACCACACGATAGCTTATTCAAAGTAACACGGCTATTGACGACGCTCTGAAGAGGGCAACGTCTCACAAGCTCCTATATCAAAATGGAAAAAAAAATGACAGTATCCTCCCTAAGCCTAACAGGAACTTGGCTGAGGACAGGTGGTCATTTGACCTTTTCCTGGCTTTTGCTAATGCTGCTCGACAACTGGGCTGCCTGGAGACGTATGGTATGATATGCGTAACTCTTCCATCTGTTCATCCCAAAGGGGAAATGTTTAATTGAGTTAACAAGTAATCCAAAAGAGATTGACCAAAACGTAACCCTGATCAACACGTTATGCAAAGCATTGCACATTGTGAACGACACTCATTATCCACCTTGTTCTCTATTGCTAACTCTCTTCCCTTTTTCCCCTGTAACATCTCCCATTTATTCCAATCTATTCCTTTCAAGTAGGTAATAAATAATAATTTGATTTGTGGACAAATTAATTAGGGGTAGATTCATTCATTCTGCTGGGTTTGAAAGCTAAAATGCAGTTTTGATGCTCTATCCAGATCCACTTTCCCTTGTTCCTCCAGAGTTCTGCATTTTATTTCAGGAAGCCAATAAAATATGAAAACAGCTGATTCATTTTAATGCAGTTGTATCTGTACGCAGAGTCATGACACTCCAGGTACATTTTGCTGTTTTCACCATGTTGCTAGTACATTGAGGTCATAGACCAGAACTGCATTCAAAAGGACTTGTATTACATAGCTACACCGTTTCATGCTGTACTTTTCGTCAACACCTACCTTTGGTTGTCTATAAGCAGCCATACTAGTTATAATTAAAATAAAAACTCAAAACTTTTTCAAACCATTTTTGCGAACTCATAGGATGAACATGCATTAAATTTCCTTAAAGCTAGTTCTGCATTTTTAACACCAATGCAGAAGTGATATCCGACCTCAAACTACCCGAATTGTGATCTGCTTTGCTGAACGGAACAAAATGCATTAGGTTAATGGGTTATTTTGTAATTACCTGGTCAAGACTAGGTAAGGGGAGGCCAATTAGATCACATCGAGTGAGGCACATGGAAATTTAAAGGAGGTTTAAATTGATGCAAATACCAAAAAATTGATAGCTCAATTATATCTATTTGGATACTCACCACTCCACTGGTCTCTGATACAGAAGACAAACTGAAAGCAACACAATATCAGTGCATAGACTGAAATCAGTGCTACGTACATCTGCGAATGGAATTGAAAGAGGCACTTACAAGCAATGTCTTTCACAATCACTGCTAATTCATTGTCAAGCATTACCAGTCAGCAAAGACAAGCCATGTTGATTGAATAAAATGTAAGGTCAAATTCAGTATTTTTTTCCTCCTTTAAAATGATTACATACTATGTTATGAAAATAGAAAAAAAAGCTGATATTGCTCATTTTAACAAAATAATAATATTAAAGCTTCTGGACAGAATGATTGCTGATAGAAAAAACAACTAGAACTTGATTAGGTAATAATCATTTTTCCTCCAATTAATTTTTCAGGGAAAGAAAACTTCTTATAGATCACTGTGCATTGTGAAGTTCAAAACATCACTTCGAAATTCTGTCGAAAAATACAATAGCAACTCCACATTTTCCAATGATATGGCACCAATTGCAATCTACCCTCAAATACCCCATTCTTGATTGAGGTTAATCAATTAATGCAAAATTATCTATAACAGTGTATCCCATTTAATGTTGACCTGGAAACCACCTTGATGCCAATGCATCCACTGAATTATAACTTATAGCATTTGGTAAGCTATGGTCATTTTATTGCTCAGAACCTGCATTGAATTAAGTAGTTACTTACAGTGAAGAGTACAAAGAATTTTTGATTGTTCTCTCCAACGCAATTGTTTACCCAAGGGCAATGATGGTCCATTTTCCGAATGCACCGTTTACAAATACTGTTTTCAGAGATGAAGAAAAATAACTATTACACATAGCTAAGAAATTATACCCGATATTGAAGCAGGATGACTAAAGTACACTGAAAATCTTTACATTAATCTGTGTTTTTTCCCCCAAAATTTACATACAATACTGGATTATTTTCACAGCTGACACCTGCATTTTGGTTTCAACAAGATAACAAATGGAGATTATCAACCAATGCTCAAACTGCTTCTGATTTTAACAGGACTTCTGCAGTCATGGAAAAAGTTTATGATATTTTTAGTCAAATGTTTGAATCAAAATCATAATTGATTACCACAAACGTAGTATTTTTTTCTCAAAATGATTTCTGGGTTAGAAAATGATGTAACAATACAGTTTTGAGTATATAACAACTGATGCAGTAGAGCCAATCTATTTTCAATGCATGCAATACCTTAGGCCTCACTATGCCCGAAACATTTTAATTTGCTGTTTACAGCACCCAATTTCTCCCATCAACGCAAACACTTCTTTCAGTACCAGTTCTGCCGCTCAACTCTATATAATTCTAAATTTACAGCTACATATACAAAAACAAACAGATGTTAAGTTGTAGCCCTAGATCATTACACGACGTGCAAAGAAGCATTTAGCATTTGTGAAGGATTGGAGACGTGTACTGCTCAGGGCCATCGAAAGCTATGAACGAAGCAGATAAGTATTCGGATAAAGTACAAGCGTTAATCCAAAAAGAACAAGTGTGGCATATGAAATAATTACTCTTAAATAAAAATTAAATAAGTTCAAGAAAATTCACGTAAATAAATGGCACAGAACTTATAATCATAGTATATGAAATACAGGTAAATAAATGCTTCAGCAATTTTCAATCCGTGTATGCGTTGTTCATTTGTTTGTGTCGACATTCCACTAATGTCAACTAGGACTGTACTAGAATACAATGGAGAAGGACCATGCTGGGGTAGTTATGAACTAATTTATTTATCTCTCACACAACTCAGGTATAACCAATGTTTCTGATAGGCAATTTTACATCCCCCATCCAATGAGAGCTTATTTATTTGGATTTCGACAGGTGCTCTCAGACCCTGAGGGAGATTGAAAAGGATGATGGATACTGATTAGAAGCATAGATTGCGGTTTTAAAAATTAATCAAATACGTTTTGCTGTATTCAGAGAAAGCTGAAAACAAAACTGACTATAGGGCTTTAGGAAATGGATCAGTACGCACAAATAAAATTACACTCATCTCCATTCTGCTCTGAATCAGACTTGTCAAGGAAATCTGTGGACAAACTGAGTATATCCAGTCGATTAAAAAATTAGATTGAAGAGCAGGCTTTCACAAAAGGCTTCATGCTCAAGGACATCAACCACAAGTATCACATGTGACTAGAGGCATGAGTAATGTGAGGTGCAAAGAAATTGTCCTACAGACATCAATTAATGCAACAATAAAATCTTCTGCAAAACTATAATTAAATGAGGGTTTGATTTAAACTTCATTGTGCTCTTTTGCACTAAGCTTTTGTAACTCCAGAACAAAGCACTGAAAGTACACATTATGTGGTTCATCTTACCAGGTACAAAACAAATAGTCAGAATTTGATATAGTGAATAGAACTCAAACTAACCTGACATGTTTGAAAACAGCAGTAATTAGGATTGGAGCTTTTCAAAATTAGTATTAAGGGCAAGGTTTCTTTCTTTCCAAGCAAAGTCAGTGCAAATTCCACTGAATTTTCCAAATCAGCTCCAACTCATGACGTTAAAATATTTTTTCTTACAAAAACATAGACACGTTTAACAATAATAGATTGCCTCACCAAAGAATGTCAATGTCACAACGGTCAGCCAGGTACATTGTTCTTCAAAATGCTTTTGACCCAGCGGAATATTTCAGAGAATGGAAGGTTAACAGTTGCCTGTATACATTTTCTAACCGGTGTACCTCTAATCAAGTGACTGCTTTTGGAAACATCTTGATTTAATATGTGTAAGCAATTTGACTTTATTTTCTGCTCCAATACTTCTTTGGCTAAGAAGGAAACACTAACAGCCCTATGGTTTCTAGAGTTGGTTAGTTGGTTGGTCACTGATTTGCAAAGAAAAACAAAAATACCAAACCTTTAGACATTCATTCACGATCCAGTTGAGTACAGATAAAAACACACAGAAAAAAAAGCCTAGATGGAATAAAGAAACAGATATGATTGCAATGACTCTACCTAGTAGTGATGGTAATGTTTACTGGCTTTTTATATACAGTGTACAGTACCTGCAATGGTGGGCACGCTCTGGCTTGATACTGCAACATTTTGGGCACTTATAGATCACCTCCCCTGGCTTCAGCTGCAAGCTCTCCATATACTCCTTAGTGGCATTTCCCTTAGGCACAGCACCCTGTGGAAGGGAATGACAAAACACAATTAACAAATAAAAATCGGGAGCAACGGGCAACAAAGAATCGTAATACTTGAATCATAAACCCTGGACCCAAACTGAATATTAATACCAACAAGAATTAGTCTTTACCCCGTCTTTATTATTTATAGTCCTGTAGCTCAGCGGTTAGAGCACTCGCCTTGCAAGCGAAACACCTGGGTTCAATTCCAGGCAGAGGGCGAAACCTTGGGCAAGTTTCCTGACTCCACACGCCTGATACTAATCCCTCCGAAAAACAAAAACGATAATAAATTGTCATTTTCAATCCACGACTGTTTGTGGGGACACTGCTGTGCGCAATTGGCTGCCGCGTTTCACCCACAAATATACGGTCAATTCACTTTACAGCATATTCTGTGAAGCGCTTTGAGACGTCTAGAAGACATGAAAAGCGCTATATCAAATGCAAGGATTATTATAGTGCACAATGACATTCTTTATTTATAAATTTTAGAGGGTTCTAAAATCTCATTTGCTGACCGTGTCCACAAGAGTAAAAATCAGAGACGTAAACCTCTTGAGTGGACAGTACTGTAGTTTCCTATAATGGACAATATTTCTAAGATGTTTTGCCTTTAGCACTGAGGTATTAAATCAAAGCCTTGTATCCTTCCCAAGTAGTTTATACACACACATTACTACAATCAAAGAGAAAAATATATTTTTCCATTGTACTAATTAATCATATAATAAGTCAATCAGTAAATGTACTTGCCAGAATAAAGATGAGCAACTCCATTGAATAAAATATGTGTAATCTAAAGCCAGTACTTATTTTACAGTTTGGCTTTACGTTTCAAAAGCTCATGTGCCAATGGTTGTGCTTTCAACACATGTTGGCAACAGTATATACACCATAAAGATTCCCAATCCACACTGTTTACCAAACCTTATAAAACAAAAAGTGACACAGAGACTGTTACAAATTGCAAACTGCACAAAAATCAGCCTTTCTGGACTTTGTGACAGAATCAGTATTACTGAATCAGCATATAATTTTTTTTCTGAACCTTTTCTGTTTAAAATGTAGTGGCAAAATTAATGAGTTAATAATCTTTTTGCTAAGTGCCTACAATTGGCACTCGGAAACCAAGATTACATAATGTCCTCCCAACGCGAAAGTCGTTATATAAATGCAACTTGTTGTTCTTGTTTTATGTGCCTGAGCTGTTTGCTTCCAGTCTGGCAAGATATTAAATTCACATACTTTATATCTGATAGAAAAACGCAAGTAAAATCTAGATCGGAAATCTTTTTCACTGGAACTCTGAATAGTTCTTCTCCTCTTCCTTGAGGCTAACTGTAGAATCCCCGACTGCTGATTGAGCTGACATTAGTTAACTCAGCACAACCAGGGATCAAAAACATTTCTCAGTCTGTACTGCTCACTGTGCTCCAATTAGTTTTCTTTTGCAAATGTGTTTGAAGAGAATGTTATGCTTTGAATAACCTAAACCTAACTCAATCAATAAAACAGGGATTAGGATTGATGCATCATAAACAATGAAACAAGGACATGATCCAAAAAGGAAAACTAGTGTATCATTAAATTTATATTTTACTTTTCCTACCAATTATTTATCAAAGTACTATTTAACAATCTGTATGAGTAGATTGTATTATGAAAACGAACAGGATATGATTTATCATCTATGACTGGAAAAAAAAGCACCAACACAGACTTGATGGGCTGAATGGCCTGTTTCTGTGCTGTAAGTTTCTCTGAAACATCATTGATACTTTTCTTCAGTCTAACATTTAACAGCTTAAAGTGAGGAAGTTGAGAAAAATTGCTTTATGGGATTAATGTTTTTATTCTACGTGATAAAAATGTCAACAATTCAAACTCTATTGGAACTAGAAATAACACCAAAGTTAGTCATTTTCATGTAGATAGCGATATTTCATAAAGCGTGGTGTTCAATTAAATTCTTGTACTTACCGGGTCTGTCAACATAGTTCGCAGATGGGATGAAAGAGCCAGCATTGCCAGACTGTTAAATACAATGCCATTTATTAGCGAGTACCAGAAGTTTTTGGAAGGCAACAACATTACAAAAGTCACAACAAAGTCTGCATAGAAAACCAGGAGCCAAGTTATCACAGCGCAGATCGTCCCACATGGGTCACGGATGAACCAGATCTTATCCACTATTTCTAAGTCAGCGGACGGACACTCAAAGTCTTCGTCGGAGCTTGGCAGTGGGTGATGCTCAACATCCCGGAATCTATGCCCTGAAGACTGCATGATCTGTCAGTCTGGCCTGCAAAGAAAAAGACATGCATATGCACACACATGTTGACAAGAGCGTAGTAAATGTCAGTCCTCATTATACAAGCTAACTTTTAAAAAATTGCATTGTATGGCATTTCAGTTTTTAAAAAANGATTTTTTCGATGATGTCAATATTTTTTGAGCTCACAAGTCATGATAACAACTTTAGGTAAAATGTTTATTACCATTACTTACAATTTCCATTACAAATTTGAAGCAAAACCTGCCTTTTTATGCAACGTGTTTCCTTATGTCATGTACATAGAGTGAATTTTAGAGAGTGTCATTAATTCAGAAATCTAGACCTTCCACATTTATAGGAAATTACACAAACCATTAGAAGTATCAATACACTTGCAGTTATTTCCCTCTGAGAAAGCCAGGCAAATGTATTAACTTAAAGGTCTTAGAGAGAGAAAATACTTATACTCAATTTGTTCTTAATGAGGGATTTTGTTGCTAATGGAACATCTCAAAGTGTGCACAGTTGCGATTCATTTTCATACCAAATATTTTTGCAGCCTCTTTTAATGTTTGCTAATTAAGCACTATTAATCTGGTCTAAATTAAAACCTAGGTGCCAAAGATGAAAGGTTAATACTAACCCACTTCACTGCTCTGTCACCACCAGTACTCCATTTGGAGCCATGTACAAATTTAAGTAAAATAAATTCTGCAAATGTATTATAAATATACTGTAAATAATCCTTGCTTTGAAGTACATATGTTGGCATCTATAGTACAATTGCAAATAAAACCTTTATAGCACAAATCTTACCTAATTATTGCAAAATGTTCCATGTAGTTGTTACTAAATCAAAACTGTTCTGCTGAATTCTTTTGAAAGACCTGGAAGGAATATAAACATTTGTCAGTCACGACCAAAATCTATTATTCAGTGTGGTTCTTATGTTAAATAAACTTTTGGATGTGAAATAGCAATGCTAATATGCTTTTCATAAAGAGAACCCATTCAAAGCATTGAAACTTTCCTTTGATTTATAAGAATAATCCTTGCATTTAATATAACCTCCTATCACATCATTGAGATGCCTCAAAACGCTTCACAAAATATACTGTAAAGTGAATTGACAGTATATTTATTTAGCACCTGCATTTCTGTTAATTCCTCATTTAGTTTCCTCGATCAATGTTCAGCCAAGCCTTGGATGTTAGCCTGAGGATTTTTCTAATCCTGAACTGGTATTAGCACAGATGTTAAAGAGATGCTTGCAACTTCCACCCCAGCTCCCTTAGCTAAAGAGTGTGGAACGGAAATGGGAGAAGCATAATAAAATTCAGTTCTTAAAGGAAATACACTTTTCTGCATAAGTGGAAAACTGCAGCTGTGGTTATAGTTATTGCTGGTTAAAAATATAAATACAAGGATGCTGCTTGGTAGCTGTATGTGCGTGCTATGGGGTGAAGCTACCATGCTCACACTAACAAGTATGCAAGAATAGAGAAATAGGAAAACAGTCATGGAAATGTAAGCTGCCAAGACCATTAACTTGCTCTATCATCCATTGTAAGGCTTTGTTCATGTTGGAGAATACAGTGCATATCTATGTGCTTCTTCAGAAATAAGGAGAGACCTGAAAACAATCCTGTATACTGTTTGCTTTCTGGGACTGCCCATCGGAACATGAAAGCAAAAATCAGTAAGCTGGATGTCATCATCTGAGAATACGGTGGACAGCAGAGAACAGCAGAGCCGCCAGTTTCACAGGCTCGAGTTTGTGATTCCTACATCTCAAACCTCGATGGACTAGCAAAATGTCTGCTTAAACTGTCTGTAACCTAGCAATCTCCTGGGATCGCATTGCTTCCTAGCAGCAAAGCTTTATTTCCTGAAATTCTCCTGCCTCATTGTAAGTCCCAGCCTTGGCAAAATAAATGCAGTACAACACTTTGTGGGCCTTGGCAATCTGCTTGTCACGCCCATATTCAACTTTAAGCTTTACTGTTTCTACATTTGTAAATTAGGATACAAAATGGTTAATTGTATCATAAAAAAAATTATGGTCAGACTTACACAATAATTTAAGAGTGGTAAAATCATCCCTGTGAGTAAATAATTTTAAAATGACCATTTTTGCATTCAGTTTTCATTGGCAAACTATAAGATTAAAAATTATTTTACAAACAGGAAAATCAACAGAGGAAACAGGTTACCGGAAAGGCCAAGATACTAGACCCAGTTGAGAAATTGGGAAGACAGTAAGGTTAGTATTTCAGAAGTGATCAAATGGGCCAGTGAGACTTAGGAACATCTCTTAGGATTTTAGGAAAATTCATGTAAAGTCAACAATGCTGTGTGCAATTGGATGCCGCGTTTCACCCCAAAATATACAGTTACTCCACTTTACAATATTTTCTGTGAAGCACTTTGAGACGTTTCGACTAAAACACCACTGTCATTTGTGCTGTCATTTATCGAAAAGATTTCCTTTCCCACCCCAAATATAGTTGATAGCACCTCGGTTCACCAAGAGACAGATTCATAAAGCACAAAGACAGACTTCTTTATCATAATTTTTCTGATTAAGATGGTTAAACAAACTATTTTTGCCTGTGAGATTTCTGTCTTGCCTTTTTCTTGTCATAGTTCATTTCTGTTATAAGCACAATAATGAAGGCACAGTGTGTAACCTGAGTAGCTTCGGGAAGAAATCAGTTGTATGTTTAATAACTAAATGGCACTCAAGGTCAGAATCCGGAAATAAAATGCACGAGTCAAATTGAAGAATGTTGCTCAACGTTTTCAGATATCTCAAAGCAGTTTAAAATCACACAACAAATTTCTCTGCTTTTTTTTTGTCTCCTTTGTATGTTTAATTTAGAATTTTTTAAAAAAATCTATTTTAAAAATAACTGTTTTTAATCCTTTTCTAATCTCACAGACAACTACAACAACAAATTACATTTGTACAGCGCCTTTCACGTCGGAAGGACGTCCTAAGGCTCTGGACAGTTAGGAGTGGGGATTGGAATCAAGGGGGTTGGAGGGTAGGGACAGTGGGGGTGGGATGTGGTCGTAGGCACAGTCAAAGAGGAAGGTCTTGAGATGGGCTTTGATGGAGGCGAGACAGGAGAAATTCGGGGATGGAGTTCCAGAGGATGGGGGCAGAAAAGCTGAACACCCATCCGCCAAGCGTGGGCCGGGGAGGGCGGGGGAAATGGAGCGGGCAAGTGCCTGCCGAACAGAGGGAGCGGCCAGGTGTGGTGTTAAGAGATCGCAGAGGTAGGGAGGAGCGTGACTGTAGGAAGCTCTAAAAGTGAGGATGAGAATTTTAAACTCGATCCTCTGAGGGATACATTTATTATTGTTTGGAGGAAATATATTTGGAAGAAATGATATGAAAATAATCTGAAAAGACAGAGATTATAACATTGCATTATATTTTTGATGGGATTAATTCCTGTTGGTTAGTTACACATTTCAAGCTACGTAGCCTTGAAGCAGCTGACAACAGGATGCATTTCACTATTTGTTTGCAGAGCAGCTCAGCCAACTGCATCTTTTAGCCTTGAGTCAGCACGGATTAATTTATTTTAGCCTTCCGAAAAACACAATAAAATACATTTCAAATTTCAGCACCTCAAACCATAAAATGCAATTGCTCTACCTTTCATCCGACCAACTAACTCTCACTAATCAGGGCTTGCCCTGCAGTGCATAACAAGAGCCCTTCAGTACAAAGCATGTCACAGTTTGCGAGCCGCAGACTCAATTGCTGAACCTTGGATTTAGATAATCTGTTGTGAACTGTACAACTAAGAAACTGAGGGAGGAGTCTGGAATATTATTAAGCTATTTGACCTTATCCATCAGACTGCATGGGTTATTTGTGAATCTAACACAAATTATATGGTAAAAGGTGACAACCAAAACTTCAAAAGCACTTAGTGGGATTCATTTGCTGCTAATTTTCCACAATTTTTTGCCCGTGGCGTTTTCCTAACATTAATAACCTGATGGTAAAGACGCAAACAGCTGTCTATTGGATTTTTGCTTAGCATTACTCCTGACACAAATCAGAGAATAAAAATTCACTGGCATTCCAGGGCAATGCAAGTGCCACTTCACTGGAGATGTACTTCAGGCAAGTTCTTGATTGCCCAACTAGGTGAATGGCAAAGTCCTCTGATACTAATTGTAAATAACAAGCTCTAACCCCTGGCTAGTAGTCACTTAAAAAGCCTTATTTACTGGCAAACATAGGAAGCAGTGTTTTAGTTGGATATATTACGTATAGATAAAATTCATAAAATTACAAGAGGAAGAGCTAAATGAGAATTATAGGGATATTGGCGATTTTCTTCCTCTCTCATCTTGCAATCATACCTTGGTTCATAAAGTAACCGAAGGTGCAGTTTAGATAATAATAATAACCCCTGCATTTGATATAGCGCCTTATCATGTCTTCTGAGACATCTCGAAGTGCTTCACATAAAATATTGTAAAATGAATTCACTGTCTATTCTGTGGGAGATACAAAGGCACTAAAGCGCTATTCTACGATTACAGTTAATGGAGACAGTTGCTATTGATTACACTGGAGTCATCTGTAGAGGGCAGAAAGCACTATTGATTTTTTTTCTGGTTGGAACAGATGCACAGTACAACAAATCTGAATCGGTGCCGATTTAAAGCAGATTGTGCTACCCTTTATTTGAGGTACATTATTATTAAATAAAGTTACCTAAAACTGGAAAATAGCTGATGGCTTTTACAGCTTTGTCACTTGCAATGCAATTCATTTTAAGGCGACATTTGTGATGTGCAAAGATAACCGATCTAGGAATTTGCAATAACATTTTCACTCTGACACATAATTCCACCACTGACCACCATTCAATGTGTCCTGGGTAATAATTACAGGAATATGCAATTTACGAGGGAACTAAACCAAACAGCAACAAAATAAAGAGTCTGCAAGTCAAATTATAAGAAAACATTAGATTGCCTTTTGTTCATCAATGCCTGAAAGGGCTTGAATTTGAACACGAGCAAGTAATCCTTCAGACCAGAAGAGCAAATTTTTTTCAAATCAAATCCATCATAAAAATAGCCTAATGCACATTGGTTCTTGTGTCCTGTGCAATTATGGATCATTTATCCCCAAAAAGAAGACAAGTTGCTCTTCCTAATTAAGAATATACACAATATAATCAGGTCACTGTGACATTGAGTAGTTATAAGTACACTGTCTAAACCAGGAAGGTAATCAATCCTAGATTCATCTGTGCAGTGGGTAACTAACCTAAGTTACTTTCTGAACAAATCACCTGATTTAAGTCTTCAACTTCAGTATTATGAAGCCAAAGATACACTAATTCCAGTCAAATAGCAAGCTTTTCCAACAATATACGGCAAATTTTATGGTCTAATGATTCCTCCCACATGCATTTGCCACAAGAGATATTATGGTAGTGGCCAAGTTAATCAAGTTCCATAAATGAAATGTCAGAAATATTTGATAAGTTGGGAAAACCACAATATCTTCCTCTTATGTCTGCAAATAACTTAAAATGTTAAAAAAGTTAGAAGTTATGTATGAGATGTGTCCATTTGAATTAGGTGATAGCGTACTTGCAGAGAAAAAAGTTCAATTTCATATTAAAGAGGGGGGAAAGGAACAAAATGGAGTTTCTAATACTGATGCAGACCACTTTGCAAGAACATGCTTGCTAGACACAGGAAGCTAAGCACCAATTTATAATGTAGGCAAATCTTACCAAACGTTTCTACTGAGTAGTTGCAAAATAGTCAAGGTATTTTAATTAAAGTTATAACATTATATACTGTATCATATGTAGCATTTCTTATTCGCAGATAATTATTCAATACACCTTCAGTAATGATGTCACAATCATCTGTGTTTATTCTGTGAAAGTCATCACATATCGAGGAGATGGAGCAGGTAAGACAGCCAAAGCATACAATAACAGCTGCCGAAAGTACAGAACCTGTCCAAAATCAGCACTGTCCATTGCATAAATCAAAACATTTAAGTAACAATATACTTCAATTTGGCATTTTGTATTGCATTAAATGATCAAAGAGTTACTTTGAAGTGAAAGCAATTTCAAAGGGACGAATGAATAGCTCAGAGTAAAGATCCTTTTGAGTGGCACTAGCTAGAGGATTAACAAATGTTGGCAATTAAGTGACTGTGTCAATTATGACATTTGTGATGTATTTGCTCTGTATCCCTTGAAAGCATTTTAGTTTTATAACAAATATGATTAGTACTTTGTTTAAATAAATTTTCGTCTTTTTCAAAATTTCGTCCAGGCTTCTCAATGAGGACGTGGCGAGAGAATACAAAAAAGAAAGGCATTGCAATACATGTGAAGATATGAGGGAAAAAGCAGGCAAATTAAATAAAGTACAGTAGATAGTTCACATTAGGAAGCTTGCATGGCCTTCTGCAGTGCTGTAATTTCCAGCGTCCTATTAAATGAGTGAACATGTTAATTATTGAAACAAAACTTAAACTATTCTTGTTTGACATATTTTGAATGTAGTTCTACTGGTAGCATTATCAGGACATAAATCATTTGTCTACAGTAGACACTTGTTGCCTAAAAGGCTCCAATTTTAGCTTTATGTTCAAATAATGATTATTATAGACCTTCTGAGCTTTTCTCTTGTGATTTTAAGACCAAATGAAAACTTCAGTTAGATTGGTATCTTAGACTTGCAAATATCTATTACTGTATATCTTTCTAAAATAATACAATAATCCTTGCATTTGATAAAGCGCTTTTCACATCTTCTAGATGTCTCAAAGCACTTCACAGAATATGCTGTAATGTGAATTGACTGTATATTTGTGGGCAAAACATGGCAGCCAATTGCGCACAGCAGTGTCCCACAAACAGTCGTGGATTGAAAATGACCAATTTATTATTGTTTCTTGTTTTGGAGGGATTATTATCAGGCTGTGGAGTAAGGAAACTTGCCCAAGGTTTCGCCCTCTGCCTGGAATTGAACCCAGGTGTCTCGCTTGCAAAGCGAGTGCTCTAACCACTGAGCTACAGGACTCCATAATCTGTATGGAATTACAATTTTATGTGCCCAGCTCCACAAAACATTTGAATATTTGGAGATTTTACAGAACAATATAGTCAACTACCCTTAACAATTATGGACTATAGAATAGAAATACATTTCAGTGACTCAAACATTCCATAACTGATTTCACCAGATTGCTAATCCACACAAACCAAACCTCGCAAGGGCGTGTTAAAATTCCCCTGGAACCACCCTCCCCACCCTTTGCTGCAGGCAATGCTATGTTGTTATATTGGGAAATTATCAAGGATAGCTGCACTGCATTAATCCACACCTCCAAAGGTACACCAATTTAGCAACTTATCGCATCTTCAAGACGTCTCAAAGCGTTTCACAGAATATACTATAAAGTGAACTGACTGTGTATTTTGTGGGCAAAACGCAGCAGCTAATTGCGCACAGCAGTATCTCACAATCGTGGATTGAGGTAACCAATTTATTATTATTATTTTTTTGACACTTAATGTCAAAGATCATAAGTGTTTGTAGTTTTCATTGATACAGCTATTGTACCCATATCCACTACATTGTATTTGGTTCACTGTAAAAAGCAGCATGGTACTATAACATAAATAACTCATGTTTTGAAACTACTCCCTCTACTTGTGTGCGCTGTGGAAATAAAAGCTCTGGACAAAAATAGGAGTAAGGAGATTCAAATGATTTTGCTTTACACAATGGGTAATAAACGTGTGGAATAAGTTAACTAATAACATTTCAAAGCAAAATGAAGTAAGTTCTAAACGCAAATAGATGTGTATTCAGAGAAAGAACGGATTGGTGGACATGGTGGGATGATGTCAGGTAGGCAAGGCTAAAACCTGTCAAAAATGATGGTCTTTCTAGAATTTTTCCTATTACTAAAAAATATATTTTATCCTAAAACAACATAACCAATAAGTATACATATATCTTATATAGTATAGGAAACATTACCTGAAGAACAGAAACAAAATAGAACGCTAAATTACCCTTTCTCATTTCTACGTTAAGAAGTCTTTTACAAGTGAAATTAAATTACATTTCTATTAACTACTGAATATTTAATTTAATATAAAGATTTACAAATACAAATATATAGATTAATGGATATTTGGGGAACCTCATGGCTCTCTGTGAGACGCTTCCTACTCGTAACTGTTCTTGTTTAATTATTTTATGAACATAATAAATATCTTATTTAAACAAAACATTTCAGATGTCTTTGTAGGATGATTTTTTATTTCCCTCAAAGTCACAGATGTGCCATTAGGGAGATCAAAGCAGTTGGCTCATATTGGAAATCAAAATATAATATAAACACCATTTATAATAGTTTGTAAAGGTTTATAGCTATAATAATTATGTCAGCAAACATAGCAGCCGACTCGTGCACAGCAATTTCCCATAGACAGTCATGAAGTGAACGACCAATTTTATCTCGGGATTGCTGGCCAAGAAGCAGTGAGTAAGTCCCTTCTCTTTACAAGTAGTGTCATGGTATCTTTAATATACATAGTGTTTGCATTGATTTGATAGTTATATCTCAGTGTACTGGTGCAATTCTTAAAACAAGATGTATAATCCAATGTCTGTATATCACTGTTTCCAACTTACACCATCTGATCACTCAACGTCACAAGATCAAGCAAAGCGCTGATAAAAAGGCCCTTGGGCCCATCTGATCTCATCAGATGATCTCAAGTTGATTCTTAAACAAGCCCAGTACCCTGACATCAACCAACATTTCTGGTAGGCTATTCCAATTGCTGATTACCCTATGTGTAAAAAAAATTAACTTGCCCATCTCTATATCCTGAGCCAATGCCCTCTGGTCATGTTGCCTTGGGGTATCTGATTTAGCATGGGTTTACTTGCTCTGTCCTATTAAGCAGCTTAGGGACTTTGCTGCTAATCAGTCTTCCTCGCAGAAGATTTACTATTTACTATCTTAAGCAACACTTTAAATTTGTTCTGTATGAATTAAATGCATGCTTAACATCTAAAGAATAATTTTTGAAATTCAAGGACACTGAATTACTAGCCAGAGTTCTAGCCACGCTGGCAGGAATCACTGCTCCAATAACAAATACATAAAAAAAATGCAAAATACTGTACATTGTATTAGAAATGTCTGTCGCAAGGGAATATATAAAAAGGTTTACTGTGTGAAAGCATGTTGCAATGAGTACCAACATCAAAACAAATTCACTAGTCCATTCCTATAGTCACTGGTTGTCATGTTCTCAGCCGATTATATCAGTGTTACTCTTCTAGTCAAAGTTTTTTGGAGCTTCAACCTTTTTATTGATATCTCACCCAGTGTACATTGTTTTCCTTTAGGGTTATACGTGGTAAATGGGAGCAGCAAAGCACATCAAATTAAGTTTTACTTTACCATACTATTGCCTAGAAATGTAACACGATCAACAAACAACAGTTTAGAGGTGCTCAATCTCATTGTAAATCCATTTTATTGTGTTATGATTGTTATGTTGCACATTATGCATAAGATACACACACACAGATCCGAATTAAAACGAGCTACTTTGCAATTGCTTACATTTGATTAGGTCATACTTTGTCGACTTATGGTTATTAATGCAGCAGACAACACGATATAAAAGCACGGTGCACGTGAAAATATTTTTTTGCCCAATTGATTCTTTGGAATATAAAAGTCGATGTGTACTCTATATTATCGATACGGATAGCGTAAAAATGATCCTAAACTGTAATTGGGATTTTACAGCTCTGTCTGTCCGAAACATGCCTCAAATTTGGAGTTGACTGCACATACCAGGATCTGGAGATAGATCACGAATTAAATATTCTTGTATTGCTTTGAAATAATACCTTAAGACCGTGAAGAAAGAGGAGAGGAGGGGGTGATGGAGGTGTGGGGCGGGGGTGGGGGTGATGTAAGATTTAGCCAAAAAACCCACACAGTACAATAACAGCAGGGCATAAATATAAATATTAATATTAATTTGGAGGGGGGGGGGACACAAAATAAAAATCAGCACGAAGGCACACACACACACACACACAGAGGACAGACACACACACACACACACACACACACACAGATGACAGACACACACACAGGCACACACACACACACAGATGACAGACAGACACACACACACACACAGACACACAGATAACAGACACACACATACACACAGACACACAGATGACAGACACACACACACAGACACACACATACAGATGACAGACACACAGACACACACACACAGACACACAGATGACAGACAGACAGACAGACACACACACAGAGACAGACAGACACACACACACACACAGAGACACACAGATGACAGACAGACAGACACACACACACACACACAGACAGACACACACACACACAGAGACACACAGATGACAGACAGACAGACAGACACACACACACACACACCAACCTCTAACTGCACCAAGGATTTGAAGGCTTAAAAGAGGCAAGAGACAGGGAGGGGGGAATGGGGGGCGGGGAGTGGGGGGGGGGGGGGAGGGCGTGGGAAATGGGGGGGTGGGAGGGGGGGGAGGAGATTGGGTGGGGGGGGGGAGGAGATTGGGTGGGGGGGATGCAGCAAGTTTGAATCTTGTCTTGACAGGACAGTGGCCTATCTCTCCCCCCCCCCCCCACCCCCCACCCCCGGGCGCGCGGTCAGTCAGTCGGGCGGCGGCGGAGAGAAACCGTTGGAATATTTAAAGTTGACCCCCTGCTCCTCCCCCACTCCCCCCCCCCCCACTCCCCCCCACTCCCTACCTCTCAATCCCAGGTCAGTGCCGGCGGAGAGCTCGAGGGGCGGCTCCCGGCGATAAGTCAAGAGAAATGCAGTGACTTTCGAGCCGAGAGTTTGCCATTTTTTTTTTTTTGGCCCTCCGTCTCCCCTCCTCCCCCTCCTGTCAGCGTCGAGAGAGAGCGAGAGCGGGAGGGAAGCGCGCAGGCGCACACCGCACCGCACGGCGGCACCGAGCAACTGACTTCTCGGCTTCGGGTGGACTCGGGGGGGGTTGGTGCGCTTCGGGTGGACTCGGGGGGGGTTGGTGCGCTTCGGGTGGACTCGGGGAGCCGGTGCGCTTCGGGTGGACTCGGGGGGGGGGTTGGTGCGCTTCGGGTGGACTCGGGGAGCCGGTGCGCTTCGGGTGGACTCGGGGAGCCGGTGCGCTTCGGGTGGACTCGGGGGGCCGGTGCGCTTCGGGTGGACTCGGGGGGGGTTGGTGCGCTTCGGGTGGACTCGGGGGGGGTTGGTGCGCTTCGGGTGGACTCGGTGGGGCCGGTGCGCTTCGGGTGGACTCGGGGGGGGTTGGTGCGCTTCGGGTGGACTCGGGGGTGGGACTCGGGTCGTGGACTCGGAGGCACTCGGGCTCGGGCTCGGGTCGGCTCGGAAGCGCTCGGGGGAGCTCGCCTTGGCCAGAAGATGCTTTGAGCCGAAAGCCATGGCCAGATGTTGAGATGGAGAGAGCGACACATGAAAGGGACTTCGTTTTATCCCACAAAGTATACAGTCAATTTACATCCTCCTCTTCGACCGCGCCTTCGGTCACCTTCCTTCCACACCCCCCACCCCCCCCCCCCCCCCCCCACAAAGCCCCCCCCCCCCCCCCCCAGCCCCGGATTCCGACCCCCAGCTCTGTCCGACTGTCCGCAGCGCCCGGGGTCGGGCGCGACGTACAACACCGATCCTCGGCCTTTGATACAGCGCCTCGTCGCGCCCTCGAGACGTCTCAAAGCGCTTCGCCGACCGAACAGACTGTGAAGCGTAGTGACTGTGTGTGTGTGTGTGTGTGTGTGAAGCGCATCGAACGACAGCAAAGTTGGAAGGCAAAAGCCCTCGAGTGTTTTCCCATCGACGTGCATTCGAACGCGCTGCTGCCGGCAGTCTTGATCCGAGTTGCCCGTTGCGTTATAGCGTTCCGCAATTACGATTAGCTTTAATTTTGACGGAGCAGCAGATGCACAAATGCACCAAGCGCTGAGACATGACATTCCTCTGCCTGGCCTCGGGTTCAACGGTTAACAGGGATTTTTCCGGTTGAGAAGACACATCAGCGATGAAGTTCCAGTGGATGTTTTTTTTTTCGTATAGAAATAGATGCGTCTGTTTCTCTGGAAAGTAAAGGTGCAGCAATGCAGAAATTTTTCCCGCATGACAATTGAGGCAGAATTCCTTCTGGCAGATGTTGTATCTATTTGTGTACCATTTGCTGTCAAGTGTAGTGCTTGTTTTTGTAGGTTGTTCAGTTATTGACATAAATGTGGAGACCTGTAGCATCCTGTAAGGACTCCAGAGTCCTTAGGGTCCTGTACATGATTGGAGTGCTCGCCTCGCAAGCGAGAGGCCTGGGTTCGATTCCCGACAGGGTGAAACCTTGGGCAAGTTTCCTTACTCCACACGCCTGATAATAATCCCTCAAGAAATAAAACAATAATAAATTGGTCACTTCAATCCACAACTGTTTGTGGGACACTGCTGTGCGCAATTGGCTGCCGTGTTTCGCCCACAAATATACAGTCAATTCACTTTACAGTATCTTTACAGTTCAGCGGGCTCCGCGTCTCCCGCCCGACCAGCCCTACCATCGGTGGCCGGGCTTTCAGCCTCTCTGCCCCCACACTCTGGAACTCCATCCCATGATCCCTTCGCCTCGCTTCCTCCCTTACCTCTTTCAAGACCGGTCTCAAGACCCTTCTCTTCGACCGTGCCTTTGGTCTCCCTCCCACCTCTCTGCCTTCCCTCACCCCTACACCACACCACACCCCCCCCCCATACTCGGGCCCCGACACCTGACTGTTCAGCGCTTTGGGACGTCCTCCCGACGTGAAAGGCACTCTATAAATATAGCAGATGTGAAAAGCGCTGTATCAAATGCAAGGATTATTATTATTATATTCTGGCCCCAAAGCAAAGTGCAGTAACATTCATACTGAATTACTGTACTAGCCTTTCTGAAAACTACCTCTCTTGCTGCGAGGAATTTACTGGATGCATTTCAACAACAACAACAACAACAACAAGATTCCATTTATAAAGCGCCTTTCACGTCAGGAGGACGTCCCAAGGCGCTGCACAGTTGGGTCATGACCCGAGCAGGGGGGAAATGGTCAGGGTGAGGGGAGGGAAGGGAGCGAGGAAGGGGGAAATGGTCAGGGTGAGGGGAGGGAAGGGAGGGAGCGAGGAGGGGGAAGAGAGTCGAGAGGGGAGCTGAAGGCACGGAAGCTCAACTTCCTTAGTGTAAGAGAGGATTAATAAAGAGAGAGGGAGAGAGGCAACGCAAATGCAGAGTGTGTGTGCAAATCAAAGAATAAGCACTGAATCGGCTGCTGAAGCAATAAAATGTGTAAAAATCCACCACTGGCTCCTTCTCAATCACGTGTCACACTGTTTGAAAAGCTTAGTTTAACCCCCATCCCCCCGATTTAACTTTATCAACTTGCACCAGAAGTTCAATGTTCAGTCTGCTGCCTGAAGAGAAGTAAGAATGATTGTTAATCTGTGTTTGATTATCGTCACTTTCCTTTGCATTTATATTGTGAAGAAGCTGCTGGAGGATGAGCCTGGACTGTTAAATGGGAAGTATTCTGTGCCAGGGAAATGGTACGCAGTGAAAAAGTTACTCTTTCACATTTTCTACCGCATTTATTGTTGGAAAGATCGATGGAATGATATAACTGATCAGGAGAAACAGAACATGGGATTAGTCTGCAGAAGACGTGAAGGATTTCCAACTGGAGATGGAATTGAAGGCGAAACAGGGGGATTGGGTAAACAATTAAGATCTACCATTGAAGACGTGGAATGTGTGCAAAAGTTTCTGAACCATCCTCAAGTAAGTTTTTGATCTGTACTTTTTCCAGTGGCTTTTCTTTGGTGTGTGTGTGCGTGTGCATGTATGTCAATTTGTTTTGAGACGTCTGGAAGACGTGAATAGCACGATATCAAATGCAAGGATTATTATTATTATTATTATTTACAGTATTGACTGGACCATTTTCCTTCTTTGATGTGTTACAGTTGATCTGCTGCCATCTGCTTATAATACTAACAATCTTTGTATTTGATAGAGCATTTTATCAGGTCTTCGAGATATCTCGAAGCGCTTGACAATATCTCAGGCTTAATGGAGCTGGATTTGTTTGCAATGTGTAAAGTTGCGTAGGCTCACAGTGCGCACTTGGGAAGGGTATAATAATAATAATCATCCTGACATTTGAGATAGCGGCTTATCAAGTCATCTCTGACATCTCCACCCTCCTTGTATCACTCTGCCTCTGCTCCGACCACCTCATCATCCTAAGCGACTTCAACCGGGCTGCTCCATGTCTCCCGCCCGACCCGCCCTACTATCGGTGGCTGTGCTTTCAGCCTCTCTGCCCCCACACAAACAAAATGTAATTTTGTTGTTGTTGTTGTTGTCAAGGCATTTCTAAGCACTTCAAAAATGACCTATACTGTACAGGATATACTGTAAAGTGGAATGACTGAGTATTTTGTGGGCATTGTAATAAGCCTATGGTAGCTTCACAAGTACAGTAGGTTACCATCTACATTAAAAACTAGAGGAGATGGAAGCTTGTGGAATCAGTACTAGATGTCGTATAAACTGCATAAAATATACTTGGAGTGAAACTTTAACAATTAAAGTTAACAAGTAAACTTCCAGGATATAGAAATTCAAAAGTGAATTAATTGCATTTGGATTTTATTTTGCTTGTATTTAAAAAAAGAATTCCAGTGTTAATAGTAACCGTGTTCACTATTTTTATTTGATTTTCAACAGGCTATCGACACAGTCTATTTTATGGGTTTCACCAAGACTGACAAAACTTTCTTTGTTACCCGTCTTTGTCGAAGGTTGAATAGCCTTTGTGAAATTTGGCTCTTTCTCAGAGTTGAAGGGATTGGATGCTTTGAGGTAAATTGTGATAACTGCATGTAATCTAAACTGCCCTACATTTATTTGTAGTAACCCTTTACATTAAACTTCCAGCTAAATATTATTTATGGGATCATTTTTTGTCCTGAGTTTATCATATGTTCATAGGTATAGTTAAAAAAAACATGTTAGATTGCATGATTCTGTATTCTGTGTGCTTATTCTACCATGACTGGAGCTTATATGTGGAATGCTTTAAGCTGGATGAATTGTACAGGAAAGTAGAGTTGAGGGGCCAGGATTTGAGTGGAGAACAAGTTGTGTGAATGGAGAAGTTTCTTTATCACAAATCTCAAATGGGAAAAGCAACTGTATAAATGGTGTTAGATTTCAAAAAGGTCAGTCAGCATTCTGTTTAGGTAAAGCCTTCTGTCGCTTGGCAGGCCCTGTCAGAATCTAGCAATTTATTGCTGAGTCGAGATCCTGTGTCGTCCTTTACCTTGGACTGTTACCTCTGTGGCTTTTGTCATTTACTGATAAGAGGGGACCCTCTGCCCTTTTCCAAAGCTGTCCTGTTATTCTTTCAAAAGCAGAGAAAAACATATGTGTCCTATCCCATGACTGTCAGTACTTTCTCCATCCTACACTTGTTTAATGTTCATTATTGTTAGACTACAACTTCTATAATCTAACAATGGTATGGTTAGCTAGCTAGTATCTAGCGTTCGGCTCTTACATTTACCATGTGTGCATATGACCTTCGGAAAATAAAATTTAGCCATTTAGTTTGTGCTAAGTTTTGGGCAGTTATTACTGAGCTTAACACACGAATACATCTCAATGATGTGATGAGGTGCTAATCCAAATGCAAGGAATATTATTATTAATATTACTTCTTCAGCACCCAATCCATCCTGATTCAACCGTCAGCGCAGAGAGTGAGAAATGCTGGAGTGGCGGAGGTTTGAGAATAGATTGCCTTGAAGCATATCGGCGATGGCGTATTTCATTCAACGGATTCCTGAGGTCAGTGTGGAAACGTTAATGATGAAGTCTTGCCGCTTCTTATTGTGATGAATTTCTTGTTAGTGATGAATAAGATCAGTGGGGAATTGGGATGAACTGATGGTGAAACATGGTTGATCTGTAACAAGGAATAGCAAAGGCTATAAATATTTTAAGCAATGTTTCTTCTTCGAAATTGTTTTTCTGCGGGAATAATTTTTTATACTTCTCAGAATTGTGACTTTCAGGTTAGCCCACGACACCAGCATCTGTATAATGGCAAGGAATACTATTGTGTTGTCCCTGTGGTTATTCTAGCATTGATCGAATGCAATGTTTAAGATCATAGAATCATAGAATTATATAGCACAGAAGGAGGCCATTCGACCCATCATGTCTGTGCCGGCTCTTTGAAAAGAGCTATCCAATTCAATCCCACTCCCCCGCGCTCTCCCCATAGCCCTGCAAGCTTGTCCTCCCCAAATAATTATCTACTTCTCTCTCAAAAGCTGTTATCGAATCGACTTCCAACACCCTTTCAGGCAGTGTGTTCTGGATCCGATCAACTGTGTAAAAACATTTATCCTCACCTGTTTCTTTTAACAACTATTTTAAATCGCCAGTGGAATGGTTTGCTCTTTCGGGCACTGGAGTTTCAGTCTAGACTGTGAGGTGGCACCAGTTCAGCTGACCTGTCTAGTTCTGAAGTGCATAACAGTGCAAACTAGTACCAGACCTGCTTACCAGCTTTTTTTTCTGTTAATACAGCATAATCTGAGTCAGGGTTCACACAAAGTTATTTTTGATGTTTATTCAGCATGCTGAATAAATGATTCAGTGCTACTGATTGATTGTCGCTAAGTTTTCTATATTTGTTTTGCAGGAAGGGACCCTACAGATCCAAGTGGAATGAAGAGGAGGGGGATCTTCTACATGTCAAGTTGACTTTTATGTTGGTCTAGTTATTTACGTGACTTGTGTGTGTCATATGGCATGACATGTAAGAGCAGGAGTAGGCCACTTGGCCCTTCGAGCCTGCCCCGCTTTTCAATCATGGCTGATCTTCTAATCTAACTCCAGCTAATAACCCTGACCCTGCCTTATCCCCATATCAGTGGTTAGAGCACTCGCTTTGCAAGCGAGAGACCTGAGTTCAATTCCAGGCAGTGGGCGAAACCTTGGGCAAGTTTCCTTACTCCACACAGAGCCTAATAATAATCCCTCCAAAAACAATAATAAATTGGTCATTTTCAATCTACGACTGTTTGTGGGACATTGCTGTGCGCAATTGGCTGCCGCGTTCGCCCACAAATATACAGTCAATTTACTTTACAGTATATTCTGTGAAGCGCTTTGAGATGTCTAGAAGACGTGAACAGCGCTATAGCAAATGCAAGGATTATTATTATTATTATTATTATATCCCTTAATCCCTTTTGCAATAAGAAATCTATCTATCTCAGTCTTGAATTTGCATTTCACGTTAGCTTTTGTGAAATAAGGGAAAATGATATAGGACAGTTTTCAAATAGAGATTTCAGAGTTTTGGTTGGGAACGCTGAAACTAATCTTCACATACCAGAACATCCTTCTCTGCTCAATAATTATTCCCTGAACGGTTATGTCTGAGTCAGCCTGGATTTCTTTCCTAGCTTCCTTGAAGACAGATAGAGGGGGTTTGAAATGGAGGGAGTTCCAGACGTATAGGCTGGGGAATCTGAAATTTCATATAATAAAGGCATTTCAATTTGAATCCCATCTTGGCTAAAGTCTTTTCTTCTCATGTAACTACCAGTCTAACTCGTGGCTTACCAAAGGAAAACATTGTGTAGAACAAAAACATGGATCAACTCACAATTCAATTAAATGTGTTGCACGGAATAAAGGCAATGAATTTTCCTGTTTATTTCTCTGTCAGATGGACAAGCTTTTCCCCTGTGTTCAACTTTGACATAGATTCCCATCCCAGTGCACTTGCTCACGCGTTTGCCAAGGAGAAGTGGAATAAAAGGTTGCTTGACAGCCTAAAAGTGTGAGTAGAGCATTTTTCCATCCAGAAGCATTTGCTTATGAATAGCCAAAGCAGCTGTGTTCTTTGACTATGTGTAATATAATAATAATATCATAATATCATAATAATTATTATTATGAATATGCGTAAAACAGCAGGGCCCTCAGCATCTGGTCAAAACAGCATCTGATTCATCATATTTCACCCAAATTTTCCTGAGGAAGTGAAAGCAAGAAGAATGCTGAAGTAGAAATTTATTAGAAAAATGTAGCTTTGTACTTGCCGTAGACCACTACCAGACTCCGTTGAATTGATATTTAAGATGTTCATCTCATTTGTGCAGAGAACTTGGTAACTTAGACAAATCTAAGTGTGATATGTAGTTTTTCACGCTCTCCAGGCATCATCAACAACATACACACTATGAACAGTGGGGACAGTATGTAGGGGAAGTGGAAATTGAAGGACATGAGAGAAAGGAACTTCTTCTAACAGGACTGAGGGACCATTCTTATGGTAAGAAAACATATTTTTAGACTTATTCCCAGGTTATTTACTGCTGCAAAAGTGCTTCAAATCATCAAATCTCTGAGAAATCCAATAGGAAACTGAGGGGGAGGGGGTTACAGTGTTTACAAGTGTGGATAATTGAATAACCGTCCTAATGATCTTTAAAATTCAAAAAGCATTTACACTGATTACGTTTTAATTGTGTTTCCTTAGGCATCAGGGTTTGGGCTGATATGTATCGATATGCATTATTTATTGTACACTTTGAGGTAAGTGGTGATGTTTTAATATGGTTTTCTACACAGTTGATCTTGGTTATTGGGTCTCCAACACTCAATCATAAGAAAGGTTTAGCACAGGGATGCCAAACATATGGCTTTAGAGCCACTAGCCCAGTGTTAACTTAAAATGGCCCTTGTAGCCAGATGAGTTAGACATCCCTAGTTTAGCACTTCTTTACCATTTCATCACCTGGATTATTAGAAATATCACAAAATATTATTGTGGGATCATGGGTTCGGTGCAGATGATTCTGATAGGAAAATTAAGTATGGATGGGAGAGTCCACTGTGATGGATTTTCAGTGACTTCATTTAAGGTAACAGTCCGTTTCTTCTACAAATAGTTGAATTAATTAAATGTACTTAAGCCATAAATATTTAACATTTTAAGAAGATTCAATAAGGAGCTGTTTAAAATGAGAGAATCCTTGGCATTATATAAGGGGTCAATAGTGAGTTCTTTAATGTGATATGAACACAAAAATTGATCAATGATTTACCTAATCTTTCTTTCCTCAAGAATGGACTATCAGTGAATTTCACATTGGTCTGCATTCCAGCGACCACCACTCAGTAAGTAATGTGCTTGCTCACTTTGCACTATGGCTTGTGCTGGAAGCTATTTTTAGTCGTTTCTCATGTAGGGATCATAGATCACCTTTGAAAGCACATTTTTTATTGAACAAGTGAAATGATCAACATTGCTGCCTTCAAACAAAAGCTTCTTCTGCTTCAGAAATAAATTATTTTAACGTGTAGTTTTACACACATTATTTGATGCTGTCTCAGCTGGACACGTGCCATGTATAATAGCAGCTCATTATAACAATAATTTCTGCATTTGATCTAGCGCCTTTCATATCGGGAGAACGTCTCAAAAAAGCTTCAGAGGAAATATACTGTGAAGTGAAGTGACTGCGTATTTTGTAGCCGCATGTGGCAGTTTGTTATAAAATTCCAACCGTCTCTGAAACAGTACCCCGCGTGAAGGGGGGTCTATTATAAATGCAAGTTATTGTATCAGGGCCCTGTAGTCGCTCAATACTTCTACATCATCACACTGCAGGACTGAAAACCTGTCAGTTATGCCGTTGCCCTTCTTGGGTTCTCTGCGGGGGCAGAAGGCTGGAAGTGATGTTGGCAGTAACCTGACAGTCCAGAAGTCAAAAATATTTCAATGTAATAATAATAATAATAATAATAACAACAATAATAATATTCCTTGCATTTGATATAGCACCTTATCAAGTCTTCGAGACATCTCCTGCGAGGCTGTGAGGAGTCTACAGGGAACGCATCTTGTAAGAGAATGAGCGTTATTATGAAGCACACTGTAACAAGGTTCTGCTGTACTATATACATATAACAACAACAACAACTTGGGATTTATATAGCGCCCTCCATGCCGGACGGCATCTCAGAGCACTTCACAATAACAATAAATAACAATAAGCCAATCAGAAAATAAACAAATGCCTCTGTTCTTTTCCCAGCCTGACTGTAGGTTACGTGCTTTTTCCTAATGGGAAGAAGGCTGGGATCGATTGGTCAGACATCTCTTTAGCAGACATTGCTGATGACGAAGTTATTGCTGACATGTACAGGATCAGCTTCACAGCAGGTGAGACGACTTCACTGAGATTCAGGAGGCAGCTTTGCGCATGTTGGTCTTTCCCAATCCCGTTCATTACTAGATGAAAGGACAGGTGGCAGCTCTGTGGGAAATACTGGGAAATGTCTGAAAACATTTTAGGTAAATGCACAGAGCAAACATTTGACTGTAGCTTTTTTTTAATTGAGGCCCCAGGTAATGGACGGTGGTTCATAACAGCAGGTCACCTAGTACAATGATAATAACCAGAGAAAGACGAAATTGATGTAAAGAAACTATATCTTTCGGGGAATTGAAAGAAACAAGATTTGCCTTGTGCCATCAGTGACTTGGAGAAGATCAAGATTCAGCATTTCAGTCATTGCACTATGAGGATCCAGGCACTGAAGGAAAGGGGCCTGAAGGAGATTGATGAACCAGGAGTGGAATTGTCAAGCAAATGGATAGGGTTTGATGAAGAGCAGAGGAGTTTATTGATGGAGCAAAGTGGGAACTACCAACGCTTCCCATGTTGATGGAAAAGAGTCAGAGGATAAAGCACAATCTATACCATAGATAGGATGATCAGAGAGAAAACTCTGGAGTTTAAATTTCAGATACACGTTACTTAACATCAATCTGCAAGTGATATTATCACACCTTATATTGACTATCATTCTGCTGCGTCTCACAGTATATCTAATACAATATTAAATTGTTATCCTAATTACAGATGGGAAATACTTTGATCTCCGGGTGTCGATTGATAAAAGTGCTTGCCCTGTCGTGTACAATGGATTGACTTGGGAAGGCAGAATTCATGAATGTATGGCCAACTATCATTTGAACTTAACTATTCGCGGCCGGGGCTTAGTGGAATTCCACTTCAGGTGAGCGTTTTGTGTAAAATAATACATCTGTTTACCATGCACTCTTTTCAAAGATTCCGTAATATATATTAAAAAAATCACTTTGAAATAATTTCCTTCGGTTAGAAATGAAAGCGGGCGACAGGCTCCAGACTTCACTGCAGCTACGAGGTTTCGGGAACCTGTGGTGGTGCCAGCGCACTGTGGTTTTGCATTGGCATTCTCTCACCCATCATGTCAAAGTGCCACAGTGGTGGGTGGCAAAGGTGCTCAGCTGGCACAGCTGACGGAGATGCAGAAGCGATTTGGAAATCAGGTTCGTCAGAATGAATCGAATGGGACGTCCTCCCGACGTAAAAGGCGCTATACAAATGTAATATTGTTGTTGTTGTTGTGAATGATCTCCGCCTTTATCTTCCTAGCCTTAGAGAGATCATGGTGTCTTGGTTTAAAACAATTTTTTTTGAAAAGATAACGCAGAGAATGTTTTTTATGCAGTTCTTCAAATTCTTAAATTAAACTTTAAGACAACATGATGTGCCGGCCTCAGAAGTGTGTGCCTGAGAAGATTGTGGTCTTCTGGTTGAATGTTTGTAATAATTGAGCCTAACTAAATCGCGAGAGGCTGTTGAAGTTGTACGCGTTGAAGTTGTACTTCCTGAGGTTATGACCTTGCACAGTTTTTATCCTGTCCTCTTTTTGTCTTTTTGTATAGTTTGGTTTGACATTCAATTTTCCAGATAGGTGGATTGTTTGACATGGTTGGAGCTGTGCTCTCGTTAAGTTCACGCAAAGAGATACTGATATCTGGATGCTGCAGGATGCCACAAGATGTACAGGAGAGAGTTACTGTTCAATTTGGCTTTAAGGCAATATAACACGTTCGCTTCCACAATGGAAAAATAGATTTATTTGGGGTGATAAGAGGGAAGCTTTCTGAAGCAACGGATTGAGAAATTAGTGGGTTTGGAGATTTTTGTTATTTTTTAAAAATAAAAATGAGCTGGATTGATGATTATGTGCATCAGAAGTAAAAGGGGGGAAGCTGAGAGAGATCCAGGAGTGTTATTTGACTCGTTTCACACCACTCTCGCCCGCTTTATAATAGTGCCCCTCATGCAGGGCAGTGTCCCAGAGTGTTTTAAACTAATAAAACCCAGCTCCCGGCTCCACGTATCTGTATCGGTGCGAACAAGGAAGCTTTGGACCTGGTGATACATCATTGTCTTTTTTTGTGCTGTTGTCTGCCAGTTTCGTGTGCCCGAAGGCCTCTGTGTCACCATCACAGCCCTAGAACACCAGATGAAAATGAACAGCAGTCTCCAGGAAGCCGTGGAGGAGCTGGATGCTGTGATATGGTACAATTCTTCTGATTTTCTTCTTGGTTTATGTAGTGGTAGTGGAGCCTTTTTGTTTCAATTTATTTTTTTGTACTTTTTTTTTCTGTCTATTTCAACAGCACCCGAAAACAAGGAGAGCTTCAGGACCTGTGCAGAAGGTAGAACAAAAATAATAATAGACCTCAAGAGATATTCCCTGATTGTATAAACCTCCAAACGGATGATACTCCGGAAAGCATCGCTTCACACAAAGTTTATCCTTTTACACATTCAAGGTGTTCAGACGGGCTCAGCTCCGACACATGAAGCCCCACATCAGAACCTTCTTATATTGTCTTACGTTTGAATTAATTTGACCTGTAAACCTTTACCTTCATGGAAAATTAAGCTTTTTTGTTTAAAAGTCCGTGTGAGTAAACCTCTCGACTATGTTTGTACAGGTGTGTTGAACTGTTTAAAGTCACCAAACTGGCTCCGGAGATAGAGACTGCCATTCACAGTTGTATGTCTGAGCTTCAGCTACTCGGAGCAGAGGAATGGTTTGTTGTCAGATCCAGTGCAACTGGGGAGGATACAGAGGATATGTCTGCTGCAGGACAGCTTAGCACAGAGTTGGGATTGAAAGGCTTTGGACAGGTAAACTGCAGGAAAACAACCCAACAAACAATGGAGAACCGTGCAAATCCAAATGCTATCTATTCCTGTGGGGGTGTGAGTATATGGGAGGGAAGCTAAACAATAACAATAATAATAAAATAATGCTTGCATTGGACGTAGCAGCTTATCCCATTATCGAGATGTCTCAAAGCACTTCAAAGGATTTATTATAATTACATTTTAAGACAAAACCTGCCTTGTGATTCATGTGGATTTAAAGGGACCACCTGCCCGCTGTTGTTTTCAGAAAAAAATGTTAAGAGTCTTTCTCCTGGTTATCCTTGTTTATATTCCTTCCTCGTCCAAATATCTCCCCGAATTCAAATTCATTTCCTGTTTATCTCGTTGCTCGTGGGACATCTCTGCCACAGATTAACTGCTCTTCTAGCCCGGACAACAACATTCAGTTTCACCTCAAATCAGTTTTATTTAGGTAAAAATATTTTTTTAACGTGAATGTAATCCACACAAGTGCAACTTGTTATCACTGTCATCTTAGAAAACAGTAATAGAAAAATTAAAGAATGGCTATCCTGGGATGTAGAGTAGAAAGCAAAAGATAGAAGCTAACTGGAGTTCCCTGGAGGTCCCTTGTTCCAATGTAGAAACTGATGAATTATTCACTGTTGCTGTCGTGCAGAGTTCAAGGGAAAAAGTAGCCACATGCAATTTGGCTGCTGCGTCTGCCTACAACATACAGAGTCACTATTGTAGATAGTAAAACTCTGTGAAAAGCTTTGAGACGTCTCGACCTCGTGGATAAGGCGCTATATCGAATGCAAGGATTATCATCTTTATTAATTTTTTTAATATAATGCATCTGGACTTTTTATGATTTCAACACCAAATTGACCAAGTGTCTCAATCGCACACAGATAACTGAAGGTGTGCAGAAATGTTGGGCCTCTCTGTACTCATTCCAAGCAGTGCAATATCGCAGCCAGCGGGGGCAGCCAGTGCCTTCAACGATGGGTGTAGTTATTCAGCGGATGGTACCAGCTGAGGCAGCAGGTAAGGCTGAATGATTGGGAATATTTATCAAACGGACAATGCCTGATCCATTCTGGCAGAATGAGAATAGTTTGCCCTATTAGGGAAAATAACACAGGGACAGTGCTAGAGAGGAATGATTGACGTGACACAAAAAAAATCATTTGTATCGTATTTATTTATCTCAACCAAAATCTGATCTCCAGAGTGGAAACGGATTTATAGAGTGACTGTAAAATCAGAGAGCGGAGATTCAAGGCGCGAAAGCAAGTTGTGCCTGGGATATGCTATTTTGCTCTAATGCCTATTTCACCATGTTGATTGCAGGCGTGCTGTTCACCTGCGATCCTGTCAATGGACATCCAGGCAGAATGGTTATCAATGCCAATTATGGCCTGGGAGAGGTGAGATATTCCAGTATACCAGGGGGCAAAATGTGACGGCAACAAATGTGGAAACCCAGCAAAGAATTGTAACAGCATTTTATATTTAAGTGGAATTTCGCCCACAAATTGCTGTTTCGCCCACAAAACACAGTCACTACAATTAACAGTGTATCCTGTGAAGCGATTTGAGAAGTCTCGAAAACGCGATAAGGAGCTATATCAAATGCAAGGATTGTTATTATTATTAATATAAGGAAAACAGGTTATGCCGTAACGGTTTCCAATGTCTCTTTATTCAATTCCAAGTCTGTGGTGAGTGGCATGACAGAGCCTGACAGCATCACCCTGTCTCGCAGTGTGAAAGGACAGTGTCAGATCATCAGGAAAGACATTGGAGCAAAAACGCATCAGCTGCTACAGACAGGTGGGTATCAGGGATAGACAGTCATCACCTCACTCCTTGGGAGGTGGGAGTTTCAAGCCAGGACTTTGTTACAAAAAAAGTTGGGATAAAAGTTTCCAATGGAATTTTTTTTTCTGAAGATCCAATAGAATTGCTTTGAGTTTTCTTTAATATACAATTCCAGATGATTGGGGCATTCTCCATGAAGAGATTTCTTCTTCACAAGATGAACCCTGCTGTATAACCGATGACGTCATTCTGAGATTAAGCCAAATAGCCCTTCGGGTTTGTGATATTCCACCGATTATATTCCATTCCGGGCCTATTTTGATCTGAATTTATCCTTTTTATATTTTCTGTAATACACGTCCATATATACATTTATTCAGCTTGACGCGGAAGGGATTTGGCACAAAAGCAAAATGGCTTATTCATAAAATATCAATGTTGCACCCAGAAATTACATGAGACATTCGAGCAAAAAAAATCGCCAGTAAACATTTAAACGACATTAACATCATTTAAAAGGCTGAAGTCCGTACTGATTTGATACAACTTTCTCCTAACACATCAGGTAGAAAAAGCTTACGGGAGCTCAAGAGACATCGAGTGGGCAATAAAAGACGCAAATATTTATTTGCTGCAGGTATTATGCGCGTACAAAATCAGCACCTGTTGATGTTGATGTTGCAAATTTGTTTTGTTTCACATTCCGTTTATTTTCTTTTGCTAAAATGGAATCGTTGCCGCTTTTTTTTTGATGACACTCACACACTATTGCCATTCAATCAGCACAAGTTTACACAATGCCCACCAGTGCAATACCTCCAAGAGCTGACGTCTAAAGTCGGCAGATGTGAAGACCAGTCCTTTATACTGGACTCTCAGCAGTTGTAGAAAAAATCACTCTCCAGACTGAGTAACAATTGGCTTCAGGAGAGCAAGCGAGAAAATTGGGGATAAAACACAGAAAAGCTCCATTTACAAGTCTCCGATTCCATATAACCTCGCTATGGCTCACCTAACTCCTGTAAATACCCTTTACAAGGATGGGCAGTGCATAGTTGCATCAAATAAATTTCCTGGTTTACAACATGTCCGAGACCAAGAATAGCTAGTGGAGCTAAAAATTCAACCTGAAGACCTACCTTTTTAGCCATATCTATTGTTCCTAACCCTCTCTTCTTTACACAATGTTTAATTTATCAGGCCAGGCCTATAACAACACTTGACATTCCGTCTGAGTTTGAACTGATGCATGAATTTGACTCAGCGTTGACCTCAGACTTTGAATGGCTGACAACCTGCAACATCGGGTATGCGATGGGATTGTACTTTCCCTCATGTTCCGTTTTACTAACCCAAGCCACTGTGATTAATCAAATCAGTGTTATTTCAGAGTTCACTCTTTCAAAGGGTCCCACGCTCATTATATATTACATCTTAGTGTCGTTCCTTGATCATCAACAACTGATGCTGCAAGAGTTCAAAAGTTCTGCTCCTATCTCAGCAAAGCCAGAATTACAAAAACAAAAGTTTTTTTTAACGTTGTACCAAAGATATATTGACTTACAATACATTCAATTCTACAACCTCCAACATTCACCTCCCCATCCCCCCTTGTTTGGAGTCCTACACCGACACAATATAGGACTTTGGGATGCTATCCTGTGTGAAAGGCGGTGTCTAAGTGCGAGTTATTGTTGAAATTTTATATGCAGTGGGCTGAACATATTTTTCAGATTTTACTCCCAACGTTAAACCTAAAGATTTGTCGGCAACTACTACCAGATTTCTAACACAAGGCAGAACATTTCCTTCCAAGAGACTGCTCGCATCGCACTACACAGTAGTCCAGTTTATAATGTGTCTGTGCCTGGCCTAACACTAGTTGACACTGTTCTAACCTTCATATCTGATGTAATGGGTAGAGCTAGAGGCCAATTGAAAGTCACGCAGAAAAACAGTTTACTTGCTAAATAAGTGGTTTTGAAGTCACGTCCACTTTACAACCTATATTTGTCTTGGATGTTGCAGTGAAATGATGCCAGGAGCTGTTACACCTTTGACTTGCAGTCTGCTTGTCAGAGCCATTGAATATGGAATCCAGGTGAGTTTGTTGACGCTCCACAATGTTCACATTTGTGATTCACCAATGCTACTGCGTTCCAAAAGAGACTGAACATTGGGAGTAAAATACTAATTCTCCAGTGCTACTGCTCAGCAAGATAGTGAATTTTATGATCCTCTCTTTTTTGTGATGAGGCAATTAGCCCAGTCTTGACAGATAAACACCCAGGCTTGCTTGCGCTTCGTATCGTTCAGCAGCCCGAAGCATCTGCTCCCAGGCCTTTCTGTCCTAGTGTTGAGCCATGTTTTCCCCAGACAATGACAGTGTATTCTGGGAGTGGTAGTAAAACACACAGCGCCAAGTTTTACAGAGCTCCAAATTCGCAGCAAGCTCACCCAACGTCTGTTTAAGTGATCTAGGGAGATGGCAAATTATGGGGATAATTTGATTTGCATGTACTTTAAAGGTGATAAAATGTGGAAGTGGATCTGAGATGGTATGTAAGAGAGGCATGCTGCGTACTCAGCAGTATGGTGCACTCTTGATTAGGAACTGACCTCCCAGGACTTCAATAATGACACATGTTTGGTTTTCCGAGGTAAAATATTGATTTCCTCAAAGGAGGCTGAGGTTCTGGTTAATGTGCCTATTTTAAGAAAATGAAGCTATCGACTAACTGTTGCAGTTATGCCGTGTCATTGTTTAGGATTTGACCATCAAAAGTGGAGGAAAGACTTGCTTCGCACCATACAACAGCAAGGCTATTGCGGTGTGCTGCACCCATCTGTTCATTAACCTGACGGTAGGTTTCATCCTGGTTTAATGTTGAGTTCATTGGGACGTTCTCCCGACATGGCAGGCACTATATAAGTATGAATTGTATTGTAGAGGTGAGTTCTTGTTGCAGCTGCATTCCAAATTAACTCTTTAAAAGAAGAAAGTGAATAGTTTGGAATGTCCCCTCACAACTGAACCGACTGTCCATTTCATCCAGCTAGTTCAGTGTGTTGCACTGCTGTAGCATTAATTGGGAGAGGAAAAATCATACTTTGACTGTACACTTTTGAAGCACTAACTATTCCTGCAAAAGCCAAAAACCGAACGTATTACATTTATGCAATGTTGAAACTTCTGTAGCAGGTAATTACTGCTGTGCACAGTGAGTCTGGGATGCTAAACTGCATTAAGGGGGTGCTGTATAAATGCAAGTTGTTGTTGTTGACTGTGTACGTTAGGCAAATAACTGAACATTGCTTTTCCCTTCTATCGCAGGACCTCGGGAGCATGTATGAACAGAACAACTTAATCACCAAGAAGAAGATAAGCGAGCTTGCGCTATTAGGAAGGGTGAGCTATTGTATCAAACTAGTTGATCAGTAGGTAGCTGACCCATGCAGGGCGCACCAAGTCCTCAAGTCCTAGCTCTCTGGTCTATGCCAAGTTGACTGATTTCAACTGATAAGGGATCGCAATGTGCTTCAGCTCCCTCTTGTTAGGGTTCATTTATTTTCATGACCCTGCAGTGAAGTAAGGACTGACACAAATGTTGCACAATTAATCAATGTTTATTAATTCAGATTAATAACACTAAAAAGTAATTAAAATAATACATTCAATTATGCTTATGTATCCAAGTATCCACGTAAATTGACCAAACCAAATGTTGCGGGAGAGGTAGAGGAGCAATGTCCAATTTAATGTCCCATTTGAATCCAAATATAAGTCCTCAAAAGGTATCCAAGTATTGTTGTACGGTTTCCAGTTCGATATCACCCAAAAGTATGCAGATATTATTGCACGTTTAGTGTTGTTTAAAACCTAGTCTTGTTCCTTCTTTAGAAGCTGGAATATGGTTCACAACTCCAAGTTCCAATTCCTTTCTTTTCTCTTTCTCTTTCGAATCGATCTCCGTTTATACAGCTCATTGGGTGACCTTTCACCTATTGTCTTTTGCAAGATGGTTCCTTTGCAAAAACAAATGCAGCATAGCTCTCTCCAGCTTCAGACCATTTTTCCATAAGTAAATGACTGATAAGGAATGAAAACAGTTTGTTGTTTATAAACAGGCTTTCGTTTCGCTTCCTTGAGCAAGGATCTTCTTCGAAACTAGCCTCATAGGATGGTAGGGAATGGCTAATAATCACTCTGTGTCACCTTTCTGTAAAGTGTTCGGTATTTGAACACTTCTGGATCTGTAAAGAACATCCCAAATGTTACATAGACAGATTATGGGAAGCATTCAATCAAACATTTGGTCTGGGACTAGATTGTAGTGATCCAGATCACTTTCCCACTCTGCCGCAGCATTTGGTTTGGTCAACTTAAATCGTTGTGAACTACAGTATACGTAGATACGTAAACATAATTGGATGTATTCTTTTAATTACTTATAACCATTAATAATCTGAATTAATAAACATCTATATTTTTGTACAAGATTTGTGTCAGTCCTCACTTCACCGCCGGGTCACGAAAATAAATTAACCCTTAAACTTTAGACCCAGAATCTGCTCCAGTGATTCCTGAGCTGTACCCTATAGGCCACGTAACTACGGCTTGCACTTACGCAACGGGAAAACTTTTCCCAAGAGCTTGACAGCAATGGAGTGTGAGCCCCGAGCAGGGAGCCGGGGAAAATGGTTAGCTAGGCAACCAGAGCGCAACGATCGCTCAGGAATGCCATGTTTGCAATCAGGGGTGGAGAATAGGGGACAGAAGGAAAATAGTAGAGAGAAAGAAAATTAGCAAGGAAACTAAAGCTAGTTCAGTGATATAACCTGCGTTTGAGAATCAAGTGAAATGTGGCCTTTCATATGATTCATTGACACATGGGTCACAGATAACAGTTCCTAATGTCAGATCCTTAGTTGTGAATGTAATCGAACATTTATTTTCATCGACTAGGAGCTGCAGGAACTAACCATTCATGATCTCGCTTTAATCCATGGAGCATCATCCTTGTGGAAAAGGATTCTTAATAGCTTTACTCTTCTAAAGGTAATATTTGTAACAACCTTTTTTCTGCCATGGGAACGGTAAATTCACTTTGTAGTTAATTATTAATCTAGGGTACTGGATATAATAATATTAGTTGGGAATGCCAGTAGACTGTATCTATCAAATGCAACTCTGCACACTGAGCCTGTATAGGAAGATCTCTACAAGCGTTGTTCTTAAATATTCATGAAAACCTGCAGTCTTGTAGCATTCAATAGAATGTAAACATTTCCCTTTGCTGCAACAATTTCTCTCGTCACAGTGAAAGAAAGTGGGATATGGTGCCCCTCCAATGGTGTTCAGTTCAGCATCGCCTCACTGGCACAGCCATAGCTTGAAGATTAAACCTTTCAGATTGATACTTGCCATAGAGGAACAGATCAAACGGATCACACTGTAATTAATATAGCGTTCTAATTATTCCAATTTCCCTTTTATTAATATGATAAAAATAGGCAGGAAGATGATAAATATTACCAGAAGCTGTCACAGATCATTCATTCCCCTTTGGGAAATGTTAATTAGCATATGATACTTAAATTACTCTCACGGCTCTGAGGATCCTGATTCCTAATGCAATGATAGTGCTGAACATGTGGAATACGACACAGACATGTTGGCTGGAATGAAAGTGACTTGATCAGGAATTGTGGTTCGTGAAAACAAACCAAGACATTATTCATCATTAAATTGTTAATCTTAACGTTAGTGATCTACAATTTATTTTGTGCTGATACATGCGCTTCAAAGTACTGAAATTGGGACGGAAGCTGAATAACTAAAATAACTTGACTTGAATAAAAAATCAGTTGTTTTGCAATCTTTAGCTGATCATTTACATCAGTTCTGAATATGCAAATAACACAGAGTTTTGGATTGAATCACTTGCAGTATTTGTTCAATGCTGAATCCAGAGTGAAGGCAATACTGAAAAATTTGGAAACTTTCCAGATCCCGCTTGCAAATGGGGCAAAAGAGTTTTACTTCAACATTGATCAGCTGCTGCCATTGTTCTATGAGGTAAGTTACTGGTGCGCACCATGTTACATGACCTCTCTCTTTGTCTGTGCCTTTGGTTAAATCTCCCCCTATCTCTTCCCAGCTCCGTGCTCCCCATCATCCCTGTTTCGGAAGCCGCTGAAACTGCTGTTCTGTGCCTGCGTGTGTAATACTTTGATTTATTTAGGGTTGGGCTGCATCAATGGCACTGGGCTCCAGATCAGGGATTTGGAGCACAATCGTCACATCTATATTGTCCAACGGAAAGTCAAGTAAGAAACTAATGACCAAGTCTCTAACGATCAAATTAGATGCAATAGATACTGCTTCCCTTGTTATAAGTGAACCTCACATAACCGATCATGAACAGCCAGTCTGAAATCTTGCTCAGAGAACTAGCTGAAGGGAACCATGTGAAAACAAAGCTCTTCATTGAGTTGAAGAGATAGTAAAATAGTTTGTCCAGCACTGTTAAACACTGTCTAACACTGATAAGCAAACAAATTAGGACTTATACCTAGAATAATATATTATTTCAGTGTGGACCCCTAAACTGTTGGCTGACGTTGCAAAGCTGTACAGCACATGTCCTGATATCCTGTCTGCTGACATGCCAACATTGCTGGAGGTAAGAAAATTCTTTAAAAAATTCAAACTTTATCCCTCCAACACAGACCGAAATAATATCTTTGCCCATTCTCTCTGAAACCCGCTCCCTAAATCGCTTTACCCTGCTCCCACCATCTCTCACCCTCTGTCTCTCTCTTTCTCTACCTCTGTGTTTTCAAAACCCATTTATAAAACCCCTCCATGTCATTTTTGTGTGCATTTGTTTTGCTCTATCACAGGCGGTCACAGAAGCAATCAAAAAGCAAGGGAAGACTGCTGAGTTTGTGAATATGAATGCTCAGGTGAGGAGTAATGGTAATGGTCATACATTTAGTTCAGTACCAACTTTATCCTGTAGGACATTTGGAATGACATATTTGCTGGACCAGAAGTGAGAGTGAGAGTTTTAGTATTACCTGAAGTAAAACAGAAGTAAGCCTGTGGCTAATGACAACACCTACTATCAGTATTCACAAAATCACAGGTGATTCAGACAAAGAAGTCCCTTTGGCCCATTTAATCTCCGCTTTCCAGAATACCCACCATACCAACCTCCCCTTACTTCAAGCTGTTTCTTAAATGATTCCAGTTTCCTGGAAGTAACCACTCTTCCTGTTCCATTTGTTGATGAATCTCCATGTAAGGAAAATACTTCCTGGTGTCTTTCCTAAAATTGCCCCTTTTCAACCTGATCTTGTGCTGTCTTGTTCAAAAATCCTCTCCGTATCACTCTCTCTTCCATCTCCTCCCACCAGAAAACCCACCCGCATTTCCCTTCAAAATGTCCGTTCCCTCACAAACAAAGCCTACATGTATCCGGACAACACCCAACTCTATTTTTCCACCTCACTTTGTGACCTCCAGGCCCCTGATGTTCTGTCAGCCTGCCTGTCAGACATCAGGAACTGGATGAGCACGAAATTTCTTCAGTTAAATGTTGACAAGACAGAAGCCATACTCTATGGCTCTCATCAACGTCAACATCTTAAATCTTAAACCCTCCTCCACCTACCCGACTTCCCACTAAAACTTGGACGCAACCTAGGCGTCAGGTTCGACCCCAATTATCCTTCCTCCCCCACATCCGGTCCCTCACCAGCACCGGTTTCTTCCATCTCCGACACATCGCCAGTCTTTGCCAATATCTCACCCCAAAAGCAGCTGAAACCCTGGTCCATGCCTTTGTCACCTCTCGGCTGGACTGTTCAAATGCCCTCCTCGCCGGTCTCCCCTCCACTACCATTCATAAAATCCAGTTCATTCAGAACTCTGCCTCTCGAGTTCTTACCGGCACCAAACTCCGCTCCCCGATTATCCCAGTCCTGCACTGGCTGCCTGTCCCAGAGAGGATCAACTTCAAGATCCTCACTCTTGTTTTCAAATCCCTCCACTCCTCTGCAACCCCCCGACCTCTCTGACCTCTCTCCTCACAACAGTGCCCGTTGCCTTTGCTCCACCGGGTCTGGCCTCCTCCTTGTCCCGCGAATCCTCCGCTCCACCATCGGTGGCCGTGCCTTCAGCCACTATGTCCTGAGGCTCTGGAACTCCCTTCCCCATTCCCTTCGCCTCGCCCCCTCTCTTCCTATTTTCAGGTCTCGACTAAAGACCTTTCTTTTTGATCATGCATTTGGTCACCATCCTTCCCCCTCCCCCCGGCTCGACCCTGGGAACCGTTATTGTGAAGCGCTCTGAGTCGCTGTCCGGCGTGGAGGGCGCTACATAAATCCAAATTGTAAATCCAAGTTGTTGTCCAGTTGCGTTTGGCCTATTGGAAAGCCTTGTTCTCGGCTTAATTTTGCTAACCCGTTTAGAGAAGGAGCCATTCTGCCAGCTTACTGGGAAAGATTGGATGAAGGGAATTTGGATTCACCACAAGCGTATTCTCATTCCGAGGATGTTTAGCACGACTGCATTTCAGCTGGAAAGCATGAGCATAAGGAAACAATAGTCATGAAAGTTTTATGATATACTGTTAATGTTTGCCGCTGGTCTAACTAATCAAGCTTTAAACACGTTTGAAGCTCAGTATTGCCCTTTGATTATGAATGTGGGTAAATGTCCTGACTTCCCTGTCTCCAGACTGCTGTATCCTGGTTGCTGTCTCAGGAAAGTGGGGAGGCCGGTCAGAAATTCCAAAACTTTCTGCAGAAGCACGGTTATCGCTGCCTCCGGGAGGTAGGTTTATTGTCACAGCGCAGATTGAGTTCAAATGTTTTCAATTCCTGGTAATAACGCTGCGAGTTATTGCCGTGCATAAATATATCAATCCACTGTTTGCATACTTTGGCACGGTTTGAAAAGAAAATAATAAATTTACATTCTCCTAGGACATTTGTGGGTGGAGATAAGCCTGCTGGTATCCTTTGCCTTACTTGTACATCTCTGTAGTTCCCAGTACTATTTTATTTTTGCTCCCGTCGCTTAGTGCACAAGCTGATCTTGCAATTAGAATAATTTTGCTTCTCTTGCTTGAGAGTCTTTCCATTTTGAATGTAGGACGACCACACTTGGGCGTGTGACTTGCTCCTTTACAATAAAAACGCCAATAAATAAAGACAGAAAAAAATGGAAAGATAAATAAATAGATAGAAACAGACATCAATAGTTCCCATTCCCAAACTATTATTTCATGAATACACTGCTATTGTGTTTTTCCTTTAACTTCTGTGTCCAGTTTAGCCGTCTTTCTGGATAAATGTAGGATAGATTTACTTGCTTTCTTAATCTACGCCTTGCGATTGCCTACCAAGGGCTTATCAGAAACCGCACTTCTCCGTCCTATAACCTTTCGATGTGAACTTGAACGCACCATCTTTGTGCTGATTTTTGATGTTTGTTGTGTCCTTTTGGCTGCCGTCTATAAACATTGAAGTCAGCGCTTGCGGTAAGAGGTGGAGCACACGTCAGAGATGTTCTTGTTTGATAACGCTCTCTGGCTCACCAATGACTGGGTTTCGGCCACCAGATGGAGCACCTCGGCTAATGCAGAAAGACCCTGGAAGGCACAGGCTCAACAAGTTTCCGTATCCATCAGAATGCTTCCATCCTGAAGCAACGCTCGCGGAAAAGAAACAACTAAGACTATAACTGTCTTAATGGAGATGGAGTATATTTTACTGGAGAAGGTCTCATGAATAGCCCAGAAGTGAGCCACCAATTTGTTGGCCAGGACCCAGAGATTAATTCATTTTGTTGTCTTATTCCCCGTTGAAACATCTCAAAGCGCATTGCACCTAATTGTTCACAACTGTCACGACCGTTTGTCAAGGCAAACATTAAGGCAGTAGCATTGATATCAATGCTTCACTGTTACAAGAATAATATCTAACAGTTTGCCCTGTTTCCTTTTCTTTAAAAAAAGTTGATAACTGGTTCAAAAATGTCTTCAAGGCTGAACTGCGTGAAAAGTCATGGGCGAGTGAACCAGCTAAAGTTATTCCCGCCATTCAAGCCGCCTTGCAAAGCAGCAAAGCCCGCAGCAAGAAGCTGGCATTGTCTCCGGAAGAAGCCATAGCTTCCATAAAGTCACCCATCACATGGCTGGGAAAGTATGCCACGTTCTCGTACACAACAACAGCAAATTACATTTGTATAGCGCCTTTCACGTCAGGAGGACATCCCGAGGCGCTGGACAGTCAGAGATCTGCACTCGAGCTGGGGGTTGGGATCAGGAGGGGTGGCGGGCGGGGAGGATGGGGTAGGAGGGTGACTGAAGGCACCGGCGAAGAGCAGGGTCTTGCGACGGGTCTTGAAGGAGGCAAGGGAGGAGGGCGAGGCGGAGGGACTGTGGGATGGTGTTCCGGGGGTGGATAAACTAAATTAAACTAAAGCACCACGTTTAACTAAAGCAACATCATTTAACCTTTCTTCCTGCTTTAGGCTAATTCTCAGCTGGGTGCTGCCGAAGGCGAGAAAAGCTGTCGCCAGCAGAGAACTATCAAAATCTGCCGCAGTGCAGACGAATGATAAGTTTAAGATAGCCTTCTGCCATCTGGCTCAGCTAATGGTGCAGGAGGTGAGTAATAATATAATAATAATAATCCTTGCATTTGATATAGCGCCTTATCACATCTTCAAGATGTCTCTAAGCACTTCACAGAAGTAGTCAGTGTTGCCCTGCATATTGTATGCTGCAATATACAGCGCCTTGGGACGTCCTCCCAACGTGAAAGGATTGTAGTTTTGTATTGTATTTTGTAATACAGCAAAGGTACTTTTAACAGTTGCTAAGGATGGCAGTACAAGTGTTGAATAAGTAGAACTTTACTGAACAGAACATCCCGTTCTGCAATGGTTGCCAACCCGACTGCTCACACTCAGTTTAACAAGTTTGCAAATATTATTGTAAAAATAAATGGAAGCCACTGTGAATGCAACAAATTCAGTCTGTAAATATCACAAATGAACCTGCTATCGTAAAAATAATATTTTTGTTACAATGTGAAAGCTGTTTTCTAAAACCTTAAAAGGTGTAGAATAAATACAGTACTTTCAAAAACCTGGACTGTATGGCATTTTAATATATAGTTACTTTGTTCCCTATTAGGGGCATTAAAACACAGATGTAAGTGTGATTTATACACTGGAGGTATGAAATATATCATGTTCTTAAGCTGAAGTCTTTAATAACACAGTTGTACAGAAATTTTGAAACTTCTCAAATTCTGTCAGAGTTTGGAAACTTTTCTCCAGCTTTTTCTTAAGGTTTAAAGGCAAAGATAATGAGAAATTTTGGGCATCTGATTGCACAGCCTTTTGTTTCTGGGTTTGTATTTGCAAGGCATTGAATTGAATGTTAGATTCCCAGACCCCCTGATTGTTGATTGTGCTCTTATATTTCAGGGATTACTGCCTGATGTGGACTTACTTTTCTTCTTGTCCCACTTGGAAATCAGAAAGGTGCTTCTTTACAGATCACCAGCCCTGATCCTCAGGTATGGGAGAATTCCACTAGCCTAGAGTTTGATAAACTGGCTAAACATAGTGAGATGCATCTATTAGGATGTATATTGTGGCATTGACTTTAGCGTTTGTAGTGACTGTTAATGATCTTACTACTACAAATAATAATCCTTGCATTTGATGAAGCGCCTTTCGGCTTTGGGATTTGTCTTAAAGTGCTTCACACGATTTACTGTGAATTGTATTGACTGTGTGTTTGTAGGCGTAGACCAATTCCTCACAGGAATGTCCCACAAACAACCATGAAGTGAATGACCAGTTTAATCTGGAGGATCGTTGGCCAGGACACTGGGAGAGAGAAACTCCCTTCTCTTGACTCAGAGGCGAGAGTGCTACCAACTGAGCCAGACACACCGACAAATGTCATCGCGGGTTCCGTGAAAGTAAAAGGCTTCCCTAATGTTAGTTTTTAAAGTAAAACTATTGTGCTTTATACAGAGCTCAGAGTCGGAGGAGACTGCTGGTGAAGCAGATGGCTCTACAGTTTGAAGAGATAAATATTGGGAAGCCTATCCCTCGCAACAATAGCGCAATACATGTAATTGGAGAAGGTTTTACACTGAGAGGTAAGTGGGCCCTGAAGGATTTGGATTAATATGTGTTTCTGTTATTAAAAGAACTTCTACGGAACAATGGTTACGGATATGATTTGCCCCATCAAGGATCGTAGGACCAAGTGGAATTCTACCCTCATTCTCTGCCCTGCGTCAACCCACCTAAAATGACTTGCTATCATCACGTTACCATTAAGAACCACCCAGCCTCCAGGATAATGCGTTCATAGTACAAACAACATCAGCATTATCTCTTGTGCTGTTTTCCTCCTTTTTATAAGAATCCTTGCATTCGATAATAGCCTCTTGTCACATTGCTGAGATGTCAGAAAGTGCTTCACAGGATTTAGTGTAAAGTGTAGTGACTGTATTTTGTAGGCAGTGCACAGAGCAATTCTTTATCCAATATACAGTGGTCTGTCCGCCTCCCAACTTTCCACCGGTTGTAATCTGCTCATTTGATTCCTCTTCCGTCTCAATGGGGACACTGCATGAACTTGCGCTCAGTAATCTTTTGTCTCAAAATGCTGCAGCTGGGACTCATTGTTGGGAAACAGAGCACAAATCCATTCTAGAGTTCGGTGGCACAGTCTATTGGCACATCAAAGAACATCTGACCCATCTGTCTGACATTGGGCGTTGGCATATCATGACCAACATTGGGAGAGCTCTTTGATGTGAAGATTTATGGTGTCCCTTTATTACAGGTATGACGATCAGCCAAGGGATTGTCGAGGGAACAGCTCATGTTGTGAAAACTACCATGGAGACTCGCTGCATCCAGCAGGGAGACATTTTAATCATAACCAGTACAGACGTTGGCTGGAGCCCATATTTCCCACTGTTGGGCGGGCTCGTCACTGAGCTTGGAGGCCTCTTGTCACACGGTAGGAACTCTGAAGAATTATTCATAATAATGACTCAAAGTTAGCAAGAAAAACATCATTGCCATTACAACCTGATAAAATAAATCACCAAATTGCTATTCGGGACTAACCACTTTGTCTGATTTATAGTCAGAGGCTAATCTTTAAAATCAGGTGTTCCCCTCGCTTCTGCTGTTTTATAACTGTGCAAATGTGCTTAAGTCTCGAAGTTTTAATTGGGGGTAAAAAATTCAGTTTAAGTTACATGTTGCACCATCGGTGACACGCAACTCTAGTGAGAAATGCCTTTGGTGTCCAAGATTGGCAAAGATAATGTGTATAACACTGACTGGTATTTTTACCATTGATAGTTATACATTCCTTATGAAGGATCTGTTAAGTAATACCGCAAATTTGGAGCCCATTCTCAATGTTTCTATTTTCGACACCATCCTCCCTTGATACCTGACCAGGAAACACGATTTTTTATTTAAAAGAATGACTATTTTTCTCTTCTGCTCTGCAAAGGTGCTGTAGTGGCACGTGAGTACGGGCTGCCATGCATTGTGAACTGCAGAAATGCAACAAACTTCTTCAAATCAGGTAAGCGTAGCACAGACAACGACGACAACAACAACTTGCTGTTATTTAGCGCCCTTCACCCGGGGCTGCACCTCGGAGCACTTAGCTATAAAATTGTTATACCTCCCAAAGTGTAGCTGCTCCACTTCAACAGTGTGGAACTAGAACTGATTACCTTCACATCTCCACCTGCTATTACTACTGTATCAGCCTTTCTCCATCACAAAGGCATTTTAACAGTCGGAGAATTACACCCCAAATGATGCTTTATTGTATTTCCATTTGACTTGGTCTTGAATTCCATCTTGATTACCAAGGCAGAGACCTAGACCCAGTCTCTTGCAGAAAAGGAAATGCATATAGTGTGCTATTTACATCCGGGCAAAATCAAAACTGAGTCTCCGTGTGGCTCCCGTTCCACATAATAAGGAAAGTTACACTTTGTGCACAAGTGAGAATAGAAAATGTTTCCAGTGCGCTTTGATAGACTGTGACATTAATTGTAGATTTTTACTTTTCACAGGTGATACAGTGATTCTCAATGGGTCCGAAGGCTTTGTGCAGAAAGTTGTCAAAAAGTTACAGACTTAATTGGTGTGTTTGGAAAGAGAATGCGTAGCTCCTGGGGCAGAGCATTGCACGCACAGTAGAGTGTGTTTTATTCAAATATAAGTCTTCGCGACCAACATAAAACACCAAATAGAACTAGCCAATGTGATACCTATTCAAGAATGATAAGCATTGACAAAGACACAATCATAATAATTTGCATTTGATATAGCTCCTTATCACGTCGTTGAGATGTCTTAAAGAGCTTCACAGAATATACCGCAAAATGAATTGACTGTGTATTTTGTGGGTGAAACGTGGCTGAAGTATTTGCACAGCAGCGTCCCACAAACAGTCGCGGATTGAGTGAACAAATTATTATTTTTGGGGGGAGGGATTATTACATGCATACAATCTGCTATTTACATTCATTCAAAGATAAAATTGGGTCTCAGTGATGGTTTATTAGGAAAATCAAGGCACCTTATAATTACCTTCTGTCCACACAGTTAACACAATCCGCAATTCAGATTCATAATGAGCTTTTATTCATTGGTTATTTAGTCCTGAAAATTCTGCATTGAACTAGGTTAATAGTTACTGAATCATTATACAATAAGGATTTTTCTAATTCACTAACATCTGTGAAATAAAATTCGATATCTCTGCTGCATAAATCGCCTGGCACATGGTCACTTCACCTCAATTGGTCACTGATGTGAAATTCAACTCCGCCACACTTTATTAAATACGAGTAAAAGAAATACGTTTTTTTCTCTATTTATTGTACTTGTGATCTGATTTCTCGGGGAAAAGCAGTCTAATCCACAGCCTTGCTTACAGATAAGGATGTTCTGCAGTTTGGATTTCACTTTGTCCTGTTGGGTGGGCCATTTTCTCTGACACTTTGTGTTTTGCTCGACTCCAACTCCCACTGTCAAAAAATAGGCTGAAACATTTTACAAGCTCTCGTATCACAGACGCATCTTGGGCGACGAGTGCTGCACCAATAGATTTTTTTAATGCAATAAAAGTGCCCTGTGATTGTGCTTTTACATGAGTGAATGGATTGAACTTTTACAAAAGTTCTTTAAAACAAACCTCGCCGGGCATAAATCTTCTGGGAGTTAACAAGGATAACTGGGGTCAAATTCAAAATATCCAGGGCTATTTAAAAATAAATTACTTATTTGATTCATACCACGTCTGTCACGAATACTGTACTTCGCTGTGACTCAAAGGGCTTTTCATGCAGCAATCCATCATAGAGGCAAGAGGTTAACAGAGATGAATCCAGGCGTTTGCCAGCACATCTGATAGAAGCAATAGATCAGAGGAGGATAAGTCTCTTCCTGAGATTGGTGGAACATTAAGACAGCTGAACAGAATGAAAAGGATATTTAATGGAGTGTGTGGCAGCTATTCAAATGGTGTAACCGAATAGGGCTGATCCGAGTAAGGAGATTACTGTAAAGACATACGTGAAGGGCTGCATTGGTGAGCACCAACATCATGTTTTAGAGAAAATACACAAACTTGGAAAGGGATCTTGAAATAACATTCTTTGGTTGGAAGGAATCCCAGAAGATAGAGGTATCACCGAATGTCTTCTGACCCCCTCCACCCCCAACCACTCTGCTATAGCATTCCATCTGCCGTCAGAAATAGAGCCTATGTGCTGACACAGGTGATTGAGCAGTATGTAAACCGCAGTAAATTCATCATTCTGTACACAGATACGAAAGATGATTATCCAGGGATATTCCGTGGCATGACCTCAGTAAAGGCTTGCTATTCTGCATGTTGCTGGGGTATTTTTGCAGTCAACGCAGTTGGGTCTACACTTATCCGTACGGATCATGATTTGTTGAGAGACAATAAAGAAACGAGTGGTTTGGTTATATTCTTGTACATACGAGTCAGCAACGTTGGGAAGGGGAAGTATTTGCACTTCAAGCCGTATGATTCTTGCACTTGATACTACTTTTTAATCCAAGAGGCCATCTCAAAGCGCTTTGCAATATGTATTGCACAATACACAGGCTGACTCAAAAAAAGAGTTTAGCAATAAGAAAATAATACTTTAGCTCATGCCAGCAGGAGTAAACAATCAACTTTAATGGAGCAAATATGGTTTGCAGTGATTGAATCCTCTTTGGTTGTTTTAAAATGGCAATTATATCAAGGATTTAAGATGACACAAAACTTTCTTCACTGGTGGTTCGGAAAAGCAATTATCTGCCGTCAACATGTACTCAACATATTTCAAAAGTATACCTCAAAATTGATCTATTATTGTTATTCTTCCAGAGCTTAATTCCCAACATGGAACAGAAAAAAAATATTTATTTACACAGTAAAACGTTGAATGACCCTGAACTGTTGAGAAAGATTTTTTTTATAAGATTAATTTAGTCAAAGTCTAATCCAACAAGCAAGTTTGGAGTGATGTGGTTCCATAAACAAATTATATTTTTTATACAACGCCTTTCGTAATCCATTAAAAAAATTGGGTCACTCAATCTACGATTGTTTTTGAGAAACTGCTGTGTGCAATTTGCCGCCGTGTTTCGCCCACAAAATATGCAGTCAATCCATTTTACAGTATACTCTGTGAAGAGCTTGGAGACGTCTCAACAACGTGATGAGGTGCTACATCAAATGCAAGGATTATTATTAGTAGTATTATTGGCAGAACAAGCTAGATCGGCTGACCTCTGTACCTCCCGAACATATGTACAGGTACAACTCCTGTACCTATTTCATATTTCACACTCCAGCTCAGTTGTGACAAGTATTGCTTACTTTACAATAAGGTTATGGGGTGGGTGGTTAGTCAGAATCTGTAACGTTTACCGTGCGATAAGGAGATTTGTTCAGTTTCGAAGGATGGCAAGGAGCTCTTGGATCATTACTCGCTGCTTTGAATGAAAATGAGCCAAGTTAAGAAGTGTCCAGATAACATCAAGGTTTAGAAATTGTAGGTGGTCCATCGGAGGAGATAACACATTGAGTTTTGAGTACAACATCAATAATAAATAATACTGTAATATACACTTCATAAGGGAATTGCGGATCACAAAGATCCACAGTACAGCCCGAGCACGTTCCCATTATAGTATCAAGATCAGGGCACATTGTTAATATTGACTTATTTTCCTGCCTTTGACCTGAATCTTTGCCTACGGAATACACATTTGCAACACTTTACAGTGTTTCTGTAGGCACAGTAAGCTGTCATTCCTTAGAATCGGAGTGAAAGGCAGTGGAGAAAATTTGGGCTGAAAGTCTAGGAAATAGACTGCGTGGGAGGACTTCCTCCACACTTGAGGCATTTGGCTCCCATTGTCTCCGTGTCTGTTAGTAAATCTGTCTCGAATAAGAGCACCCACAGTGAGGGACTGTCACAGAATCTCTGGAAGATATGTGGGGAACATTGCACTTGCAGTCTGAATCGATAAGAACTCCCACCTAAACAAACATTCTCCGTGAACAACGCGCAAGAAAGTGGGGACAATTGGGAAACGCTATAAAGAAGAGACACTTTTAAGAGCCCGCGGTTGATTCATTTTCCTTTAGTTCATTCTTGACCCAGTTGTATGTAGATTTGAGTTAGAATAATATTTAGGCAGACAGGCCAGCATGACTTTTGGGAATGATATCACAGTCATTTTAAGTTTATTGGTCTAGGAAGGATTGATGAAAGATCGCTATAGTTATAACAAAGTCACATTTTCTTCACTTTTTCTCCTCTTCTCTGTCCAGTTCTCCTCGCCTATAATAATAATAATAATAATAATAATTTGCATTTGATATAGGGCCTTATCATGACTTTGAGACGTCTCAAAGCGCTTCACAGGATACACTGCAAAGTGAATTGACTGTACGTTTTGTAAATTATAATAATAATTTGATACGGCGCGTTTCATGACAGGAGGACGTCTCAAAGCGCTCCAGGGGATTTTACTGTAAACTGCAGTGACTGTGCATTTTATAGGCTAAGGTGGAAGCCAATTTTTGCAAAGCGACGTCCGCAGACAGCGGTGAAGTCAATGATCCATTCTGACAGTGCGGATTGTTAGCCGGGATAAGGGGAGAAACGACCTTCTCTTGCAGCCAATGCGTGCACATGAATTCAGAGAAATTCAAGGCAAAATCATTGCCTACGCCGTTTTTTTTAAAAAAAATTCCCCTTTTTCAAGTGTATGAGTGTTGCACAGCTACAGCTTAGCCTCTGAAGAGCTGAGCTGTCTCGACGACGTGATAAGACGTTATATGCGCGCAATTGGCTGCTGCGTTTTGCCCACAAAATACAGTCAATTCACTTCACAATGCATTCTTTGAAGCGCTTTGAGTCATCTCAACGACATGATTATGCACTGTATCAAATGCAGGGATTACTATTATTATATCAAAAGCAAGTTGCAATGTGTGAGTAGGAGCACGACGTAAACAAGACGTAAAGTTCAGATCCCCGGTGCGTCTTGGAAGCCACTGGGAGGATTCACGGCAGTGCTGACAGAACCCGAGTTCAGAACTATGTTGCATGAAATTATCCTGTTGAGTCCTTGCAGCTGCGCGAAGGAGAACATCACAGTGAACCTTCAGGGCATCATTCTCCTGGATACAGCCAGCGAGTGGATCACTTACAGCATGAATTTCATGCTCGTAATTCATAAGCCCCTCACGGAGCAGCTCACAGACCACCCTCACCATCCCCAGGTCACCCATTTAACATTCAACACCAACAATACTAAACTGAAGCATTTTCCCATTGAAAGCTCAGTCAACATTTTAAACGGCTTCTCTCACTTGCCCGTTCCCGCTCCCTATTCTCCACCGAAACACGGACCGGGTAAAGTTTGCAGTCGTTTTTTTAACTCTGTTTTCGCAGGTCGATTAACACGAGGAATGTGTTAAGAAATGCCGCCAATTTTGTCCCCGTGTCTCAGGGGTGAATGGAGTCGACTCCGCTCAAGTTCTATGTGTTTTACACACCGTCCCCTTCCCCCCATCCATCTCTTTAGTGTGATTTGTGTTGCCCGCAGATGTAATTTGTTACTGTTTGTTAGCTCTGCTCCATCATGTTGGAATGGAGCAAGGATTCCCGCAATGATTCTTCCAGGAATGACTTGTCTCCCCATTGAAATGCCTCATTAACACATGGTTCGGTATTGAGCAGCCCTGTGCGGAGAGAACTTGCACATAAAGTAAGCAAGGGGAATTGACAGACAGTCAAACATGTGGACTTTCTGGTGCCCCTTATATGGCCATGATCCACAGTGTAGACTGATTCCATTCCCCACCACCCCCACCTTTAAGGGATTATACATAATGCTCGATGCCAACCTGGCTCAGTTGGTAAATCTCTGACTCGGGGTCAAAAGGTTGAGGGTTCAAGCCCCAGGCCGTCGAGACTCGAGTGTCCCACTGCCCCACCAAGCACATTGTCAGAGGTGCCGTCCTTCGGAAGAGATGTTAAGCCAAGGTCCTGTCTATGCGTTCAAATGGATGTTAAAGATCTCGTGGCACTAGTCGAAAAGAGAAGGGAGTTTCATTCACCTCACGGCTGTTTGTGGAACACGGCTGCGTGCAAATTGGCTGTCGGGTTTGCCCACAAAATACACAGTCACTCCACATGACAGCAGTTAATTGTGAAGCGCTTTGAGACAATTGGGTGTTGAAGGCTCCGTTTCTAGTGCTTTACGACGTCCTCCCGACATGAAAGGTGCTATATAAGTGCAATTTATTGTTGTATCAAATGCAAGCATTTATTTTTACACACATATATATAATATGTATGGCAGAGTCAAAGCTGTGCTGTGTGTGCTTTGACTGAACAAACCTTGAATACTTAAAAATGTCGATAAAACAGGAATTCTCATTGTCAAGACTCGATAGTTACAGCGTCCTGTTTACATAAAGCCAGACCTATTAACATCTGCTGAGATTTTATCCACTTTGAATCTAACCAGCATTTATCCATTAAAACTGGAGGGACAACCTGTTTTCTTGCCCTGGAGCGAAGTTTCCTCGGAGTGTGTCGTCCGCATTTTCCCTGTGAGCGCAGTGGGGCTGCCGCAGAGTGAATTCAAGCAAAGTTGTTTTCTCAGCTGCTGCCTCGAAGCCTCTTTCTAACAGCGGTTGAACTCTCTGAAAGGCAAAGGTGAGCAGTTTCTAATTTGACATGGTCCTTTAAGGGGATACTTCTGACATCAATTCTTCACCTCCTATTTTTCCCCCTCCATCGCTCTCTCCCTCCCCCAAATGAACCGTTTTGTTTTTCACGGGAACCGTTGCTTTTAATTGGATTTTTGTTCCTTTATTTTTTTTGGGGGGGACGTGAAGAACAGGAAGCCACTTCCATCAATAATGTGCTGTCTGTATTGCCTTACTGTATAGTAAGGAGCACGTGTTGTTCTCTGTCAAAACTGTCCCCATCCAAACTGGTCCCAGCCATTAATACCGTAATTCTCCTTTGTGTCTATTTAATAACATTTATGAAAAAAAAACAAGAGTAATTTACGTTTCCTTTCAAGCGATTTTGAACACAAAATACTGACACACAAGGAGCCACATGAATGTAGAATTGTATTATATTTCAGCATAAACAGTGAAAGTATCTTATTAATAATAATTAGAATACATAAAAGTAGCCCTATTAGAGCGTTAGTTTAGTCCCACGATTCCACCCAGTCTCAGCCTGCAAGACCATTTAGCCTTGAAATTTCTTCGGTTCAATCTTGATGCGGATTTTTTTCTTTTTGGTTTTTAAGTTCGGTCTCTTTCCGAGAGATTCAGATCCCAAACCTCGAATTATTCCACAATTCCGCGCAATCTTGAGTGTCGTGTCGTGGCTGTGTATTGACCACATGGTCCAGTCACTGCATATTTTTGTAGGCGAACGTGGCACCTAATTTGCACACAGTAACTTCCCGCAAACAGCCACGTTTGGTGTAATATTCGAGATCTGGGTTCAAACCAACGACTGAGTTTGCAGTACCTGACTTTTCAGCTTGTTTACGCCAACAGCACAGCCGGACTTTTATAAATGTCTATTTTCAACACTCGGTTCCAATCGCAGTGAAATCATCATTGCCCTTTCAGCTGCCAGACACAAAGCATAACGAGATTTTTAAATGGCGCTAATAGAGCTACCTAGAGAACAGTCTGCTGGTTAGGTCAGGTTACTGTTCCTTGATTATTATTTCTGTGGAGAGGGGACCATTAATCTTTAACAGGCAATCCTGTTGATGCATGTACATCTCACCGTTCCATTCTAAGCCCAATACACTAATCTTATCAGTTCATTATCCAGGTGCCTGGCCTCTGATTTATTGGACATCAAACGGAGTTATTTGCCAACTATAATTTGGCTGCGTTTCAAATCTTGGCTTCTCAGTTTTATAGGGCAGTATCCAATGCTTTGAGCAGCGGGTCGCTTTCCTGTTGTGGAAAGTAATCTAAAGGAAACAGCCTCCCCACCTAACATTTAAGCAGATACGATTTGTGACCCTGATTAATCACCAGTCGGCCTTTTAAAGTAATTGCTAACAGATATGTGCAGCGTCAGGTGCTTGTTTCCTCACCACAAATACAGTCACATCACTTTACAGTATGTTCTGTGAAGCGCTTTGAGACGTCTCAAACGCAAGTTTTATCGTTATTATTATGATGATGGAATCTTGTTGTTGTTGTTGTTGTTGTTTGCACCTTCTTAATGCTGTGGTTATCTCATCAGTTCTTGTGCTAAAAAGCAGGTTATTCGCACTGGTTGTTGCGGAACAATAAAACCTGAACACTTCAGTTTAACATAAAGGTCTAAACTGGGGATTCGCAAGTGCTGGTTAGTGACTGACCGTGAAAGAGGAGACTACAAACGTCATCGAGTGCACCTTGAATCACGCAATGTTGCATCCAGTAATCTTCCTGGATGTGCTGAAGGCTTTCATTCACTTAACATGATATGGCTTGTTAGTTATTCCTTCCGGTCCAAAGCTCTTCACCCCGTGACTTATAATAATAATAATCATAATCATAATAATAATAATCCTTGCATTTGATATAACACGTCATCACATCTTCGCGACGTCTCAAAGCGCTTCACTGAATACACTGTAAAGTGAATTGACAGTATATTATTTTGTGACTTGCCACTCATGCAACTGCACCGATTTTGTTTGACTCCAATCGCAGCACTTTACAGTAATATCCTTCGAAGGGCTTTGAGACGTCCTCCTGACATGAAAGGCCCGGTCCTAAACGCGAGGAGGATTATTATTAATTATTATGTATTATTGCCATTGCAGGCTGCAGAGGAAAGATAATACTTTATTTTGCTTCAAAGCTTATTATTTAATTTCTGTGCAGCCATAATCTATCAAAGTTACCTGCGGAAGATTTGCAGTGATGTGAAGCAATGCAAACACAATGGCACAGAGAGAGGGGAAAAAAACAATTATAATTTATTTGGTAAAATGTGTCGCTGGAAAGTGTTGATCATTGAGGTGGGACAGAGATTTATTTCCGGCGCTCTTGTTTTTCTGAAAAGGAGGATTCCGTGAACCCGGGAGACAAAAACAAGTAAAAAGCCCTGAATAACAATATGCTTTGTTTCGTTGCTGCTTCAAAGAGACAGATAGCGACTCCTATGCTCTGTTTGCGAGGACTTTTGTTATTTTTCATAATATATCTGTTCGACCAGTTGGATTGATAGGATCATTGCTTTCCCAAAAATACCCACGCTGTGAAAATGAAGTTCCCAGAATTACTGGAAATTTAACCTGTTGATCTCCCCCATCACCACTAAAATATGTCACCTTTTTTTCTCTGTAACTTCTTCTTCTTAGACTCTTGACACGTTGAACGCAGACTTGCTGCTGCCTGCCTGCCTGCAATGGCCGGGGGAGCGGCAGTCCCCTCTGTCCCTACTCTCTGCACAATTGAACACTCGCTCCTTTCGAAATCAAAGTTAGTTATCGTGTAAGCCGCGTGTCACTTTCGCAAGTCCTGCTTGACGCCTGTTGTTATCACAAACCATCAAGCCAAAGGTTTTATTTGATACACAGCCACCGGGTGGCAGTGTCTAACAGATGTTTATTATACACAGAAACCTAAGCTCTGTTCCCCAATCTTCCTTTTGAGCGATTGAATCCCGCTCTCCCTACTTTTAAAGCCCCTCTTAAGATCCACCTCTTCGACCGCGCTTTCGGTCATTCCCCCCCCCCCCCCAACTCCCCACCCACCCACCCATCACCCACCCCGAGCTCGGGTGCCCATGTCCCTTGAGACATCCTCCCGATGTGAAAGGCGCTGTACTAAATGTCATTTGTCGTAGAAGCAATAAAGAGTTAACAGAAAAAGGGACAAATATCTTCGTTCTTTGTGAGGAAAGCAAAGAGAATGAAGATCAAGCGAAGGATGTTTCTTAACCCATGTGACGTTTCCTCAAATCCGTCTGCTTAAAACGGTAAATTGCCCAGCGATCACCAAAACATCTGATAACAGAAATGTCAAATAAAAGTAATAATCCTTGCGTTTGACACAGCACCTATCATGTCGAGAGGACGTCTGAAAGCAATTCCCAGGATTTACTTCGCCCCAAAAAATATACAATCAATTCCCTTTACAGTATTTTCTGTGAAGCGCTTTGAGACGTCTCGAAGATGTGATAAGACACTATATCAAAATGCAAAGATTATTATGACTTTAAATTACATTTAATTACTGCGAATTTTGCAGGCGAACACAGCAGGCAATTTGTGCACAGAGGTGAAGCACTATCCTGACCTGAAAGGCGTTAATATCTGCGAGCACTTGTTCAAACTCGCATAAACAAGTGCCTTGTGTGTTCTGTGTTTCATCAAAACGAGCCACAGATCCTCGCTGATCCCTGAAGCCTAACATACAGTAAGTAGTTTGCATGAAACAGTTTCAATCTTCATTCTACTGAATGGGGCCTTTTTGTGTGTGTGTGTGTGTGTAATTTGAGCGCAAACAGTGAAATTTATTTTCCCTTCTGTCGATCCAGCTGTCCTATAAAAACATACACATCCCACTCTAAAACAATCATCTCTGGAGAGGATTCTGGTCATTTCTCGCTGAATTAAATGAGTTCCAGCAGTCTTAGCGCCGTTCCCAAAGGACGTGAGTCAACAGCACTAAACTGCTCATAAATTTGACACTAATTGGCACCGAATCAGGGATTTTGCTCAGCGAGGGCCACCAGTATTGAGAGGACAGGACAAGCGAATGTTACACTATGGTTTGAGGGGTGTGGGTGGGATGTGGAAGGACATGGAGATTTCTGTGGTCGAGGCTGAGTCACAGATATCATGGGAATGCTCCCTACCCCAGGGTCTGGTCAACGCTTCACATTCAGCTGACAAGGGAAACACAACCAGTCAATCTCACAGATAATAACAATAGTGATCCTTGTGTTTGATCCAGCACTCTTCACATCGGGAGGACATCCACAAAGCGCACTTCACAGGATTTCGCTGCAATGTGTAGTGACTGTGTGTTTTGCGGGTGAACGAGGCAGCCAATGTGTGCACGGCAAAGTCCCGCAAACAGCCACTAAACAGACGATCCGAAAGCGTTTTGCAGTTATATTCCGTTTTCCGGGCACAGTTTAAGAACCGACACACAATTCTTTGAATCGTTCAGCCGAATTGGTTCCAGGCTATTAACAGTGTCTAAACACATCCCCTGTCTGGATCATCCACTGCAAGCATAATGAATGTGATTCAGTCATTTTCTGTTCGTTGCTCCCATCTCACTTGGAAGCGAGGTGGAGATTGTCCAAATACTTTGGACATTCCTGAGATATTTTCACTGCCCTTTTGCGGAGGGGAAAGAAAAGAATTTAAAGAAACGACTGAAACTGAAAATGTTATCTTTATCTAAGAATAATAGACTCTCTCTCTCTCTCTCTCCTTCTTCAAAGCAAGTCTCAAAACGTACCACCACTTTGCCCAATGCTTTCGGTCATCTTTTCCCCTCCGCTCCCCACCCGGCTTGGATCCCATCGCCAGCTCTGTCCACCCTGTGAAGCGCTTCGAGACGTCCTCCCACAGTGAAAGACGCTGTATGAATGTAAATTGTGTTTAAAGATTTTTTAAAAAAATATATGGTTAAAAAAAACTTGTAACCTTGCATTTGACACAACACTTTTAGGGTAATCATTACCAATTGCAGTGACTATCAATTTGCAGGCAAACGATACGCCAGTGACAATGGTTAAATCATTTGAAAGCAGAACGGCAGAATTAGCGTTAAGGCCCCAGAGTAAATTCAGCAGCCTCGGGGTTAAATGTTACCGCCATGATACAGACTTGTTGCAAATCACAAGTGTAATGCATTGTAGCTTTAAAATTCAATACAAGGCATTTTCCTGTTTAGTCTGGCAATAAGACCACAACTCCGCCACTTTGAGCTGAAGTGCCGTTTGGGAACTGTAGTTTTGTTCGCGTGGGTTTTGGTACTTTAATGTTAACACTTCCTGCCACTGAAACATTTAATTGAGGCAGCAGCCTTGCGTTAGAAGATTCTTGGCACTTTAATCGCCCAGTCACGGGATGAAAACTGGGTTTGCTTCAGCTTTCTTCCTATTCCCGACGATGGGTTTCAGCGGAGTCAAACTTTTCAGTCCTGCTTACCTGCGCTTTCACCCAAACTTCTGTCCTTTACTACTTTTTAGATATTTATTTAGTTCCCTTTTAAGAGCTAATATGAATTCTGACACTCTGAACTAAACCTGAGGGAGGTGGGGAGGGGAGAGTGGGGCGGTGAGCGGTGTGGGGGGGGGGTCTGGTGGTGTAAAGAGGGAGTTGTTGACCAGAAGAAACTCCTTTCTCTATTGGAATCTTTAACATCCACCTGCGCGGGCAGACGGGACCCGCGGGCACTGACAGCGAGTGTTGTAGAGAGTTTGAGCGTGAGTAGTGAAGAGGGGAGTTTGATGTTGCCCTGACTCACTCAACTTCCACAAACTTGGTCCTACACTGTAGTCTTACACTGCTCGGATGGCATTCTCTCCATTGAAACACCTTGAAGTTTGACCCCATGGGTTAGGCAATATGAAGAAACTCACTCGGATGAATGAGTGCTCAGTTTTGCTTGGCAAACACTGTAACGGAGCAGGTTAATCCACTCCACATTTCAACACACTATAAGCAGACCCTCCCTTCACTTTCACACAGAAAGTCAGAAATGATTAATTGGACCAATGTCATCAGTTTCCCTCTGTCTCAACCCATCAGTGATTAATGATGAAAGAGACTTTTATTCAGAGTAATACACACCTTGATGGCAGGTAGTTAGCCCCAATTGACTCACAGTTTGCGAGTTAGACCCTTTCGTGAAGCAGCAAATAACAAAAATGTTCCTCACACCATTGGGCGGGTAATGAGTGAACTTATTTACCCAAACGCCTGTCATTTATCTTTCAGCCCAGTACATCCGTTTGTTTTGATTCATTTTTGGGGTTGAGTTCTTCCTGCTTCTGTGAACAGAATTCAGATCGATTCTCAACAGCCCACAAATATACAGTCAATTCACTTTACAGTCTATTCTGTGAAGCGTTTTGAGACGTCCAGAAGACGTGATAAGGTGCTATATCAAATGCAAGGATTATTATTATATTATTATAATACAATGAAAGGCAGATTGCCTCCAATTTAGCCAGTAAATTAACGTCCAACTCCAATCTTATCACATAGTCGAGACATCTCAAAGATTTACAGGGTAGTGTAGTGACTGTGCATTTTGTAGGTGAACGTAGCAGTCGATTTGTGCACAGCGGTTATACCGTTCCCCTGCACTACATTGGAGCGTCAGTATAGGCTGTGAGTTCCAAGTCTTGATATGGGGCTTGAACCCACAACTTTCTGACCCGGATCAGGCTGACAGCTAACGTAGCTGCTCAAACAGGGAGAGGGACCCAATTTTACATTGTAAGCTACTTTACAATCAAGGTCAAAAATGGCTGAAAACAAATCGCAGTTGACATGGAATAGAGTGGATTGGAAAAAGGGAAGAAAATAACTTTCAATCCTCAAAACTTTAATGAGCAAATTCTGAGGAGCGGGAAATAAAACACAAGGAGATATTTCTCTGGGGAGAGGAGCTGGCAATATCTCAGATCAAATTAAGTATCATAATCATTTTAACTGCGAAATATGAACCTCTTAATTATTTTAAAAAATGCAAGAAATTAAAATCAGATGTGTATTAATCCAATGTAATCCATTCAGAAAATTCAACTCCACCCGTTGAATTCCTATCGAGGCATTAATACATTAACGAAAATGTCCGAGTTTTTTTTTGACGTCTGGATTGTATACTACTGTTTAAAAAGAAATTGTTTTCCTTTGTTTTTTTGTTCCTTGGCCGCGACTTTTGCGATGCGAATAAATAATAATAATTAATCTTGTCAAGAGGATGTCTCAAAACGCTTTGCAGGATTCGCTTTAAAGTGTAGTGACTGTAATTTATCCCATTGCAATGTGCAGGTATAAGCATCTGTACCGGAGTGACTGCTACTTTGCCTTTATGTTGGTTGAAATCCCAACACAGCTTTGCCACCCTACCTTCTGCTCTGACCTCCTAAACTCCTATCGACCCAGCTACGAATTTCGCTCAGCGAACACCTGCCCACTTTCTATCCTCTCACCATCGTTGGGCAAGATTTCAGCCATTCTGCTCCCGCTCTGTGGCACCCCCACCGCTGGTTTGCCCCTTCATTTCCTACCCCTAAAAACCCACCTCAAGACCTTTCCTTTCAAACTTACTTTTACACCTCTTCTTTCCCCCCCCCTCCCACTTTCCTCAACTCCCAGTCTGCTCTTAGAAGTGCTTTGAGACGTCCTCCCATTGTGAAAGACGTGTGTAAATGTAAAGTTATTGCCATTTCCTGCTGATCCACTTTAGTCCAATTTATCTTGAAATTCTTGGGGAAAAAATAACTTATCATTTGTTGTTGTGGGTGACCTCACACCTCCCTCTTTTCTCTCCCAAATGACATTTTCTTGTAGTTTTGTTCCCCTGCAGTCTGGATCCTTTTTTATTTGCCTTGTTAGAACAGCGCCAATCTGTTTTCACTTAGATGTTTTCTACCAAGTGATAACCACAGGAATTAGTATCAGATTATGTTTATGTTTCGAAGACTGGCTTCTACACTGTTAGTAATTTACTCGAATTTGCCAGTGTAATTTTGCTCCGTAAAGGAAAGCTCATAATCTCCCAGCAGTGGAAAGTGAGGAGAAATTTCACATGGACTGTGATGAGTGAATCAAACAAGTGAAGGGAAAGTTTAAGAGGTGCACTTGATTTGGCTTATGAAAGTTGTCAAAACTGCTGGGTAGTTTTTAAATTAAGCATATATGAGGGAGAAAGGAACAGAGGGGAATGGGAGAGAGGGAGGGAAATAGATGCTATTAGGTCTATTTTGTTGCTGCCAGTCTATATGATGGAAATGCTCTGCGCTATATATTTCCCTTCTGATGGATATGCGTTTGCCACGAGTGTGACATTTCCTCTTAAATTACACTCTTTTCTGCTTTCGTCTGAAATTGCTGCACTTGCTCTCTCTGTGTAAGAGCCGTCTATTTAATCTCATTCACCTGCCTTTTCCAGTTACACATATATATATATATACATATATACTGTATTTGTTTTCTTTATCAAACATTCTCATTGTGGATTCTGCTTGAACGATTGCTTTTGGTCAGGTGTTCCATGTTCTAACAACCCTCTGTGCGTGTGAGCCTGTGTGTGGCAATCTGAAATATATAACATCTTATTACCGGTTTCCCAATTTACACATCATTGACCACCCCCCACCCTCACCCCAACCCACCAATTTGAGTTAAAGAGGGCTCCGCTGTATTTTCGCGTCCCGCAAATGTGGGGCGTGCTGAACAATTAAAATGCTTCAGACTGACACAGCGCGTTCATCAGTAAAAAAAAAGCTGGCGTCTTTTGAATCACCAGGCCATAAGGGGGGGGTTAAGGTGCCCTGCTGTAGTTTCGTTAAACTCCCAGCGCTGTCTGCCAGCCAGACTTTTGAGTAAGTGAAAGTGGGTGCTTGTTTGGCAGTCTTATCTCAGCCGGGTTTATGTTGTTCCTCTTACTTTCAGTGAGTGTTTTGGTCGCTCGCAGACTTGCTGGACAATCACTTTGGCAATTCTATTCCCGGAGGAGCTGCCGTTAGCAACTCGACCTTCCAATAAGAAGCTTTAAGGGGAAACTTCTGAGTCCCGGGGCCTCGATCCAGCCCGAACTGATGGTTGACACATCGCCGCTGTCTGCTGATCAGTTTGAGAAAAATGGCTCTCAAGTTCAGCTCCATTTAGCAATGAATTGGTAATCTCACCCAGTGAGACTACACTGGTGTAGCGAGGGGCTATCTTCCGAGGCTGAGACTGTAGTGTTCTTGGGACGGGGTAGATAAAGGAGCTTCCTTCTCTGTTCATGTTGCTGTGGGTAAATTGGCTGCCACGTTTGTCTGCAAATTGCACAGACATTACCGTAAATCCAGTGAAGCGCTTTGAGACATCTCGAGCACGTGATAATTCGCTATATCAAATGCAAGGAGGATTATTATTGTTGTTATTATTATTATTATTATTCACTCCTTGTTGAAACAAGAAGCGCAACTTGTGGTTTAGATACAGACAGGGCAAAGCTCAATCAATCATTAGCTCCTCAATGAGGAGCACTCCGAAACCCGACCCAGTGTGAAGGGCGTAAATATACAAATGCAAGTGGTTGTTGTTGTTCTTGTTTGATCATTCCAATGATGCGTCTGTACCCAATCAGAGATAGTACATGCCTATGTGAACGCAGAGGAATTTTAACAAATGTACATCTATATTATGTATGTGTGCGTGTGTGTGTATATGTGTGTGTGTGTATACGTGTGTGTGTGTGTGTGTGTGTGTGTATGTATGCGTGTGTGTGTGTGTGCACCATGCAGGTGAACATATTAGAACAATGCACCGCACCATCAAATTGTGGTATTTAACCTTGTCACTAGATGGTGCCCTTATACACACCAGTCAGATTGGCCGGAACACTGACTGAGTTAGAAATCTGCCCAAGAGGAACTTGGCCCGGATATTTCAAGTGTTACGTGACGACACAGTCAAGCCAGTGACTGGGAGCAAAACGTTAAGGCAAGTTGAGACTGTGCGTCCCAGGTGGCTGGCGCATCTCTCCCTCTCCCCGTTCCCCCCCATCCTCCCCACCCCCCCGCACCCCCTACCACCCCCTCCACTACCCGCCCCAACCCTACACACAACCTTCTTCAGATTCCCTGACATTTCCTGCACATTCTTTTAAAGGTAAGTGATGTGGAGCTGCTTTCGCTCGACCGAAGGGCGCATTGTTCTCTCTCAGCGCACGCCAGTGCCGGTCAATGTAACGGGCTGTAACAGGGAGTCGGGTCATTCGCCCTCGTTATTCGGGGGGACCCCAGGCCGCAGACACGGTTGAGCGGGACTGTGTGACAAGCGCTGGGTTCGAAGGACACGAGCTGTGCGGCTGCACGTCACCAGCCTAAACCACGGACCTGATTCCCGTCAGGATCTCTGATTGGATTTCAGTCGGAAAGGGAGGGAGAGAGAGAGACGGGGTGCGGGGGTGGGGGGGCGGGGGATTCATCAGAGGGACGCCCCACCCCCCCCCACCCCAAATGGCGTGGGAAAGCTCTAGTGAGCTTTGAGTTGACCGGACGTCTCAAAGACGTGATAAGGTGCTATCTCAAATAATGAGAATAATAATCGTTTCATTTGATGCAGCACCTTCTTACTGCAACGTTGAGTGACTGTGTATTTTGCGGGCGAAACACAGATTATTATTATTTTTTGAAACGCAAAGCCAAACAAACCTGCTTCGTCATTTATAAAAATTATTCCTAATTTAAAGCACAAAGGAAAAGATGAGCTCAGTCACCGATCTGAAATCCTCGTCCTCTCTATTTCTTGTCGTTTCTAAAAAAAAATGTCATTTCTAAAACCGTCTAAAAATGCCACTGATCTCCTCTTTTTTTTGTTGTGGGTTTTCTTCTTCCTTAAAATAAACAATTCAAATAAATCAGTTCAAATGGTTGTGTCCGAAACATTCTCTTTCAGGTTGCTTTCGAGTTACACACTTGGCGACCTCTGCACATTTGGCCACCTCTAAACCTACAGTAATCGGGAGGGGAGGGCGGGGATAGGAGAAATAAGATTAACAGCACTATTTGGCCAATTTGTTAAGCAAGTCAACAAGTTAAGTAAGTAAATCAACGCTTATTCCAATTTGAATTAATAACAGAGAGATTGCAGTCTGGGAAACTGCTCAGCAGATATAGAGAGAGAGAGAGAGTTTCCAGATTCAGAGGTGTATTAAAAGGAAATATGCCATGGAGAGAGAGAGCGAGAGAGAGAGTGCTAAATAAAAAGCAGCCAATCTAGTAGGTCGTTTGAAAATGTAAGTACTATTGGCAATGACCTTTATCAAACTCAGCTACAGCGAAAAATATACTTTAATATATCTGAGTGCGGAGTCAGAAATCAAACGCATTCCCTGCTCTGACAAACCCCAGCAAATCGTGGGGATCATTTTCATTACTTATTTTCAACCGAAATAATTTGAAGTTATTCGACCGCACAATAAACAAATGGGAACTTCAAAAGAAAACTCTGTGCCCGGGAAATGCTCTGTACCAGGGAATGGGAGCTACAAAATCCAGTGGGAGCTGCAGCAGTGCGCTCTCGAATTGAAAGCACATGTCTGTGGTAGTACAAACAGTAACCCACCCCCCCCCCCTCCCACCACCACAACCCCTACCCGTATCCCGAAAAGTTCCTCAGGCAGTCTCTCTGAGTGTCACCCCTTATCACGGATGATCAATCTCCCACGAAGGGTTTCACCACTCGGTTAACCCCTTTCTGTAACTTGCTCAAGGATGTTTCAAGGCCTCAGTGAGCGCGATGAAGTATTGCATTATAGAGAGGTAAATGGTGGCGATGCCCTTAAATAAAAGCGGTCATTAACTTCATGACTGTTCGTGGGGCATTGCTGCGCGTAAATTTGGCTGTCAGGTTTGCCTACAGAACACACGGGTCACTACACTTTGCAGTATATCCTGAAACTGCTTTGAGACGTCTCGACGACGTGATGAGACACGATATTGAGTGCAAGGATAATTGTGAGTTGGAGTGGATAGAAAAAACAACAAACAACAAATCGCACTTACATCGCATTTTCACGTCAGGTGGACATCCCAAGGTGCTGGACAGTTGAGGGTTTGCGCTCGAAATTAACTATGAAACTGAATATAGTGATGTCTTTAGCGATGCTCGCTGCCTGCAGTTTTTTGGGGGGGATTTTTCTTAGATGTACATCATAACATACAGTATTAATTTCAGTAATATTTAATTCCTGAAAGCAAATATCTCCTCTGCCAGACATTCTTATCTACTTATCAGGAATATTCATTTTCGGGCCAACAAAATTAAATAAAAGGATTCTCGCCTCAGATTGTTTGCTGACTCCTTTTAAAGAAAACAAAGCTTCGGCTTTTTTTTTAATGGCTGCTTATTTGCTGTCCTCTGGACACCGTGGTTATGGGGAGAGAGTGTGAGCCCCGTGTGGTGGGTTATCTGAAATAAGGTGAACAAGGGGTTGCTTTTATTTGACCCGACTATGGGCGATGGGGAGGGGAAGACGGGGCAGGGGTCAAGCGAGCCAGAGTGAGATTAGAGGGGCTGCAAATTGCGTAAGAGCCTCTCTCTCTCTCTCTCTCTCTCTCTCTGCTCTTATCTTTCCTCCATAAGCAAAAGGAATTTGACAATCAATTTGTTCGTCCGTCTCTCCCTGAACTCCATCGCTCAACAAAGCTTCAACATCCAGCCTCGCACCAGCTCGCTGCCTTTAAAATAAAATTGACACCTTTTTTTTGCTCCTCCACAACATTGAACAATGTGAACCATCAAATGCAAGGATTATTAATATTATTATAATAAACTTCAACACAGAGAGATTTCATCAAAATAGATTTCCTGGAATTTTGCGATTGGCGATGAGCGAGGCTATTCCTTGCCTACGTATACACAACGTGCTTCGAATTCCATATCGTTCTTCCACCTCATATGAAGTGTGTTCAGATTATCAGGGCCCTGTATTCTCAGGCTGTCTTGAAAGGGCTGTCAATTTACTGTTATTGGTTTCTCTCCACAAAATACGCAGCTCAACCAGAACTGAACAACTCATTACCCGCGATTGCAGCACGAACTTGGAACCCAGTGGGATTGGTGCTTGAGCCTGTAATGGTGTTTGCTTGTGACATGGCTGGGCTTTCCTGTGCTTTTGTTGTGACTGAAATAAGTACAAACAGGGATTCCCAATCCAATTGCCTCGAGCCGTGAGCATGTTGTTACTCAGTTAGAAGCTTTGCTTTCACTCTGACCTACAGCACGACCCATTTCCCCCGATTACACCAAACGACATTCTTACGTTGTGGAGGTGATTTTAAAGCAGTGATTTTCTCTTCGGGCACAAATAGGCCTTGAGTTTTGTTATTTTGTGGAGTCTCGTAGCGTACTGTTTAGTGTGTTTGCCTCGCAAATGAGAGGACCTGGGTTCGATTCCCAGGCGGGGCGAAACCTTAGGCAAGTCTCCTTACTCCACGTGCTTCTGTTCACTTATCAGTAAGTTGCAACCTGGTTGTTAGTCGATTGGTGAATTGCTTTCTGGAGGTAATAACACCTCAAAAAATCAATTTGATTGCTCAATCCACGACGGTTTTATGGGACACTGCTGTGCGTAATTGACTGCCGCATTTCACCCACAAAATATGCAGTTAATTCACTTTACAGTATATTCTATGAAGCGCTTTGAGACATCTCGAAGACGTGATAAGGCGCTATATCAAATGCAAGGATTATTATTATTATATTCAAACTGGAGAATCACTGTCTTATGAGCTCCACCTTCGAGGCTGGCCCTTGATATGCTCTTAAAGAGACAGACAGAGAGAGAGTCCATGCTTCGTTTGATGTTCCTCCTAAAGGAGGGAGTTCACAGTTCTCCAGGAAAGTTTACAATGACCTTATATATACGAGTGGGCTCCGATATCAAGTGTTTTGGATTAACAGCGCATCCCTTTCCGAAAATAAATGCCAGGCTTATCTGGAACAAAATATCCATTGTTACAGAAGTCATTAAAATGTGCAAGAACCTTCATTTCTCTCTCTCCCTCTCTCCTTCTCCCTCTCCCTCACTCTCTTTTAAAAAAAAATGCAAGAACACTTTGTTCTTATTAACTCCCTGCTGCTTGTTTTACAGCTGGGCCTCTTCCCAATATTTCTCAGCCGGCTTCCTGAACTCGTTGACAGAATCGTCTGGACACTATTGGCTTACATTCCAGGGAATCTTTGCTCTTATTTGAGTTATTGAAGCTGAATTTCAAACAAACACAGGCGGGCGGACCACCAGAATCCTGAGCTCAACATGGGTCTGGTCTGGCCCTTGCTCCGCGCACCTTTGGAGATATTCCCATCATCTTGGTCACTGGATCCAGCAGATGTTGGGGCCGTGAGAGGTGTCAATCAGCGCGCTTCCCAAGCTGCTCCAGGTCATGTGCCCGCTGTTCCCCTACCCCCCCCCCCTCCTCCTCCTCCTCCACCGTGCTCCCCCTCTCTTCCCTTCCCTCCAAAACCTACAGTAATAAAAATTCTCTCCTTGGGAGCCGACTGTGCAACAATAAACCACACAGGACTTGGCCCAAATCACGCTAACAGCACAGTGCTCACTGTCCTTAGTGCTCATGTTGTGCTTGGGCCACTGCTTGCACTGTGTAAGCCTGGTCCTAAGCACTGAAGCTTGTTATGTTCGTGCGATCTCCTGTTTCTGCCACACACACACACACACACACACGAACACCCTCCGCCCCACGCCTGGTTCAAGCCAACCATGATACCATTCCAGTTTCCATCTTCCTCTCCAGCGTTAGATGTTCACAATTGGCGTCCTACAAAAGCAAAGCGAAAACCGGTCCAACCTCCAGCTGTGGCACAACGGCATCCAAATTGCTCCTGAGGGTTTTCACACTCCCCATTGAAGAGAGCAGCAAACGTATCCATGGCTAAGATACCTGCTTAACTCCCTTGGTCCTTCTGGTGACACATTAGACCAACGTCTCTTCTGTGCCCTCCCTATTCAGGTGGACTTTAAAGATTTCCTTGGTGCTATGCGAAAAGAGAAGGGAGTTTCTTTTCCGGTGTCTTGGCCAACAATCTTCTGGATAAAACTGGTCACTCACCTCATGGCCCCTTTGTGGGACGTTGCTGTGTGCAAATTGGCTGCTGCGTTTGCCTGTAAATACACATTCACTACACTTCACAATAAAGTCTTGAGGCATCTTGTGTTAAAATGGTGTTCAACCAACTTAGTTAATATACGCAGGCTCTGTTTATGTTGCTCAAAATACTGGCCTTTTGGGGTCTTCTGATGCAAAGGAAGAAGTTTATTTTGTGGGAAATGGCAGAGTTCCAGCAATAGGTGACAGTTCCAAGCCAGAGACCGGGCCATGGCTGGAATACAATCTTCCTGGGCTCGAAGATACTCAAGCTCACTTTCATAATCAATGAAAAAGGTCAACGTTTTGCTGTGTGTGGGTTGCATTACGCCAGATATGGCTGCCTAATGCTCTCTGGTATTATTTCACACACCATGTGGATAGTCGTTAACAGGAAGCTGGAAGTGACAGCTGCTTATGCAGGTTGATGTGCATAAAACTGGAATTACATCAAGTACAATTGACCTTAAAAGAAGAGTTGTGTATTCAGAAACATTAGCCTCAAAACTGCAGCTGTAATTCACTGGGAACCGAGTCTGAGAGAGTGGACCCGGTGGAAGTTACCTCTGTGATTGAGTTAATGCTAGCGAGGTTTGGTTGAAGAAGTCCTCTTGTTCCATTTGATCCCAATCTTCCAGGGATACAACTCCACAGTTTGCCTAGAATAGCCCTTGCATTTGATCTCATGCCTTATCATGTCCCAAAGTTGCTTTGCAAGATTTACCATAAAGTGTAGTGACTGTGTAGGCGAACACGGCAGCCAATAATTTCCACGTAAATGTGTCCCAAAAACAGCCATGAAGTGAGCGACCAATTTTATCCAGGATGGTTGTTGGCCAGAACCCTGGGAGAGTAACAGTGGTTGGACCCGAGCTGGAAAGAGAGGGGAGGGTGATCGAAGGCACAGTCAAAGAGGAAAGTCTTCAGGTGATTTGAACACGGACAAAGAGGGGGCAAGGGGGCGAAGAGATTGAGACGGGGAGTCTATAGCGAAAGCTAATTTCATCCATTGACCCTCTCGCTTTCCACTTTATACACAGGATAATTAAAATGGGCCATAATTCTTTTAGCTCCCCCCTCCTGCAATGAACTGCATCCATTATTTCCTCAAATAATTCCACCTCCATTTCCTTCTTTTGTTTGTAGCAATTCCTCGTTATCAATTTCCTTCCTTTTGTGCCACACAGTTTCTAACTTAGAAATTAACACTGTGTTTATAAAGATTTGACGACAACGAATGATAGATGCGGTTTATTTATACAATGATGGCCTGGGAACCTCTCCTGGTCTTGGCCGTAAAACCATTGTTTTGAGTTTAACACATCTGAGAGATTTGGAAAATTCTTCAATTCAATCTGAATTAAGAAGCCTTTCTGCTAAAGATCAGGAGAAAACCTGCTTCCAAACTAAGAACAAACTTGAGAATTTTCCCCAAATTCTGCTCCGTCTTAAATACAAAGGTGTCAGCCTGGCTCAGTCGGTAGCGGTCTCACCTCTGAGTGAGAAAGTTTGTTCATTCAAGCCCCATATCAGGACTTCGAACTCAAATAGTCTAAGCTGGCACTGCGCACAGTGATGGGGTGGGGTAGGGGGGTGGGGGGTGGGTGCTTCACTGTCAGAGGTGCTGTCCTTCAGATGAGATGTTAAACTGAGACCCTGCCTTACTGTTCGGGTGGACGTCAATAATCCTGTGGCACTGTTTGAAAAAAGAAGCGAGTTTCTTCCGATGTCCTGGTCAACAATCCTCCTCGATAAAATCAATCATCTGCGTCGTGGCTGTTTGTGCTGTGGAAGATGCTGTGCGCGTATTGGCTGCTGTGTTCGCCTACAAAAATACACATTTGCTACACGTTACAGCAAATCCTGTGTAGCCCTTTGAGACGTCCTCCTGACATGTAAGGAGCCGTATCAAATGCAAGGATTGTTATTATTGTCATTAAGACTGCTGGCCACCACCAGGAGACAGGTCAGATCTCTGGAAATGAGCGAAATTCAATGGAAAGATTGAGGTAAGAAACGCAGGCGCAATCGCCTGGTCGCAACGATTAATGATGTGTCTCGTGGAGCACTGTGTGCTGCACACCTCCCTGTGCAATCATGTGCCCTCCCTGTGATCTGCTACCTCCCTCCCTCCCTCCCTCCCTCTCTGAAAGCAGGAAAGGGGACAGAGTTCCAGCCAGCCTGGCCCAGCGCTGCTCTCACTCGCTCGCATGCACGCCAGTTAAACATTCCGCACATGTTGTTGCTGAGCAGATTTCTGACCATGAAAGAGCACTGTGTGCCTGTGTTAATAGTTTGGCCACAAATGAACCTCCACATCAGTCAACGTTGGCTTACACAACTCCTGGTAATGTCGAGAGGTAAGTATTTGGGAGAATTTTATAAAATCCTTCTTGGGTTTCTGCCGACAGCAGCCGAAGAAGTTTTTAGGCCGGTGTGTGCATCGCATTGAATGATCCTTATTAACGCCACATTTACATCCTCATGCTTAAGCAAGTTGCGTTAACCTTCTGTGGCAGAAACGCTGTCAAAGCCATCAGCCCCGACCACTAAAGAGTCTGTTGTGGAGTTGACGTACATTTTTAATACTAAAAAAAGCCTTGCACTTTTCACACCGGGAGGACGTCTCAAAGTGCTTCAGAGGATTTTACAGTGGTAGCGATTTTGTATTTTGTGGGCAGCCAATTTGCATACAGTGGCGTGAGTCCCAGAAACAGCCATTTTGTTTTCTCTCTGGGAAGTGAATCACCATTGTTTTTCTCTTTGGGATTTGTTGGCCAGGGCACCCAGGACAAACTTCCTTCTCTTACTTTGAGAAACTGCTACTTTGAAATAAAGTCCGGACAAGTCACAAAGCAGACACTGTAATAAGGGGAATATATCTTGCGTAAATGGACCACAAGTTTACCTTATCCTCTCTCTGTCTTCATCCACTGGAGCTATCTTTTCCAATGGGTCTTGAGATGCACTCTGAACACAGAGGATGTCTTGGGAGACATGATAGGAACTTCTTTGGTGCTTGGTGATATTACATGAATGATTGCTTATTCGATTCAGGAATAGAGTTGAACTTGGTTGGGAACCCTGGTGCTGTTGCAACATATAACATGCTCGGTCAAGAGATCAAACAGGTTTAGCTCTTTAAATCATGGGCAGTGGGGGGTGTGGTTAATACGCTACGGCTCCAAGGTGAGGGTGAGTTCAGTGAAATGGCCCAATGAGACCTAATGCCATCAGCTCACAGTCGGTGGAATTGGTTACATGATGCTTGGGCTTTAACAACAAGTCTCCGGATGGCGAAAAATAAAGAAAATCCAGCGAGTACATTAGACACCAGAGGAGACTTTTTATTCTGTGTTTCTTCTTGAAAATGGATCGTATAACACAGCGCTAATAAATGTCAGAGGTGCTGAGTGTGCTTGGCAAAAGGCAGTAACCGCTCATGCTGATTGAACACCTCTGACTGCAGCCTTAGCATTTATTTGGTACTCAGAAGCTGTTTATTGCCCTGTCCGATTGAGGCCTCTGATATGTAGCACTTCATAAAAATACCAACACTGAATTGAAAAATCCATTTGCTCCAGTGCTCTGGCAATGGAGAGATCCAATCCCTTAAAGATTCCGCTGCACTATTCAAGAGGAGAAGGGAGTTTCTCTCTCCTGGTGCCTTGGCCGACATAGCCCCCTCCCAACCCGTTAGAAATTGGTCGTTCACCTCATGGCTGTTTGTGGGATGAAGGTGTGCGCATATTGGCTGCTCCTGCACACGCCCACAAAATCCACACGCCACCACACTTCACGGGTTAATCCTGCGAGTTTGTGGGACTGTGGAATTGTTTGGCCCAAATAATTTTGACGTTGAGCCTGCAATGGCCTGTAAAAAGGTTTTGGATAAAGATGTACGGAAAGTTATCATCAATGGGCATGGGGAAAGTAAAGAGGAATTGGATTAGAATAGAGTGTGCGCAGTTCTGGGGGGTGGGAAAATGCAAGAACTATTAGTATTAGTATTTTCTGTACCACGTGTTTGACGTTTACAAAGAATTTTAACAAATAAGAGATTGGGGCAGTTAGTGGGTGAGGGAAGACATAAAGAGAGAGATGTCCTTTGAAGGGAAAGTCTTGATAGAATATGGTTCTATTCTCTATCCCATGAACCAAACATGAATAGATGTCCCTGAGATGCCTAAGATCAGCAACTGTTTTGTGAAGGAAGTTATTAATATAAAACTAATAAAAACAATCTTTGCACTATATATTGTGCCTTTCATGTCATTGCGTATTGATCACTTAACTGCCCCCCAAAGCTCAAAGCCTCCTGCCTTGCTTAGCGGACCTATTGAAGCAGTAACGAGAGCCTTGAAGACTTGCTGTGACTTTTTCTTTCTTATTGAGGTTCAGACTGCCTTAGTTCTGCTCAGAATTTCTAAACGCGAGAGCAGGAAATGGGCATTTTATGTGGACGGCATTTAGATTTGCACCTTTTACATTATTGCCAATGTCGAGAGTAAGATATAAGAGCGAAAATAAGCCAAAAACGTTACAGCATGTTACAACTGTGTTTTCACCATTCCATTTCTACATCTTGAATTATTTGTGCATTAAATGTACCAGAACTGATTTTCCTGGCATCTGGTTAAGTTTTTTTTAAAAAAAAGGTCTTGTCTGGCCTGTTAAACAAAGCCCTTCCATGCATGCCACATGAGTGCGGACACATGGGCAGTGTATAACATGTGCCAGCCTATGCCCACCCAAGAATTGTTGCCCATTCTGAATGACAACACCACCACCACCACAAATTACATTTGCACAGAGCCTTTCACTGTCGGGAGGACTGACAAATGGCAGCAACGACATCAGGTTCGGCTCCAGAAACACCCTGACCCTTTTAATTTTAAATTCTCTCCAGCACGGTGCGAGACTGGGCGATGGAAAAAGGAAACTGGAATTATATTCAGCTGTTAAAAAGAAACACACAAAAAAAACCTCACATTATTTCAGGAGAGTAAGATCAAGAATAGAGCAACAAATAAAAGCGCTACAATACAGCACTGTGCGAAGGAACATTAGACGTATCATTTTGCATCCCGGCATGATATTCCCACTCCATATTTTTCCTTTCCCAGGCTTGCAGGAACTCTTATTATTTGCTTTAGATTTAATTGGTTTCCTGCATGCAATTATTATATTTAAAGAAACATTATTCAGGCTTCAGAAACAAGGCTTCTTTTCTTCCCTACCGATCCCCTTTATTTGCCATTCTGCTCTGAAACGCCACTTTGTAAATACTTTAAAGGATTTCCACCACAAAGCTGTGAGACTTTAATGATTTACGCCAAATGGCCGTGTAAATGAAGCAGACGCCTATGTATTTGTCCGCGGAAAACTGGTCCGAGTTTCAGTTTCATGCAACGCTCAGTTTGCCTTTGATTTTTAAGAGGTCCTGGTAGAAGTTTGCAATAATAATAATTATTATAATAGTAATACAAAGAACCATAAGAAGATAGGAACATAGGAACAGGAGGAGGCCATTCAGCCCATCAAGCCTGTTCTGCCATTCTATTAGATCATGTACCTCATATCCATTTACCTGGCTTTGCCCGAAACGTTTTGAATAGAATGATTTAAGTAGAACGAAACTTATCGGTTTAAATTTACTCTATTCATACAATACACTTTACATTGATAAATATAAATTTAAATTGAAGTGCCTTTCATGTCAGGAAGTTGTCTCAAAGTGCTTGACAATGCTGGCAGGGTACCCCTGTCAAGGGGGATATGGGGAGGGGAAAGATCGTAAGAAAGGTCAAAGAGGAATGTTTTAAGATGGATCCTGAATTCGGGGGGGAGGAGGGAATGAATCAGAGTTCGAGAGCGCGGGGGGCACAGAGACTGAATGCCCACTCGCAGACAGGAGGGCATTTTACAGAACTAGTTTGAGTGTTGAATTTGGACTCAACTTTGAAGCTGGCTTTCTGCAGCGCTTAAAAGAAACTTACAGAAAACTGGCTTCAAAACGAAGGCTGCATTTAAGAATTTAAAGAATTTGCCAAATTCTGGAGCACGGCATAAGTAGAGTGAATCTAGACACAGGCGGAATTTCTCCCTGCATATTTCCTGGTTGACTTAGTCATTTGTGCACCGGTCTCGGTGAAATAAGGCAGGCAGACAAGTGATACTGCACTGTTGAATATTCAGATCACCTTCGCTGTGGAGCTGAGATACTGAAGCTAGTTAAAGGTTATAGGAAAGCATGCAATCTGTCTGAAAAATAGAGAGAGTGAACTGGAGAAAGCAAAGCCAGCAGCTTCCTCTGGGATACGTTCCTCACATCAAGATTAAATTGGCTCAAGTTGTAGTTCTGTTCGGTGGAAACTGAAGAAGAGTTCATTCAGCTCAGGGAGTTGTAAATTATACAATGAAGAATGCTCAAGCTGAATTGGCGTCAGTAAATTAATAATGATTAATTATATTAATAATAATAATCCTGATGTTTGATATAGCACCTTATCACATCGTTGGAGACATCTCGGAACGCTTCACAGGATTTTTACTGTGATGTGTGAGGTCTGTGTAATCACGGTAGCCAATTTGCAAGCAGCAATATCCCGCGGACAGAAACAAAGTGAATTGCCAGTCGTGTCCAGGGTATTGTTGGCCAGGCCACTTGGAGAAAACCTCGCTGGACAAGTAAGTGGGAAGCTTGAGTGCAATGCTCCATACCAAACGTAAGGATTACTATCAATATTATTACATTAAACACAAAGATTATTATTATTTGGGGTTCAATTCTTATCCGATTTATCCCATGAATAGGGATAACATAACATCAGGTGTTGGGTTTCTTCCGTGATTTCCAAACATGAAGACTGCTCAAACAGTAAGGGTTGCCTTCACTCACTGACCAAGTGCTTGCTGTTTCCCTCAGGTGGTTGCCTGCTCTTCTACGTGCTGTTACACCAATTCACGGAATCACACCTACCGCTGCCAAGTGCCAACGCTGGCACGCAAACCAGCCCAAACTGCTGCTCGCCTCTCCAAACACGCCCACTGGGGAGAGAATCTAAAACTTGACTCAAATATGAAATCAGTAAATTAAAGTAAACCCTGTCAGCAGCTGTGTGACCTCAGGTGCTCCTGTCCCGAGAAACAGAGTGTCCCTTTAACGCTCTGAGCAGTAGCCGTCCCAACCATTTTGATGACGCATAAAAAAAAATGCATCTTTTTAAGTCGGAAGGCTGGCCATTTCGCAGAAATTTTCGAAAGGGATCTATTTTGCGGTGTGATTTCTTAATAAGGAATCGGGGTTACGCAAATTGGGGGGTAGGGGTGGTGGTGGTGGGGGGTTTGTTGGGGTGAGGGAGCTCCTTCCATTCTTACGGAGTTCCATGGTTCCATTGTGCACTCACTGCCCAAAGAGTAGAGTTCCCCAGGTTGATGGGAATTTCCTATAAAGGAAGCCTGTTACAGCAGAACACAGATTAGATCCCATTAAATAGTACAGAGGCAACGTGTGAATAAAGATGCAGCGGGCTTATAGATAGCAGAGTAATAAACTGCAACTGGTGGGAGGTGATATTTGTAATGATAATATATAGTAATAATCCTTACGCTAGATATAGCCCCTTTCAGGTTGGGAGCACATCTCAAAGCGCTTCGCGGGAGTTTACCGTGACGTGCAGTCACTGTGTACTTCGTAAGCTTCGTAAGGTGGTTCGTTGCAGCGGTAAAACCTTTAGCCACTGAGCGCACCATCGGAGTCATTCATCAATTCCAACCGCTGCCAACTTCACTGAGAGCGAGAGAGAAAAAAAGACACGAGTCTGCCTTTTTTTTTAAAAAAACATCTTTCCTGAATAGAAAACATCAGCCTCGCTGTATTTTCGTCCGTTTCCCCCCCCCCCCCCCCCCACCCACCGGACAATGTCGCTGTTCTCGCCATGCCTCTGTGGAAAGTTCCCATTTCCTACAAAACAGAAAGCTTGTCTCGTCTGTTCCATCATAGCAGAGTCTCCGACCTGATCATCAGCTGCTGCTGTTAGTCATTTTGGCATGGATCCCATTTTTATGTTTCCAGACAGGAAATATGAATCAAAATAACATGACAGAAACACATTAATTAGCTTTTGTGTGGGGCTTCAAGTCTTAATGAGGAACAGGATTGAAATAAACCTTTAATCCCTTTCAGAATGTTTCACTTTGTAAAACATTGAAGTCACTATCAGTCCTTTCTTATCACTGAATGCTTTTAAAAATCATTGGGTTTCCTGTAAAAATCTCATAAATAGTGTTTACAACCTTAAAGGAATTCTGCTATCAACATATTAAAATCAATTTCACATGATAACAGACCTACAGTATTCATTACATGCTCTTAATAAAATGTTGCTTGCACAGAATAGCTTTCTAGTTAAATTAGTCATTTACTCTTGGCTGTTTCTAGGACATTACTGTGTGCAACTTGGCTTCTGCATTTGCCTACAAATACACTACACTTTGTAGTAAAATCCTGTGAAGCGCTTTGAGATCTCTGGGCAATGTGATTAAGCGCCAGATTAAATGCAAGGAATATTATTAATAATATTGTGAAGCACTTTGAGATGTTTCAATATTATAGATGCTGCCTCAAGTGTATCCGTTGTTAATATTACTGTTAATATTGTTCCTATTGCTTTAGGTACTAGATTTCTAAGGAATTATCCAAAGAACATTCTGTGTGGCTCGTTTGCGGATAAAAAATGTTTTTAACAAGTAAAAAGGTCAGCAAATTTTACCAACTTCAGACACTCAAACCTGAAGCTCTTCACTTTGAGCTCCACAAGTCAAAAACTCTTGCATGTATATAGCGCCCTTCATGTGCGGTAGTGTCTCTGAGCTCTCAGGTAAAGTTAAGTTTAACTAAAGATCGGCTACAAAGAGAATTCATTACATCAATTCAGATGATTCTGTTGGACCTCAGCTAATATCTATCCTCCTCGTCCAACGGCTCCAGATATGCACCATTAAGTCATAGCCCACACCTCTGGAGATATCTTCCTGGAGTGTGCTCCTTCTGTGACAGCTACCTCCAGATCTGAAATAGACCTTCGCTGCTCTCAGTCTACAGCAGACTTGAGACTGCAGCCAAACGCATGCATTCTCAACCTGCCTCGGTTCAATCTGCAATGGGAGATAAGGCTTTCCTGACGTTGGGACATAAGCAGCAAAGCCATGACACATCATTGGCGCATCATTGCATCCTGCATTTGTTAGATATAATGAAGTCTCCTTACCCTGCCAACAAATTCCTTACGTTGAACGTATACATAAAGGGAGGAAAAATACGATATGTGATACTGTGAATCCACCCCGCACCACCACCCCCACCCCCATACAATGTTCACCCACAAAGCACGGAGTCTCTCACTATAGAGTTGTGAGGTGCTTTGTAACCTCCTCTTGACATGAAAGGCACTGTATCAAATGTAAGGATTATTACTATTATCTACTGACAAGCGTGTTACATTCCTCTTTACCTGTTGCTAGCAACTGTTTTGTTTTTAGAGTAATATCTCTGCTTTAAACCAGATAGCTCCAAATGCAATACATTTAATAGCACAGAGATCACTGTATGGCTCAAAACTTAGACACTGTTTAAATTCTAACAAGTGATGGAGACTCTTTAAGCAGCTCTTTAACTACTTTGCAGCTACCCTGCTGGCAAACAATTTTCGTTCCCTTGTAAAATCCTGCGATGACTGTAAGCCTTAGGAAATAGAAAGCTTGCTTAAACCACAGGGCAAATAGTTGATAGTCGAATCGCTTTCCGGGGGTAATTATCCCTCAAAAAAAATTTGGTCACTCAATCCACGACTGTTTGTGGGACACTGCTATGTGCAATTAGCTGATGTGTTTCGCTCACAAAATGCACAGTCAATTCACTTTACAGTATATTCTGTGAAGCGCTTTGAGTCATCTCAAACCACTTGATAAGGTGCTATATCAAATGCAAGGAATATTATCATTTGACAATCAAGTTAAAGGCTTCGAAGACTTATCACAAGACAGCATTTCCTTTGAGCTTTCTCTCAATATACAATTTGTAAGGGCATTCCCCAAACTGTTGTACATTTTTTATGTCTATTACTTTATGCCACCATATGTTCAGACCTTGTTTGGCTTCGGCGGGAGGTGGAGGGGTAGGAGAGAGGAGAGGGCTATTAGGGATCTATTTAAAATCTCAGTCCTAATGAGCCGTAGTTTGGTAATTATTTAACTCTCGCTTCATCCTTACATCTGATCTTTTCAATATTTTTAATACGTTTCCGCCCGCCATTTTCCTTTAAGGAAAAATGACTAAAACTGTAGCCGATCCAATTAATTTTCACTAGCCGCAAAATAAGAGTTAAAAAAAATTAGGATTCTGACCATTTCAACTGTTTCAACCCTCTGGTGTCATTGTTCCATGAAATTGATTCATTAACATAAAGTTTCTATAAATACCGCATGTGATTCCCATGACTGATGCTGGGAATATATTGCTGGGCTCACATTTCACCCTGACTCCACTGTTTAGTCTTTTCTTCTGCTGTCAAGTGGCAAGAGATAGTGGTTAAGAAAGATTGCACATGTTGTCAGCCCTATTAACTGGGAAATGTATCGTGACAGAATGACTTTGCCACCTTTAACCCACCAGAGCACAGGGAAATATGCTATAAATCTTGAAGTTAAAGCAATGTTTCATCTATTCGAGAATTCTTTTAAAAACATTTGCAGTGTCTAAGAGGACACACACACAGTCCGAGCACCATAAGGTTTCTATAGGAATTTAATTACCCCACCCCCAGTTATGACCTTTACTAATCCTTTATTCTTGGGATGGAAATTACGCAGAATTTAAAAAACATGTTGCTTTGGAACACAGAAGGTTAAATAGGTTTTGACCTTCTGACTATCAAATATTCAACGCTCCCCTCAGGATATTACTTTCTATATATACATATAAGCCATCTACGTAAAATGATTTGATGTATCATTGCATCATGTCATTTTATAAAGTGCAGGAAAAATAATCCTTTCATTGTAACAATCTTTGTATTTGATAAGGCGCCCTTTCGCGGTGTGACAACATCTCAAAGCATTTCCCAGCAAAGTGCAGTGACTGTGTATTTTGTAGGTGGGCACAACAGCCAATCTGCACATAGTAATGGTCCACAAACACCTAAGCAGTGAATGACGAATTTTATCTAGAAGATTGTTGAGCAAGAAACTGGGAGAAAATGCATTTTCTTTATCAATAGTGCCACGGGATCTTTAACCTTTACCTGAACAGGAGGACGGGACTACGGTTTAACATCTCTTCTGAAGGACAGACAATACAGCGTTCCCCTGGAGTTGTGCTGGACAGCCCAGATGTGGGGCTTCAACCCACAACCTTCTGACTCCAGAGTCTTATCAACTGAGCCAGGCTGACATCATGCAGAGAGAATAGGAAGTGTTACACAGAACGTTGGACTCTTTCAATTCCTGAGACAGTATTTTCTTCTCTTATTTTGATTCTCACGTTCTCAGAAAGTTGCTTCGGATGACCATTTGGTCCTTATCACTGAAGCACTTTGCAGCTAAGTCGTAGGAAAAACTCAAGAAAGCGCTCTTAAAAGAGAGCTAAATATGTGTACTGTTATAAAAACAAGCTAATACAACAGGACAAAAAAACTACACTGCTATTGACTGTTGAAATTGGCTTCTCTTACCTTTGGATTTGACTTGTTTTTCTTGAATTACACTGTTATTAGTCACAAAGTGTACGTGTGGGAGAAGGGAATCGATGGGGTATGGGAGAGGCCATCAGAAGTCATGTGGAGGCTCATGTAGAGGGTAAATACCGGCGCAGACTAGTTGGGTCCATGTAATTCTATGTCTTGGTCAATAGGATTTCGCTGCTTCAAACAAAGCAACTGCTGGTGACACAAGGCATTTTACTGCGAGGAAACCACGATGCAAAACAGAAATAGAAGGGGGCAGACATCCAAAACATTCCTCAATGGATTGCACAAGAGGGAGTTAAAGACCTGTCAAACCTCAGGGATGGCGTGACCCTCAGCCTTCCAGCGTGAAGCAATGGAAAACCAATTTTCCACTGTGTCCCATTTGGAAGGCGAGAGCTGTTATCTTGTTGATCAGACACGCCGAGAGGAGCAGTAGTGTCTTTGCACCACTTCCAAAAACAATACCAGAAACACCATTTTTTTATCCTTTTTCAAAGTCTGCTACGTAAACCGAGGCTTTTTCTGACAATTTTGTGCTCTCTTTTCTATCTGTTCCTGGTTATTTGGTTCAAGAGGAATTGTACTGTATGTAACAACGTGTGATGGGAGCAAAGATTCTTTTCTCTGACTGCGAATCCCTGCTTGTGGCCAATTTCTGAGAAATCTTTGGCCATACCGGCACATTATTCATCATAAAAGCACTTCTGACCTCTTGGCAGCCCTCACTTCCGAACTCAGAATTCAATCAACACTTTGAGACGTACGTGGATAAACACTGGCAAACAATAATAATGCCCAGTCTATACTTTTAGGTATCAGTCTGGACTAATTGGTGATGCTTTTGCCTCTGGGTTAGAAGGTTGTGGAGTCAAATCCTGTTTAGGGCACCTTAAACTCTACACTGATACCTCAGTGCAATGTTGTGGGGAGGGGGTGGGGGGGTGTTGGGTGAGGGGTTCTGTGTTGTTGAAGGTGCCGTTCTTAGGATGAGACATTAAACTGAGGTCCCAGTCTGCCTGTTCAAGTGGATATTAAAGAAAAATGACACTGTTTGAAAAGAGAAGGGAGTTTCTCTTCAATTAAATTGATTTTCCTGTTTTTTGAGACACTACTGTGTGCAGAATTGGATGCTGTGTTTGCCTACAGTCACTACACTTTCTAATAAATCAATTGAAGTGCATCGACACTCCTTCCTGATCTGGTGGCCGCATCAAATGCAAGAATTATTCATTATTATTATGTTTACAATGTGCAGGCAGCAAAAGCAGTGGAATGTTACTGTCGTTATCAGAGTATTCTTGTCAAAGCATTTCTCGATCGAGGCAGAAACCTATATATACAGTGCTTATTTGGGTGAACAAAGGAAAGTGTTTGACATACGCTTTGAAAAAAACTACTTAACTCCTCAAATATCTTAACTCACACCCACTTCTGAATATTCTCGAACATTTCCTAACAGTCTCCCTGTTTTCGTTGTATCACTTTACAAAGAGAATATAATCAAATCATACCAATGCTGTTTAAATGTCACGTTAATCCCTTCACTCCTAACGCACGTAAATTGTATGTGAAAACCTGAGCATCCTAATAAAGGATATACGAACCCAATTAAAAATTCCACCTCAATGGCTTTGGGGTAAGAGTTTTAAGTGAAAATTGAATGTAGATTATGAAACATGAATAGAGAATTGGCTGTAATAGACCTCAGCGCACAGTGTTATTTGTTCTGGCACAATGCCTCTTTATTTCAATGAAGTTGTAAGTGTTTTCTCTTTATGTAGCGACCTCTCGGGAACACATTTCAGGAAGGATCTGGCTTCAGTTCTATGAATGTTGTCACTCCAGAGCTTTTTCTTGTGTGCGCCAGACCGGGGTACAGGCAGTGAGAGAGAGATCTATTGCCACCCATGAGTGCCCGAAGGCTAGAACCTAATCTTTCAAGAAGTTATTTAACGTAAGGCACTCGGCGAAAGGCCTTAGCAATGATGGACGTGAGAGTATTTACTTTGCTCCAGTCACCTAGGACATTGAAGTGTCTGTCAAAGAAGCCGAGGGAGCTTTTCCCGAGAACAATGCAAGACTTTCATCCTCTCGAGGTCGGTTTATTGACTAAAGCTTGAAGTGAGGGAGTTTACCTCCCGATGTAATCCACAAAGCATGTGCTGACTATTACAGCCAAGACTAAGACATATCCCCTCTGTCAAGGAATAAAGGCTGCTTCTCCGAGCCAAAACACTGAAGGTGGTCCCTGCATATTGCCTGTCACTGTCCACAATTGGCATTGTTCACCGCTACATAAAAATTGAAGAAGTAACACACACAAGACTCCACACAGCTGTTTCATATGTGAAAGGCCTTTGATGGTTCACTGGTGTCCATTGGCTCGCAGGTCACGGCTCCTCTCTTTCTTTTTAGCCTGGATGTTCCTGTTTATCTGTCTTTTCAACAATAAGAGTGTTTGCAACCACCTCTTTGACCGGGAAAGACTGACACTGCAAAATGCATTCAGCAAGGAAACATGTAGCAGTCAAAGATCAAAGGCATGGACTAGATCAGTATTTGACAAGGCAAACGCTGAGATCCTCTTCTCTGGTGCAGATGTCTACATACATCAACAAGCACTTGCATTTATATGGCACCCTTCATGCACAACAGTGTCTCAGAGCACTGTACAGTGGTGGGGTTGGATGCCAAGCAAGGGTGGAGTGGGAGAGGGAGGAGACAATAGGCATGGTTGGAGAGGTAGGTCTCACCTGCCATTTGGCACGACAAATCTAGTTTATTGCAGATATAATATAATTTGCAATAAATATAATTTGATGTATTTATCATTTGTAAATTATATTTACATTGCATACACATGTAAAATTTGACAGAATAATCCTTGCAGCTGTCTTTAAGAGGAATATTGAGGGAGCAATCACAAGGCAGATATCACAGGCCTAAACAAAGCACCCAAAAATCCTCCAGCTTCTGAAACTCTGACGTGACCCCACGTCCACAATGGCTGATCACAGAGTTTTCAGGAAAGGGAAGCAAAGTCAAGGGGTGGCAATTAATTTCCAGAAATGCAATTAGATATAATAAGGAACAGGCATCAGGTAATTAATACTTAAATCTGCCTGGATCAGCTTTACACCTTAAATAGAAGTGTGTTCTGGTTTGCATCCTGTTAGACTTCATATTTGCCTAGAATTGCTGGTGGTTCAAGTGATTTTGAAGCACATCTCTTTGCTGTGCATTTCAATACTGGCTTTATTTTTTGGCCTGTACACTGCAGAGACTCTATGGTTCTAAATGTTCTCTGTATTGTTCCAGTGGTTGGTGTTTTTCTGGGATAGAACAACAAATGTGCTCTAAAAATACCCTGAAGTGGCCTGCGCTTAGCTCATGCTTGATCCATCACTAACTTTGACGGGGAGACAATCTGTGAAACTGCACTAAGGTACCGAGAATGTGTGTCTTGTGGAATTGTCTGGAGAGCATCAGTGGCTGGAACAAAAGGTCTAGGGGAGGCAAGGTCAAGCTGTAGGGTTTGGAAAGCTGTGATGTCTGGCCTTCGAACAGGCTATTTTGCCTGATGAAAGGACACGCGTTACAGGCTTTTCAATTCAACTACAGGCTTCAGTCTCAGGCTGCGATGTGTTTGCTGAATCAAAACCCATTGGAGGCTAACAATCTTAATTGGGAGATTGACCCTGTGTTATAACTAGAGAGAGAGAGAAGGGGGCACTTGAGAAGCATTAAGAAATATTGAGAAAAGGTAGGGAAATGGGATTAGAAAGAGAGAGCTGCCTTGAGTCAATAACAAGGTGGAACAGGCCTGATGGGTTGAAATGGTGTACTCCTGTTTTTGAAGTGACCGTTCATATAAAAATAGCTGAAAGTGAGTTGTGCTCGGCTTCTCATTTTCTTTCCCAGGACCTCAAATCTGTGGAGCTCATTTCCTTCTCCCAGCCTTTCCTTCCTCCTACCATCTACAGGCGTCTGAAACCCAAGCTCAGCATCATCTGACCACTTCTTGGTGTCTCAGTTTCAAACTCTGTGCTTTGCACCAATGGGTTACTGTGTGTATTAAATTACGCACATTAGAATGATAGCGGGTGGGGGGAATGGAAATTTCAAAGGTGCCAAAATAAACTATGAACTGTTACTAAGCCTTCCCGAATTACTTACTGGTTGTCTGTATTCTTCAATAGGAAAGAGGTGAAAAGTTTTGACAGTGATTAACAACATATCCTTCTGCTCTGGGAAGGGAAAAGCTACAATTCTATCAGAGATTTTCAGGGTTAATGTGCTTAAACTCTGACGTAACGCTCCGATCCTGTGATGAGCCCACCTATTGTTGACCACCTGAATCGATTTGGAAATTGCTAAGGGAAATATAAGCTGCCGTTCTGAAGCTCCTTATGGCAGTGCAAAGAGCTTGAGGGAACCTGGAAGCAATTGTTAGCTTGGCTCTTTTGGTAGCACTCTTGCATCTAAACCAGAAGGTTGTGGCTTCAACCATGTTGGGACTTTGAACACGGATAGTCCAGGCTGATGATCCAGTGCAGTGATTGGGGGGGGTAACACTGGATCACTGGAAGTGACGTACTTTGGATAAGACTGAGGTCCTGTCTGCCTGCTCAGGTGCGTGCTGAAAGATCCCAGGCACTATTCGAAAAGAGAAGGGAGTTTTTCTCTCCTGGTGTCCAAGCCAACAATCCTCCAGATAAAATTGTTCACTCACTTCAGGGTTGTATGTGGGTCATTGCTATGTGAAAATTGGCTGTAGCATTGGCCTACATATCAAATGTATATATAAAATCTCCTTGTTTAGCCAACAAAATGAATCTTTCTCGATTGAATATTTCTTGATTTATGGCATAAATCAACGCTATTGTGTTAGTTTGTTGGCCAACCAAAACGATTGGCCCTCCACTGCTTTCCAGTAAATCCTGTCAAGTGCTCCTAATGTGGAAAGCGCTATATCAAACACAAGCAGTATTGTTGGTAATGAGATTTGTCCAATCAGTTTGGCAGAGACTTACAATGTTAAGCATCAACTTCTTTTATACTTTTATGCAACACGGACAGTGAAACCCATAAAAGGTGCCTGGTGTTTATTTTTCCCTGACATGTACTGCAATATTTTGTTTGCAATGAAACCTTTTTCCTTGTTGCAAGGTTGCCAAAAATAACCATAACGCTGCAAGACCCAACTCTCAGCCAGCAAACTCAGGAATTTCCTTGGGATGTGGGATGTGAAGTTTCCATCCGTATTGTGAAACCAATAGTTCATTATTGTAGGGTTTCTTTTGCGGCCCCTGGAATTGTGGTCTCTGACAGAACGCTAACTGGGGTTTAGTCTCCGGCTGGTGAAATTGAACACAATGCTGTTCTTGAGAATGCGATCTTGGGAAAGAATGAAAATGGTCTATTTATAATTGTGGGTGAAAAGGGCCTGGAAATATTAAATATCAGCTTCCCTAATCATGTCAGTCTTACTATGGATTTTGCCCATAAAATGCAGTAGATTCTGTGAAGCGCTTTGAGGTGCCTCCACGACGTGATAACGCACTGTATCAAATGCAAGGATTATTATTATATTATTATGGGGGAGAAAGGGGGAAGGTTGAAGTAAACATTAGCAGTAATCTCCAGTCATTCCCTACAGAAATCAACAGGTTTTGTAGCTGACGTTTTCTACCATCACTCAAGAAGTCCTCCCGGAGTGAAAGGCAACTGTGTATGTTGTATTGTGTAAATAACCCAACAGCAAGGAGTGAGCTGGACAAAATGACAAAAGCCACTCTGTGTAAGATACGACACCCAGTGTCACCAAACATGACTCTCCCCAAATGTCAGACAAACGACTGGATTAGAGCTGCGTTCAAGTATGTTAACAATGTTCAGAAATTCTCGGTGAAACCTCGAATAAGAATTTCCCACCCGCATGACATACAGCACTGTTGCTGCAAAATTTATGCCCTCTGAGCTGTAATACTTAGCATCCTTATATGGCGTGGAGCAAAAATGTGGCTGAAAGGACAGTCGCAAGGTATATATTATGATCAAGGTTCGAGACATAAATCTCCACTGATTACCGCCGTGAATGCTTTAGCTTGCCAGTAGATCTGGATATGAATCCATTTGCTGGGGCGTATTTTTTGCGAACTTGGGGCTTTTATGGCAACTACTAAACGTTACTGTTAAAGCAGTAAATCTAGGAAAATAAGGTGGTTCAGCTCATAATCAAAGCTATGCGCTTCCCATCAGCTTTAACAGGTCTCTGAAATCTATAGGTAGCGATAGACAGACTGGATCCACTAATGACCACTTGTGTTGAACCATAAATAAGTGCCGATGAACAGCATTCTGCTCTGCCCGTGAAATTGTGCACCAGCAGAACTGCTGTCCCATCCCAGCACCAACACTGCCAAGCCATGAGTGGCCAAGGCAGGGTTTTGTATATTTCATGCATGTATTTCACAAAATTGGTTCGGATGAAGAAGGCCTTTTGGCCTATCTGATCTCATCCTCACCCATCGTCCCATCACAGCATCAAGCTGTTTTTTAAATGAGTCCTACCTTGTTTCCTGGCCTCTACCAACAACTTGTTCCAGTGGTTAACTACCCTCTGGGTGAAGAAAGCCTGCCTGGTCTGCCCTGAAATTGTCCTGTTTACAACTCAAAGCTGTGTGCTCTTGTTCCACTTAAATGTAATTAGCTGTTGTCTCAGTGGATCCAAAATTATTACTCTGGGTTTACTCTCTCAACCTCATTTTAAAATGATATACGCCTCTATAAGATCTCCTCTATAAGATGTCTTTTTTTCAAGACTGAAGAGTCCTAGCTTGTTTAATCTTTGCTCATAGCTCATTCCTCTAACACTAGGTTGAAAGAAAACATGATGCATGGATTAGAGAGAATGGAACAGATGGGGTATAGGAAGGGATGGGTGTGTTGGGGCTTGTGTGGAGTATAAACAGTGACATGGACTAGTTGGGCCAAGTGACTTGTTTAACCAAGTGTTGTGTAACTCTGTGCCTAGCCATCGAGCTGTGCGTCTGCAAAATGAAGATAGAATCTATCACTTTGTGGTCGGGAGCAAATTCATAAAGGGGGTGGGAAATAAAACTGCTTTTGTTGCTGCAAGTTGCAGTGAGGGTCATGTTTTTTGGTGGGACAGCAGTTTGTGCGTTTACACTGGCAGCCAGCGCTCCCACCGCCTACCAGGAGCCAGACAAATGTCTCTAAGCTTGGCTCGTGCACAGGATTGCGTCTTCACCCAGTTCACAACCCGACCGGCTAATTCGCTTTACCTCCATCCCGGCCTCCGGTCGTAGGCTCTGCGCCCTCTACTGTTTAATCTTCCTGTTTTCGACTACATTTTGTTTGTGTTCCTCTTGTTCCTGCTATTCTCGTCTAGAATTTCCCATTGATGAGGTAGCTGTTCGATTCCCCCCTCCCGTCAGCCTCTGTTCCAAGAAGCTTCGAGCGGGTCAACAATATGAGGTTTCCCCCAAAAGAAATTTCCTGTCAAGGATTCCAGCTTCAGTCATCATGACCGAACCTTATTTTCAAAATGATCTTAACTTTTTCAGACAGGACTTTTTCATCTGAATATATTCATATTTTAATATCTCTGTGAAAGCAGGTGCATGTGAACAGGGTCATTATTCAGGAAGTATTTTCACTGCATCTTTGACATTAACCACTTTGTAATAAAATGCGCACACTCTCTCCCTGGACGAACACGCCCTGTTTATCTAATTTCATAGATTATTAGCCGCAGTTTGACCAGAGCCAAGGCTTGACAATCCCAGAGCGTGCCTTGGGGGTAACAACCAGAGTCGAACCAGCTAGAGCTTCCCAATGAGAGCAAGTGGAGACAGTCATAAAGATGCACAGAAAATTATGACATCCTTTTGAAAGAGCTAAATACTGATCATCTCCTTTCCTATATGAAAGATCTAGTTTTGTTTTATTTGATAAAAGTGTATCTCAGTATATTCTGTGAAGTGCTTTTGGGACGTCTCAACAACGTGATAAGGTTCCATATTGAATGCTAGGATTATTCTTATATTTGGTGTGTGTGCATGTGTTACTAACCACAGCAAAATAAATCTTCAGCATTTATCCACACATTCTGATTATCTCTCTCCCTCTTTAGTACAATACCTTTACTTACTGCACATATCAGTCTGGGTCTAATCTGTCAGGAAGAATAGCTTTGCTGCACAGAGAGATGCTTTTTGCAGTCTATCAGAAAGTGCTTTTAATTAACCGCGTATCGAGAAATCCATGTCACATCTTGTCTGGGAAGCTTAACAATCTCTTATTAAAGGCACATGAGCCTGCGTTAACAACCTTTAGTGTCGAGTTCAATAGTTCAGTTAACTATTTCTGTACTTTTTTTTTAGGTCCATGTTATTTTAAACCTGAATAAACTCTTGGCAAAGTAGATGCCTAAATGTAACAAGATTCCTCTGTTGCTGCTTATAACTGGAGTTGTACTATCCAGTTAAACCCTCTAATTTAATTTATCTATTTTGTACAAATATTTGGGTAATTGCGTTTGGTTCGAAAGCTTTAGTGGTAGTCCATTCTATTAAAGGTTACAGAGAGAATGTTTTTTTTGTTAAAATTCAAGCCCACATTGCTTATACCCTGAAATGCTCAAAGCGGTGCTATTACTGGGAATGTTTGCAGGCACTAATAAGGGATGAAATGCCTCTTACTGTTAAGTGTGGAGAAAGACAAACCAGGGAAAAAGGGAATTCCTCATCTTTATTCGCGTTGAAATATAATGTTTTTAATCTGCAACTTCTGCCGTACGTTTTAAACGGACAATATCTTTCAGTAGCGTTGCAAATTGACGGTTCGTGGTTCTCGCATTGACCAGATTTACCTCCCACCCCGTCCCCTCCCCTTAAAACAACAATTATATTTATATAACACCTTTCACGCCAGGAGCACGTCATCTCAAAGTCTCTGCAAAGCCTTGAGGAAAGGGATTGTGATCTGCTTCGACTCGTTTGCGATAACATGCTCAAATGAAGGATTTATTTTTGGAGCTCAACAAAATAAAGCTTTTATTCACAAAGCCCGTCTTTTATACAAGGAATGAGGAAATGAAACTGACTCCGAGGTAAAAGAAGGTGTGAGATACTCTTTGCTGGCAGTTGGGTCGATTTTACAAAGAGCTAACACTTTAATAGATAATTTCTAATAAACACATTGACTTCTCAGTGACTGATTCATGTACTATCTTGCTATGGCTATAAGGGAAGGAGATTCTCAACAATGTCTCCCTATTTTTATCTTTAGTACGTTCTTTTGTTCTACTGTTTTGGTGCATATAAGTGTTGCTTAGGGTTTAGTTTTACAATCTCAGTTCAAATTGTGTAAACCCTCTATGAGGTCCCATTGAGAGCTGTCTTCTTTCAGGATGACAAATGTTCACCTCTGTAATGTACATTCGATGTTAGAAACATTCAAAATTAAATACAATTTACATTTAAATTGCGCCTTTCTTGTCAAGAGGATATCTGAAAGCGTATTCACATGCTGCACATTGTAAGTGACCTTGAAGATCTATTTTATCAGATACACTCCATTCCAAGTTACTCCAGAACTGCTTAAGATTGCTCCCTCCATTTCACCTAGCACATGATAAACCGTCAAAAATCGTCTTTCGTTAAGATGGTTCCGTTTGATTTCCTTTTCTTAGTGTCTCTTTTGCGCTTTTATATCGGTTTTGTTTCTGGTTGAATCAACCCAACCACCAGCAAAGAGTATCTTGCACTTTCTTTCTTCTCGGAGGCCGTTTCGCCCAGACAAAAAAACAGTCAATTCAATTGACAGTATATTCTGTGAAGCGCTTTGAGACGTTCCATTGACGTGATAAGGCGCTGTATCAAATGCAAGGATTATTATTATTATCGTTCAACATTTCTGATAAACAACAGCAGTTGGAGTGTTCTATATTTTTTTAAACAAGTTTTTGAAATGATAACAGAATTGCTTGGCAAGGAGCCATTAGCTCTTGGGCAATTGCACCTAGGATGGGAGGTAAAGAATCAGCAGAGAAAACACAGATCATGTTTTGATAGTTCGAAGTAGCGGCGGGCTTGACAAATTTATTATATTTTCCTGCAGCTTTTTAAAAAATATATAATTGGTATTTAATTGCAGAAAATGACGCACCAAATTCACAGTCAAAACATTACAGCGCGGACACACAGGCTGTGTCAGGCAATGCAAACACTTTTTTTTGCCAGTCCGTGACAAATTGAGACAGAATCTGATGGTTCTCACTTTCAGTAAGCATGATAATGATGATGATGATGATGATGATGAAGAAAGCCTTGGCCAAACAACTTAAACATTCTACTCAGCGCTCACTGCAACATTCAGTGTGAAATCCACCTATTCTTTCCAAGCGGTGAGTGAAAGAAACTCTCTGTAGGTTTGTTTGCAAATCTGAGGGGAGTTTTGACAAAGTGGTTGGAGAGGAATTATTACTGCAGGTTTTGTGATTTGATACCTAGATGTGTATCCAGTTAAATCAATACCAAAACAAAATGAAGAGTGAAGTTGGATTCTTTCTTACACGTTTGAAATGACCGTCCAAAACTGATGGCTGAAGCAGAATCCATATAGTCCTTTTTTTAATTTAAAAAAGAAATTGGACAAACATTTGTAAAAGGAAAATATAATGGGGGTGGGTGGACGGGCAGTGGTGGTGGTGTAATGAAAGGGCAAGTGGATAGGTCTTTCAAGAACCAGTACGGGCACGATGGGCTTTGAGACATCCACCTGATATGAAAGAAGCTACATAAATGTAAATTGTATTGTGAAATTCTATGATTGGAAATTCACATTGTGTTTGCAGGATGGACTTGGTGTAATACAGTGTTACATGAGGCAATGTTGTGCCACAGGTAGGTGTACCCAAGTCAGTGTTTTTTATGGTTCTGTTCCATGGCACTGAGTCCCCGATAAGAGGAAACTGTTCGGCTTATAAATAAGCCTGTGTTTGTTCAGCTGCAATGCGCCCCATGTAACCCAAGGTGACCCTGTACATTTGCTCTGTCATCTGTCCCATTAATCACTCATTAATGACCCATTGTCACAGAACACAAGCCTCCTAATGTGCTAATATGGACTACCATCTTCCTTCAATGGCTTCTATGGTTCTGTCCATTATAATCTGCAGAACCCACCTCTTTCAGTATTTCTTCCACCAAACTGGGACCTCTTCAGTCCTTCTAGAACACAACTCTATTGAACTCCCCCTTGAGAGAATCCTCAACTAATTTGCTCGGAAACAGCGCTCTCTCGTGTTATATTCTGTTCAGCTGAAAGCATCTTCATTTTTCCAAAGGGGAAGAGAAATTCCAATTAGGATATGCAAAATCCAATCCCCCCACCACCAAACCTGCGTCAAATCCTTTCTCCCAAGAAACACAATGTTAAAAATACAGAAACAGGCCATTCATTAAACCCATCAGGTCTGCTCTGGCATTTATTGGCCACATGAGCCGTTTAGTCTAAACCTACCCTCAACCGCAACATAAGAGTGGACAATTTCAGCCTTAATTTTGCACATCGTTACAAACGCAACACAAAAAATTTCTGTCGTTCAGTAAACTGCAATGGTTGTCCTCAGCACAATTACACTGTGTTCAACGCAAAAGTCAACTTGTCTGTGTTTATTTAACCATTTCCCAGAATCAAAATCTAACCTTCAGAGGAAAGAGAGAGAAAAAAAAAAGCAATGTTGAGGTTTGGATAACCAGCAAAGTCAACAATTTTTTTTTTAAGTGTGTTTCTCTTTTGTAAATATTGCCTCTGGCTCGTCACAGAAAACTTTGCCCAAAACAGACGGGTTACGGAACCGGCAGCTGAGAGTTGCTCAAATGCGTCAGAGGGGAGCTGCGCTGTTTTCTCTCGCATGTTGACATGATCGGTGCCTGGGCTGCTTTCTGTAGTGCATATCGTGCAGTGGGAAATGGAGCAAAATACAACGTCGTGGGATCAGATATCAGGCAGCGAGATGGAGATGGTGCTTTCAGTGTTTGGTTCTTTTCAAAAACAGAAAAGCTCTTGACTGGCCGTTTATTGTGTTGAAATCATGAGTCTTCTTAGCTAAGAATTAAAAATATCTTCCCAGTCAAAATGGTGTCAGCCTGACTCAGTGGGTAGCGCTAATGCCTCTGGGGCAGAAGGTTGTGGGTTCGAGCCCCCAAAGTATAGGTTGACACTCTAGTGTTGGCGGAGCATCCCTTCGGATGAGACGTTAAACTGAGGTCCTGTCTGCCTGTTTGGGTGGTCGTTAAAGATTCCCACCTTACTATTCGAAAAGAGAAGGGAGTTTCTCCTGGTCTCCTGGTCAACAATACCCCGGATAAACATTGGTCACTCACTTCATGGCTGTTTGCGGGGTGACATTGATGTGTGCAAATTGGCTGCCTAGAAAAAAAGTCACTACTCTTAACAGTAAATTCCTGTGAAGCACTTTGAGATGACTCGATGACATAATAAGGTGGCATTAAAACGCAAGGATCATTCTTAAATCTACCCATTTACAGATATATAGAGAAGGAGAGAGAGAGAGACGACCAGAAGGGGGTTTGCCTTTAGCTGTGGCCTGGTGCTACTCACTTTCTTGGCAGCGAGTGCAATTTCACAGCTGCAACGCTGACAAACAAAGAACACATGGAACAGATGCGTTTCAGTGTAAACTCCAATAAAAATGTGCTTCAAGATCAAGCGAGTGGAAAATAAAGGGTGAAATTGAAACACAATTTGAAAGAAACCAGAACTTTGAGGCTCAATGCAAACTTTTCAATAAATACTATGGAGCAAGGTTTACTTGACTGTAAAGTTCAGGCCAGCTTAATGCTATCAAATCCCTTATCAATAAGCAGGTCCCTTGTCATGCTTCATAACACTGGGTGTTTGCCTGACCTGATGGATGCCTACCTTGATGCGTGAATGACTCAATAATAAAAGGCAGACGTGAGGGAAATGTACATTTTCTTAACATATTGCTTTGTTAGCTTTATGACTAGTAAATTATACAGTACAAAACATTTTGAACTTTGTATTCCAAATGGTTTTGATTTACCCACTGTCTCATTGTATTACAAGAACCTTGCAACACACCAGTATTAGCTTCTAATTGGCCCTCACGTTAACTGCCTGTTTTCTTTTAGCCTTCCGAGCAAATATTCCACTCATTTATGCCTCGGAACAGTTTGAAATGATATCCGTGAGCCTGCTTATAAAAGGGGCGCTGACAAACTGAGGCTCGTTCATCTCTTCCAGTCCGATAATCGAGCCGAGATCTTGCGTGTTGCCTGAGGAACAAAAAAATAATAATGTCGTCACTCAATCCACGACTGTTTGTGGGGACGCTGCTGTGCGCAATTGGCTGCTGCGTTTTGCCCATAAAATATACAGTCACTCCACTTTACAGTATATTCTGTGAAGCGCTTTGAGACGTCTCAACAACGTGATGAGGCGCTGTATGAAACACAGGGATTATTATTAATATTAAAGTCTGACGATCGGACCCACGAGGCAACTGAGCAACAACTTAGCACCTTTCACAACAGGAGCACGTCTTAAAGTGCTTCATGCAGCTAAACTGAGTACCTGAGAAGAGTGGGGGGGCTTGGGGGTGCTCGAAGGTGACTCAAGCAGAATAGAAAAGATGAGGCTGGAGGTGGGCTTTAAATGTTGGGGAGGATGGGAGGCAGGCAGAGGCCAGGCTGGAGAGTGGGCACAGAATAACAGAACGTTTCACAACTTGCTATATGGCAGCTTGCAGTGAATCAAGTGTAAAATGAGAGGCTACTGTAACCCATTGTTTATTATACATTCGAGAACATGTTTGAAAGGCCAGCTATCTATGTCGAAATACAAGTATAATGTTTTCCTACGAATGAGAGCCTCCAAAGCGGTCGCGTAAATTACTGAATGTAGCAACTGAGTGCGTGCTTGACATGGGGCTGACGCTTCTGGTATACAAAAGCACTTGTGCACAAGTGCTGAGCTTAAGGACTTGTGTGAGAATGTTTGGGCAATGGGGATGGGGGGGTTCGCCTTTTTGGAAGAGGGATGACATGTGAGCCAGCAGATCTGGAGAGCAAAGCGAAACAATGAGAGAAGTGATAATAAATAAGAAAGACGGATGATCCTCCTGCTGTTTGGGATTGTGGAGCTCGGCTGTTCGAAACGCCACATAGTCGTGTTCTGGTCTCTGGCACGGTTTGCACTGCTCTAGGCCCTGTGTCCCCATCTTTTTCTCTCATGTTTTGCACTGCACTGAAGTGCATCAGGGGCCTGCGATTGATTGATGTGAGTGAGCGCACTTCACTGCGAGCATTCAGAGTGGGGAAGTGTGTCAAGTATGCTAAGCGGTGGTTCGGAGAAGGAACTTTTAATGAGTTTCAAATCAGTTTTGCTCCCAGGCTGAGTTTAGTTTTGTGAGACCGCCAGAATTCTCCCCAGACAGTTCAGCAGCACAAGATATTTCTTGTTGTTTATTCAGCGGCAATGGTTTTTAAATAACTGACATTATCTATTTATCTATCTATCAATCTATCTATCAAATGCTCTGGCAATCTACCCTGCATGAGCTATGCTATCTAAATGCAAGTAAATGTGAACTGTTGTTGTTGGTATCTGCATCAGCTCGCCTACAAAAATATTCAGTCATTACACTCTGCGGTACATCTGGTAAAGCGCTTTGAGATGTCCTCCCAACTTGGAAGACGCTATATCAAATGGAAGGATTATTATTATTGTGGCCCTTGATTAAAAAGTTAGTAGTGTTTAGCATTAATGTTAACACAAAGCTCCCCAGTATCCACAACGTATCCCTTACTGTACGGAAGGTTGCACTGGAAGTTGGTCTGTGGCTCCGAAGTTCACTACTTTCAAAAGGAGAGAAGGTTTTTTTTTGCTGCATAATCAAAACAAACTGTAACCACCCTTTAGAAGCACTTAGAAATGCCCAAGGCCCTTTATTTCTATCAAAGAGCAAAGTCAGATTCTGCCGATTGTATCTGAGCAGGTAATGAAACAGTTGAAAGTAACAAAGGGAACTTTCATTCTGACCTGGAAAGTTTTGCCAGCTGTATCATACGTTCATATTGAAGATACACATCTATGGCAGAAAGTTGTCAGAGCACTGAAGCTACAAACTGTTGATTGTTCGGGGGGGGGGGGGGAGGAAAAAATGTCCAGAGGGAAGGTTCAAACATTTTTTTTTGACTGTACAGGGGCAGATGTGTTGTTAAGTCTAACTTCGGTTTGATTTCCTTTTGCATTATAATGTTTACATTCCACACATAAAGAAGTCCATAGATTTCTCGAGCTCAGATGAAAATCGCTCTCGTTTCTTTCACAGTGCCCGGGCACATACAAAGATTTAAATAGGGAAAATATGTCTTTTTTTTAAAAGCCCCCCCCCCCCCCCAAAAAAAAATTACTAATTGCGCTCCACCAATTTCAGATGTACTTTGGGTTTAGTTTGTTGGGGTTGCTCAAATACTGAAGTGGAATACTTTATTTAAGTAACAATAACAACCGGTACTTTTGTCAGTTGTTCCACACACCCAACGCTTGTCAATTCTTTCGTCACCTCCCGCCTCAACTATTCCAATGCCCTCCTCGGGCACTAATATGAATGCAAGTTGTTGTTGTCAGAATTTCTACCTGAACTCGTGGTTGACAATCCCCCAGATAAAATCGGTCATTCACTTCATGGCTCTTTTTGAGTGTTGCCGTGGGATCTTTCATGTCCACCTGGACAGACAGATTTCATCTGAGGGACAGGATTTCCGACAAGGCAGAGGTTCCCCAGCAGTGACTGGAATATCAGCCTAGACTGTGTGAGCTCAATTTCCCAAAGTAGAGCTTTATAGTGGAACCGGTTAACTCGCGAAGGATGTGATAGAGTACTCTATGACAGATCAGTCAGTCAGTGTGGTTCTCAACCTCGGTTTGTTAACATTGTAGGTAATTCTTTCCAGATACAACAAGTCAATGAATCTAGTTGAATTTGAGTAACAAAATTCCCTGTAAATTTCCTTGAATGTAAATAGGAGGCAACTCATCTCATGGACATGTTTTGCTCTTTTTATACTACCTGGCAGATGCTGTGATGTTGTGAGATGCCATTCACAGCCTCTGTACTGCTGTGGTATGTCATATCTTAAATTGTACCCATTTTGCTCCCCCTGAAATTGGGGTCCTTCACCCTATCTGATCTTATCCTTCCAGAATACCAACCCTTCCATCACAGAATCGAGTTAGTTCTTCAAAAGCTTCACCCACAAAATACACAGTCAATTCACTTTACAGTATATCCTGTCAAGCACTTCGAAACGTCTCAACAACATGATGTGGTGCTATATCAAATGCAAGGATTATTATTATTATATTATTATTATAGTACAGTGTCCTGGCCTCAACCACCCCTTCCTGGTAACATAGCCCAACTATTGATTACCCTCCCTGTAGAGAAATACTTCCCGGTTTCAGTCTGAAACTTGCTCCCCACACTCCCTGAGCCTATGACCTCTTGTTCCATATCAAAAATCTTCTAATTTGAAGCATTTGAGCTTTTATTAATTGGCAAAGAAATCTTTTCAGGGGGAGGGAGGGGGGAAATAGTTTAACAAAAGTTATTTCAATGATGGCTATCAGATTGTAAACTGGCACTAAATGAAATATTTTACGATGAGTTGTATTGTATTATCCTTTAAGGAAATGATTGCAAATCCATGGTAATATATTCTCTGTGAAGCTCCCAGGCACAGTCGGGAACCAGGAAGACTTTAAATTGAGTTTCCTTCAATGGTTCTGTCAAGTTCTATTTTTTTCTTAAAAAAAACCCTTTTTGTACTGCAAGAATTTCTTTTGAAGCTGGATAAGTCAAGAAAAGGTCAGAGATTCGGGTTTTGAAATTGCAGATAGTGCAAACTGGCAGCAATTGTGCACCAAAATGAAATTCAGGGAAATTGCAATTAATAGCATTTGAGAGAGAGAAGGGAATATAATACAAATTTTGATTTATATATCTAAATAGACTGTGTGGGCTCAATTTCATAATATTATAAAGATTCAATGTTTTTNAGTTCATAATTCCTTCATGTAATAGTTCTAGTCCAAATATAAGTGATGTTTCAAATGGTGGATATAACTGTCAACGGTATTTCACGGCTTCCCTCTGCATTGAAGGAAACTCAATGGCCTTTCCCATCGGAAGGATATGCCAAGGCAATGGATAGTCCGAGGGTTTGCACCCAAGCTGGGGGTGTGGTGTGGAGGATGAGGGAGGGAAAAGATGTCCAAAAGTGCGGCCAAAGCGGAAGGTCTTGAGGTGGAACCTGGAAGGAGTAGTATGGGAGGGAGTAAGGAGCAGCTGGAGATGCGTGGAGTATGGCTGGTTGCGCTGAATGGTCTGTTCGTCTGCTGTACAGTAAGCAAATCCATGTTAAGTTTGTGATCAAATGCACTTATTTGACCGTAGAATCTGTATTTTTGCCTCTACCTCACTCCCAATGCAGCCGCAACCCTTTATTCATGCCAACGTCACCTCCGAACTTGAATTCCCAAATGCTCATGCCCTCTGGTATGTCACCCAGTTACCACAGAACCTGGGAAAGAAGACTTGCCAATTGTGAATATAGAATCTTTTCAGTCAGTCCTCTAACCCCTGCAACCAATCTAAAATAGTCTACTTTGCATTTGGCTTTGACAGGCACGTTTACTGCACTCCTTGATAGAGAGCGAGTTGTATTATTTTGAAATGGATGATTTTCTAAACCAAATTGAATTTGACTGCACAACTTTTTCAGGAACTAAGCATTGTAATCAAGTAATTTACATGGGGTGTGTGGGGGGGGGAGGGAAGCAAAATTGTTGAATTTCCGGTTCTGGAAAGAATGAACCCATTTACAAATGGGCCACTTTAACATGGTCTCATTTCATTTCTTCCCCAAAGTTGCAGTGAGAAACGATGAATGGTTTAGTAAAAAGTGTGGCTGGCAGACAGAGCGTTGTTGCCAGTGGGGTTACTGATGAATAGTTCTCCGCTCATCTTTGCACAGAACAGACTTTCAACCATGGCCATCTCTGCAATAGTGGCTGCTTGAGACTGTGGCCCGATATCACATTGGAATCTGAATGCACTGGTGGAGAAACACACTAAAAGCATGCTATTACATTCTGCCAGCATTATCCTGACTCGTAGCTGTGGAACAAGGCCTTGAAAAGGCAGAGCCATTGACTCAATGCATCCCTTTCAATGCAAGTGTGCCAAAGCCCTGTTATAAATGATCTGGCAGCAGTTAATGAAAAAGGAGTTACCTCAATTACCTTTTTAATGGGATATGTAATCCTGCTCAGTTCATTAGCCTCCTAATAGTGGATTGGGTTAGATGGCATTTCTGTGTTTGCTGTCTCCTTTGAGTAAATGCATTCACGGCGGGGAGTAGTGTTATTTTTAAACCAATCTGTTAGAGAGAGAGCGAGAGAGAGAGAGAGAGAGAGGGATGAAAAAGGCAGCAGGAACAATATGAGAAGCCTTATTCACAGAAAAGCTTCTAAGTGAGGAAGTGCACTAACACGCGGACCACCATGAGGGGCATCTCTGGAATGAAGAAACTAAAGTTCCTCTGTCCTTGTGTCAAAACTTACAGCGTCAGTCACTTCCCAAGCTGGCTGGCTTTACTGCTGCTTTTCAGGCTTAGTGAGTCTTGACGCCTATCAATAGGGGGTTGGAAACAAACTGTTGTTGAGTACACAGCTGCACTGAGGCATTTCAAAGACCCCCCCCCCCCCCACCCCCTTCCCTCCTCCTCTCCTGTAATGTTTTTGTGAGTAATGGGGTGGGTGGGGGGTGGAGGCAAGTTAAAATAGCAAAGTTCATTGCCCCCCCCCACCCTCGCCCTCGCCTGAAACAGCCACACTTTGCTGGGAGGTCCCTGGTTCAGGCTGCTCTCAATGGTCTCATTGCAAAACAGTGGTAGAGATGGTGGAATTAATTTCACAAGCCACGGGCTACAATTGTGGGGGATTTGGGGGGGCGCAGGATGGACCAGAGACAGGGACTTGAGGGATCAGGTTTGAGTTTGGTTGGGCTGCTCATTTAAGCCAGTAAGAATAAAAATCTGTACATTTGGTATCGCGCCTTTCGGGTCAGGAGGATATTCCAAAGCGCTTCACGGGATTCACTGTAAAGTGTAGTGACTTTGTATTTCCAGGCGAACCCAGCAGCCAATTTGCGCGCAGCAATGTCCCACAAATAGCCGTGAAGTGAATGGTCAATTTTATTTTGGGGGATTGTTTAACGTTTCATCCAAAAGGACAGCACCTCCAACAATACAGCGCTGGAGTGGAATGTCAGCCTAGACAGCTAGCTCAAAGTCCTGACGTGGGGCTTGAACCCACAACCTTCTGTCTTTGGGTTAGAGAGCTAGGAACTGAACCAGACTGACTCCCTAGCATCTTGCACGTCAGGATGTCTCAAAGCACTTCACAGGATTAACTGTAAAGTGTGGTGGCTGTGTCGCTGGACTTTGTGGACAAGTTAGCCAAGAAGCAAGTAATCGGTATTGGGGAGAAAGGAGCACCAATTACTGTCATTAATCACACACTGGGTTATTGCCTGCATTCATGATGATCTCGCACAATATATAATCACCAAGGTACCAAACTACAATTTCCTCTGCTGACATGTACTTTTCCTCCTTGATCATCAGTTCCTCTTATTATTCTTGGCCTGACTCTGGGAACGTAGGCACAGAGCTCAGTGTTAACTCTTATGAGCGAGCGCAAGGAGTGAAATTAACAGGGTTTCAAAATACCGAAAAGATGACCAAAGACAGGGGCAAAGAGGAGGGTCTTGAAACGAGCCTTGAAGGAGACGAGGTAGGGGTGAGAAGGAAGAATGAAATCCCAAGAGAGTGCGGGCAGAAAGGCCAAAGGCCCGATCGCTAATGGTGGAATGGGTAGAGCAGGGGACATGGATCAAGCCAGTGCCTGCCGAGCTCCTCTGGCAACTCAGTGCAACCTCCCACCCCACCAACTCCCCCCACCAACTCCCCCCACCCAGCATTGCACTGGAGTGTCAGCCAGGAGTAAGGACAAATCCTATGATGTGTTTGAAAGCTGCAGTCAATCGTAACTTAAGGGTTAAGCGAAAATGTGATAACAGGACAAGTAAGCAGTTAAAACGGGGTCATGCGTGCTTTTACAGTGCAGTAGGCACAAAGGCATGATGCCAGACATGGTTCGATGCAAATACAAAGCGTGTGCCCATGCAATCGCTGAAACTAAAGTGGACCTCGTGCAGCTCACAAGTTAACTGGTCAATTTGATGGATGAATGATTAGCCAAAGGGAAGGAGAGAGAAGGCAAGAAGGAGGTGTCTGTAAGTCTATCCAAAGTATTGGGATGGATGACCAATAATTGGAGATTCAGTTTCAGGTTTTAAGATGCTGGGGTCATCGTGCACTAAACAGTTAAAGTTCCCAGAAGCAGATAGGTTTTACACTGGAGCATTGTGCATTGTTTGGTAATCCCTAAACATCATCATGATCTAATTCCTGAGGAAATGAGCTTCCATCGAGAGCTGGATGCTGCGCTGGCCGGGATTCCATGTGATTGTTCTTTGTTTTGGCTTCGAAGAGAAGAGTTCTAGAGATGGCCCGTTTCTGGTTGTTATTGTTGTACGAACGCTGTCATGGAATATGTTTTCGATTTGAACCGTGCTGCTTAAAATCTGACTAGCGCCTTGGGATGGATATCTTCCCGACTTGAAAAGCACCACACAAACGTAATTTGTTGTTTGTTGTTGCCTAGCAGTGTACAGTCACTCCAGTGCACCAAAGAGTCTGCCAAGCACTTTGAGATGTTTCCAAGTTGCAGGCGCTATGTCAAGTGAAGGATTCTTGTTGTAAACTGAGATTATTAGTCTGAGGGAGAGATAACCAAGAAAAGATTAGCTTTGTGTCCAGGTATTGAAATGTTCTTACGAGCAGCATTTGCTCTCATTTTTATTGTATTTCCACAAACTGGCTGTAAAGTGCTTCAGGTGGTTTATGCACTGGTTATTACAAAATCTCACACTGTGCTTATGTTTCCTGTCCAGAGTAAGTCAGTAAGAAATTGCTACCGGTATAAAAGATGCTGAATGGAGCTTGTCCTGTTGAAAACGATTTCATTCACCTATAAAATACAATCAACTCCTGAGAACTCGTCACTCCAAGGGAAAAGGGCTCAGTGTTGAGTTATCCAGAGCAGCGAATTAAGCTTATGTATCAATACATAAATAAACAAGGCAGGGATATCGACAGCATGATGACTTAAGTGGTAGTGACAAGTTAAGGCAGGGGTCGAGTTATCAGGAGTTTACCGTACACAGTCACCACGCTCTACATACATCCTGCAAAGGGGCTTTGAGACACGGGAGGCGCAAGGATGATTAAATGATGATTATCCTTGATGATCAAATGCAAGGATGATTATTGCTACAAATGCAATTTAATCGGAGCATGCTATCGCATTCATACCCGGTCCTCCTGGGTTGCTGTCTTTTGCTCCCTGCAATAACCCGGTTGTCAGATTCTCCAGCAGAGGGGGAGGCAGGAGAAAGCTGCCGGTCACTCTAATCCTAACATCAATATGCAGTTTGGCAGTAGGGGGTGCTGCAGTGTGATCCTGCTCTGGTTCAGCAAGTCTCCTTATTGTATATCACCCCCCACCCCCCTCCACACACACACACACACACACCTCTCCGCTAAGCACTGTACCTGATTTTAACCCGATGAAGAACGGGGAAGGCAGTATTTGTAATGAATGCCAGCAGAGATTTGGGATTCGAACCCTGCTCTGGTCTGTACTGTGCCACACCATCCAACTATGGTAAAGAGTTGTCACTGCAGAGTGTGGCTGAATGTTAAAGGGCGTAATGCGATGTCAGGGTACAGAACATGAGCAGTGTCTTTTTTGGGTTTGAGACGCTAAACCGAGGTCCTGTCTGACTGCTCTCTAGGAGGCTATTTAATTACCCCACCCCCCCATCAGAAAAGATGGGAATATCTCCTGGTGTGCTTGTCGACAATCTTTCTCCCCGCCACTTCCACCCCCCACCCCTACCACGTATAAATAAAACATTCACCTCGTGTTTGCTGATGTCGTGTTCAGCCTCCAAAATCAGTCATCCCACTTCAGAGCAATTACTTGTGAAGTGCTTTAAGATGTTTTGATGTGATAAGGTGCTATAAAAATACAAGCCTTAAATGCTTCTAACACAGTTGTATCCAAGCCGCAGAAACTAAAAACATTCCAGCAACTCATTACATGAATCCAAATAACCAAACTCCTTATACGTACCTAAAAACAGATGGATTTTAGTGACATTTTCTGAAGGACAACGTGACACAGATGCAGTGCTAATAATAAACAATACTCCTTGCATTTGATGCAGCACCTTATCAGGTCGTCAGACTGTCTCAGTGCGCTTCACAGAATTTATTGTGAAGTGTAATGACTGTGTATTTTGTAGGCAGACGCAGCAACCAATTTGTGAACAGCGATGTACCAACAAACAGCCAGGAGGTGAATGACTCATTTTTTTTTATTTTGGGGGATTGTTGACCAGGACACCAGGAGAGAGAAACTCCCATGTCTTTTTTCAATAGCGCCACGGGATCTTTAACGTCCACCTGAACAGGCGGACGAGATTTCGCACGATTTCGAGCCTGCATAAACTTTAACTTTCCGTTTAATTTTGGGTGTGTTCCTTCTGCAGGCCTGCTGCCTGCAGGTTGTCAGATCCTCCTCGACTTGAATATCCCTGTTCGGGAAGTCTCGGGCAGTCTGCCTTGTTTTTGCACCAGCAGTTGTGGCCCACCCTGACTGAGACACATCTTTTAAAGTGGGATTACACCGGGATTAAGATCTCGAGTAGTTTTACATCACAAAGTTTGTGCCGTTGTAAAATTTATTGTGGTGCTGGGTTGGAGTGAGCTTTGTAAGGTATTAGACACGGTATTCTTACTCAGATTAGTTTACATTCAGCCTTTATTTGACTGTTGAGACAAATCATTATTGGTGCTGTTTGCGCGCAGAATAACAGCAATTTTATACTTTAATCATGGGGGCTGGGATAAATTTGTAACCGAGCCTGAGGAACCTCAGCCTGATGAGTAATAAAATATCCCCAAGCTCTACGCCAGCGCACACTGGAGGAAGGAAACTTAATGAAAGTCTTTCTGACAGAGTGGGCTTTGACTCTGCGGCAAATGCTGGATGAGAGAACAAGGAATGCTGCGGAGGCAGTGCAAAGTTTATGGATACATCGAGATTACGAAAGATCCTTAAATTGAACGGTCAAAACTCTGAGGTTTCAGATGCTGGATTGAGGATCGACCAGAAAACTGGAGTCTAATTGCCTGCATATGTTAGGGATCCAAATCCCATCACCGTATACTTACTTCTCTGGTTAAGATCAACCACCAGTCACTGTACTGTGACTATACTATGGCTACAGCAGGCATCAGAGTCATAGAAAGGGCACAGTGTCAGTTCACCCAGATGATAAGTGATGCGAAAGGTGCCGTATAAATATAATTGTGGGGCGAGGAGGAGCCAGGGGTTATTGTTGTAAGAATAGGCTCCATTTTCATAAGAGTTTTAGCCACCAATCTCCCCCACCACCCCCATAAATAAATGAGTCATTCACTTCTTTTTCATTGGACTTTGCCTTGCGCAAATTGGCTGTGTGTTCGCTTGCAAAATACGCAGTAACTGTAGTTTACAGCAATGACTTGCGAAGCTCGATGAGAGGTTTCGAGGTTGCGGGCGCTGTATCGGAAGTAAATATCTGTATCGAACGATGAACACCATCCTCAACATTTGCATGACATTAAAGGATGCAAAATTCACCAGTAAATATAACCGCATGCACGTTCGGGCACGTGATTTAAGAGAATAACAACAACACATTACATTGTATAACTTCTCTCACGTCTCCCAAGGCGCTGGAGTAGAGAAAAATACATTAATGCCTCACTTGGCACAAACCCCACTTAAATTCCCTCGCCGAGATTTGTTCCCAGCCTGGATTTGCTGGGCCACTCAGGGTCACTTTCAAATGGAGATAACACTGCAGTGTGTTGAAACCGTGTCGAAAGGAGTCAAGAGGAGCCAATACACTCACTTGCCTGATCAAAACCAATACCCTGTTCCCCTGTGACATTCCCAGCACATCTGGTACCTTGAACTCTCTGTCCATGGTACCAAGCAACAATTTGTCTCATAAAATCCTTCCCAGGACTACAACATTTGTTTACTCCCAGGCTAGCCTTCCCGCACATGGCACTAATTTTGTTCCTTTTTGGGGCAGGGCTTGCGGGCGGTGGGGGACTGAGTTTCGTTGTCTTTGCTTCCGTGCATTTACCAGCCAGCTCCCTGCTGAGGGCGGATCAGCAGGCACCATGCGGAGTTCTGCAGAGCATTCGATAACCCCACTCTGTGTGACCTGCTGTGCTGGGAAGGAAGAAATGGAAGAGTTAGCTTGACCAACACCCTTTCCGAGCCCCCCCCCTCCACCTTTCCTTCCCCCTCCTCTCTCTCTCTCTCTCTCTCTCTCCTTCCCCCCCGCTGGGGTATGACTGGTGTCCAATACCTTGTTGTATTAATAGCGCATTTGGTTTTAATCAGGGCTCGGGCATCCTGTTTGTCTACACTTATTAACCGGGAGTCACATCTGACAAATTACCTGAGCACTAAAAGCTCTTCTCGCCTTTCCCTGATGCACATTTATGCCTGCGTTGAACCAACTGGCAGCTCTAGCTTTAATCAGAGCACAGCATGAGGACTGCTATAAAGCTCACACCACTTCCTCTGTCATTAAAACCTGCAGTGGCTAAGCAGAGTGCAAATCCCATATGGTCTCTTTTCTCTCTTTCTACCCCCCACCCCCCCCTCCCTCCTCTCCATCATTTGTTTCCTGCAAAGGTGACAATGCCATGTAATTCATATGCTGACTCTGCATTCAATTTCATGATATATTTAAAGGTTTTTATTATTACTATTAGATGCTGTGTTTTTGTACAAATACAGTCACTGCCTTTTACAGTAAAATCCTGCAAAGTGCTTTGAGACATTATCCTGATGTGGAAGGTGCTATATCGAATCCAAGGATTATTATTATTTATTATTATTATAATTTATTATTATTATAATAATAATAAAAACAAAAGATATTATGGTTTACATCTATTTTACCTCAAAACTATTTCTGTTGTTTTTGGTCAGTTTTCTTCTATTTTTCCCCCCCCCCTCTCTCTCTTTCTCTTTCCCTTTCCTTTCGCCTCCTCCCTCTCTTTCTCCCTCCTCTTCTCTCCACTCCACCCGTCTAAAGATGCTGTGGTTATGGCATCAGCTGCAAATGACTGTCTATCATGTATAAGCTCACTGTGACTGTTAGCTGTCTGTTTGACTTTGACGAGGGAGGGAGGCTATAATGACCGAGCCTGATCCCCCAAGTCTGTTGTCTCGCTGTGCGGAAAGAGAGCGGTAGTCAATAATAACCCTTGCATTTGAAAACAGTGCCTTATTGTGCTAAAACAAGAGTGTACAGAGTTTTTTTGTAAACGTGTCATGCCTGGTTGGTTATTTGTAGGCAAACGCAGCAGCCAATTTGGGCTTAAATGTCCCACAAACAGCTAGGAAGTGAATGACTAATTTGTTGGCCAAGACACAAGGAGAAAGAAACTCCCTTCTCTTTTTGAATAGTGCCGCGGGGACTTTAACATCCATCTGAACAGGCACAGGCGGGACCTCGGTTTAATGTCTCATCAGAAAGAACAGTGCCTCTGGTAATGCAACACTTTCGTTCCATTGCTGCAAAGCAATGGAGATAAATAGGACTTAAAAACAAAATCACCAACAGGGAATCCTGTCTGGGATCAGCAACAATCATCTCACGGGATCCCTGCTATTCTCCTGTTAAATTCATCTCTCGCGCATCCTGTAGTGTGGAGTCCTGTAGCTCAGTGGTTAGAGCACATGCCTCGTAAGCGAGAGACCTGGGTTCGATTCCCGGCAGAGAGAAATGTTGGTCAAGTTTCCTTACTCCACACGCCGCTGTTTACCTAGCAGTAAGTAGGAACCCAGTTGTTAGTCGATTGGCAGATTCCTTTTCCGGGGGGAATAATTCCTTCAAAAAAAAGTTAGTCACTTCAATCCACGACTGTTTGTGGGACGCTGCTGTGAGCAATCGACTGCCGCGTTTCGTCTACAAAATATACAGTCAATTCACTTTACAGTATATCCTGTGAAGCGCTTTTAGACATCTCGAAGACGTGATAAGGCGCTATATCAAATGCAAGGTTTATTATTATTATTATCCTCTCAGTTTCAGAAACTCCAAGGAGATCATCCATGTTTACCCGTTGTTTAAAAGCGACGCTCCTAATAAATTTAACTGTAGAGATCAACTCAATTCTTAAGTCATAGTAAATTGTGCTGCTTTGAGGGTTTTGGAGTAAATCTGCTGATTTTATGTGCAGCCAAAATCCCTCCCGTAAGCGCCACGGTGTCTGGTAATTCTTCTGAGAAAAGGCTGTGGAGCTTGATTTGACACCAGCCCTTGTTATTGACCCTTCACAATCAGCATGAAATGCACCAGCAATGCAGCCATTATTCCCGACATAGTAATAACTGTCGAACGCCTTACAAGGCCTCGCTTCTAATTGTTTGTTGGTTTAGAGGAAGAAAGGATGGGGGAGGCAGTAAAGAATACACTTGTAGCTAGCTTAAAGCTTAATTGGAGGGTTTGCCACATCATTGACAGTAATGGTGAAAGGACTTAGCCACCATTGTTGACTGCAGAATAGGCTGGTGTGGGTTTGCACAATACCGTTAACAAGTAGACATTACGGAGTTGAATAGGGCTCTTTAGAATGAGCACAGCATTGTTGAGCCACAGTCCAGCTTGTGCTAATGATAGCACTTTCTGAAAGGACATGTCTATTCATTTGGGTTTAAAGCTGTCATTTTACATTTTCAGTACTTAACCCGTTGCAGGGATTTTCCACAGCTCTTTAAAATGATTCTGAACAACAACAATTTATATTTATATCATAATAATACTTCAATTTGATATACCGTAGCGTCTTTCACATCGGGATACTGCTGGCTGGCCACGCAAGCCAAGGCATCAGCTTTTTTGAAACAGAGGCTGAATTGGGACTTATCTTATGCTTGTGTCCCCTGGCTATGGACTTCGCAAACCAGTGGAAACAGCCTATTTATGTTAAACTTATCGAACCCTGTTAGGTCCCCTCTTAAACATCTCTTCTCTAGCAAAGGAGGGTGTTAAGATGTTTTGTACCAACTCTGTTGCACCGATCCTTTACCATATCATACAAACCTGCAAAGAGCAGTGTTTTAAAATGCATACGCGAGGAAGGGTGTATGTGTACAGGTGTGTGTAGGTGGGTGGGTGAGTACCTAATGCAGTCACAAATGTTTGTTTACCACCCCTCACCCCCCCCCTCCCCCCCCCACCACCCTTCCTCTTCCCCCTGCAAATATTTTTAAAATTCAAGGCTCCTTGCGTCCAGTGGGAAACTCTGCATTGCAATGAGTTCTGTAAATGGCGCGTTTGAAGTTTGCTTTTTGTTTATTATTGGACCGAATATTTGCAATAATTCCTTTTAGAAAGTGTTTATTGAACTGCATCGGGTTCATATGGGACTGATTTCTATAATGCCGCACAGATGGAGTGTATTTTATTGATTGCACAAAACCGGAAAGTGTAGTGCAGCAAAGTTTAAATGGGCTTTGTTGCAAAGTGGACAAGCTCACGAGCATTGCTGTGAGGGGGGAATCTGGATCGCAGGAAAATTATTATGCATATTGCCGCGAAGCTGAAACTAACGCAAAGGAAAATCTATTGTATCATTATCCTGAGAGATTGGGAGTGAAATTTATCCCATTTCACAAATCACTCTTTGTAAGGTATCGCAGAATGGTTAGGAATGGTCATAAATTTCACCCCATCCTCTTCAATTCAAGCCATCTTCACTATTGACATCCTCCCGACGTGAAAGGCGCTATACAAATGTAATCTTGTTGTTGTTGTATGTCGGAATCCTGCAGCTTACGGCAACAACAACTTGCATTTGTATCATGTCCCTCATGCAAGTTAGCGTCCCAGAGCCCTTACACCACTTGACGATACCTTGAATCTTTTATGTCGGAAATGCAATCTCTCTCTCAAACGGATTTTATTTTTTAATCTCTCGCTAGGAAATGTTCTTATTTTTGCCAGTATAATAAAGCCAAGACATTCTTGTAGTAAACCCTGGCTATGATGGCATCGTTTTACAAATCCAGACTGCTAATGGATTCCTTATTTAAACCCAATGTTCCAAAAAAGTGCAAACCATGAATGTCTATTGTCCATTACCCTGGGGTGGTTTTTGGCTGGCTGTGTGAATGCTTCTGCTAGATGATACTGTGATTCATGAGGGATCCAGATAACAACAAGAGCATCACTGACTCTCAGCCATGAAATCATCAGTGGAGCAATCCGATGAGAACATTTCATTGGCAAACTGTATTTATGGACAATCTAACTGGACAAGCAGTGGATTAACTAGTTAATCTCCAGCAGTAAATCCTTGGCTACAAGACACCATATTTTATGTTAAATCCTGTGATGCAGTTTGATGTCCTCCTGACTTGAACGGTGCTAAACCAAATATAAGCATTATTTATTATTAGTATTATTCATGATGGCACCTCCGACAATGCAGCACTGCTTTGGAGCGTCAACCAAGATCGTTTGCCCTATCATTGGATAAGTAGCCAATTGCATGAACAAAGCTTTCCCACCAGTCAACATTGATTATTGTTTATAAGAACAAAGGCATTTATTAATACCCATCAATATGCACTGCATCTGACGGCTGCACAGTGTAAGCTGCAGGTGGTATCCAGAGAGGGGCCTTGAAGGAGAAACTCGAGGTTTACTGCAAATGATTATAAAAATGGCTGCTTTCCTGTTGAACTGCCTGTTTGGAACCACAGCCTCAAAGCTCCCGATGATTTTCTCTGCCAGCATTAACCACCCAGGCTAATTACGTGGAACTTTATTTTCGTATCTTGTCTGTATTTAGTTGTAATTGTTCAAATAATTGTATCACAGATGCCCCGAAGCTTTGCGCTGTTCAGTCAGAATTACCAATCACATGGGTATCATATGGATCCCTTGATTTTATTCGTTTCTATAATTCCTTGAGTGGCTTCTGCATCTCATTACCTTGCGGCGTTTAGTCCTAATTACGACCCTGTGTACATTGTACGAATCTTTTTTATACAGAGACTGCGTGAGCCTTTAACTGCCTCCTACAATAATAAAACCTTGTTTTAATTAATGAGAACATTTTGTAATTCCTACAAATAACGAGACAAGCTTTATTGAAGTAACAGTCCATTATTCTCCCAACTGCAGAAATCCCAACGCAACAGTTTGTTGGAATACTAACATGGTTTTGCCAAACCTAGATCCAGTAAATGCCAATGCTTGTATATTGAACTGACTCTGTTTTTAAGGTTAAAATAATATTTTCAAATGGAAGCATTTTCCAGACTTGAGTTGTGGTTACATATTCATTATCAGTGCGGGGGCAGAGGTGGCAGAAGTGTCAGGCACGGACATGGATGTTGTCCTTGGGTCGAACACTTGAGTTAATGGCAATTTCCTTCAAAGGAGCTGAGCTGAGCAATGTTTCCTTAGGAGTGTCTATGTTGGGGAAGGAACCCTTGCATTATATTTCGGGAGGGAAAGGGGAAAACACGTCGGGAGCGGAGTAGGATTAAGCACAAAGCACTACAGATGAATCTGCCTCGAGTAAGACTCCACTTTCTAAGGATTTGGTGAAATGTGTTCCCTTGGTTGTGATGCCCGAGTCAACCATCTGTTGTCAGAATGATCTTTGGAAATAAATATTGGCCTCAATGTAAAAGGAAGGTTGGATTCTGGTTCTTTTGATCTCGGTGGCAGTGTGAATTCAAATGCTAAATATCACGCGGCGGATTTTAATGGAGCATGCTTAGTTGCATAGTTTAACCCTCAGGAGGTCTCGAAAACTGCAAAGGGCGTGTGTTATGAATAGCTTTAAACGGAGCAACACAGGGATTTCAGTTATGTAACTTGTCACAGTTACATCAAAGGGCCTTTCAGTGTGTGGCAGTCTAACTATCGGGGGGAGCATAGATCATGTCAGGCTCAGATGCTGACAACCTTTACGCTGGCTTTGGAACTCATTGATGGGCTCTGAAGTTTACAGTAATCCTTTTGCGAAATGTTTATTCAGGTAGATCATCCATGTTGCTGTGAAGTTCGCTGGTTTTCCAAGTGAGCCTGAAGGCATTTCAAACATCGAGTGTGTTCTCTGCCAAATGACCTTGATGACTCCAGTTCTCGTTCATTTCTGAGGTTTTTGCAATGGAGAATGATTTACATGGGACAAGGCAGCCTCAAGGAGTCTTTGCCTCTGCTCACAGCCTTGCTGGTTTAGCTCAAACGCAGTTGATCTCTGACCAGATAAGAGTCAAGTATCCGATGTAAAAACAAAATGGCGTTGGCAAATAACAAAGGGGCAATTGAAAGAAATTGAGGAGAATTTGGGTACGATTTACGGTTGGATGATATTTGTTAATTAACAAGAAGACCATGTTATCTAACACTGTGAACTATGCCCTATTATGAACTCCTGAGAGATTGCTTGAACTAAGCACTGCAGATTTTCAGATTTCAATACCTTTTGTATTACTCTAATCAAAACCATTGAGAAAATCGTATTCTAATGATGTTCCAAGTGTTTGGGGCACCTGTTTGTATGACAGAAAAGGCTCTTGTGTTTTATCCACAATAGATATTCCTGCCAGTTTTCTGGAAAGAGATCCTATGAATTAAAAAGAATTCCTCCACTGAACGGAACTAAATGCACAAATTTTGGGATTCTCTTCAGTGTCCTTCCTGTGTATCGTCTTCAGGCTGAAGGCGGCAAGTGGATAACCACGTCACAGGCTAGGGACAATATTGCGTTGCAATAGAAGCACAAAACAGGTTAGGTTGTTCCATTTCTTTCTTGGGGGAGAGAGAAACTTCTTGTAGAAGTACCGAAAAAAAATAATTTGGTCACTCAATCCATGACAGTTTACGGGACACTGTTGTGGGCAATTGGCTGGCGCGTTTCATCCACAAAATATACACTCAATCCACGTTAAAGTATATTCTGTGAAGTTCTTTGAGATATCTCATTGATGGAATAAGGCGCTACATCAAATGTGGGTATTATTATTATTATGGAATCCATTTGGTCCGATTTGTCTATGCCAGTGTTTATACTCCACAGATACCCCTAGGAATTGCTTATAAGTGATGTAGCTTGTTTGCTTTGTAGCTGAGAATCCCTGATTGCAATAATCATTGGCGTGTTGGCTGCATTCTGAAGTTAATTGGTGAACTGTTTTTGACAGGATTTCTCAGTTATCAGTGACCGCTCGTGGTTTACGACTTACTTTCTTGCCGTTTCCTCTTTTTTGCAGCGTGGAGCTCGCTTTCTCTGTATAAAAGAAATGAAATAACCAGTTGAGATTTCAAACATTCAAGCAAATAAGTACATTGGTGTTCCCTTCTGGGCTGGATATCTGATGATGGGAACTTTTGCGGGGAATTAAAAAAAAACACAAGTATGTTTAAGGAGGCAGGGGAACTTTTTCTAGATTTTTATCACGTTGGAATAATAAATATAATTTATACGGGCCATTCAGTGGAGTTTTATTAGTTAACGTCTAAAAATGCAAACCCTCTTTGTAAGTGGGAAATGATGTGCTTAGCAGGAATGCAGCGCCATAGAAGGGAATGGGTGTTGGGAAAGGGTCCGTCTTGAAAAGAAACTTGCCCTTACTTGGAGATGCCTTTTTATCTGATTTCTTGTTGAGTGGGAATAGCATCTATGTTTAGTCTGAACACTCCATGTTAAGTTGGTTCTAAAACTGGCACAAATTCTTCCAGTGTAGAACCTCATTTTATTATTGCAAATTATTGTTCAACCACCACCCACCCCAGAAAGCATTTCTCTCAAGTGGCGCCTCTCTAACTCCTACACTTTGCTCCCGTCATCCCCTGTAGCTTCTAATCCTGTCCATGCGTTTTTGACCTTTGGTGCTCACACAGTGCAAGTTTATTTGCATTTGATATAGCACCTTATATACTCTTCAATTCTCCTCAAAGCTCTTCACAGAATATACTGTAAAATCAATTGACTGCTGGTGGGGGTGTTCCAATGTCGGAGGTGCCGTGCTTTCGATGAGATGTTCAACCGAGGGTTTTTCCAATTGGAATGAAAGAATACGATGGTCTCTCTATCAAGGGGGGTGGGGAGGGGGACTGTAGACATGTTCTGTGAACATTGTAATGTCGCAACTGATATTCTGGAATTTAATTGACATTGAGAGTCGGGGGAAATTTGCTAGGGATTTGGTCTCCAGGGTTGCAAGGTTGTTTCTATGAGTGAAACTGACAAATTAATCTCAAATAATGCCACATTTTTAGGCAATTCAGGGCTTTGGACGTGTGCCTACTAGGAATTGGATTGGGATTGCCTCATGTCTATTCATGTAGAAGACAGCCAGCTGGTGAAGAGGGGACGTTTTTCTGTAAATTTACTGTTAGTCGGTTGGCGTAGCTTTAGTTTCAAATAAATCCTTTAAATCCAGAACATGTGCCTGAACCCAAAGCAAAGGAGTATTACCCTCGCCTTCTCTTTTATGCATCTTCAAATACATAATTGTTGATCAATCGTTGGCCTGCAAGGCTTATACATATGTCTGAGGGAATAAAAATCAATACATAAATATCGTCCTACATTTACATAAATGTATGCTAATACGGACGTCTGCTGGATTTTCTTTGATGATTTCATATTAATACTTTCATTTGATATAGCGCCTTTCACATCAGAGAGACGTCTGGAAGCACTTCACAGGGTATACTGCAAAGTGTAGTGACTGTGTATTTGGTAGGCAGCCAATTTGCGCACAGCAATGTCTCACAGACAGCCATGAAGGGAATGACCAACTTTCTCTGCTTTTACGTAAACCCTCTTTTAAGGTGCAGGGAAAATGGGATGGAAACACATAATAATAATAATATGGGATAGAAACACATAATAATAATAATATGGGATGGAAACACATAATAATAATAATAATAATAATAATCCTTGCATTTGATATAGCACTATTCATGTCTTCTCGATGTCTCAAAGCGCTTCACAGACTATGTTGTAAAGTGAATTGACTGTATATTTGTGGGCGAAACGCGGCAGTCAATTGCACACAGCAGTGTCCCGCAAACAGTCGTGGATTGAGCGACCAGATTATTTTTTTTTAGGGATTATTCTACCCGGAAAAGCGATCCGCCAATCGACTAACAACCAGGTTCCTACTTACTGCTAGGTAAACAGAGGTAGGTAGCGTAAGGAAGCTTGCCCAACATTTCGCCCTGCAAGGGAATAGAATCCAGGTCTCTCGCTTGCGAGGCAAGTGCTCTAACCACTGAACTACAGACGTGAGGGTAAAGTTATGGAGACCGACTTTAGTTGCGATCTGCCAGGAACCCCTTGTGTGTGTGTATTTGGCATTCCTCAGCCACCTGTGCTTGGAATTCAGTTAAAAGTTTGGGGAATTTATCCAGCATTTTGGCTGCTAATCCAAGGATCTCGTAATTTCATATAGGAAATTGGGGGCAAATTCCAGCCCCTACCTCCCTGCAAAATCTGGCGCTGGTATAATATTTTTTCACAGGAGGTCTGGGTATGTCCTTGCTGGCTCATTTACATTAGTGCTGAGTTTTCATCTGCGACTCATCGAAGGAGCCTCATTGCAAAGGGAAGCGGAATTATACACCCTGATCCATGATGATCAGTGCTCCAAGTCAACATGCTTCGAATCAGATGGGTGTAAACAGTCTGAGTCTGAATTTCAGTGCTCAGCTCCTTTGCTGGCTGAAGCGACACACACGCGTGTGTATATGTGTGTGTGTGTGTGTGTGTGTATGTACACGCTCCGTATTAGTGATCAGTTGGAGTTAATCAAATTACGACCAAGTTCCGCTGTGGCATTAACTTGTTGACTGAGTTTACGGATGTTAATAATAATAATAATACTAATAATAATCCTTGCATTTGATACAGAGCCTTATCACATCTTTGAGACGTCTCAACACGCTTCACAGGATACATTGTAAAGTGGAGTAACTGTGTATTTTGTAGGCGAAACTTGCAGCTTTGACAGACTTCAACTAAAATGGATAAATTTCCAAAATTCATACACATCAATAAGATTTGGGGAGTCCTAACCCACCCCCAGGTTGAACTTTCCATCTAATTTTATGTGGGAGATTAATATTTTATTACTGCTGAAGGTGTACTTAAGTGACAAGGGAGAGAACGAGGTTGATGGAAAAATAAGTTCACAAAAATGGTTTAATTTGTTTTTATGAATGAAAGTCATCTTTCTTTCTGGTGTTTGGTGTCACGTGTAAATATACACTCTGGGAATCCATAATCTTTGATTTTGAGCTGGAGAACGGAGTTGTTAGCAGATGGTTTTTAATGATGCATTAAAAATATTCCACTTGACAAGCTACAGAAACAGACCATAATGAATCTTAAAGTGCAAATGTAATTGTTCACTATAATCTTCTCAATTGGCCTTTTACAGGCATCATAATCATAATTAAGTCCTGACCATGATATCTGCTCCAATGTGAAATAGCAATGATCTGTTTGCCAGGAAGGTAATTAACAGGAAACAAACTTATAACGATGTTCTGTAAGAATGTGTGTATTTCTATGTCTGTTTCTGTTCTCCTCTGATCAAGTAGAAAAATCCAATTCTATTTAATTTTTTAAAATTCCTTGTATTTGGTACAGAGCCTTTTACATTGGGATGATGTCTCAAAGCGCTCCCCAGGATTTATCGTGATGTGTAGGTTTTAGGCAATTGCAACATTCAATTATGCACAACGGTGTCCCCACAAACAGCCATGAAATCAATGATCAATTTTATGTAGGGGATTGGTGGCCCCGGACATTGAGGAGAAATGTTTCCGTTTACTTTTGGAATTTTCTTTTTGCTATTCTTTTCGAATAGTGTCGCGGGATCTTTAATCTCCTTTCAAGAAGGAATTAGATTGATATCATCAAAATGAGCAATTTGCAGAAGTATGGGAGTGGGGGGGGGGGGAGAGAAGACAGGTAAATGGGACTGAGTGGATTAAGTCATCGCAATGAGGTGTGATTGAGGTAAACAAGAACATTAATTTTTTTTAAAAAATACAAAAATACTTTGGTGTTTTGAAGCCAGAATTTTTCCTGAATGTGTCCTGAAAGATGTCATTCAATTCCCTGGGGTTGAAGTAGAAAGATGGGTAATTAAAACAAGGCTCCCACACCGTAGAACACCAGGGGATCCTTCTTCACAGAATGGGGGCTGTTGCTTATTTATTTACCTCCGCTCCATTGAGGCCTCTTGCTTTCAACTGACGTTGACTGGATCAGATGGACTGCCGCTGCTTCTGTCAGATCAGCCTTCGAGAGGATGCCTTTCCATCCTTTCCTGAGATGGGACACTTCATTTATCATTGAGCGCCCATCTGGCTGAGATCTGATAAACCTCACCCCCAGCTGTGGGCTACTGTATTTGAATGGCAGATAACCCGGTGAGGAAGGACATTCTTAAATGTGGTGCAACGAACCTTTCCCCTCGCAGCCTGCAACTTCTGTTCTTGGGTCATAAATGATGGCTTCCCTATTAAGACTCTTCGCTGGGGAGAGACAACTTCCTTTTGCTAAAAGGGCAGAAAACTCCAGTTCGCTCGCACTTCCACAGTGCCGAGGGCCGAAGGGCTTTCTTAATCTAAACTAATCTCTTAACAAACGGCATGTAAACTGGCTACCACGTTTTATCCACAAAATACAGTCAATCCACCTTACAGTGTATCCCGTGAAGCGCTTTGTGACGTCTCGACGACATGAGAAAGCACTATATCAAATGCAAGGATTATTATTATTATATTATAAAGTTACGGTCTCATAAGGCCAGTGTATGGAAACTGAGACTGATTTAAGGCTATGTGTGCAGATGCAGTAATAAAATGACAAGGTGAATTTATTTTTTTAATACCTAATAAAAAAGTTTTTAAAACTTTTTTTGTTGCATTGCTTTGGTGCATTTTGAACTATTGTTATTGGTGTCCTTTTTCAATCCCACTTAAATTTTTTACGCACCTCAATAAGGTCCCCTTTGAGATGTCTTCACTCAAGATTGAAGAGCCCTCAACTTGTCTGATCATTACTCATCATAGCTCTTTGAGAATGAAAGCTATTCAATTGGAGGACGAAAGAGGCTATTTTCTGCTGGTTATACCAGTTTCTGCTGGTGTTCTCATCCTAGTTATACTTCCCACCAATGTAGACCTGTCCCAGTGTCTCCAGTACACCAATTATTGGGACAGTGTTGGGCTTTCAGGTCTGGATTATAGAATGATCTTGCAATGGATCAACCCTATGAAACCAGCCATCCCCTGGGACAAAGGAGACACTATTTGTAATGTCTGTCTTGAGCAATAATCCATTTAATGACTTGAACGTGTAAAAATATAGGCCAGTTCTTTCCCCAATCGCAAAAGATTTCCAGATTTGTAAATTCAGGGTAAGTGGGGATGAGGATTACTGTACAATCTACCAAATTACTTATAATCTCTCAGTTGAAAACAACTACTTGGTCAAGTAAGCATCCCAACGGATCTTACTACTGCCTATCTGTCTATGTGGTACCATTTACTAGGAGATCAGCTGTTTACTCCTATCTGAGAAAGCAAATCCGAACAGGAATTAAAAGGAAAACAACAAACTTGAAGTATTTTTTTTTTAAAAAGTGATTGTTTTAAAGTCTGGAGCATGTTACAGTTGCACAATACACACAGTCCTCTCAGTCAGATGGTTGAACACCCCTTAGTGGTCTATTAATCCAATAAAATTACGCACAATTAAAATGTGCTTGCAGAGGTCGTGGTTCATTACTCCGGGTTGCGAGGTAACCGAGCTTTTAATATATTGCACTTTTTCTCCCCCCCCTCTCCCTTTGCTTTCAGGAGTTCATTTTGCGACTGGTGAAATTTCTAGGTCAATAACAAAAATGTACTCGGGTCAGTTAAAGCATATCAGACTGCAGAACTTTGACGCCACAGCAGACTGGAGTCATGCCAGCAGTTAAAACGGAATAAGCAATTGGTCGGATTTATGTTATAAAGATACTAAATTCGATCTTATTGGCTACGAGTGTAAACTGAGCCCCTTTGTAGTTATGGGCCCTGTTTAAAGTTTCTGCTAGCGAACCAAAAAAAACCTTGAAGTGTGTATGAATTTGTAATTTTGGTGTAAATTTCTCCGGGCTGTCCCCTCTCGCCGCCCCCCCACCCCCCACCTCCCCAGTGTTTGACCCGGCCATCACAATACTCGCCCTGCAAACTCAAATCGTGCAGCATCTCTCTAGTTCCTTGCTCCTTCTCAGTAGCTGAAAGGTTTTCGCTTCACAATATGCCCATCGTTGCACATAGTTCCCGCAGTTTATTCTTAATATCGGTCTTTTTTCGACCTGTATAACTTTCCTATGTACAGTTAATAGTTTCTGGTTTATATTCTTAAATAAATCCCCTCCCCACTCTCTCCCGACCCACCTCCTTTGTTCCCGCCAGAAGTCTTTCATTATACACAATTATCTTAATAATTCAATCAGAACATAAATACCGCAGTTGCTGTTCTCCTCTGCTATCAACATGGGTAGTTTTTCACTGTGTTTTTGCAAACCCGGGTTGATATTGCATGGTGTTATACTCTATCCAGTCTAAAATTAATTTTAACTAATGCCCTTTATCAGTGCAAACCTCTCTGCAGCTGAAATCTTATCATCAGAGTCCTCTTGAGACTAACTTCAATTGAAGGACTCTGAATAGAATCTGGATGCATTATAGGAACCAGAATTGGTTATTTGTCTGCAACAGACACAATGACTAAACTTTGCAGTTCATCCTGTGAAGCGCTTTGAAAGATTTACCTGACATGAAGGATGAAGGGCATTATATTAAATGCAAGGATTATGATTATTGGCACATCAGAAATGTAGTTGAGGCCAGGGGACTGGACTCATTAAAAAAAAAATGATCCTGTGATGGGGGGACAGTCGGGCGAACCATCTGGAAGAATGAGGTCCAAATGAGCCAATATGTCTTCTTCATCCGAATCAGTCTTGTGAAAATATTTCTAGCAGATAAATATGTTAATAACGGTTGCACACAATATCAGAAGGAAAAGCTTAAGAAAGAGAGAGAAAGGCAACAGAGGAGGCCTGGCACATCAACAGGTCGCAAGTTGAAGGGAAAAACAAGATTTTGAAGGTGAATTGGAGAACAGTGACTGAAAAGAAGTTAATGAATAAGAGAAAGTATGGGAGCTGAGTTAATGATATTTGAATGGAATGGGGGGAGAGAGACACACACACTGTAGAAGAGGTTGAGCAAACACGAGTTGGACTTAAAAATTGAGCAGGCTGTGGACAGAGACAAGAAAGGGGAAGAAGGAAGGAAAAACAACAGGGAAAGTGTGAGTGTTGAGGGAGAGTCAATGAGAGAACGTAGATGTGGAGGGATAGCAGTGGCAATGTCCAGTAGCCTAAGGTGTCTAACACCTTGTTGGGACCACTCAAAGCTGAGCCAAGCAAAAACTCAATACTTTCCAGCGCAGAAATCTACACTGTGTTGTCTGTTTCGCTCACAAAATACACAGTCAATTTATTTTACAGTATATTCTGTGAAGCGCTTTGAGACGTCTCAGGGATGTGACAAGAGCCTATATCAAACCCAAGCATTATTATTATTAAGATATAATTCCAAATTCAGGTTATGTATGCCCGTGTTTTTATACATAAAACATTTTAAATTGGTAAAGCATATGTGGATATTTTCCTGTTTGTGCTTCCAAAGGTAAAGGAATTAGCAGGTCAGGTCTAGTTCAGATCTAGACTAGAATTGCTGTTCTATCTCATTAATTGGCCGCAATCCTGTGAATGGAGATATGTCAACTCCAGCTGTCTCAACAAAATCGCCGTGTTTTCACAAGTCTAGAATTGTTTCAATAAGAATAAAATGTGGTGTTTATACCCAATACGCCCGAGCTAATGTAACAGTGAGCCCTGAATTGATCTATTGCCTTGAAAGTAACAACTGCTCAGAATCTGATGAGGGTATCTGCCTTTCGCACAGTTATTCAGCGTCAAGTTATTTCAGTCATTGAAAACACTGAACGTGCAGGTAATTTGCAAACAACAACTTCAACTAGCAAAGTGCGCGCAGAATAGGGTCTCGGAGTACTGTGCAATGGCACGTTTGGCTTCCGAGCGAGGGGGAAGGAAGAGGTGAAGAGAGTTCCTGAAATTCATCTTAAATACATCAACATTTTTTTTGAGGAACACAGATTTGTACATGAAAGCACATCCTGTATGATTCAAAAAGGCGTGTCTGTTGCTTTTGGGCCTTTATTCACGCACAACACACAAATTTTAGGATTAAATTTCACATTTTATTTATATTTCAAATGAGTCAGCAACAAATCTTTCTAATTTGCTGATTTGCATTTGCCGTGAAGTGGAGTGACTGTGTATACTGTCGGCAAACACAGCTGCCAACCTGCACGCAGCAATGTCCCACAAACAGCCGTGAAGCGAGTGACCAATCCTCCTTTTGCGGTTCTATTAGGCAAATATAATACTAATTATAATCCTTACATATGTTATAGCACCTTTCACTTCAAGAGGGAGTCCCAAAGCGCTTCACAGGATACACTGTAACATGTAGTAACTGTGTATTATGGGCCAATGCTGTTCAGATACTGTTCAGTCATGCTGTATTTTAGCTCAGTTTGCTCTCATCCAGTCATCGTCCAAGCAGCCAATTATATTTTAAGTGCGAAGCTAAACATCAAGTCTTAGCAGAATATTCAACTACCAGGGAATATCCCAGATGAACTTGTTTCTGTCCTTAACCTGGTCGTTCGTGTTCTTGCACTTTCCAGCAGGGGACACTGCATAGTTATTAGATAAGTGGGAACTGTTCTTCTTCTTGCTTTCCAATCCTGGAGCATGAGGTTACTTCTACTCTGGCTCCTGCTTCCCAAAGCTACCTCAGCACAGGCAGGGCACCGAACCAGGAACCATCTCCTCTACGTGGCTCAGTTCTACACTGGGCAGAGGCTTTCAGGAACTGACCCACGGGTGGGGAGGTGGAGATGGGTGAGCTCAGTCTTGTAGTTTGATATATATACATATTATATATAAGTTGCTGCGTGTGAGGTCTAATTGAGTTTGTCCCAAGACCGCCCCGTTTTATAGTTGTTAGAGTCAGGCCTGGAAGAAAAAACATGCACATAAAAACCTCCTTCACTGCCTGGGACTGATGACCTTATGGTGCTATCCTGACACACAGCCAATCTGATTGATAAGGAGGAAGACTCTCTTGTGTCTTTTCTCGCTAAAAGACGGCTAACTTTCAGGTTTGAGCCTTTCATATTCTGGAACGCATTAACAGCAGAATTATAACCAGATGGCAGTGATCTACCGGAGAGACATGTTTATTAAGGGAATTTAAAAACTCATCAATAGCCGTAATGACAAAATGACCTGATTATTTTTCTTTTAATTATTTTTGGAGCTGCCCAAACGCACTTCACGTAGAGACGCCGTCTGCCAGCTTGTCCGTCCACCTACGTCGGAGGCGCAAAGGAATCGATCGTACAAAAAAGCGAGCGATTGCAACGTGCCATCCAGTCTTTAACCGTTTGACAAGTTGCAGCACACTTCAAATCGAGACTCGCATTGCTACAAAAAAGAACCACTTTGAGACATTTCCCGTACAAATCCCCTGGATGGATTCCTAGAACATTCTTGCATTTTTCTTGTCTTTGCCCTTAATCAGACACAATGCTGTCTCCTTAAGATAACAACTGTATAAATCTCAAGGTGCAGTTGAGAAGGACATTCTTTCATGTCTTTCTGCATTATCATTTGCACATCAGAAAATCCTTAAGTGATGTGACTTTATTCGTTTTTTTTCATGTGCTGCAACTTGAATTATTAAGCTCAATTTTTTTTATCTGGACTTGAAATGCAATCACCGTTTCTAACCTATGTATTAGCTACCTACATATTACGTGGACAAGTGAACTGTCTGAGCCTTATAGTGATAACATTTTACCACAGTTAAACAATAGTCTCTCACGACTGCACCGAGCTTGTTAAAGGAAGAGTTGTCACTGTACCGGAGAGAGTTAGCAGTGGGTTTCATGCTCGAAAAGCCATCTCTGAATATTCTCCTGGACGTTTTAGCTCATCGACCACCAGAGTGGAGTTGTGCTGCTGCTGAACCCTTTGGTTTCCCTATCACTCTATGGTCTTGCCCACAATTGTCACCAGAGGATGAGACATTAAACTGAGGTCCCGACATCTGTGCCTGTTCAGGTGGACGCTAAAGATCCCCCGGCACTAATTTTGAAAAACAAGAGGGAGTTTCATGGTGTCCTGACCAACAATTTCCCCCTTCCCAAGATAAAAGTTATCATTCACTTCATGACTGTTTTGTGGGAGGTTGGCTGTGCACGGATAGGCTGGGATGTTTGTCTACAAAAATATATAGCATCGGCCCATAGGTGAGTGTAATCATTTTCTATTTTCAATTTTTCCTTATTAATAATATTAATAATAATGCTTGCGTTTGATATAGCGCTTTTCACATTTTCCAGACGTCTCAAAGCGCTTCACAGAATATGAGGTAAAGTGAATTGAATGTATATTTGTGGGCGAAACGCGGCAGCCAATTGCACACAGCAATGTCCCACAAACAGTAGTGGATTGAAAATGACCAATTTATTATTGTTTTGTGTTTTTTCAAGGATTATTATCAGGTCTGTAGAGTAAGGAAACTTGCCCAAGGTTTCGCCCTCTGCCTGGAATTGAACCCAGGTGTCTCGCTTGCAAGGCGAGTGCTCTAACCACTGAGCTACAGGACTCCTATAAATACTTGTACCGCTAGTATTTATTCAAAGTGGGAGGGAGAAGCGTTTTACGTAGGAAGCTTCCATGGCCTCATGACTTTGGTAACTTCCACAAGTGCGTTTTAAACACATTTGGTGAATGTATTAAACATTCAAATTAAATTAATCAGGGGTCAAGAAATGAATACATTTTAGAGAAAAAAGTTTTTTGTTTTTTTTCAAACATTTTGGCCCACAAAGTGCAACAACAAATTACATTTGTATAGCGCCTTTCACATTGGGAAGACATCCCAATAATAATGATAATAAATGTCCCAATAAACAGTCATTTCACTTTACATAAAGTGCTTGGTGACGTCTCAGCACCATGATAAGGCACTATATCAAATGAAAAGATTATTTTAATATTGAAAGGCAGGAAATATTTTAGAAGTCCGGTTGTAGCATAACAGTGCACTGATATTTTTGTGGTTCATTTTGATCCTTTGGGGTCATTCGCCTACTCGTATGTCCTTCAGTCAGTAGTGATGTGACGACTATGCTAAATTGGGTGCAGACTACAGTCGAGCAAAACCCAAGGAGGAGTGAGGAATACCCCCAGTCAATTAGCAAATATTTTTTTCTGTGTATGTGTGTGTGTTTTGTCCGGAGAGTTGGATGTCGCTTAAACACTGCAAGTCATACAAGCACACCATAAAGATATATAATGAGGGCCAGAGTTCAGTCGCTTGCCTAATGCGTTCAAATGAGGCATAGAAATTAGGGATGTGCAAGTAATCTCGCTGAACCATGTCCATAGCAACAGCACTTTCCTCCTCCTACTACTTCTCCTCTTCCCTCTTTCCCCCAATCCCCACCCCCGCACACATCCCGTAATTATTCCCAGGTGGTGCTTTGCTTTTTCCAGGAAGCTCGTTCCACTTAACCAGTGAATTCCCACAAGTTGCGATTTTCACACCCAGTGTCGGTGACAACGGCAGAAGACAATCGCAATCTCTTTTTATGTTAAAAAAAAGTTGTTTCTGAACAAGGATTTTGCTGGCGATCGATTACTTCCCTAACAGAATGGGGACCGGCCTGAGGTTTGATAACTGTCCAGAAAGGTTTTGTTTGAAGATGAAAATCGTCCGGCTTTAACTACATTTGTCAATGGGGAAATGATACTAAAGTGTCCCCCTCAGCACGGGATTCTTCAAGGCTAATTCACTTTTCTCTGAGAGGGAGGGATTCACAAGATCACAAGCGGAGTTCGGATGCCTTTGGTTCATTTGATCTCATCACCTCCCATCACAATCCCAAGCTGCCAACGTAAAATGCTTCTCCCTCCCTTATTGCAAAGTCACTTTTGAATAAGTACTCGCGGTACAAGTTGTATCGAGCTATTTTGTTGTTTGAAACAAGAGTCCAGTGTCCTGGCCTTATCTGCCCATCGTGGCAACCTGTTCCCCTCGTCAAATACCCCTTGTGTAAAGAACTACTTCCTGGTGTGTGTCCTGAAATTGCACTTTGCCACTCTGTCCTCTTGTCCCCACCCCGGATAGCACAATGCTGGCAGATCTGCATCGCTGAGCGGTTTCTGCTGCTGGTCCTGTTTTGTGAGTCGGCAGGTCCCCTGGTTTGGCTTAGCCTGCCTTCGGAAGTCATGATCTTGCCGTCTGCCTATCCGAATTTTACCAGATTCCGCATCGTCACGGCGACCGGAGGCTCATCGGCACCAGGACTTGGCGTCCCGTAAGTTTGGAGTATCGTCAAGACTGAAAAGCCAGGAGTGCAGAAATAGGCCAGGCTCTCGACAGCTGCCCACTCACATGCAAACAGAATGCTGCTTCCTTTGTTCAAATAAGTTCCGAAAGCTATTCCCAAAACGTGGGACTTCTCAATGTGGAAACCACAATAATAATAGAAGCTAATGAAAGCTGCATTTGATCCGATTAAATCTCCAGACCATTTTTCTGTTCCAGACACTTTTACCTGCCAGCAGACATGACCCCCAAGTCTGCTTCAAACTGGAAACGTTTCTAAAGGGAGATACCACACGGCTTGGCATTACACATGCCACTGAGCTCAAAAACTCCCAGCAACTTATTGTACAGGGAATGCCTGTACATTTGGCTCTGTTTCTGTGTCAGCATGGCTCAGTTGGTAGGTTGTCTCTGAGTCAGAAGGTTGTGAGTTTGAGCCCCACATCGGGTCTATGCTGACACTCCAGTGCAGTGCTCCAATAAATGAATGAAATGTAGCTTACTGAAGCAAACTAAATGCTTCGGGTTGAATTAACTAAGGAAACAATTTGTGTTTTGTGTTTGGCGGGGTGCCTGCCTTATCAGAAATTTTCTGTAGGTCCCGAACCCATTCCTTGTGTTAATTAGCACAAGTTAAGAAACTATTGCAGGATTTTGCTGAGTTTATATTTAAGCTTCTAGCAGCCCTGTGGCTTCAAATACATTACATACTTATTTTTGAGAAGATGGCTCCCCTCTTTAATGACCTCAATACCATGTATGTACCATCCCTGACGAATGGAGTTAGGAGTGAAGAAGATTTTCTCTCTGGTGTGTGTCAGACACGTGGTCCAGTCAGCCATAAGGAGGCGCAGAAGAGCAGCCTGGCCTGATCCAATTTCCTTTCTCTTGCAAGGGCACTCAGCACTTCTGCCACTTGCTTCTCTCAGTGGTTTAGCATATCGTCACTCCATCCATGGCTGTATTGCTTGTAATGACACATGGTCTGTTTGTCTGTTTATGCATGTACTCCTTTAATTGGTAACAGGAGCTGTTCATTTGACGGGAGGTAACCAAACCAGATCTGGCTCTCTGTTTGCTGTCCTTCTGAGTTCATTGATGCCGATGTTGGGCAGAATGGTGAAATTGAACGTTGTTCTACACACAATGACACCAGCTGTTTTAAAGTGTCACGTGGTCCTTGCTGGACAAACTACAGTAACGCTTGCTAGACATTGCTATCAATGGCAAGCTATGTGATTTTAGCTGGTTATACTCCAGCAGTTACCCCAATGCACATTCTGGGGTTCCCAAGCCTTGGCTCTTGCCAACCTGAGTCTAATACCCTCTGGAATTAGGTAAGCAGGAGGCGTCCCTCCAGGGAGAGAGAGCGCATTCCAGTCCAACAATCCATCTCTGGGATTTCCACGTGTAGGTGGGATGCCTGGAATCCTCGGCTTGGTTTGGATACTCTCAAGCACGGTGATGGGTTTCTATGTGTGTCAGACGCCCGACCGACCCCCAAAAAAACTTCAATAAGATAGAAGTTTGAAATGCTTCGAAGTGCTTTTCAGGTAACCCCTGTCAACTTACTGCTCATGTGAACCGACCCTTTGCTCCCCAAGTTAGAATACAAGTGGACCTTTTCTCACTCAGAAGTCAGTGAGAAAGTTGTACACACTTTTTATTTTTCACAAAAAAGCCCCCTTATGATCAGGTTTAAAGCCCTGCACCTCCTGATGAGGGGATTGGTGTGTGTGTGTGTAGGGGGGGTGGGGGGGTGGGGGGGTTGGTGGGGGCAGGGGGTAATATGGAAGTGCTTAGATGCCCAGATCTTTGGGTAAGTGGGGGTCTGAACCTTAAATTGCAGCCATTCCTGGCTGAGAATAAGTAAATAAACAATTCACAGCTGTGGGGACCAAACACAAACCCATCCATCTCCAGCAAGGCGGGCTGCTGAACAAGTAATTAAGTGTGAAATGTGAGAACTCAATGTCACTGGTAGAAAATAAAGGTCTTCAGTTGCAAATTAACTGGGCTCCGAAGCATATGTTAACCCCAGAGGTGCCATATGCAACATAATCACATTTGATACATAATAGAGTACAGTTCCCTTGGGTTCTTCGTGCTTTCACCAAACTGAAACGTCTTTAGAGTGGAGTAAACTTCCTACAGGCTGACTCTCCCTCTCTTCCTTTCTCTAAATCCCTCGGGAAATGTTTTATATGGACGCTGCCATTAATTCAACACGGAGCGGAGAGAAGAGACACTTAAATGTTCTCAGTTCAACAAATGTATTTTAATGGAGTTGCCCAGGTCAGTTTGCTTGCCAGACATGCTATCAATGGCAAGCTATGCGGTTTTAGTTGGTTAGACTCCAGCAGTTACCCCCAATGCACACTCTGGGGTCCCCGAGATTTGGCTCTTGCCAACCTGTGCCTATTGCTTTCCAGAATTAGGCAAACAGGATGTGTCCCTCCATGGAGAAAGAGTGCGCATTCCATTCCAACAATCTATCTCTGGGATTTCTATGTGTTGGTGGGATGCGTGGAATTCTCAGTTTGGTTTGGATACACTTAAGGGTGGTGATGGATTTCTGTATGTGTCAGACACCCGGCTGACCCCAAAACAGCTTGCTTTGATAGACCCTTTGCTGTGGTCATCCTGATTGTTTTTTCCTGAAAGCAATTGCTTTGTGCTATATAGGTGTTATACTTGCCGGCCTGATAATTGGTGAATTGTTTAAGATGAAAATTTGGGGTGGGACATTGCTGTGCGCAAAATTAGCAGCCACAAGCATTCACCTACAAAATACACAGTCACTACACTATACAGGAAACCCCGGGAAGCAGTTTGAGACGTCCTCCCAACATGAAAGACTCTGTACCAAATGCAAGGATTATTTTTTTTAATAAAGTTGAAGTGAAAACTGCGGAGACGGCATCTGACCACTTGAGTGCTAGTGACGAGTTAATCTAGGGTCGAGTTGTCAGGCGTTTACAGTATCTATGGATTTATTTCTTATTTATTTGCACGTTTTATTTATTTGTTTGTTTGCTTACTTGGTTACTTACTGACGGGAGATTTTGGCACTTGTCAAGGGGTGTCCTAAGTGGTGAATGGATGGTGGATTTCCCAGTTTGCAACCCAGTGTGAGCAATGTGCAGTCTCGGGTCAGATTTCGGTCAAGCCAGGTGCAAAGCAAAGCCTTCTCCACTCTATCCCAACAACGTGCCTCTACCATACCTCCAAAGAACATTCCCTACTGCACGGTATAAGGTTCCCACTTGCCCACACCGAGAATGCAATTGGTGTTATACACAACATAGACATATTTAAGTTTCATTTATCATTTAAGTTCCACCGTAATCTCATAACCAGTAGACACGAGGACAGAATTAACAAGACTGAAACAGGACCAGAGATCACAAGACATTCCGCCATCCCATTCAGATAAAGCAAAGGAACAGGTTGCGAACAAAAACAGCTGATGCTATTCCGCCAAGTATCTTTAAAGAGTTGGAAAGATAATAATAATCCTTGCATTTGGTATATCACCTTTCAGGTTGGCAGACGTCCCGAAACGTCTTCAACGGGAATTTACTGTGTAGTAAAGTGACTGTGTATTTGTAGGTGAATGCAGCAGCCCAATTGCGCACAGCAATGTCCCACAAACAGCCATGAAAAAACAAATGATCAAATTACCGATGGAGAGAGAATATTGAAAGTTCTAATTAACGTTTTTCTATATTTTGGTTGATTTAATGTAAAAACAAATTAAACTTTCTCAGTTGAGAAAAAAACAAGACAGTTTTCGAAATTGATTTTGGTTTAATAAAACGTTTTGGGGGGCAAAGAGGTGAATTATAACATTTACGTCATGTTCTACACATGTTTTTGCTCTTTCCTTGGTTCATCTCCAAGTTGCGGGCCTACCATCAGAAGTCACATGCAATATATATGTGTATATTATACATATATATATATATAAAAAAAAGGAACAGTCGGTTTTGTATTGCTGGAGCATGGAAATCTGATTTGAAGAATGCAATTGGTCAGGCTTGAATAAAACAGGTTGTAACATTAGGCTGATTTCCTGCTGGATTATTGTAAAGGGTCAAAAAGAAATTTCACAGAGCTTTACTCGGTCTTATCTGCCGTGCAAATTTATGCGTGGGACGTGGAAGGAATCAGGAGTGGATGAGCTGAATACCCTTACTTTTAAACAAAACGGGAAAGAGGCAACAGGCCGTTTGCATTTACACAGTGTCTTTCACATCAGAGGACATCTCAAACCCACCTCAGCTAGCTGACTGGGTGTCCAGATGTGAATCTAGAATGGTTTAAATTCGGTTCCGCAGTAATCCCAATTGCTGGTTCACTCACCAGGATTGCTCTGTATGTTTCAGCAGCTAAAGGGTTTTAACAGACCGGAAAAATCTAACCTCATGGCTACATTTCTCCTGCTACAGATTTCTGGATTTTAAGTAGTGCCATCATTTAATAAAACAAATTTTACCTTTTACGCTGGTTTGCTAAAGAATGCAGGGATCACAGGAGAAGGTTGGACTAAAGGACCCCTGTGGGCCATTTAATCTCTTCCTTGTAGAAATACCCACCCTGCTGTTTCTTCCCATGACAGCTTCAAGCTGTTTCTTCAAGGAGATGAAGCTTGCAGATGCTTTGGTGAACCCGGTCTGTAACTTCTTGTATCTGAACAGTTGAGAGGAGAAAAACAAACCCTCACTTCAGCCAAGCAGGGGAGGAAAGGATAAGGGGCCACTTAGGGATTGGCTGGTATACATGTTGGACTGAAGAGGTTCCTCGTCGCCAAATTCAGATAGTGACCTTATCACTAAGAAGGGCCTTGCAGTGATTCAGGCTTCACAAGCTCATTTCCAAATCAAAACCCAGCCTGCTGTGACGCTTGCTTTCAAAAATAATTCATTTAAGATGATAGTTCAACGCTTTAGAGACTCACAAAAACACGAGGCACTGTCAGTTTAGCCCAGAACCACTTGTGTGGCTCAATATCTTACACTGAGGCATTGAACGTGTGGAGAGAGTTGGGTGTTTGGGGGAAGACAGATATGGTTCAGTGGTGGGAGCAATTTTCTTTCCAAAGTGGATTGTAATTATCGATTTAGTTTCTCTGTTTGACCATCTGACAGCACAATGGTTGTGGGGGGAGTGGTGTGGGGGGAGGCGGTATTTGTGCAGAATCTCCCACAAACACAGCCATGTGGTGAATGATTAATTTAACCGGCGTAATATTAGCTAGGAATCCGGGAGAAATTCCCCTCTATTTTCAGACAGTGTTACGGGACCTTTTAACTCTAACCAGATGGGCAGGACCTGAGTTTAACATCTCATCCCAAAGGCGGCAACTGTCACAATGCAGCGATCTTCTTCCTCTCTCCCCCCAGCAAAGCGCTGAAGCATCAGCCTAGACCGTGAGCTCAAAGTCGCCGACGTGGGCTTTGAACCTACAGCCATCTGACCTTGTGACGTGAGTGCCACCAACCAACTGAGCCAGCCTGATCAAGCGGGACTTCTTCATACAGTGGAGGGGGGGGAAAAAAAGCTTAGTTGGCAAAACTCTCCACATGTACTTAGTTCCAGGAGTTTTAAGGATTGTGACTCAGTGGAGTGGCCCAACTTTTTAAGTTCTGTATCAGAAGTATAAACCTGCTTCTTTCAATTACAAATCAAACTGATTTCCACCCTACTGGATTCCAGTAACAATCCCTCTCTGATTCTGGCTGCTGTGTGACTGGCATAGCGAGACTGAGTACATGTGTTGCACTGTAACCTAACACCGCTCTAAATGCTATGGAGCAGAGGTGTATTCTAAATATTGAAGAAAACGGAATTCACTTTGGGTCAGAAGAGTTACTGGATCCAAACTGAATTTGATCTCTCTATCTAAATAGGGTAAAAGTCAAGCATTTGATTGTGTGGGTGGGACTAGCAATCAAACGCATCCCTTCCCCCCCACCCCCATACCACCCCTTCATTTTTATTAAACATACCCATTTGCCTTGGCTCAACCAAAGGCAACGGAACAAGATGTTCTTCGTTCACCGCAAGCACTGACAACGTCAATGGGACATTTGATTGCAGGATCCATCATTGTTGTGCTCATAGCTTGTCATTGATAGCTCTGTCCCTAGATAATGGAAAGCAGAACTATTATCATTATCAAGTATAATATAGGCAGTTGTTTACAGTTGGCTTGAATTGGGGCTAATTGTATAATTCAGGTAGCTACGATCTGCTTAAGGTTTCTGTCTATTGATCCGCTTGATGTGTTCTGGATGCTACCACTGGTACATCCATCAGGTACATTGAAAAGCTAAAACATCACTACTGGTGCTTTAGCATTTACTCCAGCAATGATATGTCAATGTCACAACAAAATGGATCTCAGTGAAGGAAAAGGGTCTCAAGAAATGAGTTGCAAGTCTGTAACCAATCTCGATGATTTAAACGATAGTTCTAAACCTCTCAAGGTCCATCCTTAAAGTTTACGACATCAACTGAACCCATCAACTGGAATCCAGCCTTGTAAAGCATGTTCCCTGACAGTCATTTGTCTTTCACCAAATAAAGCAACACAAACCAACATTGCCCTTGCACTGAAGTTAGTGTGAAAGACACAAGTTTCGAACTATTTGCAAATTACACAGTTTATAGAGTACACTAGAATCATCGAATGTATCAACACAGAAGCAGGCCATTCAGCCCAATTAGTCCATACTGTTTATACTCCACATGTGCCTCCACCTCTCCTATTTCCCTCTCATAAACCCCTCTGGTCCCTTCTCCCTCATCTGTGCATCAAGTTTCCTCTTAAATATGAACCAATGCTAATCAGAGCTTCCAGCTGTGATCTGCACATCCTCTGCGTAAAGAAGTTCCTCCTAAACTCACTATTAGATCTGCTAATTGCTAACTTATATTTATGCCTCGAGTCTCATTTCGGACTCGCCAACAAGTGGAAAAAGCCTATTACCGTCTACCTTATCGAATCCTTTCTTAATCTTAAGAAAATCCCACCCTCTGGAACTCCATCCCGGAGCCCCTCCGCCTCGCCCTGCCCTTGCCTCCTTCAAGGTCCATCTCAAGACCTTCCTTTTCAAGTGTGCCTTTGGTCATCTTACCTCTTTGCCCTCCACCCTTTTCTGATCCCAACCCGCAGTTCAGGTGCAACCCCCTCATTGTTCAATGCCCTTGAACGTCCTCCCGACATGCAAGTTGTTGTTAAGCAAATAAATACGAGTGGGCTTCTCTCCACATCAGTGCTATTTCATATTTTGCCAATAGGAGGCATGATTCAGGCACCAGCAGAAGCAGAACAGTATTAGGTTCCTTTTCATTTCCCACAAAAGCACCGAATCCAACTCAGAAACTGTCATGAGAGCTCGCCCAACAACGTTCAAGAGACGTGAACCAGTGACTTCTGGCTGCGAGTCAAATACTCATCAGCTTCAGCTAAGTCACTGAGGCCCAACTTTTTTTTTCAAAACGAAAACTCAGCCTAGACTTGTGTGGCCCATTTCAAGGTATTTCTCTTAGCCCAGCACCACCCACTTGAAAAAAAAACTTTTATATATAAAAAAACTCTGAACCTGGCTGATAAATCTGTAAACTTTATTTCATTTTGGAGCAGAATAGGTTCCGTTTCTAGAATCTGTGAATTATTGTGTTAATTCGTTTGCAGATTCTTGTTCTAGAGGAGTGGGGGGGTGGGGGTGGGGGCAGGGGCAGGGGTCGGGGGGAGCAAGAGGGGATGGAGGGGGAGGAATGGGGGTGGGGTGGGGGGGGAAGGGTTGGTAGCTGTGATAAATCAGCACTTTTGTTGCTCTCGCCTGCCTGGCCTAGGCTGTCACTAGGGCTGGTCAGTGTGTAATCAGAGCCTGGCTCTGCCTAGCTTTCAGTGCCCAGCAATCACTGAGGATTAATTAAAGGTTGATATGAAACCCAGATGTGAACAGTAAAATAGAAAACCGTAGAGAGCATCTTTTAAGGAGAGATTCAGACATGGGTCTGAATTTTGCCCACCCAGGAGAATGCGGGCAAATTGTGAAGAGAGAAGATTTACAGCACATTAGCAGGAAAATCTGGAAAGCTAATTTCCTACTTTGGTTGATAATTAGGGAAGATGACAAGTCTGATTTTTGTGGATGTTTTGACACTGTGCAAATATTTAAAGAGCTGGGATAGAAATTGGTTCTGGATTAAATTGAAGAGTTGAACTTCATTTTTTCCTGTTATTTTTTTTAAAAAAGTAACTATTAAAGAGGCAATAATTGACGCTTATAATCTTCAGCCTTTTAAACCCGATCTGGGTTTATGTGCAGCATTAGTTGCAGACCCAGGCGGGGAGGAAAGGCATGAAAAATGTACTGTTGGTAGGGCTGATGTCTAACTCCAAGAGTTTAGGTTCAGACTATAGATTTTGTCAAACTCCCCAGTAGATAATGACTTCCCTTCAATCAGTAATGTGCTTGTTCCATTATTTCATTTGCGTTGCTATTTGGTCACGTTATTAAAGTGGATGATTGCCCAGTGTAAATTGGCTGCCATGTTCCCCTGCAAAATACAGTCACTAGACTTTACATTAAATCTTGTGAAGCACTCAGAGACATGCTTCCGAATATGAACGGGCGCTGTATCAAATGCAAGGATTATTATTGTTATTAGTAAAGTCCATTAAAGTCCTGTATAAATATATTGTTGGAATTTTTGCTTCTTTGATTCATACTTTTCACCCAAATTTATTTCATGCCGCAAATGGACAGCCATTGATGTAAAATTTTAACACTTCTAGTTATTCCACCGTGTTAATCTGAAAACTCATTTGAGGATCCACAGAATCACTCAACATCACAGGATTTCCTGTGAAGCACTTTGGGATATCCTCTTGACGTGAAAGATGCTATACCGAATGTAAGGATTATTATTGTCATATTATTATTGTCAACTGTTTAGTCTATGTTGCTATAACTCTAGTGTCTTGTGGCTCCTCTTGCCTGTTCAGGTGGATGTTAAAGTTCCCGTGGTATGATTCCAAATGAGAAGGAAGTTTCTCCCAACATCCTGGCCAACAAGCACCCGGATAAAAAAAAATTATCATTCTCCTCACGGTTGTTGTGGGAAATTGCTGAGCATAAATTTGGCTGCCGTGTTCACCTATAAATATACAGGCAGTGAACTTTACACAGAGCTCTCTGAAATACTTCGAGATATTTTGCCACGATAAAGTGCTATATGAAAAGCGAGGTTTATTGTATTATTTAGAAGGATATTGAGGGCAGGAATAAGTGAAGCTCATTCTGCTTTTAGCTGGAACAACAACAACAGCAACAACAAGATTACATTTGTATAGCGCCTTTCACGTCGGGAAATACAAGACCTACTTACAACATGTTCTTCTTGTGCTGCAGTGCTAAACTCATTTGTCTCTTGTATCAAAGAACTATGGACAATTACAGCACAGAAGGAGGCCATTCGGTCCATTATAACTGTGATGGCTCTCTGAGAGAGCTATCAGCTTAGTCTCATTCGCCTGCTTTTTTCCTTCATCAAACACCTTTTGTATTTCTCCTTTCCATAATATTTATCTAACTCCCTCTCACAAGCTAATAGCAATACCTCCCCAATCACCTTTTTGCCCCACCTCTGTGCGATGTGGAAGAGTGCAACGATTTCAACGTTAACATCGGGGTGAAATTTGCAGCATTTTGTGATGCTTTCCTTATGAGGTTCATGGTCCCAATTTCATACCATCGCTGCAGGTTGCTTGCAGGCTGTGTGAGGCTCCTCCTGACATGAAAGGTGTTACCTAGAATGTAAATTGTTGGTATTCTGCTTGGAAACCCTTTCCTGTTACAAATACTAAATCTGTGTTTGGTACACTTAATGCAACGGTTCCTTTTGAGAGGATGTTGAACCTTAATTCGCGTTCAGTGCTGTGTTTTTTTTCCTTTTCTTTTGCTTTGTTTATTACGGGGCTAGGACCTTTTTGTAAAGGACACCACCAATCATTTTAGTAGTAGCAGTTGCGATGTAAGTTTCATGTTAAGAAAACATGCCCTAAGTCAAGGATTTTGTTGGAGCAATTTGTCTGGTTTCAATCAGCAATTCTGGTCCATATTGTTAAATGGGTTAGATTTCTGAGATTAATCAAGGAATTAACTAGATTGTCTAATTAAGTCTCCCCCACTATGGTGTGGACACATGGAATCGTGAAACTAGACTGAATTTTATTTACTATTTCTTCTGCTTATATCCCCAAAAAGCTCTGTGACTGGCATGCTCGTGTAGGAAAGGTAAGGATTTTTGTATGTGTGTCTGTGTGTGTGTGTGTGTGTGCGCATGTGTGTGCATGCGTGTGTGTATACGTGTGTGTATGTGGTGGGAATATTACAGAATGACTCAGAGTGAGGACTGCGCCTGACCCGGTTTCATTAACAAGTTGAAAGTCCAGCAAAACCTGAAACAAACCGGTTACTGTAGTGAAATGGGTTGCTCAGATAGAGATTACAAGGAAGCAGACAGCAACTCGTTTTTGCCTTCAGCGCTACTGGTGGAGTCTTGCAGCGTATTGGTTAGAGCGCTCGGCATGACCAAGCAAAAGTACCTGGGTTTGATCCCTGGGCAGGGTGAAACCTTAGCTAGTTTCCTTACTCTCTGTTTACCAATAGTAGGAACCCGGTTGTTAGTCGATTGGCGGATCGCTATTCCGGGGGTAATAATCCCTTCAAATAATTTGGTCACTTAATCCACATCTGTTTGTGGGACACTGCTGTGCGCAAATTGCCTGCCGTGTTTCGCCCACATAATATACAATCAATTCACTTTACAGTATATTCTGTGATGCGCTTTGCGACGTCTCGAAGACGCGATAAGGAACTATATCAAATGCAAGGATTATTATTATTAAGGAACATTCCCACACCTCGCTTCTTGCTCAGTTTCATTTTTTCCTGAAAAGAGAAGCACAGAAGCTTATGGGGTGCGTGCCCCCACCCTCCCCCCCCACCATTTAAATGTCTTTGTTGGTTCAGATCACAGTCTCCCGCGCCGGGGCTGGGGCTAAACTTGGGCTTTTCCCAGGAGCGGCATAATGATGTTAATGGAAGAGAGAGGAAATGTTCCGCTAACGTGGAGAATTTTCTGGGCTGCTTTCTTTCTGAAGGCTGTTTGTCAGGGAAAGGAAATTGGTGGCCCGATGAAATATGAGCAAATGCAGCTGTGGTGCTTTTAAAATGCAGGCCTTTTAAGCACAGTGGAACTTCAGTTAGAGAAGCCAAACACAGAGAGAGTTTTTTTTTCCCCCCTCCCAACCCTCCACTTCACACGGTGCTGTGTGCTGCGGTTTCAAGTCTGGCTTTCAGGTGATTATAAAAATCTATGAAATGTCATTTTTTAAGGAGCAAAATTCATGCTCTTGGCATGTCGGTAATGAAAGCCTTTTTTGTCTGAATGCTGCCGTTTGCAGTGTCAGACAAAATTACTTTCAGAGGAGGGAGTCGGGGTGGGTGTGCGGGAGAGAAATAAGCCCTGTAACACTATCTAACCGTAGCTTTCTGCTGTATTAAACGGTTTGCAAGGGAAATTTGTGCCACCATCCTTTGGAAGCTGAATTGAGGAGAGAGAGAGAGAGAGACAGGACAACAACAACAACTTGCATTTATATAGCGCCCATCGCACAGGAAGACGGGACAGTATGGGGGGGGTGGGCGGGGGGGTGAACATTCGTGTTACCAAGCCTCGTGTTCTGGGAAATACACAGATGCAGACTTGAATTGGCTCTGGTTTTCCAGCCCATGTATAATTCCATTTATAATTTACGAGATCAAACACCTCCCCGATCAAAAAGTTCTGCTTTATTGCGCGTTTCCATTCGGCTGGCCTTTAAAATTGATCCAAATGTCGAAGAGAGGGAGGGGTGGGGTGGGTGAAAGTGCTTTTATAATGTAACACTTTTTCCAGATTTGACTCGAAAGTACATTCTGTTACACGATAATTATGACTTCTTATGTGCGAGTGATGGTTTGTATGTGGAGCCCAGGAGTTGACTTTTTCATTTGTTTTTTTTTTCTAGTCGGATTTTATGTTATTAGTTACCGTCCTGCTGAATTCTGACATCATCTTTTTTTTCAAAATTCTTCTTGTTAAGCTTCGTTTGCATTTCCCGGTTCGTGCCTTACTCTAAACTGTTTTTGCACCTAACCCACCCCTCCACCCCCCCGCCCCCTGCCAACTGTGGCAAAGACAAACAGATTCCTGGTGATGTCAATTAAAAAAATTGCATTTGATAGCACCAATTCCATGAGCTAAACATCTCGAAGCACTTCACAGGATTTACTGTAAAGTGTCAAGATCATTCCCGCAAATGGGGGTTATGCTGAACAGCATTTACTTTCATATCCAACTGATTCTATTTTTTGAAGTGCTTACTTTTGTAATTATTATTATGACGATATCAGTATGGAATGCAATTATATAATTAATTTAACTTGCTGCCAAGCCAGCGAATTCATTGCCATTGTTTTAGTCCCAAAACAGTTGTTTACTCTTTACTTCAGTGCAGTGAGGGTTTGGGGATAATGGAATACACTTGAAACCATGGTTAGATATCTGGCCCATTGGCCTAGCAGAGAGGGTGGATTTTGCCCAGTGATTTTTTTTAAATTGAGGAATAAAGTGACTTTCTTTTTAACTCTTTGTCAGTTTTCCCTCTGGAAGAATGGCTGGAGAAAGCAATAGGGGAAGTGGTGGGGAGGGGGCAGATGGAGACAGGATTGGGGTCAATAATTCACCCATGAGGATTTTCGAAATCCAATATGATTCAAAAGACCATGCATCATTTTGGAGGAAAAACTCGTTAAGTCTGAAGTTTCACGTCAGAGTTCCAGGGCTATCCTGCACAGCCGCAGGTCACAAAGAGTATCACACATTTGTAATAATATTTTTGAAGAGCTGATAACATCTCTAAAAGTGCTCAGAAATGTAATTATTATTAGAAATTGATGTCGCAGTCCCATCGCGCTCCCACACTGGAAGCTCCTCCTGTTCGCCAACAGAATGCACAGTCACTACACCTTACAGTAAAAAAAATCCTGAGAAGTGCTTTGAGACATCCTCTTGATGTGACCAGCACTGTGTGAAACTTCTTGAGGCTTATTAATCGTATTATTATTACGACTTACAAGAACATACAAACAGTCCAATATCTCAGTTTCCTCCAACAATCTTTAATCCAAATGTTTCCATCGAGACATCTTACATATGTACAGGCTGCATTTTTTTGTTGGTGGTGGGGGGGAGAGGAATGATCAGACTTCACTATAATATATTATATACAATATATGTATTTATAGCCGTGAGTCGTTCTGTCTTCCACTCAGTTAGATAGCCACACAGGACAGACAGTTTGCAATTGATCCCGACAATAAACCCTTGATCCTGGGAGAGACAGCAGCCGTTTAGAGACCCGAGGCTCTGAGATGTTCTCAAGTGTCTCATTTGAACGGCAGTGATGTGGTTCACCCCCTCCAGTTGCACTTTTGCCACCCTCTTGGGGACGTCTCTGGATGGTCAAGGGTCATATTTCCTCTATAGATTGAGCGCTGGGGCTGATGCCGACAAGGTGGCCTGGAAGATAGACTGATGAGGGAAGCTTCAAGGACTCCTACAGACAATAGACACTAAATCTAAGGTTCACATGATTCCTGTTGGTTAGTGCAATAAAAAAAAGTCAAATAAAAAAAGTTAACGTCTTATATTTAACCCTTGTGTCTTTTTTATAGAAACAGATCAACAGACAAAAGCAATGTTGAGAAGCTATTGAGCAGATTAGCAATTGCAGTATTTCAAGAAAAACTTTTTTTTCCCTGTGACAGGGTTATTTGGTAGAGTTGATTTAGATTCTCGGAGACGGGAGAGAGGGGGAGAGGGGGAGAGGGAGGGGGGGTTGAAAATAATTAGGAGCAGAACTGTTTCTGTGTAGGCAGCAACTCCAAACTTGATTTAAGCGCTCTGGGACTCTACCCTGGGTGAGGGGTGCTATATAAATGCAATTAGTTGATGATGGTGATGATGATGATGATGATGATGATGATGCAAAAACAATGCACAATGTTACTATGTTGTTGATCACAAAGGGATGTATTTTCTCTGTTCCCCCCACCCCGTCCATCCCCGTCCCCCCCACATACACACACCAACACAACAGATCACATGTCGGATGTGTGGTCACCAGAACTACAGCCTTTTACCTTTTCTGTAATGCCCATCAGGCCTAAAATTCTGCCTGGGCTTGGCCTATATGTTCAGTTCAGTTTGGCTTAGAATTTAAGGTTGTGCAGAACTGTGGAAAATTCTTAAATTCTACCTTCATTTTGAACCTTTTTTTTAAAAGAACTATAGCAAATCAGCTTCCAGTTGAAGGCTGAATTTAGGTATTGTTTAATTTTTGCAATGAATAATAATCCTCGCATTTGACTTATCAAGTCACCCAAACAGCTCGAAGGATTTTACTGTAAAGTGTAGTGACTATGTACTTTGTAGGTGAACACGGCTGCCAACATGCGCGCAGAAATGTCCCCACAAACAAGCCAAGCTGTGAAGCGAACGATCAATTTTATCTGGGGTGGGATTGAAAGGCCAGGTTGTCGCAGATGACCGTTTGCCCACAAATACACAGTCACGCTTCATTGTAAAATCTTGTGAAGGAAAACTGAGCAAAGTTCAAGACCCAAGCATGTGCTATGCAGTGGTCAAACTGCAACTTGATATGACTGTTCTTGGCAATTTTGTTTTGTAAGCGTGAAATGTCATGAAGTTTATACAAGCGATGCCTTTATGAATAGTCCATTTGTGTGGATTTTTTTTTCTCTCCCTCTCCTGCCCCTGCCCACCGCCCCCCCACCCCCCCCCCCCGACCACCACCCTTCCTGACTGCCTTTTCAACCCTTAACTTACACAGAAGCCCAGAGCAATTTCATAGACACTGTAACGCGCTGTTCCTAATCACGTAAAACTCTCAAACCTTGTGTTTATGTGCGGCTGGCGTTCACAAGCCATGGATTTATCCACGTATATGAATGTTACTAAGATCGAGGATTTTTTTTTATTGGCAGCACCTGCTCCGCTTTTTATATTTAGGAACTCATAAAGCGCGGTTTGAAATTCTAAAGTCCTAACCTAGAAAAGGAAAATTAAACCTTTTTTTTTCCAAAATAAAAAAAAGTTTGAGATGATGTCTCACAAAGCAAGCTTTTGTACGTGTGTGACTTTTTAACTTAACCATGAATCGTTTGAAAACCCAGCCCAAAATAAATGAATTAGTAAGAGGTCAGTGGGTATCATGTTAGGCTTCACACCTTGTGTGTTCCGTATGAACGAGTGGGGATTCAATTGAGGTACTGACAGTGTGCTGGAATTGATGAAAAGCCATAAAGTTAGGGTAATTCCATAGAGCAACTAATGTTGGTACCAGTGGTCAGTCACTGGGGGCACGGATTCTTCCTGTTCAGCTTCCGTTAGCCCTGCAAGACGTAGCCTTAACGGTAGAATAGTTGTCCTAGCTGGACAATCAGTACGAACCTTGTTCAAAATGGTCTGGATACATAATAACTAATAATCCTCGCATTTGATGTAGAGCCTTCCACATCGGGAGGACGTCTTAAAGAGTTTCACAGTTAAGTGTCACTGTGACTGTGTATTTTGATTAAACTCAAGCAGTACCCCAGTGCACACTCTAGGTTTCCCCCAAGCCTTGCCTCTTGACAACCTCAGCCTTATATAATTTGCCTACTTACTGTGAAGTGTAGCCACTGTGTATTTGTAGGCAAGTGCAGGAACCAATTTACTTGCAACAATGTCCCATAAACTGCCATGAAGTGAATGACCATCTTTATCTAAGGGAACATCAGGAGAAACTCCCTTCCCTTATTTAATAGTGCTTTGCGATTATTAACGTCCACCTGAACAGGGAGACAGGAACCAGCCCAAAAGGGTTTGATTCCCATGTATTTGTGTTCTGCATTCATTCTCAATGTGTGTGTGTGTGTGTGTCTGCAGTAATGTAATCTTGTTGTTGTTGCAGTACTTCTATCACCAATGGCACAGCCAAAGGAAGATGCAAATTCAGATTTAAAACTCTTGTGGTTTTCTAATTTATTCACATTTCTCACCCACTTTCACATCCAATAAATGCAAGCAGTCCACTTTGAAGAAAACTTCAATCACAAGCCCAGAATGGAAATAGGCAAACAGATAATGAATAGGCCCTGGGAGGATCTAAGGTGAAATAATTGCAGAACTTCTAGATCAAATGTTTTTTTTAATAAACAGAGTCTTTCCTTGTTCGCTATAAAATAAATCTTGCGAGTGTTTTGATAACTCAGGCTGAAATGGTTCCTGAAATAACAGTCGTACACATAGATGGAGAAAACTGGGGTAACTTAATACTGCTGTCTTCATTTGTATGGATGTGTATTTATTCTCCCGCACCTACCACACAGTCCAATCAACTTGGACCGGTTAACGGTATGTCTCACCCTTCTAGAATAATATTGGAGAGTAATTCACGAAGCGTCCATCTGTTTTATTCTAATAAACTAGCCGAGCAGTGAGTATCGAGCTTTAACATTGCGACGGTCACATTTTCAAATGCTTCCTTAACCTCATACCTGGCGAGCTTACTAATAAATGCCACCTCTAGTTCATCATTTTGTTCTCCTGAAAACATAACTCGTTCCGGCTTTAATTGCTTTTTTTTTGTTAGGATCTCAAAATAATGTGATGTAATGTGACTTTGCCAATTGGCCCTTTTCCCATGTGTGTTGTGACAGCACTTTGTTGTATTTTGTTTGAGACTGAGGCCTTTGGCAGTTTGCAGTCAATCACACAAGATTTAACTTAGGGTTGCTACTTTTATTGTAATAATAGAATAATAATCCTTGCATTTGATATAGAGCCTGATCATGTCGTTGAGACATCTCAAAACGAATATACTTTAAAGTGAATTCTGTGGGCGAAATGTGGGAAAATTGCACAAAGCAGTGTCGCATAAACAGTCATGGATTGAGTGACCAAATCATTATTATTTTTTTGAAAGGAATTACTACCCCAGAAAGCAATTCGATGATCAACTAATAACCGGGTTTCTAATTCTAATGCATTGAAGTGAAGCTATAGCCAGTCTCAAGGCTGGTGTGTACAGAATACTGTATAACACAGTCTCTACATCAGTGGAGGGTTCATTTCAGTGACTGGGCTCGGAGTTTCTTATGGCTAAAGCTCTAAGGGTCAAGGTTTAGCTGCTCGGAATTGGCAGATGCCAGCCAAAATCTGTTCATTCTATTACGTGAGCGCAGGTTGTCCAGTCCTTGACTGCCAACCTGCAGAAGATGGATTACAGAACAATAATGGGAAGAAATGTCCAATTTATAATATATTTGCATAATATCTAAAAATCAAAGTTATCATTCTTCTTAGATAAAAAAAATACGTCTCTTCAATTTCCTTTACTGCTGTGTTTTTTATTAACTTTACCCTTTCCCATTACCATCAGATGCTTTCCTGCAGGGACTGACTTTTATATTCATTCTTGTGATCGTGAGTTGCGCTCTCCCTCTCTTGTTCATGTATTTGGGTATTTGGCGCACTTCACCAGAGACGAGCCAAGTCTTCAGACCTGATCTCCAGACCAGACCAGACTTCAGCAATTTCCAAATCGATGCCAAATTCAGTTGATTTAACAAAGCATAGATATGAAACAGACATTACCATTGATGAGTTAATCAGTTTCCCATCAGTCAGTGCTCCTCAAAGCCCTGCACTCAAATTGGCAAGGATGAACGAGGTATGGATGCTGCCAAAGTTAACGGCACACACATCTGCAATAATATTCTTGGCACCATGTACCACCTACACATTCATGGAATGGGAGCCTTTCCTGTTACAATAGATGAGTACAATTTTGGCAGGTACATTCTGTGGAAACCCATGACCCTGTCAGAGCTGGTACAAAGTCACGATTCTCTGATGCTCTGGTGTTGGTGATGGGAAGCTGATGTAACGGCGACATTGACTTGAGAAATACTTTGGACATTCCCCCACGTGATAAATCCCTTCTTTAGCAGGAATCTAGTGCGACAGCGCATGAGCTCAATTTTACTAGCACCAACAAGACACGAGAGGGGTGGTGAATGTGACACTCTTTTTAACTGATACCTAAACGTCCAGTTGGAACTAATAATAAAAATAAGAAGAATCATTGCATTAGATATAGCGTCTCATCACATCATCTAATGTCTCGAAGAGCTTTGCAGTGTTTACTGGAAAGTGAGTGTATTTGTTTTTGTAGGCGAATGCGGCAGCTAATTTGCAGAGTGTCATGTCCCACGAACAGCCATGAAGTGAAAGAGCAGTTTTACCGACATTAGTTACTTGTTGATGCATTAAAATGTTAACTCCTTTTATTTTGGCAAGTAAATTCAAACCAGGCAAAAGAAAGAAACACAAATTATTGGTTTGAAGGAGCATTGGAACGTCAGTTTGATTGAGGCATCCTCTACAGGTTTCTAAATAAATAATCTCACCGTACTTTAGTCCCAGCGTATTCTTTTTCGTCTCATAAAATGAGCTTCGTTTTTGCTCAATGATGCCTTATTGGTTCCACCTTCAGCAAATTGACCGATGCCAACCCACCAGGCAAAGAAAACGATTCAAAGCCACAGTTTGAATCTATCAAATTACTTCCCATTTATTCCCAATATGAATGTATCCTGATCAAGCACAACAGTTTGGAAGTTATTCTTCCCAAATGACGCAGAATGTGTTTTTGTGCTCTCGTATTTGGCACAATCTCTGGTGAATATATCACGATCTTAAAGCTTCATCACCTTTGTTTGAAATATATCTTTTTAATAAGTTTTTTTTATTGACTTGCTGAGTGAAGGATTTAAAAGTACGACAAAGTTTGCAAATAATTCACTTATCATCACAGCAGGTCCATGCTTTCCCGGTCCAATATTTCATATCGAAATTAGTTCTGATTTGATCTTGTGATCTGTCCAATGCAAATAACTCACAATGGCAAAGTCAAGCAAACTGGTTGGAACTCAGATCTTTAAGGGACAAGAGATTGCATCTGAAGAATGCAAAATCCAGTAAAGATAGAGACAACAACCATTTGCATTTATATAGTGCCTTCATGCAGCTAACAAACATCTCAGAGACCTTATAGCTAGACAGAAGATGCGTTGCATTTCTCTTGTGGATTGGAAGTGTTTGTGTACACTCGAAACTCAAATTTAACGATGGGTTTCAGCAAAATTATCTCTCGGGCCAAGTTCATGCTAATCGGCAGCCAGCAATTTCCACCCAATTTCAAAGGAAAGTTTTCAGAATCCAGCATTGAGTTTGGCGTGCATTGATTTAGAGGGTGACGTATGCTTTAACGATTGCCTGATATAAGTGGAAAGTGGAGCACTTTCATCCCGCCCGGCATCACAGGGTTTGAGTCCTTGAAATGCACATGGGTTGTGAATCGAATGGCTCCATCTGGCATGTTTTGGGCGGGGGAGTGAACAGAATACATTTGCAGAAAGTTTCATCTTTAAGTGGGACTGACATCGTCTGGCTTTCCCCTCCTTGAATGCTAAATGTCTTGCCAACTAATGAAGGAATGCCGTTAACTTCAATTTTGGGCCGGGCGCACATTTTGGTTCTGTCCACATGTATTTGTGTTAAGGCAGCCATCTGTGAGAGGAAGGACCGTGGGAAGAATATTGCAACATGTATGTTTTTTGTTCCGCAGTTGATTTTCTTTCATTTTATTACACTCGGTAAGCCATACAAATACCTCCTGATATACCAAACACATCCCTAGAGATTACCAGTAAATATGCAATAAGATTTGATAAACAGGTAGACCTAATTGTTCCTAAACTGCCTCCTCTGTGCCTTTAATCTCTAGAATTCTCTGCTCCCATTCCTCACCACATCTTTGTCTGTCTTCAAATCCCACCTTAAGTTTCCCTCTTCGACCAACCCCCCCAACTCGGTGACCAACCCCGCTACTGTGAAGCACTCCTAGACATTATCCTATGTGAAGTGTACTATAAATTGCAAGTTGTTGCTGTTGGTGAGCAACACTGAAAGCTGAACTCTATATTTAACAAGCATTTCTGAATATTATAGTTTAGCTGATTTGAGAAAAATGACATGGGCTGAAAGGGTTAATTTGGCTAATTTAACTCCTAAGCAAAGAAATCCTGCCAAAAGGGCCCCAACTGGAAACCCAGTAGGAAACCATAAACCTCCTTATATACCTTGGACCCTCTGTGCCTGTCTCCCTGACAATTTCGCCTCTTTTTTTTCTTCCCACCTTATTTGAATGCATCAGCTGGGGAACAAGTGTCAGGGCACATTACCTGATTCATGTTAACGTACAGTGTAAATAGTCTTTGCAAGGGGCAGGCCAGGCTCATAATGAACCACATCAAGTGCATGTGCTACAGTGAGGAGAAACGTGGGAGTCACATCGGATCCTGATAATTTTTGCATTCCTCGAGTCTAGCAGAACGCTAGTAGGAGTCGAGATGGGAACCAGCTTTTTGCTTCATAACTGATTGAAGGAGAGAGAGAGAGAGAGGGAGAGATGGAGGCATTATTGTCCGATCAACCAATTCAGACATAGAGGAAACAATTTAGCTGGACACTGGTGGAGTGAAAGTCAACCTGGGTGTAGATTTACTCTATTTATGTAGCATTTCAGAATTTAGCAAATTCTTAGATATGGCCTTAATTTTGAAGCTAATCTTTTTTAAAAAAAATATAATAGAATAACAATAATAATAGTTGCATTTGAAATAGTGTCTTATTACATCGTTGAGACATCTCAAAGCACATCACAGAATATACTGTAAAGAGGATTGACTGTATATTTTGTGGACGAAACGCGGCAGCCACATGCAGTGTCACACAAAGATTGACCAAATTCCTCTTATTATTTTTTTCAGTTCTTTTCAGAACTACAGATAGACCCAACTTCAAAGCTCGGACTAAGTTCAACAATTTGCCAAATGCTGCGTAAAAAGAACATATCCAGACTCAGGGTGGGATTTCTTCCTGTGGATTTCTTCAGGCCAGTTGTGCGTGGAGACTTTGTGAATGTGCTGGGCTTTATTGGTGGTACTGGTGGTAGGAGAAACAAATGGGTAGAACAATAAAAAACCCAGCAGGGACTGGAGCAGAGATCAATCTGTGGGAGACCACAATAAGGCAGCAGATGGCAATGTGAACTCCCAGTCAATTCATTGCTTCAGTCATTTGGTGGTCTTTACAGATAGCACAGAGCTGATAAGAATAATGGGGAAGTTAATCTGCCTTGAGCTGAGATGAGTGATGAGCTACCAGTTAAACAAAGGTTGACTCCGAGCAAGTTTTCATAGGTGTTTAGATATTTTTTCCTGCATCCACCGGTCACAGACCATTAAGAAACCGTTCACTTGGCAAATTTCCTTTCTTTCCCATTTAGTTAAATTGTTACAAATAGCAAAGCCCAGTCGACGGACACTAATAACTAACTTTTTGAAAATCAATCATTTTAATTGCACTTATTAGTCTTTGACTATTTAAGTTGTACCAGATGATAAAATCTATCCCGTGAAATGAAACAATCATTAAGTCAATTTGTTGTCAGCCTGTTATCATACATGCAGTAGTTGTACTCTTGCAATTGACCTCCTTGAATCAGTCAGATACACAGCAAACTGAGAAAGCACTTGATGTGAGGGGCTGCGTTAACTGAGGGTGGATTGACTGTGTATTTTGTTTCGCCCACAAAATGCACAGTCAATCCACTTTACAATGTGTTCTGTGAAGCGCTTTGAGATGTGTCAATGGTGTGTTAAGGCGCTATATCAAATGCAAGGATTATTATTATTTATTATTATTGTTATAACTGTAGATCACTGAAAGCCCTCCGCACAGTCAGGCCGTGTTAGCTAACATCACAGGGCGAGGCTGTGACGGAGAATGAAATGTTTTGGTCGGTTGATTCTCCAGCGCTGGGTTGCATTGTGGCTCTACTCCTGGCTGTATCTCCCTTCTCCCGCTCCCTCCTTCCACCTCCCATTTCCTTGCTTTGCCCTCCCACCTCCCACCGCCACAAACCTTTGCCGTTTTCAAGCCTGGGTGTCTCTGAAGGACCCTTGAAAAGGAGGGGAGGAATGACCTGTGATTTTCCTCAGGTTCCAGCATGTTTCCCATCTCTATGCCAGAAGCATCATTCTCCATAAAACAGATGGAGATTCAAATGGTGACTTCTCATCTGTTAGACACAAGATAGCCAATGCTAGTTTTCCACATTGAGTCGTGATGCATTCTGCACACATCTTGCGTTCTCTGAAGACTGTGTCTGTCCCTGGGCACTAAATATGAGCGGCATATTTGAGATTCTTCACACGATGCATTTAACATAGCTATAGTGCTTCTGCAGATTTATCCCTAACCTTTTATTTTCATTTAGAGGAGTTGCAGTTGTTGTATTTCTCCTCCTCCCCAGTTTCTGATGACTTTAAACCCTCCCGGTGAGGATATTAACCGTCTGTTAACTGAATTTGCTTTTGCTCTTCTCATCAGAGTTGCGTTTTCCTGGAATTTTAATACAGGGATTTAATTCAGGGTTATATTTAATTGCAGCCTAAATGAGGCCTCGGTGCGTAAAGAGAGCCTTGACGATGGCTCCTTTGAAAACGTGAGCAAACCAGATGGAATATTGAGGTGAAACAGATTCTACGTAGCCTGGCAAGGTACCCCAGCAATGATTGTCATGATCAGCCTGGCACCAACGGATAACTGAGCTGCTTCTCGGCTGTGACTGTATGAAAGCACTTAGCAAAATTTAAGTGAATGGTCTAAAGCGTATTTTTTTGTCAGCATTTCGACAGTGCTTTCCCCACACAAATCAAGATTCCTCTCATCCCACCTCTTTTCCACCCTCCCCTTTCCTAGCTCAGTCACAAAGTTAGAGACCCTCCCTGTCTACGCATACTGTACAACAACCCTCTTCTTCTCCATTGAACAGACACTATCCTTTGTTTAAGAGGGCACAACTCTCACCACAAATGCTATAAATTTGCATTTGACATACGAACATGTGCAGAATATCATCATGTTCATGCCAGTTATTGAAACAGCGTTGTGTTTTATTTTGCTCACACCAATAGGTTTTCAGAGTGTCAAAAAAGTGCCCCAATGATGCTGTCATGTTTTTTCTGACTTTGCTTTGTGTGTGTGTGTGTGTGTGTGCACAGCGACTGTGGCATTTACCTACGTACACACTCACAAACACACAGCCATGGTACTAGACAACAACTTCTCGCAAACTGCTCTGAGATGTTTTGATGTGATAAAGCGCTTGTATTAAATGCAAAGGCTATTATTACAATAAACATTTGGCTCACGATTTCCGTAAAACAATCTTGAATGAAAATAAATACAAACGTGTTTTTATGAACTTGTCACCACCATTCTGGCAGTACATTTCTGCCGAGCCACGTGTTTTAAATTAAAAAACAGTAACTCTATCTACCTTGCTCGCTTGGCATCTGGAGAACTTCACATATTTACTGGTTGTCAACACCTTACTTCCCGCTCACCTCTCTCCCCTCTTCTCCCCACCACCATCTCCCTCCCCATCAAAGTCAGTTTGTGTCTTACTCCGCTATGAAATGTGAAGGAAGTTTGAATGATGGCGGGCAGCTCTTAATAGGCCAATTAGGCTTCCAGCCAACAATTATGTACCATCCATCTTTAGTGGAGAAGGTTTTGCATTGAGGATTTCTGTGTCCACTGCGCTGACGGTTGTTGGAGTATCTCCACAGCCACCTCATTAATGCCCAGAGTGTGAAATGTTGGTGCGTTTAAGGGAATTCTCCAGTGTTGCAGAAGCTAATCTTTCAATGAGCGCCCACAGTCAGGGGGCTTATTTCTCAGCAAATTCTTGTCTTGTCTCTTATTCATCAAAACCATTCCTCTCAACTGGGCTATATTGATCCCATATGGTGGTGTCAGTGGGTGCCGTTCATCACTGGCCTGACAAACTCCATCAGGAGGCTCGTGCTTGCTGGTAAATAACTCCGAAAGTCAACGGGGGAAATGATCTGAAACAGTCGAGAGTAAAATAAGTTACTGCCATGGGGAATGGTGGGGAGATGGATTTACTATATCTCTTATGTTTTGCCTACAAAATACAGTCACTACATCACCTGAAGCCCTTTACAGTACATCACCTGAAGCCCTTTGAGACATCCTCCTGACGTGAAAGGCACTGTTATCAAACACAAGGGTTATTATTAGTATTGTTACTGGGGGATTGTCTCCAAGTGCTTAAAATATTTGTTGCACCACATCAGACACATGGCACATCTCCATTATGACTCTCTATTGCCTGATGGGGTTGAGTTGTGATTTTGCCTTACAAGAGATAATAAAAATAATAATAATAATCCTTGCATTTGATATAGCGCCTTATCATCTCTTCAAGATGTCTCAAAGTAAGATGACGTGAAAATGAAGGAAGGGGAAAGGGAAATAATCATTCTTAACAAAAACAGTTGTGGTGTTACTGACTGGAAGATTGCTTTGCTGACCTATCGCTTATAATCACTATGGCTCAAAAGCAAATGACTGGATTCATTTATTCTTTCTTTTTAATCCAGGTTCAGGGTTCCAAATCTATTTCCCGTATTGGACAATTAAATATATTAGGCTACTGAACCCCGGGAGATGTAAAAAACCTCATCCAATATTGTTTTGCAAACTGTCTGGATTGCACGAGCTGTTACAAAAACATATATTCATACAAAAAAGCCCATTCCCAGAAAATCAGGATATCTGCCAACCGAAGGTTACAAAGCTTTGCAGTCCTTCGCATTAATCTCAGCAGCCCTGTCATCTTTATCATTTCCTCGCACAGTGGACATAAACAAAGTCTGAGCACTACCTGGAGGTCAGTGTGGATGAGAGACCGGGTTGTAGAGGAAGTTCCCAGCGTTTATGGTGATATTTCCTCTTTGAATGGGGTTCGAAACCTGTGATTAGCAGGTCCGAGAGAAAGTGTTAGCACGTCCCCCCCGGGGACAGATGTGGTGCCAAAACTTCAGAAATAATAATAACAAAGTCATAAATTCTGAGTAGTAGTTCACTGTCTGTGCCATCCAAAAAGCATTCAAAGGTTCTGTGAAATATGTGCGCTGGTTATTTATGATTGTCACAGACGGTGCGTGACCAATAAAAAGGAGAGGTGAGAACTTTTGTTTAAAAGAAACACACAGAGAATTGTTTAAATGTGATGTGCCTTACAATAAATGCACATAGTAGCATTTAAAAGGGAATTGGGTGAGAAAATTTTATTATTAACTGGTTGTGTGGGAAGGGGAGGAGAGCAGGGAAATGGGATAATTAGTAGTAATAATCTGAATAAACTGAGCGCTTGATAGAGCCTGTTTCACCTATGCATGTTTCTCAAAATGCTTCACGGGGTTTACTGTGAAGTGTAGTGACTGTGTATTTTGTCAGCCAAAGCAGCAGCCAATTTGCACACAGCAACGTCCCGCAAACAGCCATTAAGACAAAGACCAGATTTTTATGTGGGAGACTGTCAGCCCAGACTACTCTACGTTCTGGTGGGAGAGTGAGTCCTATCATAAGGCACAATGGGGTGATCAGTCTTCTGTGCTGTTAACTTTGTATGTTTTTTTTTGCAACAGAGACTCAGTTTGCTTCCCTTCTGAATAATAATTTGAACAACCTGCAAAAAAAAGTTCCGCGTTAATTCCTGATGAATTAATTGTTTCTGATGTACAATTATATCAGAATCGTTGTTTGCAATGAATGAGAACTTTCTTAGGTGAAAGTGATTGGGAAATTGTGGGGATTAAAATTTGATTTAAAAATAAATGGTTCATGTTCATTTGACCAGAGGCACAATATCTGAGTCTGAGCATTGCTATGTTCCAGCCATTATTTTTTTAAGAGTGTCTGGTTTACAAAGAACACATTGTGTAAAAAAGACACCTGAAAGGGCTGATTATCCTGAAAGCTTTGTAATGTAAATGTGAACCTTTCACGACAGGAGGAAGCCTCAAAGTGCTTCACAGGACATATTTACAGTGACTGTGTATTTTGTGGGTGAAATGCAGCAGCCAGTTGCCCACAGAAACGTCCCACAAACTGCTTTGGAGTGAGTGACCAATTTATTTTGGCCAGAACACCGGAAGAAACTCGTTTCTCTTTTCGAACACTTCCAGGGATCTTTAGCATCCACTTGAACAGGCAGATGGGACCTTGGTTTAACGTCTCATCTGAAGGAAGGCACGTTCGATAATGTGACACATCCCAGCACTGCCTTGGAGTATCACCTTATACTACATGATTCCAAGTCCCGGCGTGGGGCTCGAACCCGCAATCTTCTGACTCAGAGGCGAGAGTGCCACCACTGCGCCAGACTGGCACATAGGCAAAAGCAGCAGCCAGTTTGCATGCAGCAACATCCCTCAAACAGCCAGGTGGTGAATGACCAATTTGTCTGGAGGATTGTTTGCAATAAACACCAATTAAATTGCTTTTCTTTTATTAAAAAAGCGAAAAACGTCCCCCACGGGGACAGCAAAGAATCTTATTTCAACAGCTAATTAGAAAGCTGTTGCTCCACGTCTCTCTCTGAGGGCAGAACTTCCACTAAATGCAGTGTTCAATTTGAAGTCGTTTTTCTGCATGTTTCTTTTGAAGAACGACTTGAAGTTGAAACTGAATTCAACAATTTGCTTAATTTCGGACGAGCCTGAAACACTGAGAAAATAGAGTAAATTTTGACCTAAGTGGAACTTCTATTTTTAGAAAATGTTCATTTTAAAAACCTAAGCAGACCTAAGTGAAATTTCCATCTATCTTTAAAAAGCTTTGTGATCTGCCCCTTTGATCTGTCACCTTCCCCCACCGTCCCTCATATTCCTGATGTCCTGATGGTGTTGTGACCCCACGACAGTAGAGAGACATTACTCTCCTCTATGGGAAGGTACTTTATTATATATGCAAGTTCTTGTAATAATATAATAATCCTTGCATTTGATTCAGCACCTTATCACATCAGTGAGACATCTCGAAGTGCCCACAGGTCACACTGCACTGTTAGTGACAAGTGCTCCGAGACCCCGTCTGGTGGTGCAGGGCCCAATTTAATACCAGTTGTTGTTGTTGTTTTGTAGTTGGAAGCAGCAGCCAACGTGCAGCCAATTTGCGCAAAGCAAACAGCCCGCAAACAGCTGTGAAGTGACGAACAGTAGAGGCGAGATGTACAAATGAGGCGAAAGAGAGCGTTTGAGGCAGTGATGGAAATACACCTAACGTGTTATGGTTATTGACGGATTGCCCGAGAGTTATCAGGTGGCAGCTGTGATTCACCAAGAAGAAAAACACCGAGGTTCACAGGAAAGTGGGACATGAGCATCAACAACTGTTATCTTTTGAGTCATAAAAACTGGTACAGCGATGGTCCTGGGATCCCTTTGTCGATGGTTCACTTGTGTATCTGCGACGTGGCCAAAAATAACAGCGCCTGGTATTTTTTATTTTTTCAGCATCTGTGATGTATATCTCTGGCGGGAGAGTGACACCTTCACTGTTTCCCGTTCCCGCCGCCCCAACCTGCTCCCCTCATCCCCTGCAGACACTGACTCACTGTCAATGGTTAGCGAGCCCGAGTCCGACTGGAGAGTCCCCTGAATAACATCAGATACCTCAGTACTGAACCGAAATCCAACCTTGCCAGGCCTTGACCAGCTGGGCTAACAGGCAACAGCGATCAACATAAACATAGCGTGGCCATATTTTGTAAAGCAAATCCAGGGACACGTATAGAAAAAATTGTACGGGCCACAGTTCCTGATGCTGGCAGTACTGTACTGGACAAGCTTGTTGGATCAATGGCTCTGTTTCTCTGATGAGTGTTTCTGTTGTTGTTCTTGATCAGTTTGTTGCTGGACTTAAGATGGGGCACACTTGCACCCCCCCAAGGGACACAATACTTTATCCCCAGAAATAGGATCGTATTATGGTCACCCTCCCATAAAGAGCCCCCCCCACCCCCATCAAACGTAGAAATCGAGTGATGTGTAACGGATCAACACTTTGGCTGGTAAGGGGTTAATCTTCGCCAGTCTAATTGATACCAGCCACAGGGCTCGAATCTAACCAGCGTACCATTGCTCAGCAAGGACGCATCTCGTTAAATGTGGCACATTACAAATTAGCTTCACTTATTAAATGGCTCAGTTGACTGCGGGCTTTCAATGTGTATCTTGTGCACTTACACAAGAAGATAGTCGCTGCAGATGTGTATAAACTGGTGCAGCTGCTGCGGACTGATTAAAATCAGACCCCAGAGCAGTTTACTGGACAGAAAAAGAGAGAGCGAGAGAGATGGAGAGAGAGAGAGGGGGGGTGCGGGTGTGGGGGGGAAGCAGTCTTGGCTGTGCAGTCAGGGATGAACAAGTTATCATAATATTATAATCTTTGCATTTGATGTCAAAATGCAATAAAGTCGTCAAGCTATCGAGTCAAAATAATCCATAGGCAATTGCTGTCAAGTGTCGTGAATGTATTTGTGGGCAAACGGGGCAGCCAATTTGTGCACAGCAACGTCTCACAAACCGCTTTGAAGTGAATGACCAATTTCTATCTGGGGGATCTTTGGCCAGGACACGGGGAGATGGGATCTCGGTTTAACATCTCAACCAACCAAAGGACGGTACCTCTGACAATGCAGTGCGCACCATCCAACACCACACCCCCACCCCATCCCCTCACAACACCCCCCCCCCCCCCCGTCCAGCACTGTATTGGAGCCTTGATCCTGTAAAGAGCTTTGAGGCATCCATCCTGCCCACATTAAAGGGAGCCACACCAGGTATAAGGATTATTTATTGATTATTATGAGCAAGAGAATAATCTGTTTCTCCGCAGATAGTTTTGAAATATCCGGGCAGAGTCTCGAAGAGTTAACGGAACTTTATCGTGCTGGGGCGGTCAACAAGTATATTATAGTGTTATTTATGTGGGGTGGAGTTGGGGGGTGAGGAGGGGGGGTGGAGGGCGAAGAGGGAGTGGAGGGGGAGTTGCTGGATTCCGATAGTCTCCGAATCACTTGGGAGGGAGACCTCCCAGGGTGTTTGGCCTCACTCCCGCTGTCACAGCTCTGGCTGAGCTGAGGGTGAGAGGGCATTTGTTCTGCTGCCCCGTTAACATTCCCCGCTAAGCGTGTCAGTGGCGGAAGGTTCCGGGTGGGTTACGGCGCATGATCACACGGGTTTTTCAGACTGAAAGCCGAGGGGGAGGGCCGGGGCTCTCGTGTAGTTGCTTACAGTGGAGCCCCCCCCTCCCACCCCTGGTTCCCGTTTAACCCCTGTTCAGTGCTGTGTTTTACTGCTGTGTGATGCGAACCAAATGTTCGCCTCATTCTTTCTCAGTGTTAACCCTTTCACTTTCAGCCTGAGGACAGCACATCCAGGCTTGTGGGCATCAGTGTTTACAGGGGGGGGTGGAGGGCAAAGTGAAGGGTGTGGCATTCACAAGAAGTGACCGAGAATGTGAAGATCGTTTCTGTCACTTGGAGACCCATTAAACTGAACGCCAAGTTCAGGTAACAAATCTGTGCTGTCAGTTTCAACATAATAATGACGGCGGGAAAGAAATTGGCATTTGCAACTCTGCACATTCGGAATCGATGTAATAACAATAATCATAATTGATAATAATAATCCTTGCATTTGATCTAGCGCCTTATCACATCTTCGAGACATTTCAATGTGCTTCGCAGAATATACTGCAAATTGAATTGGCTCCACAATGCATTCCCGTTGCTGTTGCAAATCGAATCGATTGCACTCAGTCCACAGAGCCCAGGAGAGAGAGAGAGAGAGAGAGAGAGAGAGAGAGAAACCTTTGAATTCTCAGCTATTAAAATAGCAAGTTTGGCTGAACTGAATTGTACACGACCTGCTTTTTTTTTGCTTCAAAATTCGCTATGCTTCTCTCCGTCTGACCTGCCAATCAGTGCATTGTTGCACTGTACGCCAGGGATCAGAGCCAAGATCCACTTCTCGGGGAGAGAAGTGTTTTTTTACGCCTCACACATTGTAGACGCCTTCTCTAATCTCTGCCGATCACTCGGTGTCTACAGGGGAAAAATAATAATAATAATAATAATCCTTGCATTTGATATAGCGCTTTTCATGTCTTCGAGACGTCTCAAAGCGCCTCACAGAATATACTGTAAAGTGAACTGACTGTATATTTGCGGGCGAAACACGGCAGCCAATTGCGTACAGTAGCGTCCCACAAACAGTCGTGGATTGAATGACCGAATTATTTTATTTCTTTTAGGGATCATTATCCTCAGAAAAGCGATACGCCAATCAACTAACAACATAAAACCGGTCGCTATGAAAGGTCGATTCATAAATTTCTTTTACAACCTTTTTCTGGGGGAAAATAATAACAATAAACTTTGTGTTTGTTAAAGCACCTCATCACGTCATTGAGCAGTCTCAAAGCGCTTCACAGAATATACCATAAAGTGGATTGACAGTGTATTTTGTTTGCGATAGGAGGTTGGGTGGTGGGGGCAGAGAAGATTCAGAAAGACTTTTTTTAATTTACTGTCTTCTTTCTGTAAAAATCGAGTCTTGCAGTGCGATCGAGCAATGAGAGGCATCTCTACAGCACAGACTCTGATTAGAAAATCCACTTGCCGTTATTATTATTGAAAGGTCAAACGCGATGAATTTCCTTCGATTTTTACAGAAAACTAAAGGCTCTAAGTCGCTTCCTCTGCTTTCAATCCGACGACTTTCTGCCAAACGGAAGGAGGCAACACAAGATGGGTAATGCTCCCACCGAGAACGTAGATTGTTTTGGAAATAGTTTCCCCGAGGATTTAGTTCTGCGCTTGAGACCAAGTTTCACCATGTTTGATGTGAGTTTGCCAAGATTTATTCACCCCGAGTAGAGCATTAGGGTTTGGCTGCGCTGGTGATTTGTCAAGTTGGCGAGGGTCAAAGTTTATCTTTTGTCGGGTCGTATAAGATTGCCTGCTGACCTCGTCTCCCCTCACCCGAACCATCTGCAGAAATCATTAGTGGGTTTTATTTCGCCCCCTTGAATTCTCAGCATCTTTTTAGCCCTGATATCGGGTTACTGAGTAGGGGGAGAACTGGCGATGTCTAAACGGACCAGCGGAAAATGAAGGCCGTTTTGTTCTGAATGCTGTTGAGGTGGAAGAAAGTTATTGAACTTCCAACCAAATCAATCTTTCTGGCTTTGTTATATTCTGTTGTCCCAAGAGTTTGTATTTTAACCCCTGACGGTGTCCAGAACACTCCAATAAAGAGACTTTCTGTGCGTAAATTAGCTGCCACATTCGCCCATAAATACGCACAGTTTATATTGTTTATACTATATCCTGCGAAGCACTTTGAGACATCTCGACAAAGTGATAAGGCGCTATATCAGATGGAAGGATTATTATTATAAAACTCGGTTCATTGAAGGCCAGGTTTGAATCACACAAAGTTGATTCATTATTTAAACCACTTATTGTTCGAACGTGCTGTTTCTTTCTTTTCACTACCTTGATTCCTGGTACTTTTATGTGTGTTTGGCGTATAGGTCACTATTATAGACTGCGTGTATTGTAATTCACCCCAGACTCTAGACACATTCCCACCCTCCCTCACACACACATTCTATTTTTAGGTTGAACTCCTGAGGCTACCACATTGATCACAGATTGCACCCCAATGGGTCTTTTCAGTGTAAGAGCCTGATTTATGCAATATGTGTAGAACAGTCTTCACTCTTCCCACCTCCACTTTCCTTCCACATCACCGCAGTCACGTAGCAGGTAATATGCAAAGCCAAAACTGGTTTTGTTTTTATTCCTGCTCACTAGCATTTACTTCGCCCACAAATTATACAGTAAAATTAATTCACTTTGCTTTATATTCTATGATGTGCTTTGAGACATCTCGAAGACGTGATAAGGCGCTATATCATATGCAATGCTTATTACTATTATTATTTTAACATCAACCTCTGATGTAACTTGCAGGCTTTTGACTTGCTTCCCAATAGAGGAAGAGCATTAATGCATCCTTGAAAGATTGTACTGTTGATAGAGAATATTTCAACTCTATTCAGATTCTTATTGCTTAACTGACCTTATCAAACGTGATCAGGTTCCATATATCAAATACCATTATTATATTATTAAGTGGTAATTGTTTGGGTTTCTGAGAACCGGGTGAATAAATATGCCAACTATTCCTGCACTGAACTTGTGTTGAGTTAACTGATCTCAGCTGGGACGGTATTTGTGACTGTACAATTGCCCTTATGGCCCTGGGGTAATGTGGTAGTTCGAGGTTGGGGGAGAAATCAGCCAGGGTTTCCCATGGGGGGACAGGGCAAGGGATAGAAAAGAGAAACAAATCAAGCCCCCAAAACAGAAATGTCTTCATGAAACCTACAGTGAACCTAAGGCAGCATAAAATTCCAGGACACATTTGTTTGAGCTTTGCTTAATCGTTTCATTCTATCTGCCTCCTTTCGCTCCCACCCCACCAACTCCCCCCTCCCGAAAAAAGAAGGGCTTTACCTCCCACTTACTTGCCAATTGTTTCAATTCCAAGCATTGTTAATTCAATTTGTATTCGTTCCCCGCAACTTTTGCCTGCTATACATCAGTGTCTCACTTCACCTGTGAAACCCTACGCTGTGAACTACTGTGTTATTCTATTACAAACTGGAGATTTATTTGGCTGTGACAAGCCTTCTAGGATTTTATGATGCACATGGCGCCACACCATTCTATTAACCTATTTGTTACTTTTACGCCACCAGCCTTCATCCTCCTTGACATGGGTGCATCTGTTGCGAGTCATTCACGAGCCGAGCTCCTGTTTCATAGGGCAAAGCCTGTACGCTGTCTGACATTCAGCACCAAATAAATCCTCGACATAGGTGAGAGTTGGTGGCAGCCTCCTGTTATTTCCCTTTATTCCTCTGCAAGCACCGCACGAGCCAGAAAGAGCTTAAACCATATTGTTGTAGGGTTTATGCTGTAAACTCTTTGAACGCAAACTTAATTCTTTGGGAAAAATCTCACGTCAACATAATGGGTGAATTAAGAATTATACTGTGAATAGTAGACTGTCTTTTCCCTTTTCACCATCCCCTGTCTACCCTCTCCACAACCCCCCACCCCCCACTGCTCGCCCTCCCCAAATAAAGTCAATACATGTGAAACAAATCATCTGGCTCTCTCTATGCCACACATGAAGATCCTCCTGCCAGCGTCTCGAGACGCACAGTAGGCCAGCAATGAGAGAACAGATCCTCACAGTGCCGTCCTGACAGCAATCTTCCCCGTTCACTAGGTGGTACATCAAAACCCTTCACGACCTTTTTGTTTTTTTTAAAAAAAAGCTTTTGACGAAGAGTAATAGATATTTCGCCCGCGTCGTTTCAATTTTTAATAGCCTTCAGGGATCGCGGAATAAACGGCACGTGAATTGGACTTCAGTGGGTAAAGCGCTCCCACATGAAAGTGACAATGATTTACGTTTTATACAGCGCCTTTCACTTCGGGAGGGTGTCTAAAAGTGTTTCAGCCAACTGACTCGAGAGAGGCCCGAAAGATGACCGAAAATGCAGTGGAATAAATGGGCCTTTAGTTGGGTTTGAAAGCGCTCTACAAGTGCAAGATGTGCCCAAGAAACTAATGTACCGACTCACTGAGGTTACAACGGTTGTAAAGGGGCATTGCTAACCTAAGCTGTATTTCAGTTGTTTGTTAAATTAACTAGTAATAATAATAGGAATAACTAATAACTTATTCATAATTATTTAATAATAATTATATTAACTGCTAAGTAATGAACACTCTGTAGCCAAGAAAATATAAAATGTTCCTGCATATTTGAGCAACCAGGGTGAAGTAGTTTTATCAGAATATCAAGTTTCCAGCTAATACTGTAAGCATTACTTGCTGTAGTTTTCTGGTAAGTTTATCCGAAGGCAGAAAAAGACTGCAATATTATGACAATTCACGTGGAAGCTAAGATCTCAGGCCTGCAAAGTATCTGAGAGATTATTGTAATTGCTGGGCTCAGTTTTATATCAACTGCCATAGAAATGCGTTTCTCTTGTTTTATTTAAAAAGCAAAAAAAAATTCTTCTCTTTCACAGTTCTGGCTTATTCCGTGAGATTTTTTCCTTCATACTTTTCCCTCCTCTCCTCTTTTGCTCGCCGTTCACTAACGCCTTAGAATTTAAACGTTTGCAACTATTCATTAAAGCATTTGTTTTTGAAAATGCCACCGATTAAAACTTGTGTTCGTTTTGCACAATTGGCCTTCGAAGGTGTGAGGGCACGAGAGGAAGTTATTTTTCATTTGCACCGTTTTCAGGGAACACCTTAAAAATGCACTATATTACATATAAAATATTCACTGATTCAACGTAAACACTTCCTGCAGATCAAATAAAGGTCAAACATCTATTTTTCCAAATTGAAGCAAACCCCCAAGTGACTTTTTGTTTCATGGAACTGCTTCACTTCCCATGTCGTGATTGATTACGGTTTCCCGGAGTTGAATGTCAGCGTTACAAGTAGACAGTGTGACAAGTTGAGGCTCCGCAGTGATGGGAAGGAGCGTGATGGCTTGGGCACTCTGAGCCGCAGCACACACACCTGTGCGTGTCGTCTTATAGTACAGAGGTCAGGAACAGAGCAAGAGATTTCAAGTCCGATATTAAATTTTAAGGGACAGTTCGAAACCTCGCCAACTTATTGTGGTATGTGAGGCACGTGAAACCTGATAGGCAGCAGACATGAGCAGGAGTTCAACATGTTACTATAAGGAGCAGTTTCATTTTGCAATCTGCCCGAGGGAAGGTTTCTATGGTGATGGCATGAACATTTCTAACAGTTACATTGTGTGTGGCTTGATTTGTTTTAAGCAGCTCTATCCCGAGTCAACTAGGGTACATATCTTTCTCAGCTTCAATCCAGATGTGCCGCCACAGCCAAGGCCGATCAAAATGATAATATTGTTTACCCTGACATTCCCATATACTTCCAACCGTTGTGTTATAATTGGTTTCGCCTTAGGCTATGCTAATGACACAAGAGTGGAGCATCGAGTCATGTGGTATGTATTAGACCTCCTCTCACACTGTGTCGACTTGGGTGTTCCGTGAGGTGGTTGCTTTGTTGGGTGTCGGTGAATGATAATAATAATTATTATTATTATTAATAATAATCCTTGCATTTGATATAGTGCCTTATCACGGCGTTGAGACGTCTCAAAGCGCTTCACAGGATAGACTGTAAAGTGATTTGACGGTGTAGCTTGTGGGCAAAACGCAGCAGCCAGTTTTGCACATAGCAATGTTCCACAAACAGCCATGTAGTGAGTGACCAATTTTATTTTGGGGGAGTTGTTGGTCAGGACCCGGGAGAAACTCCTTTCCCTTTTCAAAGAGCGTCACGGGATCTTTAACATCCAAGCACCCTTCCATGGCACTCTAATGTTTCCGAGCGCAAACACTAGCCGTGTCAAAGCGCAGACTGTGGAAAACAGCATAACTGGTTGGCCACACGGTTTGGTTAAACTCACGTCACCCATCAAGCAGGTGATACAGAAACATAGAAACATTAGTAGGCTATTCAGCCCCTCAAGCCTGTTCCACCATTTTATAAGATCATGGCTGATCTGTACCTCAAATCCAATTACCCACCCTTGCCCCGTATCCCTTGATACCCTGACCTAACAAATAGCTATCCACCACAGTCTTGAAGATGTGAGTGGATCCAGCATCCGTAGCCTTTTGGGGGAAAGAAAGGTTCAATCCACAAGCCACGGTATGTTAAATCTTTTATTTGAACCAAAAGAAACACCCGGCAGAGTGGCTATGTTAACAGGGTGATGGGTTTCAGTCAATTGGATGCAACTTGCCTGCTATGTTAAGGTGCAGGAGGAAGGGGCTCTTGGCTTCACAGCTGAAGAGGCATTTGCCTCTAAGCCATCACATATTGCTGAGGTGCAGAAGGTTGAGACGGTTAAGGTGGATCAGTAAAGATATGTATGAGTGATTGCACATTACCTCTTTCACATTGAGCTGCACGTAATAGGTTTGAGATGACAAACAACTTAACCCTGCATTTGCCTCGCAACAGAATGTGGATTTCAGAACATTAACCCCTGTTTTTTTTTTTATTTGACTCAATTGACTTATTTTAAACAAAAACGTTCAAGTCGTCCTGGAAGGTTTGCGATTACTTTGTTTTTTTTGCCGTATGAATTTTGAGGCGTTGCATTTATAACCCGTTTCCTAGTTCTACTCGGCCACAAAATGCACAGTCAATTCACTTTACAATATATGCTGCGAAGCGCTTGGAGATGTCTCAACGGCACGAGAAGGCACTGTATCAAATGCAAGGATTATTATTATTATTGTATTGTGTTTGTGCGTGTGTCTCGCTCTTAAACTTCCTGGTGCTGTTGAGTGCTCTAATTGGGATAAAGTGGGTGAATCAAAGCGACCGCACAGACTAATAGCCACAGTTTGGGGTGCGCTGAGTTCCACTCGGTGGTTTCAGCTTTAAGAACTCCAGAATTGGATGCTGCACTGAACTTCCGACCTCGGATTGGGAAAAGGTGGAGCTAAAGTTGGAAAGAAAGTGTGGAGCCGGAATAAAGTCTGTTATGCCGTGTAATTGCCAAATATTCTAACTTCAATTTCTGTTTCCGAGACGATTCTCTAGCTTTCCAGATTCATCCCTGTTGTCGCTTTTCAATGGTCCAATTCTTCCCGTCATTTCCAAAATCTGACGTCTTGTTTGTTTTCCAAGACGTATTAGACTCAGCGCGTGTTTGCAGCGCTTGGAGGGTTGACTGTTCCTTTGTGTAATGGGATAGTTCAGTCGGATTTCCAGGCTCTGGTTCACTGTTTCTCACTCTGAAACCCATGTGTGACGCAGGTCGAAGATTCATTGAGGATATTCGATGCTTGGTGATAACTGGCAGTGGCGTGGAGTCAACGCTCAGCCTTCTTGTGATCCAACCTTAGGCTGAACAGCCTGACATTGGGAAGGGCAAGTGGCTCAGTGTCGTGCTCCGCCACTGTCAAGTGCTCTGGGGCGCTACTCTGCACGAGGGGTGCTATATAAAGGCAAGTTGTTGTTGTTGTTGAAGAGCCTGACATTTGGGAGGGCAAGGCAGATAGTGAGGCATCTCTGTGTCCTGCCTGCTGACCATCACCACCCAAACCATATATGCATGGAAAACATGAGCGGGGTGTGCAACGACACATGTGCCATCAGCTCACGTTCAGCTGGCTACCAGCTGTGTGCGTGCCACCGGTGCTGAAACCACCCCCAGACACAATCGGTGCCAGTGGTGTGCGTAAGCCTCACGGCACTGGCATCGACATCAAAACAATCAGCTAACGCGGCATCATTTCACCACAAATGTGCCAAAATGTGCACGAAATGGGGCGTTCCTATTGTAATCATATCAATCCTTGCATTTGATATCGCGCCTTATCGCGACTTCGAGACGCCTCAAAGCGCTTCACAGGCTATACGGTAACATGAATTGACTGTGTACTTTGTGGGCGAATTTGAGCGGAGAGTGGAAGGGCCTCGCTCCTGCCTACAGATGCCTTAATTCCAGCCGGGCAAAAGGTTGTCTCCAAGCCACAAGTGACTGGGAGTTTCTGTGTGCGCAATCGAAGCATTGTTCTTAAAGAGGCAAGACCCAAAAACTTATCATCTGGCTGAGTTTTCTTTTCCGCTCCTGCTCTTAGTCGAACCTTTGAAGCAATGACACCACGTGCATCCTAAAATGTAGTTTTGAAATAAAATAATGGAGCGTTAACTCTCCAGGTGTCTATAAGATCTGGCCTGGAATACCGTAATGTCTATCTGGAGTGGCTTGCATTGAATTAAAACGACAAAGAGTAAAGGTGGGGCGGGGGGGTGTGGAGGGATGGTGTGGCGGTGCGGGGTCTTCTGTGCTTGTTTATTGCTGGAGGATTGACACAGCTTAAGCAGCTGAATGAGTTAAGCAGATGTTGACCGGTTAACAAAGCAATGAGAGCTCAGTATCGTCTTGATGTCCGCTCAAGACAGTGGGGGCGGGGAGAAATTCCACCAGGGTCCAGATTCATTCTCTCGCCTTTGAATTTGTGCAAGGTTTTTTTTAAAAACAAAAGAGATTGCAGAGAAACCGGTTGCAAAATGCAGACTATTGAAGGATAATTACCTGAACTATCACAAGACAAAGTATTTATTGAAAGAAACAGCACAGTGGAAATTTATTATCAAGGGCTTTCTAATAGACTTCTGTCTATATTAGCAAAGTGAGTGAGTTCTGGTCTTTGGTGACCATTTAAGCTCCAGGAGTACCCCGAACACCAGCTGTTACCCCCAAATCCCCCCCCCCCACCCCAAGCTTTGACTCTCAGCAACCTGTGTCTAATACTCTCCTGAATTGGGTAAGCAGGGTGGTGTCATCCCAGACATGGGGAAATTTCCATGCATAGTGCACGTGAAAGGGGAACCCTGATCCTCGACTGTTCAGCACCTTGGGACGTCCTCCCGGCGTTAAAGGCACTTTACGAATACAATTTTGTTGTTGTTGTCATTGTTAAGCAGGGCGACGGGTTTCCCCAAGTGTCAAGCCATCCAGCTGATGAAATGAAACAACAGCAACAACTTCCATTTATATGGCACCCCTCACGCAGGATAGCGTCCCAGAGCCCTTGGTAACTGAAAGTGCTAGGAGAGGTGCATTTTCCAGATTACTCCGGAAATTACTGATGTTGGGGGTGGGGGAGAGAAGGTGAGGGACGGAATGGGGATTATTCTGGGTATCTCAAGTGAAGGAAAACATCGGTGTAGCCTTGATGGTCCGAATGGCCTGTTTCCCCACTGTAAACATTCCACCTTTTCCGAAAGACAGAAACCCCAAACGCCGTCTCTCCCTGCTTTGGGTTTTCGTGTGGAATGAGTTTAAATAAATTTGAATTATATGCTGTGGAGCGGTGCGATTTCCTAGTTTTTCGCAGATTGCTTTTCCACACTCTCGGAATTCCTGTATTCTCCCCGGGATTGATCACACTGGTATTATTTTTCGATACTGCACTGTCATTCCTTTATTTCAGTAGAACTCTTTTTTTTTTTCTATGACCCCCGGGACCGTGTGTGATTTACACTGTGTTTCCATTTAAGGCCGGTATCTTGAAATTCTCAGTTTCACAATCAGTTTTTCCACTGTGGCTTCATGTCTGCATAACGCCAGATGCATCATAAAACTGTTTTTAAGATTACAGAAGGATTTGTGTTCACAGTACAGTGGTGCTTTAAACGTACGTTTGGCTCAGCCAAGCCGAGCAGGGTTCCAGTGTCTGTAAGCCACTTCCCATTTGCTCTATTATACAGAACTCCCTATCCAAGCTTGACATCCTCTTATGCTCCTTGCGATTGATACACTGCCGAGATAATGTTCAAATAATTCACAGAGCTTTGCAGTCATTGCTGTGAAGTGCATTGGTAGGCGGAAAACATCAGCCGTTATGCACACAGCGGGTCGTTCCACAAAAACAGCGGTGGAAATGAATAACTAATTTGACTGGAGGATTGTTGGTCAAGACACCGGGAGAAACTCCTGTCTCCTTTTGAGCAGTGGCAGATGATTGTTCACATCCACCCGAATTATTTCTCGCTTTAAAAATCTCATCCGAAGGACGGCACCTCCGGCAAAGCAGGCTCCCCCAGAACTGCTCTGTAGTGTCAGGCAAGAACAGCGAGCTTAATGCTTAAATACCGAGTCCAAATCAAAGCAATGAATCTTTTCCTTAGTGTCTCTATACTTCTTGAAAAACCCGCGTGTGTGTTTGTGAGATATGTTTCTGATCAGCATTGTCAGTGTCAATTGCTGAATGAATGATTGAATGGGTTGCGATATAAAGACACACAGAATCCCAATTGATTTTGGCAAACAGCGAATACATTTATCAACCATAAAAGAGAAACGGAAAGCCTTGATCTTAGTGAGATTCACACACTTCACGGTTTGTGAAACTAGAATCGCAGCAGATTAGATCAAATGCAATCAATTAGAGCGATATTATTAAGTAGTATAGCGTATCAAATGCAAAGATTATTGCTCATATTAATCTCGCATGGGCAGTTCTGTATGATTTGTGCAGCAAGTATCTGTAAATGATTATTGGCTGAGCGCATTATTAGGTAAATAAAGGACCCAGTCATATCAAATTAGTTCAGGCAGTTTCTGTTTGCAGGTGCAAGCAAACAAGGGTTGTTTCAAGATTTTGCAACTGGGGAAGTATGACATGTTGATGTATGAATATAGGCTATGATATTGTCTGCAGTTTTTATGACTATTTTTCCACCCACATGTAATGCTCATCGGATGTTAACACGCCTGCGGTTTTAAAAGGTAAGCTTGAGGAAACATTAACCCTCCCCCAAATCCCCTTTTTAATTAACGGTGGTTCTATTTATATAGGTTTAAACCACTCCAGCTTGATAATTAGACCTTTTTTTAAAAAGAAAAATCAAAGCATTTTCTTTGTAATTTCAACCTCCTCCCTTTACCACAAGAGGAAACATACTTTTTTTTTGGATGCTGAAAATTTGAAATAAAAAGAAGTACAGAAAAGTTTCTGTTAATAGCCTCATCATTCCCAGCCATAAGATTTATCGTATCTTGGAAAAAATATAATAAAATATCAAATCAATTTTAGCGCAAGTCAATCAGAGAAAAAATGGCCCGTGCATTTTTGGAATATATTGTAAAGTGGATTTAAAGTAGACAATTTATATATATAAATGTGTGTGTCTATATATATATATATTATAAAATGGACAATGACGTTAGCAAATACAAGCTGATCATAAGGAACAAACTGGAGGTACTGCAAGATTTGATGGACAATCCGCTCTCTTTTACTTGTTGCAGATATACATTATATATCTTTGTCAGGTGAAGGAGTTCGGCAGCCTGTCAGGGAAGGCTGAATGATTGGTCTCAACTGGAACCAGACTGATAATCGATCTGGAGTCCAAAACTACAGCACAGACCTAGGTTCTGACAGAGGGCAAAACCTCTTCTCTCCCCAGGGTCCTGTTCATCACAGCTGAAGGTGAATAGTTTGGGGGTGGGGGGCAGGGGTAAGGGGCAGCGGGAGGGGGGGCGGAGAGGATAAGACAAACTCCACAAGAATCTCAAAGAGCCACACACAAGCGGAGGAATGAATGGCTTTTTTTCCTGCCTATCCCATTGCTATCCCTCCCCAGGCACAGCATCTCACAACTTTAAAATGAGTTTTTCTTCCTCCTCTCTCCTTCCTTTGCAAGGTGGAAGGAAGCTCAATCAGTCTGCATGCTTACTGCATGACGATAATAACATAATAATAATCCTTGCACTTGATATAGATCCTTATCACGTCGTTGAGACGTCTCAAAGTGTTTCACAGAATACAATGTAAAGTGGATTGAAAAGTAAAGATATCCACTGATGCTGGGAACCACAATTCGGTATACTTTGCTAAGCTTATCAGTGCTAACATTGTCAGGGCTTTAAGCTGCATTCAAGAAAAAAGCAGAGGCTAGATGTAACAAATCTGCCTCTGTTTTTCTCTTCTCTCCTCTCCCACCAACACGTTGATTGCCAGTATTTCGAAGCTTTTAAGTTTCGGAAGTTTAGGTGCTGGGAGGAAAGGTTGGGGTAGGGGCTGGGTGGGGGGGACAAAATACTTTTTCCATGTTGATTTATACCATCGCAGTACGACATTCTCCTCTCTCTGTTGTCGCCCCCCCTCTCCCCCACCCCCCTCTTCAATACTTTACTCCTGTCTGTCCATTTCTATAGCATAGCATTTCGTATTTTCAGCTGCAGAGTGACCCTGCACACAACACAACGGCGCCAGCAATTTTCCGCCCTTTGTACAGCTGTCTATGGGTCTCCTTGTTGATTGGTGTACAGTGGCTGACAATGTTATTGAAGGGCCAAGTCTTGCTATATCAGCTTTGTCCAGAGAGTCTTCCTTCCAGTCTGCTGGGAACAGCAGTCTGATGGCATCAGTAGCACAGAAGTTTTTTTTTCCAGCATAAACCCAATGCTTTCCTCTTTTTCCCCTCCTTGCTGCTGAAACACTGCGATCTGTAAATGTAAATGAAAAACAGCCGGTGGATTTTCGCCTTTAATTCAAAAATGTTCACACCCGTGCTCTGAGTCCCAGCAAACTTGGTAAACTGCTCGGCTCTGCGAATTATTGCTAAGCTAACTATTGCTGATCATATCATTAGTCAGTCGGTAGGATTTCATTTTATTTCTATGAACCATTGCTCAAAGATAATAAATGGTCTCCTTTTCTTTCAACCAGCGGTGTATAAAGGGGGCGTGACGTGTAAATACGATTGAGGCAAAATGCAAACTTGGATGAAATGGATCAAAGTCGGTCATTTCTGTAGTCAGGTGGACGTCTCAAAGCGCTTCGCAGGATTTACAATAAAGTGTAGTGACTGCGTGATTTGTGGGCGAATGGGGCAGCCACATTTGTGCACAGCAACAGCCCACAGACCGTCATGTAGTGAATGACTAACTTTATCCGCGGGGATTGCTGGCGAGGATTATATGAGAACCACCCTTTTTTTGAATAGCGCTGCAGGATCTTTAACATCCACCTGGACAGGCAGACATTTGTAGAGGTGGGTTGTTTTGTGATTCCAGAAGCAAGCGCAGTATGAGTGAACTCAAGTGTACGTAAACAGTGTTGAAGAATGCAGTGTTTGGCAATTGTCCATTTTTCTTTTGTTGTGGCCCAAAAAAACTTGGCAGATGCATAAATTAGCCCAAACACATTTATTGTTTAGGGTCTCGTCCTTCGAGCCCGATTTGAGATGGAGTTTCATGTTTCCTGATCATGACCGTTAACCCTTTGCAGCCAAAAGACTTGAGAGCCCACTATTTGAGGAGGACAGTTGGAAATATTTTAGAATTCAGGATTATAGAAACAATGATTTTTTTTTTAAAAAAAGGCCATAATTGTTTGAACCAGCTAAAATTGGTCACTCAGTTGATGGCTGTTTGTGGGGCATTGCTGTGTGCAAATTGTCTGTCTCATTTGCCTACAAAATACAGTCACTACAGAAAAAGTGTTTTGAAAAATTTCGATAACATGATAAGGCACTATGTCAAATGCAAGAATTATTATTATGATGACCTGCTGGGGCCTTAAATGCTTAAGAGTGTTGTCTCTAATTTAAGATTAATCAGATTATGGAAATAAATTATAAAATTGCTTTGTAATACGTTGAAGTAATCTGATGTTTCAGCGACAACAGAAAATGAACTTCCAAAATCGAAACTGAATTTAAGACCATTTTCCGAAACTCCACATGATTTTAAATTTAAAGGCAATGGTCCTAAAGCATGTGAGAAATTTCAGGTTCCCTCTGCTCCACTCGCTAGGAAATCTTAAGCAAATAGCTTCCTTGCTTGTTGCCGTAGAAGCTTAATATCTGCTATTTTTGGTGACAAGAAACCTAACACGTTACCACGTCTTGCAGGTCAGTTTGGGGGCAAAGCTTGAGCCTGAGGGTTTACAGCTTACTTCTCAGTGGTCAGTCATCGGCAGACGGAGAGGGAGAGGAGGAAAGAGAGGAGGGGGTGTGGGGAGGAGAAAGAGAGAACAGAGGAAAGAGGAAGGGAGAGAATGGGGGTGTTGAGGTGGAAGAGAGGAAAGGGAGAAGAGAGGAGGGAGAATGACATCACTAATACTAATAATAATAGACGCCTTATCATGTCGTCAAGTCGTCTCAAAGCGCTTCACGGGATATACCGTAAAATGGTGCAACTGTGTATTTTGTGGGTGAAATCAGCAACACAACCTGAATATTTCTTACGCTTCCTGCAATGACACTCTGGCTACAAACAAACCACACATGTCAGGCAGCCATCCCCGCCTGGATCGAGATTCCGTCGTGAGATACAGTACTAAGCAGCACAGAGGATGCAGTGTATTGAAAGGCCTGCTTTTAGTTTTTTTTTGAAACAATGAAGCTCCTTTTAGTGCTTATAGCTTGGCGCAAATCAGATGCGGAAAATGTGCCTTTAATTTTTTTTTTTGCAGGATTAAAAACCTTTCTCCTCGGATAAATTATGCGCATTTTGAAATTCCTGCGAGCCCTGTTGCTGGGAAGCGATCAAGAGAGATACAGATATGGCGGAGGTTGATGTATAAAAATAAAATCACTCGGGGGATAGATCTGGAATTGGCTCGAACAAAGCAGCCCACAATTTCGACGAAATGCACTGAGTAAAGAAAGCAAAGGGAGAAGCGCCAGAAAAACGGAACGGCCAATAGGTAAGTAGGAGTCCTAGCTAATATAGCACAGCTGTGATCCCAATATTCCGACATGTGCTTTCATTTCGAACAGGTAATTTACAATTGTGAAGCGTACACCGTCTGAATTGCTGCCAATTTATCGGTGAACTTCACAAAATAAAAGCAGGGAAGTTCTACCCAGCATAACAGTTAAAAAAACAATGCTGGGTAATCTGGATTTTCTGTTGAAACACACGATTGTTAATTGGATCTGGATTTACAATAATCATTTATCTTTGTCACGAGCAATCCAGATGGGAAATTCAGAACACTTTAGGCCTGCCTGCCCTGTGTGCCTTCATCTGTCCAGCAATATGTTTTTCTTGCGTATTTAGAGAGGGACAGAAAGCACTGAATTCCAAACAAAAAAGCGAGAGAACAATCTTCACAAAGTCTTGACCAATTTGGTATCAACCTGGCTCAGTCAGCCTGGCTCAAAATTGCCCAATTTTTTATTATTATAATAATAATAATGATCCTTGTGTTTGATATAGTGCCTTACAACATCCTCGAGACATCTCAAAGGGCTTCACAGAACATACTGTAAAGTGAATCGACTGTATATTTTGTGGGCGATTTGAGCTCACACTTTGGGTCGGAGGGTTGTGGGTTCAAACCCCTTGTCGAGGCTTTGAGCTTGCAGTCCAGGCTGACACTGCAGCGCAGTTTGGAGTGGGAGGAAACGCTATATTATCGGGGGTGAGGTGGGGTGGGGGGGGCGGGCAGTCTTTTGGATGTGACAATAACTGAACCTTGGTGGGGCCGCGACATTAAAGATTATTAATGAGACTGTTCGGAGAGAGAGAAGGGAGTTTCTCCTGCTGTCCTCGGCAAAATAACCCTCCAGATAAAAATCAGTCGGAACAGTTCCAAGATCCCATGACTGAGACTATTGACCGACCGACCACACAAGCCTTGTTGCTTTACATTCTGCAGTCCCACCATTGTGGCCAAGCATCATTACCACTGTAAATGAATTGCTGTTGTCGTGGGGAAAAGAAAATCTTCCAAGTCACTCAACGAAAGGAATTTCTTGCAGCTATGGCATTCCTAACAGCACGGGGGCCTTTAATTGCTCAAATGTTTGAGACTCTCGATTCAATTATGCTCATCAATCATTCTGATTCGTCAACACAATAATAAATATGCTCCGATTTTTTTCCCCCCAAAAAGATCTCAAGCGGCGCCTCTCGAATGCTACAGAATCGCCTGGCTTTGTAGATGAACACTAAAAGTTTACAGATTGAGAAACACTGGCGTGAACACTGTATAGTGATTTTCATCATCAGAAAGGGAACTGGGTAATGGAATGTCACAACCCAGGCTGTGATAGGAACCAGTTTAAGAAGCTGTCTCTCGTACGGTGATTGATGTAGATGAAGAAAGCGTCCATATTTGGGGAGAACACAACAGCTAATCTGCGCACAGCGATGTCCTGCAAACAGCCATGAATTTGCAAACAAGCGCAAAGTACTTCAGCAACGCCATTGCTCACACACTGTGGGTCAGCCAGACTCTCATTGTCTGACAAGCATCCATTCTGCAACCATTGAATGTTCTCACATTTACTTGAAAGCTCATTCAGGAAACATTTAATAAGCTTTATTATCTGCACCAGTGCATACCCTTCATTTTCTATTTCACTGCTGCCATTTATGTGTATATGGGGGATTCTGAAAGGAATTCTAACCCTTTACAGTGTTGGTGAATTCCCTTGTGTATGCAATCATCCAGTAAGGGGTGGGGGAGGCAGTGTCTGGCAATGAACTGATTTGCTTACGGATCCAACTTTCTGCGTCAGACATGAATTTCACATCACGGATTAACCTGCCCACATTCAGACGAGAAGAAGAATGGTGTAGAGTAAGGAGCTTACAGTAGCAGCGCACCCAAATGGTTGACTTTAAATTGTGTTTTTGAACATGTATTTTTTTTAAGTCATGGTGGTAGGTAGGCCGAGGGAAAAGGGAGAGTGAGTATGCAATGTGTGTATCTGCATTGGTAATAATAATCATCATCATGTTCACCAGCAATGATGATAATAATAATCCTTGTATTCAATAACTATCACATACCATACTTCGCTCCCTCCTCCCATGATTCCAATAACAATCAAACTCATTATGTTTGAGTACCTGTATTACAATAACTGTAATTTATTCTTTAAAAAGCCCAAAGCTTGTCGGACTGTAGTGTGCAAGGAAGTAACCTTAAAGTTAAAATTATCGCATCAACATTTGACACAATTTGGTGGATAATGTTTTAACCATAGATTTGAGTCTTTTACCTTTTCTCCAGCAGGGCTATTTAAGTCGTGTGTGTGAGCTATGGAATGCACTGTGTTAGACTAAGGTTTTTATTAGTTAATTGATAAATTGAAACACATGGGTGGCTGGGTAAACAGTGTTACATGGGAGGAATGCAGTACATTACATAGCTTTTTTTTATTGGATAATAGTTAATTTGAACCATCTGGTGCAATATAGTGAGGTTCATGGGAACCCACCCTGTTCTAAATCCATGTCAGTGTCAGTAATGAAAGTGATTACAAAGAAAGCAGATGAGGCTGTTGTGTAAATTCAGATTAAGTGTAGCTCTTTGGGGCCTGTTCCAGTATAGTCTTATGTGTAGTTCCTGATCCAGCAAAAGAGCAGATAAACATGATAGCATTAAACTATCGTCATTCCAGAAATGTACTGGTGTCTAATGTTTTAGTTTTTATTGACCTACATTGGTGACAACGACAAGATTAATGGTTACATGTACCTCGTTTGTTTTTCAAACTCTAGCTCTCAGTTTGCTTTTCCCACTGTCTGAGCAATTTTATTTATTGGTCAAGCAGGTGGCTGGTCTCTGGCTTCTGCTGCTCTACAAGCAGCCACTGGGAGGCGAAAGAGAGGATTGCATCTTGGCTCATCCACCAAAGTTACCTCCAATTTAGGGGCAGCATAACGCCTCTAGTTTGCACCTCCGCATACTCCAGGTGAGATTGGAAACTCGCTGTGTGGAGAAGCAATCCAGTTTGCTACAAGATACATACTCGACACACTTGACAGTGAAGCGTTTTGAGACGTTCCCGCGTCATAAAAACCTTCATATCGAACGCAAATTCAATTCTGATTAACCTCAAAATAGGCCAACAACGGTGTGTTTTCAATCACATTTGAAGACTTGAACAAATTTCCAGACTCCAACAGTAGCCATGTGGATTGGGAAACATCAAATTCAATCTTATTTCACCCACTCCTATCCAAATCGTTGAGAGCTGAATTATAATTCATCTTCCACCCTGTCATTTATCCTTAAAATCCAGTTGATTTGCTGTCTTGTATTTCCTGCAGAATCACGGTCTTTCCCCTCTGTTCCCTTCAGTGTATTTCTGCAGGTCTTTTAAGACTGTGCTCAGGTCTACAGGAATACATGGAGACCTGAGACATTACCCTATCCAGTGTTAACTCATTGTGTGCACAGTTGGGGGAAGCCAAAATCCTGATACACCAAGCAATATACAATACAACACAAAATTACATTTGTACAGCGCCTTTCACGTCAGGAGGACATCCCAAGACACTGGACGGACAGTAAGGGATTGGACCAGTGCAGTGGGGTTGGGAACAAGGAGGATGGAGGGCAGGGGGGTAGGCGGGTGTCCAAAGGCTCGGTCGAAGAGGAGGGTTTCTGTTTCCTGCAACCATTTAAAATCATCAGTTTGCAATATTGCAATCGCTGATGCTGGGTAATTTAATTACAGTAGGAGTATAAAGAATGCAGTATGAATTACTGCACTGAACCTTACTGCATATCCACAAAGACTGTCTTTCTCTTCAGTTCTGGTAATCTGTCTATAAAATAACCAACTCTGACAATCAATGACAATATCGTGTTAGGGCTGTTTTATTACAGCTTAGTTTCTCTTGCTGGACCAGCCTCCCACAGGCAAGGCCGAGCAAACTAAAAGAATTAAAATTAAATTCATACTGTCATTTAAAAAATGTTCAAAAATAACTCACAAACTCTGTTCAGTTGCATTTTCACAGGTACCGACAATCAGAACAGGTTGGCTTTGTGACCAATTGTGTCCAATTGTGAGAACGGATGGATAGGAAGGAGACAAATAATTGTACTGTATATGCATGGCACCATGAAATTAAAGGGGTATTCTGTTCTGGATCCAAACGGTCTGAATTACACAGCTATTCTGATTATGAAACAGTTCTATTTTGGCCCAATTTCGATGTGAAATCTGACTTCAGTCATCAGCCTCAATGCTTGGAGCCTGTATATTAGATTTCGACAATGTCTTCTCTTATGAGTGTAGATTTTGCTTGATTGCCTGTTAGATTGTGAAATTGCACCAGCCAAGGTTTTTTTTGTGTGTGCGTGTATATACACTCTTATTACGTTGGGCAAGAAAATCGACCTGGTGCTGCTGAACACGGAGACGGCATGTCACGTTAGCCGGAGCAATAAAGAACTCCTTTTGCTGCGTCCCTCTCCCAGCTGATGTAGAGATTTGGGCGGTGGGAAAGGAAGAGGTTCTGAAAGTGGGGGGGGAAAAGAGGACAAAATGTAGGCACAAAATTGAAATGCGTTGCACAATTATGCCAATAAAAATCCTTGCATTTGATACTTACCACAACGTTCAGACGTCTAAAAGTGCTTCACAGGATATAGTGTAAAATGTTGTGACTGCGTGTATTTTGTGGACGAAAACAGCAGCCACTTTTGCGCACGACAATGGCCCACACACAGCCAAGGAGTGAGCGAGCGATTTTATGCGGGGAAATCGTCGGCCCACAGAAAACAGAAAATGGTGACTTGAGTCTTTAAGGGGTTAAATGGTAAACTGCGGCCCTGATCTCTTGGCACTTTGTGTGAGGTGGGACTGGTTGACCTTAGCAGTTGAGAGGGCTCTAATTTGAAATGAATTTGTAACTAGTTCAACCTGTAGCCCAGTGGGTATGGGATTTCCTTTATAATAAATTCCAGACCTCAACTCTGTTGATAGATGTCTTATGGTTCTTTGTGCTCTAAGGGTCAAGCACACTGTAAAAGGTGCTTAATGCTGATTGACTGGAGTAGAGCAATATGTTGCAGATTGATAGATTGTACGTAGATTGGCTCAATTTATAACATTGGTTATCTTATTGGACATGCTCATTATTTTAAGAGGCCATCTTGAATCCTAGTGTCATTTTGTTGTTTTTTTAAACTATTTTAGATTATTCCCAAGAACCCAACAATTGCCCCCCCGTCCCTCCACCCACCCCCGTCTAAGATAAAAATTGTTCACTTACTTCATCACTGTGTACAAGCTGGCCCATAAATACACAGTCACTACACTTTGCAGTAAAACCAGTGTGAAGTGCTTTGATTCATGTTGATGATGTGAAAAGGCTCAATATCAATGGGAATGGTTTGCCATTGTAAGCCCCGACTTTGATTAACTTTTGGCAAACTTCAAACTTTGCAGTGTCTTTGCTTCAACCATCCTTGGTTGGCAACGTGTTCCAGTTATTAATTATCCTCTGGATAAAGAAATAACTTCTTGGTGTCTTTCCTGAATAGTCCCTTGCAACTGTAAACCTGTGCCATCTTCCCCTATTGTCTTGGTGCATCCGAAAGTATTGTTCTGGATTTATTTTTGGAATCCCCTTTTAAAATGTTACTACCTCTATTAGGTCCTCTCTGAAACGTCTCCTTTCAGACTGAAGAGCTCTAGTTAATCATTGCTCAAAACATACTTAAAGCTCCTTTCACACTAGCGATCATCCTCATTGCTATCCTCTGCCCTGCCTCTAGATGGATGAGAGATCAAATGGGTCGAAGGGCCTTATTCATCCAAACCTCTTTTTACGATTTGAATGTAAAAGTATTTAGGTACTTAGAGCATGAGAATGCATTGAACATTGTACTATTAGCATTCAGGAAACATACTTCTGAGTCTGATTGCCTATAAAGACCACAAGGAGTTTGTTAAATAGTCCTCATGGGGAAGAGAAGTGGGTTATATACGGACCAAATTACAAAGTAAACTCTTCATTCATTTTACTCCATATACCAAAGGTAATGAACTGGAGTCAGCGGAGCCCAGAAGAGAAGATATTTTGGCTAGTGATCTCTTTGAGAGTATATTGTGTCACCTCATCATACAGTTTTTCTCTTTACTGTACGCTATGTATTCCCCATGTGTAGTTAATCTTCAGTTTGTCTCTCTTCCCATTGTCAACATTGGTTGCGTTTGTATTTCTCTCACCAGAGTTAACAGGAGAGACTTTATATTTTAAGCAAAATTAATAAGCTAAAAAAAATGAAATTTGCACCAAATCCCGCATTTAAATTTTGCAAACATTAAATTTTTCCCTATCAGTTATAGTGTTCGCAGTTCTTCGGGCTGCCATTCAAGCAAGACGTCAAACTGTCCGTGGAAGATAAATACTGTACAGTGCGGATCAAGAGTTTCAACGGCATCGTAAAACCCAAAGAGCTGAAACCATGATGGGACTACCTACTGTTGCAAGTCACCCTGTTCATCTTTCCAACATTCACTCACTTGGGAAAACTTCATTCCTTCATTGGAGCAAAACCACTTGTATTACAATTGTTGCCTTGACCCCATTCCGCTCCCGCATCTCTCTGGAGAACCCTCCTCCAGGGGACTATTAGCAGAAAATAAAATACGCTGTGTGGGAGCCCTTTCGTGAAGACATCTTAACTGATGTTTTCACCCTTTTGGCCAGGTGCCTGTTCGAAGACATGGGAAAGCAATGAATGCACAGAAGTATTTTTTNATCAATAATTTGAGTCCATCTGGAATTTGCCCCAAATGTCCCAAGTGAGACATCAAGCAGCACTGTAGCAACTTTTGAAACATTGGGCACAGTTATGTACCACGCATGAACTAACAATGGAATTATCGGCCACTAAAGAACTCATGATAATTCTCCCCACCTCCAACAAATGAAATGAAATGAAACATGTACCTCCTCTTTCACGCCACTCTGGATTTCGAGGTATCTCTTCAGACTCAATCCATTGTAGGGACTGAATGCGTTGGAGATGTTAAACTGAGGTCACATCTGCCTGTTCAGGTGGGCATTAAAGACCCCAAGGCACTATTCGAAAACAGAAGAAAGTTTCTCCCGAAGTCCTGGACAACAAGCCCTCAAGTTTGAAAGACAACATTGACTTTATATCTCTATGTGGGGTTTTGTGTGCAAATTAGCTATCGCGTTTGCTTGCAAAATACACAGTTGTCACACTATACAGGATATCCTGTAAAGCACTTTGCGATGTTGTTCTGATATGAAAGGTATTATACCAAATTTGAGAATTACAATTATTACTGTATATGGTTTTAGGTGATTGCAAGGATTATTATTATTAAGTCACCCTTCCAAAGTGAAAGGCAACATGTCAAATGTAAGGATTATTATTATTTATTATTATTAATTGCAGATCAGATCATGACCAGATGTAACAGGTAATTGGCAAGTATTTGAGCGAGGTAGAGTATAAATGTGAGAGACGAGCACTGGCACAGTAACTCTGATTGAGCAAAACTGTCCTTATATTGAGTGCCAAAATCTGAAAGTGTCCCATTCCCCAGCCGTCATTGATCAAACCCTCCACTGAGCAAAAATAATAATCAAAACATATCATGATTCCGAAAACCTCCGATCCCAATTCTGCTGCAAAAATACAAACTGGAAGTATACATATTTTATTTATTTTTCTTAACCTTTCCCTTTTCTTGAAGAAACATATATACATGTGGGTGTGTGTTTGTGTTTGTCTATATACAGTACCAGATTTGATGCGGAAGAAACATTTCCTTGCTAGTTTTCGTTGGCAACCTTGTTGAATACACGGATACTCTGCTCCCGGTGGTTATTTACAGAGTTTATACCGTGAATGAACCTGACTTGCACTACCAACAAGCAATAAAGTGTGCCATTTATACCTTGTGGAGGTTTAGTCAAAGAGGAAGCATACTTTGCTGAGCTGCCTCTTAGCCCTAAAAAAAAATGGGTTTCATTTGCTGGCATCTCTGTAATTTCTCCCAGGTTCCTGTGTTCTTTCAGCTAGGGGTTTGGAGCAACTACTTTGTGTGCAAGACACTTTCCAGTATTGTCACGAACCATGGCAGACAATTCAAGTTCACAACGTTATTACACAGGAATTTCACCGCGTTACTGGCAGTGATTCTGTACAAACTGTTCTTTTCGTAGCAGTTAGAAATGACAAAACTGAATCCCCCCCCCCATGCCCTGTAGGCTGGCCTCTTCTCTCACACAAATCCTGGACCAGTGTCCTCTCCTGCACCAAGCTTTGTGAGGCCATCACTGCTATTCTCACTCATCTCACCCCCAGTCACCCACTTTAACTTTAAGATTTTAAAATCCTTGTCCTGACCTTCAAATGCCTTGGAACACCCTAACTCTGCGATCACCTTTACTCTCCAGTCCTCTCTGCCCCACCATCCATCACTTTACCACCGTCCTCCCGACGTGAAAGGCGGTCTATAAATGTAATTTTATTGTTGCTCTTCGGAACTCTCTCCCGAGGTCCCTCAGCTTCACCTCTTCCCTCTCTGCTTTCCAATCCCAACTGAGAACCTATTTAGAAAATAAGAATTTGCTTGGCAAAAGAAGACCAAGGTCCATCCAGTTCGCCTTCCACACCACTGGCAGTTGCTTGACACGAAACCGTTTGACTCTGCTTTCTCAGTTGAATTGCTCCCGGCGTAACCTTAGCCACTAGTTTTCAATTCATGTTAAACTTCTAAAATGTTGCAAATAATCACCCAAATGAATCCTGTGTGTCGCCTGGATGCAAACAAACCGCAAAGTTTCTACACAAATACTTTCCAATTCCAAACAGTGCCTCCGTTAACCGTCACTTTAAACACTAAATTAATAAGGTTCTTCGCATTTGATATAGCCAATTATCACATCGAAACATCTCAAAGCCGACTTTCTATAAAGTGTGGCAACTGTGTATTTGTTTGTCGAACTCACCAGCCAATTTGCATGCAGGAATGTCCCACGAACAGCCAAGAAGTGAATGCTCAATTTTTTTTTACTCTTGGAAGACTATGGACCAGGACACTGGGAGAAACTCCCTTCTCTTTTAAAAGAGCTCTATTGGGAAGTTTGAAGTCCACCTGAACAGGCAGTCACAAATTTCTCTCGTGTCAACAAAGCCATTTGTGCCCAGTTTCAAAGTTGACCTAACATGGACTATTGGATCTGATGAGATTGCACCCTAAATTATAATAGAACGCTGCAATTTTTTTTTCTTTCACTAATTGCTAAAATGATCGCCCAATTTATCAGTGCGTGCAATTGCTCAGTGCAGATGTCTGTCTATTCATATGTGTATTTTGTATTGAGTCAAAACATTCCGATTTTTATCCAGCTGTAGGTTTATCCTGGTAATCATTTCCTTAATAGGGGTTAGCACCTTGCTCCCTGCCGTTGCCAAGTAATGAGCCTTTTACAGTACGGAGTTGATAGCAGTTTCTCTTTCATAGTCAAACGAGGCTCACCTGCCAAAATAAGCAGCATGTGCTGTTCTCTCAGGGACAACGCTCTTTCATAAATCATACTGTTTCAAATAGCAGTTAAATGTGCTTCATAAGCTATATTTATCGATGCGAGATAAAAAGGGTTTATCCAGTGTAAACACTGGGACTACTGTAAAAAGCCTGGCATGTCCTCTTTACTTAACTTGCTCATAAATCGACCCTTTCCACCACAGGCGTCTCTGAGGGAAAAGCGAAGTTTTCATTTTCTTCCTTTCACTGAATCGGCACACAGTGCGTTCCATCCCAATAATTATTTAAATATGGGAATAGCGCTGAGGAAATGAGCGGAATTTTACTGGTTCTTCTGGTGCAGCCTAACGCTGGTCACAGTGTCACACACACATACGTTCAGCTAGAGCTTAAAAGGGAAAAGTCCCATTGGGGAGGCAGAGTTTTATTATATCACTCTGCCCTCATTTAATTATCAGGGATTGCTTTTTCTTATTTCTCTAGTTGGAGCGTTCCACACTCTACGTGTTTGAGTTCAAGATTCCTCGCTTTCAGATACCTCCATGGCCTCTTGCCCCAATCACCCACCTACCCCACCTTCCCCATGCAGCTCCACCACCACCAGCCTACTTCATGTCCTCCACCCCATCCGTCCCACTGTTGGTAGGTGGGCTTTTTAAACATTCTGCTCCTGCTTTCTGGAATTCCATCCCAGAGCCCCTCCGACTCACCCCCCCCACCCCACTCCCCATCTTTAAAGCCCATCTTAAGACCTCTCTTTTCCACCAACTTTTGGTCATCTTGCCCCCACCCCCAACCTGCACCAACTTAAGTTCCTAGTCAGTTGCACAAAGTGCTTTGAGTTGTCCTCCTGACACGAAAGGCGCGAGATAAACATCTGACGATTGATAAATGTCAACCATCTGAGTTGGCAACACATCTTTGTGGACAGAGAGGTCCTGATGAAACTCACGGCTTTGCCCGTAGTCTTGCAGTCCCCGTGAGAGGCTTTGTCAAGCTCCGTGAACTTTCATTAGCTTAAAATACGACTGATGCCACGCTAGCCCGACAGATCTGTAAGTCCACGGTGACAGAATTTCCGCACAAGCCCCAGCAGGAAAATACACACCCCAGCAACAGAGACAGGCTGAACAAGAGCTCGCCATGCACTCTGACCACAGGAGCAATAAACAGCTGAGGGACTAACATTTTCAGCCGTTAAATGGACAGAAAAAGTGAAGGCCACATGAATCAGTGCGGGTGGAATTTAATAGGCGAACAATAAGATCATTATTTTATAACCTAGATTTTACTTCTTTCCCCCTTCTCGGCTAAAGATATATTGAGGCTTGTTGGCGTATGGTTCTGTCGGTTCCAGTATCTCCCTCCCAAGTGAGCGCTTCATATTCTGTGACCTGGCACTGAGTAACGACAGCGTATTTGCTTGTGAAACTACTGAATCTGAGCACGATTGTGTGACTATCTGACAGCCGCACTTGCACACGTTCCACGAGGAATCCCTGGATGACAATCTGCAGTGGAAACCCTGACTGATTTCCTCCACCATCCCCACCGCTGTTCCTTTCTGGCCAGGTAAGCCAATGACGCAGTCACGTTGCTACCTTAGTTCCAAATCCCTGACTGTCCAGCACCTTGGGACGTCTTCCAGATGTGAAAGGAGCTGTACAAATGTAATTTTGTATTGTAATTTGTGTTAACTCAGCAGAGACTAGGGATGCAAACCTGGGATGATCTTGGTCTATAGCCCTGTATCAAGCAAACTTATTTTGTCAGAATTGGATCATTTCAGTGAAAGTGATAATTAGATACAGGTTCCTTTCTACAAGGATGGTCGATGGACCTTAGTCTTTTTTCATCTAGCAATTCCTCCATTCCTTTTTGACTCAGTCATGTTATAGTTCCTATCGGGATGCACTTTACTTTATGTTCATCCACATAAAAACTGCCGTCAGTCATTCTTTAACTCATCCATGTGATGTGCCCAGATCCCTTTTGAAGACCACAATCTTTTTTACCCAATGCCTTGACCCTTGATCTGATTGTGCACCACTAATGACATCTGCCTTCTGGAAAACCCAAGGAAATTTGAACCAATGGGCAGATAACGCTTGTCTGCTAGATGGGTTATTTCCCAGGGAATCCAGTAGGTTGGTGTTGCATGACCCATTGCTTCTCAAATCATGCTGTCTATTCAATACAGCCTCACTGCTCTTCAGATGAGCATAGATCACATCCCATAAAATGCTTTCAAGCATTTAGATGAACACGGTTGCTTTGTGCAAGTGACTTAAAACTATTTTAACATTCAACCGCCATTGGGAGATATAACTGATAATATATTTCCATATGTCAAGGTTCATTTGTCCTGCAACTGAAGTATTATTATTATTATTATGTTTTCCCTTGATATATTTGCAATGTTTCTCCTCCTGGCAACAGCCACAACACTTTATTTTAGTAAAATCCCATGAAGTGCTTTGGAGACGTCTCAGGAACGTGATGAGGCATTGTACCAAACAAGGATTAGATGTTCTTGCACAGGATAAGGTGGGATGCACGATACCATCTTATAGGACGAGTTATAATAATAATAATAATCCTTGCATTTGATATAGCGCTTTTCACGTCAGGAGGACGTCCCAAAGCGCTTCACAGAATACACTGTAAAGTGAATTGACTGTATATTTGTGGGCGAACGCGGCAGCCAATTGCGCACAGCAATGTCCCACAAACAGTCGTAGATTGAAAATGACCAATTTAATTATTGTTTTTTGGTTTTTTGGAGGGATTATTATTAGGCTCTGTGTGGAGTAAGGAAACTTGCCCAAGGTTTCGCCCTCTGCCTGGAACTGAACTCAGGTCTCTCGCTTGCAAAGCGAGTGCTCTAACCACTGAGCTACAGGACTCCACAAAGTATCCAAAGTTATCCAAAGTAAGTATTTCTTGAATGTCACTAGTTATGTGTAAAGTGGAGTCACGAGTAAAGTGGAGTCCTCTTATTAACATTTTGCACGGGAAGTGGCCAGGATATTGACAGCATGGCTACTTAAATGCTGGTGACAAATTAAGCCAGGATCTTGTTATCAGGTGTTTACTGTAATCGAATAGACCTTTGTGGTGTTATAACAGATAATGTGCAATGTATTTGTAGGCAAACACAGCAGCCAATTTGCGAACAGCAGTATCCCACCAACAGCCAGGAGGTGAATGACCAATTTATCTGGAATACTGTTGACTAGGACACCAGGGAAAAACTCCCTTTTTTCTGTGTACAATATATTATCTTTACGAAGTTAAAGGACAGATCAGTGTTCCCTTGCAGCACTGAAAACGCCTGTTTAAATGGTCAGGTTTATGCGGCTGTAGCCGGTGCAGTTTCAATCAAATTTATTCCTGTTCATTCTGCGTTCTGAAGGGCTGATTCGCTGACGAAGGAAGCCTTAAGCCTTAAGCGCAGAGCTCCGCAAGAACCCTCTCAGGTTTTCGACTCCACATTCCTGTCTGGGTCAAACTGAAAGAATACGTTCATTCAAGCATAAAATAAAGCGTTTGTTTTAATATCTCTAAGGACCTGACCAGTTATTGCTGTATAATGCGTAGAATCTGTGGTTCTCTGTTGGAAACGCCCAATAAAACAGAAGGCAGCATGACATCCAGTGTAATGGTGTGTTACACAGAGAGGAGCTGATTGTCTGTCATTTGCCAGGAAAGGAATGAAATTAACAAATCGATCAATCTCCACCCTGACCCACCCACCTCCCCTCTCTCCCCCGCCTTGAAAACCCTCCTTTCGTCTTATCTTCCCATCCGGGCTTTTGGCTACTTTCCAAACCCCCCTCCCCCCTCGACTTTGGTAACCCTCCCATCCCACCCCGACCACCATCAACAACAATAGTGCTCTTCACACCCGGAGCATTGTGTTCACCTACAAATATAGAGTCACTCCACTTCACAGTAAATCCTGTGACTCTCTTTGGGATACCCACCTGATGTATGCCAAATGCAAGGATTATAATTATTGTTATCACCACTTGAGTTTCGGACCCGAGCAGTGTTTACCCTCAGTGACTGTCTAGCACCTTCGGACGTCCTCTTGACGTGAAAGGCATTGTACAAATGTAATTTTGTTGTTTTTGTTGTTATGTGGTTCCTGCCATTGCACTGGGGGGTGGGGGGAAGCACGAGTTTGCCACGTTGTGTTTATTACCAGAGGTGTACTCTACTACACACATGCAAAGTTTGTGGTTGCCCCATCGCCCAAGGAATTGGCTTTCACCCCTGAGGCTGGGCTGGGATTATCAGGTGAGCTGCTTTCACACAAGGTATTTACCTGGTTTCTATGGTTTTCTTTGGGAAACAGATGGATTCGCTCTGAAATGAAACAGGGCTAGGTTAGTGCAGGTACTGGGCTCTCGCGGAGACGAGCTGTTTGCAAAGAGTTCGGCACGGACAGTTTTCAGCTGATGTTATTGAATGGTTGGAGATAATGCAGACTTGGCATTAAAGAAAATAGCGATGAGATTGCTTCCACAAAACCACTTCACTGCTGTGTTTTTGTGGTCAAGTCACAGCAGTAGTCAGTGGTCTAAACCATTTACCAACATGTGGTGTCTTATGAGTTTCCTTAGTTCCCAGAATATGCAGACGGAGTATTATTTTTTTGACAGGGAATCAGAGATAGGAGAAGTGACGGAGGAATTTGTTCCAGATCATGTCTGTCTCCACAGCTGGAAGAGGCGAACTTGTGTGTATGTATGTGTTTGTCAGCAAAAAAAAATCCCAAATACAAAGCAGTAGAAATGACCAAATAGGGAAATTAAACCCTTCTTTTACACAGAAGAAATCTTTCAAGAGAATATTTGGACACCTCCAGCCGCCAAACGGAGGAGGAGGAGGAGGAGGAAAAGGGGGGAGGTGGGGTGTGGGGAGATTTTTCCCCTGTGATTTTAAGAATATCAGTGCCGCTATAGAAGAGGCATTCTAAGCAGCCGTGAGTAAATGTTTTATGGTGGCTCTTTCACCTGTGTCCGATTGCTCGCTGCTTTTTATGAACTCAGATGGTTTTAGAATAAATCTTACATTCAAGGTTGCAACCCGCATTGGTTTTTATATGCAAAATGAGCGAGGACTCACCCCAGTAACGCTGTAGTTTCTGGCTTGCGACCAGAACTTTCTTTAATAGCCGACAGCATCAAGTTATCCTATTCAGTTCTGTCTCCTCGGTAGTTTGACATCCTGGAGCTTGTTACAGGTTTCATTAATATGCAAACAAGCTGTGCTCACCAGTATTTGATGTCAGTAACAATAATGATACTGGCAAACCTGCTCCCTCCCAATACCTGTCTGCCCTGTTCTTTCGTAAGAAATGCTGGATGGGAAAAGACCAAGGTCCATCTAGTTCTCCTTCCACCTTCCTGGCGGTCGCATGCACATATGTCCTGAACTACCTATGTTACATACTATCAGTCTGGATGAAGAGGGCCCCTTTAACCCATCCCAATCTCATCCCAAACACCCACCCTATAGTGCTAGCATGGTGCTGTTTGTTTAAAACAAGGCCAAGGGTGCCTTAACCACCCTTCCTGGAAACCTGTTCCAATTGTTACTTATCCTCAGAATTAAAAAAAACTTCCTAGCATCTGTCCATCGCAACTTACAACAACTTGCATTTATATAATGCCCTACAGACTAGACAGCATCTCAGAAACTCTAAACCAAGAGCCCTAAACTTACTGGAAAACATTTGCACTGTGCCAAGGGAAGTGATTCCATTCCTGAATTTTGACTCACAAGGAATTGGTGATCGTGTCATGGGAATTTTGTCCCATCTCCTGCTGAATCCTATACGGGCAGGTCGCACACATTGAACCTTGTCTATCTTCAGTGGGTAATGGACCATGTACTGTGCTAGAAGTCAGACCTGTATCTCCTGAATTCCCGTCACACAATGCTATAAACCTTCAACATTTCCATCACTCACATAAGTTACCATTCTACTGCCACCTCCGCCATGCTTGGCACACCGCCTAATAACAGTTAAAGTAATTTTAAAGAAAAGGGAAACTATGGACTATATATTATAAGGAATAACAGATGTCTTGGCTGTGGAATTAAGACAGTGATCAAATTTCAGGGTTGTGCTGGTGTTTGAAAACCTCTCTTGCTTCACCCTCATGGTTTACGATCTTATCAGAACTGCTTGACTGAATTACTGCCTTGTAACTCGCTGCCTGTGGTATTTGCAAAATACTTGCGAAGTATAATAAAACCTGTATTTCTAGTCACTTTGAATAAAACGTCCCAGTTAGACTGCATCAAGTGGTAGTGTAGCTGGAACGTTTCTTAAAGCAGGACAAATGGGCAGCTGTGTTTATACGTGATTATAATTTATACAGAACACAACACCCAGCGAGTGGAATTTAAATGCTCGCATGCTGCTCTGCCCAAAGCTCTTAAGGTAACATCTTAACATTTTGCCTACAAAATACACACTCAATACACTTCACAGTAACATCCTGTCAAGCTCTTTGACAACATGATAAGGCACTATATCAAACGCAAGGATTATTATTACTGTAAGAAGGAAGGCTCTCTTTCCTTATCCTTATCCTTTTCCTTTCATTCCTCTCAACAAATGCTAACCACATCTGTGCACTTGTGTATAGCGCCTTTCACACACAAGAAATACCTTGAAGGGTTTTTGAGAACCAATGTGGATCACCAAGCAAGGAGAAGGCAATAGGCAGACACAGTTTCAAGTGAAAGTAAGGTGAAAGAAAGAGGGTAACGAAAGTAAAGACAGATTCAGCTACATTCGGACACAATCTGTTGTGTGATATTTCCTGTTGTAGGGTCAATTTGCTTTGTGCCATCATTTGTTTCCATCAGCATGGGATGAATCAATAGTGTGTAAAATATCAACTACTGGTTGGACCTCGTTAGAGATGCCTCTGTTCAAATATCAGAATAATTAATTTAATTAATTTTAGTATGGACCTTTTTAAGTGAGGATTTAATTTTGCAAATATTTATGCTGCACGTTTGAAAAAAAATTGTGTCCATTAATAATAATAATCCTTGCATTGGACACAGAAGTTACTGTGAAGTGAATTGACTGTATAATTTGTGGATGAAACACGGCAGCCAATTGCACAGCAGTGTCCCACAAACAGTCGTGGATTGAGTGACCAAATTATTATTATATATTTTTAGAAGGGATTATTACCCCCAGAAAAGCGATCCGCCAATTGACTAACAATCAGGTTCCTACTTACTGCTAGGTAATCAGAGGCATGTGGAGTAACATTTCGTCCTGCCGGGAATCATACCCAGGTCTCTCGATTGCAAGGCGAGTGCTCTAACCACTAAGCTACAGGACTTCACTGTCTGACTTGCTGCGTTCTCCCAGCGACTTCTGCTTTTAGCCCATTTTAGTGTTGGGTATATTATTCTAAGGTATTTATTCTCATTAGTTGGGATCAGTCTTCCTATGAGGTCCTTGAATGAAATGGCATGCAAAATCCTATTTGTCTGCACATTGATGCCCAGAAAATATTCCATTTAAAAAGATGTCCTAAGTTGTAGGGTCAATTTGAGTTCAAGTGAGGTATTAAACAATTGCATTCAAGTGAGGTATTAAACAGTAAAGCAAATCTTTAGGAAACGGGAGAAGGGTGGGTGGTGATGATCAGTGGGAGAAAGAGGGTTTAACAGCCTGACGTTGAAATCAGATCACTTTGCATTCAGGAACACTTCAAGCTCTGCTGCAGTATACAGAGTGCGTGTGTACCGAGGGATGTATGCTTCACTTGCACAGGAGATTGAGGTCATTCAAACAATTGCTGTTTGCCTCCGAAGCACAAGTTGGGTAAATACTGTCTCCGTCACAGTAAGAAATGTTCTTTCTCCTTAGTACCAGCTGCACCACTTTAAATAGCTTAGAAACATGCCCATTCTATTGCATACCTGTGATGTGTACAGGACAATTCATACCCAGGAACAGATGGTAATGCAGTAGAATCCTGTTGTTATATTATTAAAAAGAAGAATCTTTGCGTTTGATATAGGGCCTTATCACATCGTCGAGACGTCCCAAAGTGCTTCCCAAGGTACAGTGTAAATTGAATTGACTATGTATTTTGTGGGTGAAACACGGCAGAAAAAACTTTGCAATTTATGGACACCACCACCCCCCAAAAAAACTCTTCATCTAATTTGAAGTAAGAAAAATTTTCTGTTTCCCATCCTCTCTACCCTCCTAGTTTCCCAGAAAGGGAATGCCAAATTGGTTTGGCGACTGTGGTTCTGAAAATCAGAGCAGATTCTTTTTTGCCTGGGATTAAAGGCCACTGGGAACTGGATTAAGACTTCCTGAGCTCCGTCCCCTAAGCAGCCATCAAGGAGAGGAGACAATCATTCCATCTGTTTGGGCTCGATTCAATCCCAGGTCCCAAGGGCATAAGAACAGTCTTTCGTGACATGGATAGTCGCTCCCTAACAGGGAAACGCAATAAAACTGGAGTCTGACTTTTTGGCAACATCATTATTCTATGATGTAACCAAGAATGTAAGTAATTACAGGCCAAAATCTACTTGTGGAAATGAATTAGACTTGATCAGATTTATTTAGAAACTGATTTAAATTTTGCTTTGACAATTTGTGCTAGAGACTTAAAATGCAGACTGTAGACCATTGGATAGAGCCAAAGAGTTTGACAGCACGGAAGAGAGCCATTTGGCCAAATCAGGTCTGCCCTGAGGTGCACTGAACAGAAGTCTTAAAACAGGGGGAAATAAAGGGTTTGAAATGACTCCAATCGCTTTGATTCCTAAACGGGAAGCATTTGCTTTCAGGGTTTAGCAGTTCAGGTGCTGCCAAAACCAGAAGGAGGATCAAATCAACACTGATTGCAATTACAATGGAAAGGGTTTTGTCAGATGACCTAAATCCTAACTTGAAGAGCTGGCCACAGCACTTTAAAACATCCCTTTCTGTTGCTGCTCAGCTTTTTGTTGATAAACTCACAGTCTACCCCACTCCCAACACACACGGGTACATATCAGAATCTATTATTCCCCAGAAACAGCCTGAATTATCCCTCCATTTCAAAATCACCAAACAACGTCTAAAACAATGAGAAACTGGAGCAGTGTTTGGTGAATGAGATGCGTTGTAATTGAAATTCCCAGTCACGCTTAAGGCCCAAATTGTTTAAGGGCAGATGACAGTTATGCTATAACATCACTGGAGATCTGTCAACTCGTGCTCTTAATGTGACAGGGTCTCATTTACACCCCCTTACACTGGGGGAGAAAACAATCACCAGGTGCTGATTTCGGCCGCGCGAGAAAGCGGCAAGGTGTGAGATCGAGTTTCCAAATCGAGCGATCTGGCTACAACAAGACGTCATGTCAATAACGCAGCCTGCTTTGACTTCTCAGATGGCACATTCTTCTCAATCGTCCGATTTGACTGTGATCCTCTGAGCCTGTCTGGCACTCGAAAATATGTCAGAATGTGTCACTTGAAAAGGTCTCTGGCCTTCATTTTTCTTCCTCCCCCCCCAACCACCGCTCCCGCCACTTAAGAGATAAAAATCTTGGCAGATCCATGCACTTCAACCCTATGGAACAGATCTTTCCAATTGACTGGCCAACACCTGGCAAAGAACGACTGGCCTGACAGACGCACAGTTAATGGCTGACAGACAGAACCTAAGTTGGGATGTGATCCATATCCTCCCGAGCTTCTGAAACCCGTGTGCTCAGCGTTCAGCTAAACACAAAGTTGTTTTTACTTTGTTAAACCTTTGCTCAATGTCACCCAAGAACTTAGAATGGATAACTTGTCAGAGTGATGCTTTTTTCGATGCTAAATAAAACGTATAGACAGTATATGATAGTGAAAGTAAACCTGAGATGCTCTGAGCTGGGACAGCAAGACAACAGGTCATAGGTTCAGCAAGTTTAGAACAGCCACCAGGAAGTATTTCTTTATACAGAGGCGAATCAGCAGTTGGGATAGAAGACCAAGGGAGAGTGGTTGTGACCAGCTGGGTTGCCTATGATAAGTGGCATTGATTGACTAGGATATAAGACAATGAATTACACTAACTCCAGATCTGTATTGACTTTACAATTACAGTACATGAAACAGTTTTATTTGCAAATTGGCTGCTGCGCTTACCAACAAAGTACACAATCACTACACTTCACAGCGAATCATGTGAAGCGCTTTGAGATGTCCTTCCGGCATGAAAGGCACTGTAGTCAAATGTAAGGATTCTATCCCCAAAGTTCTGAGAATGATAAATCTGAGATTTGCCGGTTGCAATAGACGTGTGACAGGCTCGGGCAGATTCACCGCCGGTGAGAAAATGTTGACAAATGAAATATTGCTGCAACATGACATTTTTATGTGGAAGTACTGTGAAGATTTTATTTAATGATTTAAACCTTGTCTAAAATGCCCGCCTTGTGTTTGGATTAACAGAAACTTTGATGGTCTTTCTTGCTGGGAGTGTTTGTCATCACAGTAGATAAGGCTGTTGCTGCTCTCACACACATGGTAGTGAGATCGCTGTCTAGTATCAGACAAGTTCTTGACTGTTTTATGGCTCTGTATCGTCTGCATCAAATACCGGTAGCTATTTGTTGTTTTTGGGGTCAGCTGTTGAAAACTTTGACTGGACAAATGGATAATCATTTTTATTAAAAAAACTATCAAAGACATCGGCAGATAGAGTAGAAAAGAGAGATGAGATTGGATGGGCCAAAGGAACCTTCTTCATCCAAACCGATCTTGTGAGAATTATTGGAAGACAAGAACTGGGGCAACGTGTTTAAAGGAAGTCCACAGCATACTCCACATCTTGTAGCTTTTGGGTGCTATTCGAGAAATTCCCATTTAACACTGGGTTTTTGACACTTCTTATACCAGAGGTTCTGATTCTCTTAACGTAACATCTTAACATTTTTGCCTGCAATAAGCACAGTCACCATACTACACAGAAAATCCTCTGGAACATTTTGAGATAGCTCAACAACATGTTAAAGCGCAGTATCAGATGCAAGGATTATCAGTAAAGTGCGTCAAAAGAGTCTGATCGTAACCCACCTCACTGCGGTGGAGACCAGAAACCTTCAGCCGTTTTAACCCTGCTCTAATTGATGGCTCAGTGGGATGACTTGACGGCAATCCCTCCTTGTAACTTCAATGGTTAGCACCTTTAATTAGCCAAATAAATCTTTGTCAAGTAACACCTGAAGCATTTGAACTGACAAGTGACCCTCGGCACCCCTGGCCTTACCAGAAGCCCTTTGTCCTCACCTTTGCCAGTTTGATGAGGGGTGAGTAGTGATTTTTATCAGGTCCTAATGTGCTCGTTTGGCTATCTCTCTTCCTATCTTTGCCCTTTTTTGACTCTCTCGAGTAATTCTTCATTCCGGCCTTTGTCCCGGGCTATTTTAATTTATCTTCTCAGTTCTCCTTCAGCCATCCATTGAAATCTATCAATTTTCGTCCTGTTTCAACAGACCATATCACGGGGCCTTTAACATCTCTAACCGCCTGCATGTCCCTTTAACCCCGAGTTGAGTTGTTGTCAGGGGTACTTTCACAACCCTTGCTTAAAGATTTTAGCTCAGTTATTTTAGGTATTTTTGTTTGCATGAGATACAATGACAATAGCGTCAAAATGTCACAGGTATTTGCTGTTAAGCGCAGTCCCTGTGTGTTTACAGGCAAATGTGGTAATCGTTTGTGCACAGCAAAGTAACAAGTTTCTTTCTCTCTTTTTATTTGACATGGCACCTTTCACGTCGGGATAACCTCTCAAAGCACTTCACAGGATTTCACTGTGAAAAGTATCGACTGTGTATTTATAGGTGAACCAGCAGCCAATTTGCACGCAGCAAAAGATTCCGATAACAGAGTTATCATTTGACACAAATCACCAGCTGCAGGCCCCCTGCTGTTGAAAACGAAATCAATTGTTCCACGATTGTAATTGTAACATCTGAAACTGGCAGCGTCAGTTCCCTTCAGTATTAACATGAACAGTACCGGATCAATAGCATTCATCAGGCTCAGCTTGGCCGCTGGGCAATCTCAGATTGATAATCAAAAAGTCTCAGAGCGGTCAACTCTGTGGGGGAAGAGAAGCCAAGAGTTTCATATTGAGTAAGTATCGCTCAACAACTTGTGTGGCCCAAATAGCTGAGGAGTAATAAGAGACGACTTCTTGGCAATTTGAATAAAATCACAACAGGAACACTTTCACCCTTTCTCCACAAACTAGGTGATGAGGTAAAAAGGTTAGGACTTCCACAGTACTCTCTCACTAGCAAGCTCCACCTGTCCCCAATACAATAATAGAACAGCTGGTTAAAGAGTTATTTAAAACTTGTCGCTGTGGCTGAATTGAAGGGATCACGTTCGAGATTCCATTTTCCTTCTAAAGTCACTTGAAGTGTGGACCTCGAGATTGTTTGTGGTGCTTAAGTTGAGTGATTCCGTCCACTTCACTTGCTCACTTGCTCTATCTTCACTTTGGAAGCCAATTTTAAGACTTGCTTGTTAGACCGTGCTTTCAGTCATTTTCCCCCCTGACCAGCTCAATGAACAAGTGTGAAGCACTTCGCGACACATCCTCCCAACGTAACGACATGAAAGGCACAATATAATCGGAAACTGTATAGTACACAGTGACCCACTCATTCTCTATTCTCCTCCACCCATCCCCAACTTAGAAGCGAGTGTAAGTGCGTGCATATCAGGGAACACTGTGTTGTTTCCTGTGTTCAAATGAGTTGACCTGTCTGTGGATTCACAGATGATAAATGGTCACCGGGGTCCAAGGGACTTTGAGCTAGCACCTGCATTGAATGTGTTGGGGAAATGGGGTGGGGGTGTAGGGGAGCGTGTTGAGGGTGGGGAGGGGGTGGCACGAAAGAGAGCATGATCCCTTCAGGAGAGGAGTAAAGAAAATTGGAGGTTCGGGGGCAGAGGAGAGTAAAAGTAATGTAACACACACACACACTTTTTTCTTCTGTTTCTGAAATGAACACGCTAGCACGGATTAATTTATCCGCGAACTCTAAAAGTAAATGTATTATTTGACAAAAGTACCAAAATATTAATGTAAACTTAGCAAACAACCTGATCTTCTGTGGAATGTTTCTCTCTTCGAAACTGCCTAATATTAAAATTTATTGTATCCTGAAATACATTTCCCCTTCCTAAGCAGTGAGCAAAAATCTTAAGTGTTTTGCCTCTTTTCTTTCTTTTTTCCCACAGAAGTAACTTTACTTAAACACTATGGTTTAAGTAAGTATGAAAGAATAAAATGACCCACCTCCTCTTCCCCCGCCTCTCCCCTCCCAAATAGCCTTCGTAGATTTAAAGTGTTGGGCGATTTACAGGTAAAGTTTTTTTTTCAACCCCAAGAAATGCAAAGAGTTTATTTCTGCTCTCTGTGGGATGATTCCTTCCACACTGAAGCGTTCCTTGTCAAAGAGAAATGATGATTGGTTTAAATCCCTCGTTTTGACCCTCTCACCTCCAGCACAGTGAACATATGATAACAAGCTGCAAAGCAGGTCCCAGTGGGACTGTGCTAAGGTCTGCAGTGGATTAGGCATTCCAGAGGAACTCTCCAGAGAATAAATCAATAGGTAAACTTAGAACCAGCTGCACAAGACTGTGGAAATCGGTAGTGTATCCCACCCAGAAACTAAACACTCAGCTGTATGAAAAACCCTCAACAAATGAACAAAAACACAGCAGTTTCAGCTAAAAAAAAATACCCTGGGTTTTCAAAACCAAAAAGCCACCAACTCGTAAACTCCGAACTTTCCTTTTTCGGTCCCTCCCATTGCACATATCTGCGGTAACAGTACAGGAAGGGTGTTCTGGCTGAATTAAACTATTGCCAGCATATTTTGAAAGTACTACTGTGCTAGCTAGCTCTCCCTTCCTTGGCTTGGAAAATTTGCAGAGAGAATTTGACCATGTGGAAGGAGTGGAATAACGAACATCTTCCCAAGCTGCAACTGCAACGACAAATTTAATTTGTATAGCCCCTTTATAATGTACAATAATGATGATAATAATCCTTGAATTTCATATAGCGCTTTTATCACGTCATTGAGACGTCTCAAAGCGCTTTACAGAATATGCTGTAAAGTGAATTGACTGTGTATTTTGTGGGCGAAACGCGGCAGCCAATTGCGCACAGCGGCGTCCCACAAACAGTCGTGGATTGAGTCGTGGATCGACGTCTTTCACGTTGGGAGGACGTCCTTGAAAATCGGCTGTGTTTATTCAAGCAGCCATTAAAAAAGAGCAATGTTTAGACAAACTCCTTCATCTCAGAGTGGTTCAAATCTACCTGGATTTTTTTCTAATTAAGAGCAAACTCATGCCTTATTATTATTATTTTATTGAAAACAATATCTGACAAGTTCACTGGTAGCAACCACGGGATTGAGAGAGATTCCTGCCATTCTCATCCAGGTGGAGGAAACATAGAACTCTGCGAAAACAGGAGAATTTATTAACAGGTCAATTGTGACTCAAGGCCTTGCCTTTTGCAAAATACTGTTATAAATCAGAGCCCAGCCATTAGCAGAATAATATTTTGATTATGATTTCCTCTTTTATGAGGCCATTTTCCCCCCAAACCCCTAATTTATTGTAATTAACATATTTCCATAGACAGTGTAACAATTTAGTTGACGGTTCTTCAGTGCAGTGAGCATGAGAAGGTTTGGGAAGTGCTGACTCCGAAAAGCCCATGCAGCTTCAGCTCATTTGTCCTCTGTGCATTCTCTTAGCCAAGGGGACCTTTCCTATCATTACCATTGAAACTGTATCGCATTACTTAACGTGTGTTTTTTCGTGTATTTAATGGGAGGCCGTGGAAGTAAAATACTGTACGTTCTGGTTGGATATGGGATTGACCATAGCACAACAGCAAAACCAGTACAAGCATTTGCAGGAGGTTCATGTAAATCATTGGCTCCTAAAGACTTAGAGGCAGATCATGGTGTGAGAAGCAACCTATGGATAGGTTTTGGAGATGACACTGGTTGAGATCGAAGGAGTCATGAATGAGGTTGTTGGAAATGTAATAGCCCATCTGGAACCCAAACGGGGAGACGGAAACAAGGCACAAGATAAGCTTTTATTGTTTTGTAACATTAATCCCATCTGCCTCTTTAGATGGATGTTAAAGATCCCATGCTGCTACTTGAAAAGAGAAGAGAGTCTTTTTGGCCAACAAATCCAAATAAAATTGATCACTCACTCGATGGCAGTTAGTGGGACACTGGTGTACATAAACTGGCTGCTACGATTCGCCCACAAAATACACAGTCAATCCACTTTACAGTATCTCCTGTGAACCGTTTTGAGACGTCTCAATGCCCATTATAAGGCGCTATATCACATGCAAGGATTATTATTATTGTTAAATTCACTGGGACATCCACATTGCTTTAAAATTTACCTTGACAATCTCTCCCCAGTTGAAATGTGCTTTCTGTTGGTCAGTCATGGAGTATAATTGGTAACAGTTTAGCAAATGTCCGTGACCTGGACTACTTGGCCTCTGAACTGAAGGAAAGTAAATGGAGATGGATGGCCATGTAGGAAGATGAGATGAAATTAATTTGGGGGAGAAGTATTTTTGTTTCCACAAATAGGATATGTTAATCTCGTCGGTATATCTCATAAGCCTTATCTGAGCACTATGTCAACCTTTGACTGATGGGTTTTTCTATGCCCGATTAGGGCAGCGAATGTATTCTTGGTAAATTTGTACAGAAAAATATTTATTGTAATTACATTTTCATTTATTTTTTGAGCAAATTTTTCCCATATTTAAAGAAAGGGGATGTTAGCATGGGAATACAGAATATTTAGCCTATTTCAGTCATCGGTCAATGACAAATACTGCCAGATGACTTGCAGAAGAACCTATCATGATTAAATGCTCACTCTACTCTGGCTCAACCATGTACCGTTGCATTAACATTTCTTTACACAAAAGTGATCAACAGCTGGGAAATATTCCTAGGAAGTGTGGTAGAGGCCAGGACACTGGACTCATTTAGTAACATAGAAATTGCTGGACGAAAAAAGACCAAGGCACATCTAATCACTTTCTACCATCCTTGTTACCGCATGCCACAATAATGGAAGAGACTCGACGCTGAAATAGGGTGGGCATTCTGAAATGAGGAGATCAAATTTCAGGGTTTCTGCTAGTGTATTGCTCCTTGTGACCTTAGGAATCTGTCACATCGTACCATTTCTGGCCTGCTTGAATGAGGTCACTAATAGTGCCAAATCAGAGACAACTTTGTGCTGTCACTCGGATCTGTGCAGACTTATTCAAATGAAGATTGAGTGGGGCCATGATCTGGGAACTCCAAACGTTGAAAAACACGGATAAAGGCAACCTGAGTTATTAATTTAAACTCTGATCAACACACGAGAAAGCGAATCTGCATACAAGGTTCAAATAAGACCAGAGATCAGAAGAAATGTATAAACTCTGTTGTACATTGTTTACTCTGTCCTCTTCCCCCAATTATTGGTGGGTTTGCTATCAAGGTTCCATCACAGAAGAGAAGCCAAGTCTTCAGACACGAACCAGACTACATTATACCAAGGAAACAGCAACACCAAGAATATTCTGTAGTATTTGGGAGGTCTTCGGGTGCTTATTCCCGTCAAAAAGCATTGTCCCATTTGAGAGACAAGTGCTCAATTAAAGTCCACTTCAGCCATTGCAATATCAATGACTGGTTTCACCATGGCAGTACTGATTAGATGGCACAAATGATGGCCTTGCTTAAGACGCAGGAGAGCAATAAAAGTTTTAACCAAATATTGATTCTGTGCAGTTTCAAACAACCCAGCACAAAATGTTAAGTGCAATTGTAAACTAAGCACTCTTTCTGTCAAGTTCACTTTCTCCAATGAAACACGTACAATTTGCACTGCGTTGAGTTTCCTTGCAGAGTTTTTAATTTCCTGAGGGAAGTGAATCATTGTGGGCAGCATTTCCCCTTTTTTTTAAAAAAAACGTTGTGTGCAGTTTCTCCTTAACCCCAGGGTATCAATCTAAAATTCAACCAATATTTGTTAGTCAGTTTAAATACAAAGGATCTAAGCAGGGATCAGATACCTCATTAAAATGTCAGAATTTACCACCAATCCTTTCCAATAGAATTTATACTGCGATCATATTGAGATGGTTAATGTTCTGTGTGGTTGTGGGAGGTGGGCAGTGTGGAGATGGGAGGGGGGAGGTAAAACTATTTAATTGCAAATTAAGTTTAGGATTTATTTTTGCAAAATTACTCTCAGAACTTTAACACCATGGTCTAACAGGGGCAAAAATGTCTCAGATAGCCCCACTGTCTACAGAGTACACCTGTATTTTTGATGCGAAGTGTAAATGCAGAATGAGAAAATAGTAAAATGACAAAGTTATTGATCAGTCAAACATCAGTGAAAACGGTGAAATGTTCATACTGTATTGATTTATGGATGTTCCACGACATCCAAATGAAATGATAGAAAGAGGGAAAGATAGCAGTGTGAGATAGTGGAAGTTATTCAGCCAGTGACTTGCAGTTCCAAGGAAGCTTGAAGTGGTTGTTGAAGCAGGCAACAAAGATTGGGTTTCGGTGATGAATGAGTTGCAGATAAGACTCTAACATTTGAGCGGCTTAAGGATTTCCACAGTCTCTTAACGATCTGGCAGCCACACTTCCTCTGCAGTGCCTGCAGTTCTGTGTGCTCCACAAAAATGAAGGTACATAATACTTTATGCTCAACATGCACCTCAACCCAATTGTCAAGTTGTCAAGAGTTTGTCAGACATGTTGTGTCTGCTGTGTAGCTTAGGGAGAAGCAATATACTGTTGCTCTTTCAACACTTCGCATTAGCTTTGGGTGTGTGTGCTTGGATTTGCCAGGCGGGGCAGATTTAACAGTTTGAATACAGTTGGTGTTTTGCGACATATTTGTTTACAAAATCTTAAGCCTTGATATGAGCGACCTGATAACGCAAAGCATCATCATAATTGTTCCCCCGAGCTTTTAACACTCTCTCACTGAGTTGCAGGCAAGGTCGCGGCTCACTGCTGCTTGGTGGAGATATTTATTCAAGGATTGTCTCCAGATTCATGTAATTGAAGAATTCCTGGCTTTAAATGCAGAAATTTAGAAGCAGAGCAAAAGCAATTACTGCCCACTCTTTCCTTCCCCCCATCCCCCCCGCCCCCGACCACAAGGGTTTACGTCTATTCATTGTTATTAGAATGCTTTGGAAAGATTTGATTGCTGACTCAACGCACACTTATTCAGACTCTGCCAAAGCACTCCCAAATGCACGAGTGTACAGCTTAGGTCACTTATTATCATTCCCAATTTGTCAATGGAATTTATGGTGCAACAGGTTATATCTAACTGGGTGGGTTTTGTAAGCCAATTTACTGGGCTAATCAGAGAGAAACAGAGTTTGTATTCTAATGCTGTTTCCTGTGTGACAAAACTGTCCGGCTTGACACAGGGAACGGCAAGACAAGTGTAAGGCGGTGAAATTTGCGGTGTTTCCACCTGCTAATTATCACAAAGTGTGCACTGTGAGATGCTACTGATTTCACCCCATATTCATCTGATGAAGCTCGGACACTGGGGGCAAGGATTCTTCCCAAACTCATCTTCTGTTAACGCCACAAGCCAAAGCCCTAGTGGCTAAGGTGGTCCCAGCTGGACAAGCAGGTGGGAAGCTTGCCAGACAGTGCTATCAATGGCAAGCTATGCGGTTTTAGCTGCTTAAACTCCAGCAGTTAGTCCTAAAGCATATTGACTCCTTTTTCTGTCGACCCATTTCCAGGCACAGATCACTCGATGGTTATTTCACCCAAGTAGCAGCTATATAAATGAGTGAGCCTTGACGGAGAATGTTGGCGGGCTATTTGCCTGTTGGGACACATCTGGGCAGAACAGAGCCCAACCCTGACTTGGCCAGATGTGCAAGCATCTGTACCATCCTACACCTTCGATTGCTACTTGGCTGAGATCAGCTAAGCCAGCATGAGGGGAGGGGGTGGGGGAAGGGAAACAGACTCAAACCTACCACCTGTATGGCTTAATGCTGCGCTGGGCGACAGGAAGCATCCTTTTGATTGAGTCTGGTTGTTTGTTAACTTAATCTTGAAGTCGCATTGAACTTCCTGTGGTTACATAACTGGGACGGTAAATACCAGTTAATGGATAACGTGTTTATCGAGGACATTACTTTAAAGAGAAGGGTGTCTTAAGTTGCAGATTGTTCAAGTGCTAGCTCCTGTAGCTTCTGTGTTCAGCTTGTTATGTCAGCCTTGGTTGTATTCAGCCGCGGAAGAGTTGAATTCCTTTTTGCAGTTAAATTGAAGAAAAACCTGAAAGCCCATTGAAGCAGTTCAGATTGACATCCCTGGCACAGGGCAGGATTGTAACATGGACAATGCACAACGTCGTAGAACAGACTTGCAATGCAGCCAGTTAGTTATAAGGAGCTGAGTGAAATTCTGTTCTCTCCACTAATAGCTTAATCGATTCCTGCTGTAAGAGATAAGTTAATACATTTTAGAGCATTTATTCTGAGACATTGCTGCCACTTACAATCAGCGTGATCGATTGTTTCATCTGGATAAAGCGGATATTTGCACCAGACAGTGTTTCCAATCAAGCAATTTTAACACTTGGTCACTTATTTTATGAGGTTTTACGTCAGACTTCTGTACATTTGCACTTGTGGTAGTTTTGGGAATTTTCATTGGAAATGTTTTCCTCCTCTGCTCTTGCCATAAGGATAGTCAATGCTTGTCTTAAGAGGCCCAGGTCTGTGTTACATCAATATTGTCAAAGCCTGCTCCAAGCCTGGTCACTCTGCTGAGGTGCATGCTTCAATAGTATGAGAAGCCATCGGACTTTCTCCTGGCTTAGCAATATGAAACCAGTAAAGTATTCCATATGAGAATCCCGAATCCAGCAAGACCAGGATTCAATCTTAAGTCTTCTGTGTCTGTGAGTCTGGTGCTTGAGGCTGTAACTATCGAGCCAGTCAATTCTTTCTTATATATATGTGTGTGTATATATATATATATATGTATATATTTCATTCATGGTTGTTTGCAGACTTTGTTGCATGCACAATTTGCTGCTGCGTTTGCCAACAAAATCCACAGGCAGTACACTTTAAAGTAAATCCTCTTGAAACACTTTAAGGCGTCCTTCCCGGCATGAAAGATGCCATGTTAAATGTAAGGAATACCTACGCAAGTCTATGTGAATGGACACAGATGATGTGTCATGGACAGGGATCATAGAGCAGTTTGTGCCTTGAATTCCTTGTGGCCCCCACCCCATGCTGAACTTTAACCTAAGGGAGGTCATACGGGGTCTCCTGGGAGGAAAAATTAGGTGAACACCAGGAAAGGGGGGGGGGGGGGGGGGGATTTATAGCGATCCATTCACTTAAACATTCCACTTAACCTTGGAAATTAATGGGGGTGTAACTCGTGATTTGTGATATGTTAATTAACATGGGCGATGGTTATAACCAGTGTTAACTAACACATCACAAGTTTTCAAACATCACCCACCAATGTCCTCCTCTTGATTTGTTCAGATTGTTTGAATCGTGTGAATTTTCTCTGTCGTAAATATCTGTTGCAAATGGTCACATATCTTCTCTCCCAGGTCTAAAGGTGGCAACTTCGCACTTGACATGTTTTGGACGCCCTGTCACTTGAACCTGGTGCTAATCACCAGCTGGGTCTTTTCATTCCTAAGTGTTGGAGAGAGAGAGAGAAAAATGACAGAATGATGTGACAGACTTTTCAAAACACACAATTAATTAAGTCTAGTGTCATTTAGGTATTATTTACAACGTAATTTTAAGCCAGTACACTAACCTCCTTGTTTTAATCACTTGCCATAAATTATTTTGACAGCGTCGCTTAGCAGTTTCTGTGTGTTTCCCTTTCACTTTCCAACTGATGTTTTTTTTGAGACCTCTTTGCTCTCTCTCTCTCTCCCTCTTGTTCTCTCTCCCTCGTCCCAAGTGTTGCACATTTGGTAATTTTCATCAATCAGAAATTTAAAGAGTAAAAAGAGGAATTGAACTGTGGATTGTTTTTATTTCCTCTCGCAAGTCTACAGCCCTCCTCTGCAAAATAGATATAAATTCAGAAGGAATATCAAGTCTCATTTTAGGACGGTCGTGACTCTTATTTCTCTTTGTGAACAGAGTTCAAATGGGGACAATATAAGGTTGAAATTTGCAACAATATTGATGGGAAACTCCCTGTGTCTCCTATTACCCAAAGCGTAGGATAGACTGACCTTCTGGAAGGCACAGAGGAGGAAACATTCCCAGCTAACAAGCTCCCATGTGTTAATTAACACAAGGACTGCATTATGAAACCTCGCAAATTTCACCCCATAATTTCTACCGAGACTGTGAGCTCATTCTAGCCTTAAGGGAAGCATTGCTTTACCCACTCCAGCTTGTCTTCATCTTAGTTTTGTTTCTCCTACCTTTTTTTCCTATTCCATATTTAGAATAGAATAGGTTTTCTTGGGGGTGGGGGGGGGAATGCATATCCATTTCCATAAACTTACTGCTAATAATTCAGTCCTGTGACAAGGCAATCAGGGTAATCTGTGGGTGGGGGAAATGTATACAAAAGCTGCAAATGAGAAGGGCCCTTGGTTCTAATAAAGTAATAAATAATGCTCGAGCCTTTTGGCTATGTGGTATCTGTCCGTTTTATAGCAAAAAAAGGCTGACAGTGTAGTCCTCATTGTCCCATAATAGCTTGATTACCTCGGGAAAAATGCAGCGAATGGTTACTTGTGGTGAACCGTGAAATTGCCACTGCTCAGAGAGGCAATTTATCACTGGCTTTCGGGGAGAGAGCTGACCCGGTGGGGGTAGGCCTTTGGCTATTCATCCGTTGCTCCAGCCATCGGAATGCACGCTGCAAGGTCTCTGAGCCGGGCAGCTGGCGGAGTAAATGAACCCTGCTGGTAAATGCAGGTTTGAAATAAGGGACGTTTCATGCGCAACCATATTGCGAAGTGATTGTCTAATCAGCAAAGCACAAAGGTCCACTGCAGCAACATACAGGGAGCATTGTCTTTCCCCGACAGCGCTTTGGGCTCTTTAACTTCCCACCACGGACAGCGGGAGTTAATATAAACAAGGGGCTGGTGGCTGCGTCAAAGTTGTTTAACGGATGATGAACAATCGCACGCACGTGAAACAGGCAGAGTTATAAATTGTGCCGTATTGTGGCGGAATATTCAAATACTCCTCGGTGAAGCTCAAGGTTATGCCGTATAATAATGATAATAATAATGGTAATCCATGCATTCGCTATAGCCCCTTATCACAGCACTTCACAGAATATATTGTGAAACGTATTGACTTAACTTTGTTTTGAAGAGTCCATTGCTAAATGCTTCTTTGGTGGTCGTGTCATAAGCCGATTTTGATAATATGGCAGGAACGTGCTTGTCTGGGCTTCCCATGAAATGTGGCTGCAGAGATTGGGTGAGATCGAACAGTCAACAGTGCAGAGCCACTCACCAGTAGGTTCAATAAAGGGCAAGGCGTCTGAAGACCTAAAGAGCCAAACAAGGCATATTTTTGATCTTGGCTGTATGTGCGACGCTATTGTATGAAAATTGGCTGCCTCGCTCACCCGTAAATTACTGTATAGCGCTGTGAGACACTTCAATGTTAAGGCACTATATCAAATGCAAGGAGCATAATATTTCTCCAGTGCAAATCTTAACACCGATCTAATTTCTCGCCAGCCATGTTACGCATCTCTGCAGCCCTACTCTTCAGTACTTTGGTGAATCTCGGGCCATTACAAGATCTGGTACTTGGAAGCAAGTTAATATCTTGCGGTGTTCTGCCCAAGCCTTCTGCTAGCCTGTCATTACACTCACCAGAAACCGTTCATTTTCCTTGCATTTTGTTACTTCCTTGCTTTCGTAATGTCAACATCGCCAATCGAATGTCCTCATTACAAATCTCTTGGAGGTCAGTCTGGTGTTTTGTGGTTCACCTCACAATCCGTGGTCTTAGCAGTCAGTGGGTCATAGAATGTCTTCCTCAGCAAATCCAGCTCTTTTGTACCACACTGATGTTCCCCGGTTAAACAAGCTCCACTCGCTGTTGACTAGCCATTGCCTATCCTAACACATGGTACCACATTAATTAATGTATTTATGCAGTCATGAAAAAGTGGACATATTAACATAGAATAGAATCATAGAATTTTACATCACAGAAGGAGGCCATTCGGCCCATTGTTCCTGTGCCGACTCTTTGAAAGAGCCACCCAACTCGTCCCACTCCCCCGCTCTTACCCCACAGCTCTGCAATTTTTTTTCATTTTTAAGTACCCATCTAATTCCCTTTTGAAAGCTATTATCGTATCTGCTTCCACCAACCTTTCAGGCAGTGCATTCTAGACCATAACAACTTTCTGGGTAAAAAATGTCTCCTCATCTCCCCTCTGGTCCTTTTGCCAATTATCTTAAATCTGTGTCCTCTGGTTTCCGACCCACCCGCCAGAGTATTATTAAGGAACTTTAAACAACCAATATGTGCCATTCCCTTCTCCAAACATAATGTCTAAAGCAGAAAATGACAGGGTAGATGTATATTAAAAAAAAATTTCCAACAGATGTTTTTTTTTAACGGAAAGAACACAGTGTCAGGCCAGCGTCTTAACTGGAACAAAATTAAACTCCGCACCCCTTGATGGTGACGTGTGAAATGAAATCCTTTCAGAGTTTATCAGGCTAGACAACAATTTATTTTTTTCATTTGGAGGTTCACGCCGAAAATAATTGCGCTCAGAGTGCATTTTGCTTCGACGTTGTTCTGCTCACGTTCTTGATAAAACGTCATCAGAACGGGGCAGCACGCAGACTCATCTTGCTCTTTCACCACTCAATCCACGACTGTTTGTGGGACACTGCTGAGCGCAATTGGCTGCCGCGTTTCGCCCACAGAATACACACAGTCAATTCACTTTACCTTATAATCTGTGACCGTTTTGAGACGTCTCAAAGACGTGATAAGGCACTATATTAAATGCAAGGATTATTATTATTATTTACGAGGAGAGACTCTGCTGGGTTTACATTCTTCTTGCTAATTTTCACAACTACTTTGATCTTTTGTTGTGGAGCCGGCGTTTTGAAATCACAAGGCAACACGCATTTTGAACTCGGCCTCTGGCACGCAATGTTAAGTACTGCCGTGGAATGCTTAACAGTAGCCAAGCTTAGTCATGAGCAATATGAGGGCCACTTCAGACTAATTGGTCCTTATTCCAGCAGACTGACATGTGGCTTAGAGCTTCATGTAAGCATTTGAATTGGTATGTAAATAAGGGAGAGGAACTGAGAGTACTAAAAAAAAACCAGCCAGCATCTGTTCTGTACTTCATCAAAGGCTTGTGGCTTTGTAGCTATCTGGATTAATTTCAGATAACATATGTTGCGCATGCCTTTCTTCTTAAGAGCTGCTTCTATTTTAGTGCACGTTACTGATTATAATAAAATAATGTATCACCTGTAAAGTTGAAAATCTCAAGGCATTTCACAGATGATCGGGGAATTAGGTGACTGCGCATTTGTAGGTAAACTCTGCAGCCAATCTGAGCATAGGAGTGTCCCAGCAACAGCCGCGAAGTGAGTGATCTATTTATAACAACAACTTGCATTTATATAGCGCCCTTCACGTAGGTAGACTCGCAGCGTGCATAACAGCAGCATAGCTTGACAACAAGACAGAAGAGTGGGGAGGTGGCAGAAGTCCCGGTTGAACAGGAAAGATGTGATTCCCCTTCCCTTCTCAAACAGTGTTATAGTTTTTATAACGTCCACCTGAACAGATGGTGTACTGTCTCCTCCGAAGGACGGCACCTCCGACAATGCAACACTTCACCAGTACTGCATTCGTAGACTATGAGCTCAGAGTCCCGAGTGAGGTTTGAACTGCAAACTTCTGACCCAGAAGCAAGAGTGTAGATTTTTCGCTCATTCATCATCATCAATGAAACTAAATTCTTTACGGCCGAATATTCCTCTTACAATATTTTTGTCCCTTTATTTCCAGTTCACACATTCTGGCAACAATGACTATAGGAACATATTAATGTCAACGAGTGGAAAATACCATTGCGATGCATTCTGGCACGACCCAAGTAAGTGAAAGCTTACACTTCTCTATCTCTTGTATCCCTCAATCGATTTTATCACCGAATAACTATCTAATTCCCTCTTGAGTCTTTTGACACACTGAGACTCCACTGTCTCCCAGCGGGAGTCTATTTCACGTATTTACCACTCTGTGTGAGAGCATGAACTGTGGGTAACTGTGTAATTCAATCTGTATTGTCTGTTTATCTAATGTATTAGTGTCTGGGGCCATAATTACTTGATATTGTGGTCGAGAGCTGAACCCACGTTTTGTCCTTTGTCCTATGGAGAATTTCCTTCCCTCGTTCTTGATGGTGGCTCTGATGGTGTGCCTGAGATCAGGAGCTCACCTATTCCCATTGCAAACCGAACCCTGAATCGTAATGACACCAACAACAGGTTGGAACAAGCTGCAATTCATAGCATGTTGAGGGTAGATCAATCAAACGCATCATTAAAGTTTGTTCATTTAATTCTCTTAACTTTTTTTCTATAAAAACATTTTATTTAAAAAAAAGGAAATCCCTTCCCTTTCCCTCCTGACCCCAGCTCGGGTCTGAAATACTGTACACTGTCCAGTGCCTTGGGACATCCTCCCAACTTGAAAGGCACGATACAGATGAAATCTTGTTGTTGTTGTTAACAACGCATCTGATTTACTTTTCTCCGATCTTTAGGGTGACCATAGAATAGAAAATGATGATAATAATAATAATAATCCTTGCATTTGGTATAGCGCCTTATCACATCGTTGATACATCTCAAGGGGGTTGGTACCTTAGAGTGACTATCCATCTTAAATCTGAGAGTTACTTCCAACCACCTAAGGCAATTAACCTAAGATTTCAAACTCATTAAGATCGGTGTCTTTGCCTGTCACAGTCCATGCAGTGAAGTGACGAGCATAGCAGTTCCTGAGCCTTTTCTTATTGAGTCTTTCCACAAAATGTTCCTGTGTTTTTCTGTGTGTCTTTCTCCTGTGTTCAGCGCCTTGGGACGTCCTCCCGATGTGAAAGGCACTATACAAATATAACCTTGTTGTTGTTGTTGTCGTACCAAGTGCAACTTAAGTGGAGTCCTGTAGCTCAGTGATTAGAGCACTCGCTTTGCAAGCGAGAGACGTGGGTTCGATTCCCGACAGGGTGAAACCTTGAGCAAGTTTCCTTACTCCACACACATGATAATAATCCCTCAAGAAAATAAACAATAATAAATTGGTCACTTCAAACCACGACTGTTCGTGGGACACTGCTGTGCACAATTGACTGCCGCATTTTGCCCATAAATATACAGTCAATTCATTTTACAGTCTATTCTGTGAAGCGCTTTGAGAACGTCGAGAAGACGTGAAAAGCGCTACATCAAATGCAAGGATTATTATTAAAACAACATAGAAACATTACAACTCTAAAGCTGATTTGCCAAACACAGTAACAAACGAATACCATCTGTTCCATCTACAGCGTTAGTATTTCTATAAAAAATGTATCCAACCACTTCTTGTGTAATAAAACACTATCTGACTTTCAACTCCTGTGTAACTTTATGCAAATCTTCAACCTCGGAGGGATTGGGGATTGAGCCTGTCCTAGAGGGCAGGGGACCTTTGCACACAGAACATTGTACCCAGAGTTTTTCAATAGCAAACAGATCGATGCCTTTAGTAAATCCGGGAGCTCTGTCCACAACAACTTGCATTTATATAGCGTCCTTCACGAGGCTTAGCGTCTCAGAGTGCTTAAACCCCACTCTGTCTCCAGTACACCTGCGGTCATGGAATCCACATCAGTCCCTCCGGAAATATGTTTCCAAAACTGGAGATTCAGGCACAGAAAATACCCCTCCCAGAGCCAATCCAGAGAAAATACAAACCATCTTCATTGTGGTGACCATATGTAAAGTCTAAGCAACTCCACTGCACGCACGATTATTTTCAGGAGATCTTTAATTAAAAAAAACTGGCTGTGTTTATTTTTGTGCAGAATTGTTGGCATTAACGCTCTTATTTTCCTCCCTATTAGCCAACGCAGTGTAACACAGCCTCCAAAATGGCGCATTTAAACCTGACAGATTCTGTCTGAGACGTCTCCTTTTTTGTGTTCCTTTTCGTTCACTCACGGTCTGATTTGCACGCATCCCATGACATGAAAAGGCTACTTAGCTGGAAATGTGCTCAAGCTAGCTACTTCTCGCCTCCTGTTTCCTATTGTTTCCTTTGTGGCCTGGGAGCTGTGCTCTCCTACCTTTCAGCTACGCTGTCAGAATAGATTTGTATTGGACCATTGTTTGCTGCTCAGGCAGGAATCGAAGTTGATGTGGTGGAGCGATTTTTTTTCTCTAGGTGTCCATCAACAGTGTTCTGGATCATTGCATCTAATGTACTGTTTACCTAATGATTCATTTGACTTCCTTCTTCTTTGTTCCTGGAGCACTTCATTCTTTATCAGTGCGAATTAATGAGGATTTAAATTAATGAGGATTTAAAAGCAGTGACGTGACAGCCAACTTACTGATAAGATTACCTTTTAGCCTCCGCAGGGCACACCTCGTTTTCAAGGTAAAAAGTTGGAAAATCTGCAACCTTTCCTTGTAAGATTAAGAGAAGTCTCTTTCTCTCTCAAATTCACATGGTTCCAAGTCATTCTTAACAGAGCCCAGCCTCATTATAAAGCTTACTGGAATCTTTAAACACATACCCCTGTCTGCCGGGATTGTGGTTCAGCTATTGTGTGCCTCATTTGCGAAATTGCCTCCCTCTACCTCCATTTCTTCCTTCCCGCACCCCACACACGCACTTTATCTCTCCTTAAATCCCACCTTACAACCTACCTCTTCAACCGCGATCCTTTTAAATCCTCTACCTTCCCCCTTTCTGTCCTTTGAAGTGTTCTGAGACATTATCCAACAAGAAGGGGCTTTATCAATGCAACTTGTTGTTGCTGTACCTCTCTTCTCTTCTACTGGTACTCGTATAGACATACCTTTGGTTGCCTGTACATTTCTCGTTCGTTCATTTGGGTTGGGCAGCAGGCTTGGGGGGCCCCGGCAGTTCTGAGTTCAACTCCAGCCCTGGTTCCCAATAGAAGGAAAAACATTTTTCTCACATCAACAAAAAATGCTTTCAGAAAGCGGGCGGCGGAGAAAATGTCAACGGCAGGAAAAATATTTTTGGCAACGCTGAAGGTGATTGATGAGATTAAGCAAAATGTGCACTTTTCCAGTCTGTCACCACTAACTAGCATATAGTTCATTTCGAAGAGATAAGAGTTCAATTGCGTTTTTTTCCCTAAAAGAGTAACGATTCTTCACTGTCAGTTGACCCCGAGGTAACCCTTGAGTAATGTCAGCAGATGAACCATTTTCATTTGGAAGCCGGAGTGAGCAATGACCGGTGATTGTAACAAAAAGTAATAACTTCAAATAATAATAATTATTATTATTTATAACTTCAATCTCCGGCAAGAAAGCAACAGAAAGAAGAACAGAACCAAACTGGACATCCAGTGCAGTATTGTGGATTATCAGTCTTAAGATATAAATGAAACGTGGGAGTGTGTTCAAGTCTTGGAACCCACTCTGACGCTTTTTTTGAGGTGTGCATAAAGAGTTTGTGATGTGTTATTGTGGTTTATGTCATCTGAAACCAGCTTCCACCACCAATCTTCACTCCGGCTCTGTGCAGCGTTAAAAGGATCCCACTGTAAAGGTAGAAGCAGGAAGTGCACTTATTTCCCGTCAACTTTTCATTGTTCCATTGCTTTATCCTCTTCCTCCATCACCCCCCTCCCCCCCACCCCCCACCCACTGACCCTTTGCCTCATTTCAGGACTTCTTTGGATGTGACTCTTCAGCCATTAACTTTTATGCAATCAATCAAAGGTTAATGCAGGTCTCTTTTCAACAGTCCCATCATTGCTTCAAGAGAAACGGAACATGCGCAGAATTCAGAATATGTTCCACAATGACTCGGTCTGGTACTCACAAGGAGCAAAGTGATGGGCGACAGAATAATAATAATAATCCTTGCATTTGATACAGCGCTTTTCATGTTGGGAGTGTTGTAATTACAACACCAACAACAACTTGCATTTATAGAGCCCCTTTTACCCTGGACAAGGTTTTGAAGCGCCAGCAGTAATTAGAATTATTGCCTGAGGTTAACAATTTCCCCATACCTCAGAATGAAACGGACGAAATGCTGGTGAGAGACAGTGACCAGAATGTTCAGATTTAATAATTTTTTTCGCGACAGGTGGTGACGATGTGGAACAGACCACGCAGTGGGATGGTGGGACCCACACACCACTCGGGAGAGAAGCAGCTGATCCCAGCATTTACCCCACTCGCTCATTGCCTGGATTCTATTCAGCTCCTGTGTCAACTGGAGATACAAGAGCTTTGCTTCTCGTCAGCATCGTATCTTGCTGGAAGCACTGAGCTCATGCTAGCTGACAGTCACGTGATGGAAAATGTGTTGCATTTGGTTGTAAGCTTCCAGCTAGGATTCTTTACTGACAAAAAGCCCAGGAACTCTGAGGCCTAGCTTTTGCATCCAATTGGCTCTGCACTATCATGGAAGTGGGCCTGTCTAGTCTCGTCCTCCTGGGCAGTGGGATTTTTACTCCATTCATGAGCGTTCGCCAATCTTTGGTCGTTTTTACTCTCGTCCAGAGATTCAAGTGGGACAATTTCCTGAATAGTATGCCATACGCTCTATTGTACATGGAGCTCCTCAGGGACCGGTGCAGGAAAATATCTGCAATTTTATACAGTGATACATTGTTAATGTGGAAATCCATTCAATTTTGTTCAGAAAATAAGGGGGGAATGAATAGATCCAATTTTTCACATTGTTCTTCATCCAACATGGGTTAAGATAGTAAAACACAGTCTGAAAGTATTTACAAGCAGCATGTAATACATTCGATTTTATTATTTCAGTGAGACTCAAAATGAATCACTCTGACACTGGATTCAATCTGTCTATTTTTTTATCACCGTGTTTGCAATAGTGTCCAATATCTTATCCGTTAATGAAAGAATTGGCTTTGGCATCCCGCTCTTGCCAAATAAATATCTGGTGTTTATTTTGACAGCTTGGCTTCATTTCTAACATATTTCAAATAAACCGCCTCATTTTCATTTAATGTAAGTTGCACTGTTAAAGCAAGAGGAGCAAAGCAACGCTGATCAGGTGAGATTTTGCTCTTTGGATAGGGGTTGTTGTTGACAATGCAGCAACAACAGCAGCGACTTGCATTTATATAGCGCCCTTCGCTCAGGGCAGCGTCGTGGAGCGCTTAACAGTGGCAGAGCCTTACGCCGAACAGGGGGAAGAGAGGAGGTGACCGTAAGCACAGGGTCGAACAGGAAGGTCTTCAGTTGTGATCTAAAGGAGGGCAAGCTAAAGCACTCACGGGTAAGATGGTCCCAGCCGAACAACCCAGTGGAAAATTTTGCCAGACATTGCAGTTTTGTGGTTAAATTCCAGTCGTTCCCCCAGTGCACACTCTGGGATCCCCAAGTCTTGGCTCTTGCCAGCCTATGCCTTATATTCTCTGGAATTACGTAAGCAGGATGCATCCCTCCAGGAAGAGAGTGCGCATTGCAATGCATGAAAATCTCCAAGTGTAGGTAGAACACATTGAGCTCTGTTTGGATTGGATACTCTTAAGCAGGGTGATGGTTTTCGGCATGGTGTTTGTGTCGGACACCAGGCTGACCGAAAACAAAGTGAGAGACTATTCTGTTTGCACACATCTGTGTGTGAGGGAAAGAAAGACGGAGAAAGAAAATACCAGCCACAGAGATCTAATCCAGACGACTGTGGTGTAACCATTTATCCTGCTCTTGACCTGGGTTCTCTGCAAGAATTGGGCACTTCCGATCATGTCATTGATACACTTCATATATGCAGCATATTTTGTCCTTACATATCCTGTTTTCGCTTATTGTTGCAGGCGGATTGGCAAAGGGTTAAATAAACCTCAAAGCCGAAGAGAGAGCGGGGGCAGCCTTGAATCTGATTCAAAGGTTGTCGGAAATCATAACTTTCACCCGTCTCTTTTGAAAGAATTGAAAGCTTTGGGGGGGGGGTGGGGGTGAAGCAAAATGTACCATCGAGACCTTGTCAGTTGCGTGGCAACTTGCAATTCAGTGATGACAATTTAATAGGCAGGTGCACTCAGATGTCCTAAAACAGGCCATTGATTGCGCGTCTCTCTTTCTTTTTATTGCTCTGCTCGGAAGACCGCAAACCTTCCTATCATTTGTGCAAAAGACAAAAAAAAAAAGCCTGATTTATCTGTCGCTGGGAAAAAAAACAATCTTGATTTTGGTATCCTGTATGATAGAAGCTGCATTGAGTAGAGGAAAAGAAGTGAAAGGTTTGCCTTCCTGTCTGCCTTTCTTAGAAGTGGAAACTCCCTGCATTGATTGACTTGTTTGGCAGTGTGATAAGCCAAGATGTTGGTGCTTAGCCAAGTGACTTGAAACTCCTGAGGCTCAGGTTTCCCTGGGCCTGAGTCAGTCTATCACCTTTCCTGATCTTCTTTTGACCTGGCAGATGGCATTTCTGAAAACACTTCACACAATAAAATTCTAGGCGCGTCGCCCACAGATGGGTACAGTCCTCTTTGCTCGTAACCCTTTCCTGGCTAATTTCACACATCAGTCAGATCGCTGGTGACTCACTTCAAAACTAGTCTGACACAGTGTCACGGAGTGATTTACCACCACCATCTCTGTAATTGATATTATTTGCTTTATACACAGTCACCACACTTGACAGCAATGACAATGAAGGGCTTCCCGATGTACCCTGTTACCCCTTTTTTTTACACATAACGCACTGACCAGCAATTGAAACATATGGAAGAGTGATGATGATTGTATTCAGAAGTACTTAATTGTATTCAGCACAAGTGTTTAACTGTATTTAGATGTCCAAAGTGAGTGAGCGCCATCATTTTCATGGCAGATAATGATCCGTCACCATGTTCGGTGCCACATATTCCGTAACATGATGGAGTGACGAGGGATCCTCTGTAATCTCATTTCGCCCACAAATATACATTCAATTCACTTTATAGTATATTCTGTGAAGCGCTTTGAGACGTCTCGAAGACCTGAAAAGCGTTATATCAAATGCAAGGATTATTATTATTATTATTCATATCACTGTGTTGTAAACGGGGGGTAAATGGACTTTGTGGACACCCTGTAGAGTGTGCAGTGAAAGTGCCTGTCCTTCGTAGAGAAATCAGTGCAGACACGTTTACTTCCATACTCACCATTGAAAGTTGGAGTTATTAGTTCAGCACTAGCAGAGGTTTGAACAACTCTGTAAGAAAGTGCAGCGCCGCTAAAGTAACTCCAGCAATGAGAAATAAATCTTCTTAATTGTTGTCCTGACAGAAATCCAAACAAACCGCACTTAAGTACATTGTAATAAAGCGACACAGGGTACTTGGTAAGAGATTTGGGAAAAACAGTCATTAACGTAAAACCCCAAACCATTTATCTTCGGGAATGAGAACCCCAGCATCGCGGGAACAAGAAGGAAACGTTTTGGAAAGACCTACAAGCGATTTTACAACCAGCACCATACAACACAATGGTTAGGAAATAGTGTTAAGTCAAGGCAATCGAACTCAATTCGGAAAGGGGAAAAACAAACTATCAAGGAACTACAGTGATTTAAGATTAGAAATTTATCTTTACAGCTAACATAATGAGAGCCCTGTGAAGCACTTGAAGTAAGTCATCCTGCGAGTGTGTACATTAACAAGGCTGTGGTTTGAAACCGGGTGGGGGCGGGGGGGGGGGGGGAGGTGGGGGGAAGAGGAGAGAGGAAAAAAAGCATTTGCAAAAAGACGACTGATTATAACTATCCAGCATGTTAGCTCCCTCTGCCAGTCACTGTAAAATAAAAAAAGGAAAAACAAAGCTTGAAACAGTTTCACAGAAAACAGGCACTGAATCGAGGAATTTAACGAGAAGAAATTTGGATTTTTTATTCTTGTTTCAATTTTGGTCAAAACCTAACCATAACCAATTTAAGGATGTTGTGGATTCTACTTATATTGGGATTTGCAATAAATGCATAATATGCACCAGATCTTTGCGGGAAGCAAATGTAATCCTTAAATAGCATTCAAGTTAATGATTCAATGTACGGTCACACAAAACTCTAATTATTCGACATCTTTTAAATATATTAATTTGAAGTCAGTCTTGTAATTTACTCACAGCTGCCTATAATCTTCGGTGTAATAGCTTTTGTAACTCATTACGCAATTAGTTGAACCTGACTGCGTTTCCTGCAGCTTTAATTGCCCAGTCAGCATTTTCCTCGCGCATACTTCAGTTATGCTCTCCTTATGTAATGGAGTTTACGACGGATTAAGATTCACCAACAGTTTGATAAAATCCAGCAATCAATTAATTTGTGTGCGCGTATAGTGCTTGTAATGTCAATTTAATCATTGAGTTGCACCAATAGAACCTGCTGATTGATCACCTCTACAGCTATCATCTCAAGGAATGGTTTGGCATTGCAGTGTCCACTGTTATCATGATTACGCCTGATGCAATGTAATGGTCAAACTCCCAGTATGCACCAAAACTAGATCCTTATTTCACAAAAAAGGCAGCACTTTAAGAGATTAAACATTTCTGGTCCACTACGGCCGAGCATTTAGCCATTCTGCCCCCGCTCTCCGGATCTCCATTCCCGGATACCCCCCACCTTTGCCCCCTCCCTACCTGCCTTCAAAACGCACCCCAAGACCCTTTTTTCCTCAACGCTTTGGGCCACTTTTCGAGCTCACAGTCAGCTGTGTGAAGAGCTTTGAGACGTCCTCCTCAACATTAAAGGCTCCCGTATAAATGTCAATTGTAAAGGTTGTTGGTAGGTAAAACCAAAACCAAACCATTTGTTGCAATATTGAGTTAATAGAAATGCTAATATTCAACCACATAATTTAGCTTTCAGGGAGAATAAAGAAACATACTGAATAAACACGACATGTCATCATTTTGACTTGTATCAAATTTTGTGGATTGAGGCGGAGATGTTTTGAGATGCCTGTAATAACATTTCGGGATTGAACTGATGAAAGAATGTGCTTGTGGTACATTAAGCCGTTTATCTTAGATAACTGATCAACTATCCTTTGTTCCATTTTTTAATGGAAAAATAATGGTGTATTTTATGCCAAGGAAGAATCTGAGAAATTCAAGATGACAGGGGGAATCTAAGACATAGTTGGAATGATTTGCTTTGAGAAAATGTCCAAACTGGGAAAGAGCAAATTGCCAAGTTTTCAACAAGACAGTAGTCTTTGAATCTGTTGCCATCAGGATACAGTCCAAACAGATGAAAATATGAATGCTATGATTTATTCCAAAGGTTGCTAATGACTAAAGATGAAATATGGAATGGAAATTGGTGGACGAATTGAATGTCAACGTCACTGAATAGTTCAACACAATTCCCAGTTGAAACATAAGCGCCTTTGGAAATTTAAATATTAATATTAAATGTTAATAAAAATTGTCTTTGTGCCTGCTTTAACATTACCTGAGGAATGTTATACCTATATTTACAAAGGGAGATTGAACAAGCCCAGGGAACTATAGACCTGTCAACTTATGGAATCCTTACTGAAGGAGGCAATAGAAAGACATCTAGAAACAGAAAATATAATAAAGAATAGTCAGCATGGATTTCAAAAAGGAAAGTCATGCTTGACCAACCTCATTGAATTCTTTGCAGGGGTAGAGGTAATATATTTAGATTTCCAAAAGGCATTCGATAAGGTACCACATAATAGACTAATGAGTAAGGTCGGAGCATGTGGAGTCAGGGGAAAAATAGCACAATGGATAGCAAGCTGGCTACAAAACAGAAAACAGAGAGTAGGGGTAAAGGGTAGCCATAAAAAAAAGCAAACCAGGCATTGGGGTTCATTTCTAGAGGGATAGAAATGAAAAGCAGGGAAGTTATGGTAAACCTCTATAGAACTTTGCTTAGATCACACTTAGTGTGCAGTTCTGGTCCCCACATTATAGAAGGGATGTGGAGGCACTGGAGAGGGTGCAAAGGAGATTTATAAGGATGATCCCAGAACTGAGCGCTTATACCTATCAAGAAAGGCTGAACATACTTGGACTCTTTTCTCTTGAAAAGAGGAGGGTAACGGGTGACTTGATAGAGGTTTGTAAAATGATGAAAGGTTTGGATAGGATAGACATAGGGAAGATCTTTCCACTTGTGGGGGAGACCAAAATCGGGGGCCATCAATATAAAATAGTCACAAATAGATCAAATAGGGAATTTAGAAGAAATGTCTTCACACAGCGAGTAGTGGGAATGTGGAACATGATACCACAAGGAGTTGTTGAAGCAAATTGCATGGATGTATTTAAGGGAAAGTTAGATAGGTACATGAGGGAGAAGGGAATAGAAGATTATGCTAGAAGGTTTAGTTGAAGGAGGCTCATGTAGGGCATAAACATCGGCATAGACCATTTGGGCCTGTTTCTGTACTGTATATTCTAATGGATGTATTCTAATGTATTCTAATGTCACAGGCCCTTGATCTTTAAAGAAACTCTGAAGCCTATTTCACCTTATAATGATGCCACTAGATATTTGACAGAGAGGGTGACACCAGAATATCACTCCCTATGATTTCTCCACCCAATAAACTAAATAGAATGATTAAATTATTAATGGCATTCTTTATTGTCAGGGGAAATTGATGATGATAAATGTCAGATGGAATATCAAATGGTTGTTTTGTTGTGGCTTTAAACTTCTAACTGGCAAGTTAGCCTATAGGTTTCGGTGTGTGACTGGGAACAATCTAGGATTGAACTGAATTATAGACCAATTTGAGGAAGTTGTCTCAAACCACTTCAATTTTGCGCTCGTGCAGTGGGAACTTAATTTACAGCTGGAAAAAGTACAGTATGGTGTTTGCTGATAAACTGCACACAGACTTTACCTTTTTCTTCAAACACTGGAAAAAGTTGGCTGACAAACCAATAGAGTGAGGGTAAATGAACACACGTGTAGAGCTCTGCTTTGACCCAAATGGAGTAGCCCAAAGAGTTGACAGTAAAACAGTGTCCTACTGAGTAGCAGCTTTTGACACTAGTACCTGCAATAGGAATAGGATGTAAGATTTGAACTGAAACCTTGTTCTTTGCAGTTGGACGGAACACATACACAATACATATTGCCCAAAGTTAACCGGTGAAAATTACCCAGCGCTGCAATTAAGTAGTGTTTCGCAGTTGTGTAACAAAGAGCCCCATTCTCTTCCAGCTTTTCACTGCCAAATAAAAAAAAGGCACCTTCAGCACTATAAATTGCTGCGAATGTTGGTTTCCCATTATTAAAGATACCATGTGGATTTTGGCTTTGAATATTTTTAATGATGATGTGTTTTAGTCAAGTTTTCTCGACTGAACGGAAAAGATATAAAGTGCCAAGCACACCACAGAATGCTCATAAATTTTTGTGAAATTAAGACTCTGAGCTGAAAGGTGGGCATTAAGTATATTTTTAGATTCCCCATGTCTGAGTCCCTTGAGTTAATTCCCCCGCTAACACACACTGACGAAGGTATTGGATAGGATAACCAATTGGTGGGCTGAGTTTCAAGCCAAAACTGGAGTTCTCATACAAAATAGTGCCTACTTGCAAGTTTGGAGCTGAGGGCTTTAAAAAATGACAAAGTCAGAAGGGATTTTTTTTCCTTAAAAGTCAGGCGTGGGTTCATCTCAGCAGTTGTCTTGCCACAAAGTCACCAGGGCTACCAACAGATAATCGCCCATAGTTTTCACAGCTGAGGAAAGTAATCCACCTACTTTGACCCCTGCAATTCCTCTGCAACAACTTAAAGCTGTTTCTAACATCTGTAGTTGGGAAATTGGGATTTTTTTCTCTCCTTTTTTTTTCGAGCCATTGTTTGTGGGTGGCAGACTGGATGAAAGCAAGCCTTTCACAGACTGTAAATTGCAAAGAAAACCTCCGAAAGTAGGAAACATTTTAAAAAGGTTCGCTTGTAAGCGATATTGATGTCAGGGGGATACGAGATTTGTTTATTTCTTGAAATTCAATGGCGGCTTCGATGTACGATATTTTAATTATGTGCAGACCTGCCTCCATTTCTCAGTAAGCATGAGGTTTGACTGAATTAACGCCCCTCTTTAAAAGTCAAAGACAGATCCAGTAGATGTGTTTGATTTAAATCAATCCCATACAAAATTACATTTGTATAGTGCTGGATTTGGTGTTTCACTTCTGTGACTTTTTCTTAAATGAAATGTTGGAACCGTAGCTACAGTTTCAGCCTGGCTCAGTTGGGAGCACTCTCAACATTCTGGGCCAGAGGGTTGTGAGTTCAAGACTTGCGACGGCATTTTGAGATGGCACAGTCTAGGCTTGGCATTCTGGTGCAGTGCTGAGGAAACTTTGTGTTGTCAGAGGTGTCGTCCTTTGGATGAGATGTAAAACCAAAAGTCACCCCTGTGCCTGTTCAAGTGAACATTAAAGATCCCATGACACGATTCATAAAGAGAAGGGAATTTATCCCAGTGTCCAGCCAACAACCCTCAAGATAAAATTAGTCATTTCTATTTGTGCTTGACAGCAATTACCTCTCTGTAATTGAAGCGCTTTGAGGCATTTTGACATTTATTGGCATGAATAGCAAATGCAAGGATAATTACTCATCATTTTCTTCACTTGTTTGACAGAGATTTGATTCCATTCCTCCTATTGTGGAGATTCTGCAGCAATGACTTGAAATAATATAAGGAAAAAATATTACGCTTTGCATTATGGTTGACGATAACAGCTACTTTTTGGGTGTTATTGGTATTTTAGTCACATGTATTTATTGCTAGGAAATTAATCTAAATTTAGATTTAGATCATAAATTGGGTTATGTGGTGTTAATTAGTCATATTATTTCGAATCACTTGACATTATTGTTCACCTACACAATACACAGTCACTGCACTTTACAGTAAATCTTGTGAAGCGCTTTGAAATGTCTTCCCGATGTGAAAATCACTGCATCAAATGCAAGGATTATTTGCTATTATATCAATAACATTCATTCAAAACTGGTTTGAGGGTTGTTTGCTTTCCATTGGTAATTACCAGGTTAAAATCATGTTATTTAGTGAAGAGGAAGTACAAATAATAGGGGAAAATCACTGAAGTAAATTTGATGATGCAAGCTTATAACAGGAGCAGCAGAGAATAAGATTTCCTCGACTTCCCAAGCCCACGAAAACTCCGACCTTCGAAAAATCAACCCTTGTGCATTTCATGTGAACCTCAACTCTCAGTGGGATTTGTCAACAGACCAGTGTCTTTATTCTTAAATTCAGAAGCTGAGATGAAAGGCTAAAAACCACGGTGCAGGAAGTAACCGATGTTGAGAAACCTATTACATTTGCTACATGCGTCAATTAATTTGTGGAGTCCTGTAGCTCAGTGGTTAGAGCACTCGCTTTGCAAGCGAGAGACCTGAGTTCAATTCCAGGCAGAGGGCGAAACCTTGGGCAAGTTTCCTTACTCCACACAGAGCCTAATAATAATCCCTCCAAAAAAACAAAACAATAATAAATTGGTCATTTTCAATCTACGACTGTTTGTGGGACATTGCTGTGCGCAATTGGCTGCCGCGTTCGCCCACAAATATACAGTCAATTCACTTTACAGTGTGTTCTGTGAAGCGCTTTGGGACGTCCTCCCGACGTGAAAAGCGCTATATCAAATGCAAGGATTATTATTATTATTATTAATGTATTACAGAGCAAATGGAATTCCGTCTCCAGCACTGATAATACGGTTTGGTGGCAATAATCAGAATATTGATACTGTATCAAATCCTTGCACCTTTTACAGGATTTCTCAAAGCACTTCACAGGATTTACTGTAAAGTAGAGTGAATGTGTATTTTGTGGGCAGATGTGGCAGCCAATTTGCACACAGACACGTTCCACAAACAGTGAATGACCAATTTTTCAACTGGGTGATTGATGGCCAGACCACTGGGGAAAACAGATCCATTCTCCTTTCACATCGTGCCAGGAGATCTTTAACATTCACTTGAACAATCATCTGAATGTAGGTATCTCCGCCAATGCAACACCCCCCCAGCACTGCACTGGAGAGTCAGCGTAGACTATGAGCTGAAAGTCTCAAGTAAAGTCATACTTGGTGAGAGTTCATCATTGATGTCATCGTATAACAAACACTTGAGTCAAATATCTCACAACTTGTTGGACAATACACTGCAAAATAAATTCCTTGGCCACGTTGTTTGAACCCTTGCAGTTAATTTACATCACCAACAGTTGACTGCCAATTGTCAGGCTTGTCCTCCTACAATTGTAAATACCATTGGCATGACTCCAGAGATGAGATCAATTTGTCAACTTATTGCACAGAGGGTCAGCAATGTGAACCCTTCAATCCTAATTGAGCTGTGGGAAAATCACTCTGAATTGTTTTTTTGGTTCCTTATGATGCTCTGCATCTGTTGCATACACACCCCCACTGATGGCAGCAAGGGTGGTAAATGCTGCTCTGTCCAGAATTAATGCATCAATTCCAAAAGAAATTCATCATTGCTGAACATAGCCCGGTCTTAATGCCACAAGTTAGGAGATCACACAGTCATGGCACATACGCCATACGCTGAATGACCATCCATCTCGTGGGTCCTGTAGCTCAGTGGTTAGAGCACTCGCTTTGCAAGTGAGAGACCTGAGTTCAATTCCAGGCAGAGGGCGAAACCTTGGGCAAGTTTCCTTACTCCACACGCCTAATAATAATCCCTCCAAAAAACCAAAAACAATAATTAAATTGGTCATTTTCAATCTACGACTGCTTGTGGGACATTGCTGTGCGCAATTGGCTGCCGCGTTCGCCCACAAATATACAGTTAATTCACTTTACAGTGTGTTCTGTGAAGCGCTTTGGGACGTCCTCCCGACGTGAAAAGCGCTATATCAAATGCAAGGATTATTATTATTATTATTATTAAATGATACGCAGTCAATTCACTTTACAGTATATTCTGTGAAGCGCTTTGAGACATCTCGAAGATGTGATAAGGCGCTATATAAAATAATAATAATAATCCTTGCATTTGATATCGAGCTTTTCACGTCTTCTCGACGTTTCAAAGCTCTTCACAAAATGTGCTGTAAAGTGAATTGACTGTATATTTGTGGGTGAAACGCGGCAGCCAATTGCGCACAGCAATGTCCCACAAATAGTCGTGGATTGAAAATGATCAATTTATTATTGTTTTGTTTTTGGAGGGATTATTATCAGGCCTGTGGAGTAAGGAAACTTGCACAAGGTTTCGTCCTGCCTGGAATTGAACCCAGGGGTCCCGCTTGCAAAGCGAGCGCTCTAACCACTGAGCCACAGGACTCGTCCTTTCAAAAATCAGCCTAGACTGTGAGTTCAAAATCGAATGGGTCTGTAGCAGCAATCATAACTGCAGATTTAAACATTGGTGCAAAAGAGAAATGAGCAGCCAGCTATACCTTCTAATGCCCTCACTACTTTAAAGACCGAGGCAGAATTCAGAGACTAACGGGCTTTTTTCTACAGAATCCTTGCCAGAATGTGTCGGTTGTATTGATGCAAATCGATCGAGGCACAAAACGAATACCGGATGATGGAAGACCGTGCAAGATACATTGAGGCACTTTTCCACGAGCGTTAGCTCCACGCAGTAAAAGGATCCAGTCGTTGCAGCTTTGATGTCAGGAATCAGTACGCAGAACCTTAGAATGCCTGCCTGCCATGTGAAGGGAAAAAAGTCTATACATTTTGTTCTGAAAATATCATTGCTTCAGAGCTGTACGTCCTGCTGTCAATGGTTTGAAAAAAAGTTTGAAATAAATAAGTGATCGGTCGCGTTTTTTTTTTACAGGCGAATAATACATGTCAACAAACCCGAGCAGTTAAATGGAAATCCTGATCTTAAAGTGTGCTGCAATTGAAATCCATTCCCTGTTTTGAAATGGACACGATCTCACCAGTAACTCGCTTGTTGGGTCTGAACCTCAGGCTAATTGTAACTAATTCCAAAAGGTTAATTCATTCTTGGCCTTAAACTATTGCTATGTATCAGCAGCACAATGGGGAACACAATATTAAAATATCAATTTAAATTAAAAGTACAGAGGTTCAATGTTAAGATGCCAGACGTTTCTTAATTATTTTGCCTATAAATAGAATTCCAATTTCAACCCTTGGATTGGGCCCAAAAATACATACTTTGTATGTGCCTTAGAACGCAGAACTTAGTCTAGAGGGACCTGCTCAGCATAGATTGGATGGTTCCCTGACAGGAAGTAATATAGGATAAAAAGGTTCGGGTTTTATTTCAAAGACTTTGACTACGAATTTGTAAATAACAATCTTAAAGGCAAGAAAAAAGCCGCAACTTGTGTTATGCATCTCGAATCATAACAAATACCGTTTCCTTTTTTTTTGCTAAAACACTGAGCGAGTATTTCCAAGCAATTTGAGTCCTGCAGTTCAGTCTGGCGGCTCGCTGGTTAAATTTCACCACATTTTTTTTCAAGAAGCATTTGATGATAACATCAGTCTCTCACTTTAGTTTATTTTATGCTGGGAAGAAAGAGCTGAGCTGCAAACCAAAGTGTACATTCAGTCTATAAAGGGTCTGATAAGCATAATGAATTAGCCAGTTTGTCTGGGCCTCAGTCACTCCTCTCTACCACAAAGCTTCCTGTAAGGAAAAAAGTGTAATGTGCGCAGAAAGAGTCGTCCTTCATGAGTATGGTCTACAACTTGCCAGTGATTTATCTTATGCCCAGCCAAGCCATGTCCATAATTCTTTGTTGTTTCAGCAGCCACACAGGGAGATTTTCATTCCAGTGATTCCTGCTTGAACTATGAAGATTTTATAAGTGAATGTCATCAGTTCCCCAGCCTGTCTGCCTCCCTCATTTCTTTATAATCCTTCCATGTGACATAGGATCTTTCACGTCAAGAGGATGTCCCAAAGTGCTTTGTTGGACCGTTTTTGTATTTTGTAATAATGAATAAAATCCTTGCATTTGGTGTAGCGCCTTATCACATCGGAAGGACATATCAAAGCGCTTCACAGGATTTACTGTTAAATAGAGTGACTCTTGTGTATTTTGTAGGCAAATGCGGCAGCACAATTGCACGCAGCAATGCCCCATGAACAGCCATGAAACGAATGAACATTTTTGGGGGATTGTTGGCCAATTAGGGATAGGACAAGCCTAGACAATGTGAGTTTAAAGACCCAACATGGGGGGTATTGAATCCACAACCTTCTGACTCTGAGGCAAGAGTGCTTCCAGGCTCAGCCAGGCTGTCAATTTTTGTTGCAGAAGCTCAGTGACTCTGCTGGCCAGTTGAAGAAGACGGGGGGAAAAAAATGCTTCTTTAAATCCCAGCCTTGAGCGTCATTCCAAATGCCGTAGTTGCTGAGGAAATCTGTAGAGTTTCCACAGAACCTGCTGGACACAGAGTCACACAGGAGCTGAACTGCCAGCTTGCTTCAGAGAGACAACAGGCACCACTTATATCGCCTCGACCCACAATTTCCATTACCCAAAAAAGTGGATTAGTGTTGACCCTGAGACCCTCCACCTTTCCCTAACCAAAGAAAAAGAGGCATTTAAGAAGGTTTTGGGAATTTCCCTTGGTGTGTGCATTTGGTGCATTACACTGAGCTTGAGTGATGGTGTATTTTCATTCCCGGTGCCTATTACGTCTGGGGTCACCTGATCAATTGGAGCCTTGCTGTAAAAGCTGACTTCCTGGAGGTGAGTGTCTGGAACAAAATGGCTCCTTTTTCCATATTTTCTAGACGTGTCTGAGTATTCAGCCCTCTTGGCACATGTTTGCGTTGGAAATTGGGTAAAGTAGCTCAGCTCTGACCCGGAGTCCTCTCTCTGCCTACTTGGGCCCCTGTTTGGAACGTTCTTTGGACCCAGACGTAGGCAGGCTTACTGGTTTCCTGCTGCATACCTTTATGCAGGCTGCAGATCCACCCACCAGAAGTATGTGGGGCCAAAATGATGTGGCATGAAGCCACATCAGGGAACAGGAACAGAAAATTGATGGATTCGCTCTGAACAAAATCAATCAAACTTTCTTTCAAGATTATTCTTCCCACCCCCACACACACACACACACGCACACACGCACACACGCACACACACACACTCGCTCGCACACACTCACTCACTCACTCACTCACACACACACACACACACACACAAGCACGCATACACATGCACTTTTTTCTCTCTAGAGATTCTGTCAAAACCCGAACCCCCCCCCCGAGATGGACAAGATGGTCAGATGCGATGGGGGGCAGTTTTTAAAGTAAAGGTCCTTGTTTGGTTAGCCGTGATGTGCACATGCTGTAAATTCTTTGATATGTTCCATTGCATTGCAAGCTCCTACACTGCCATGAATAAACTCAAGGTGATTTATGAGACATACCTGCTATGTAACTCCTACCAGGGGAGGGGTGGAGTTGTCTGGCTTCACTCACCTGTTATATTAATGGACTGTCTCTGATTTTTATGTATGCAATAAAAACAATATATTTCCACATCTCCCGATTGCCTAGCAGGTAATGGCACTAAGCCATATAGACCAGAGGGTCTTGCGTTCAATCCCTGGTCTGTGCGGAATAGCTGATCCAAACCAGTGCACTAGAATAGCCTGGTTCAGTGGTAGCACTCTCCCCTCTGAGTCAAAAGGTTGTGAGTTCAAGCCCCACTTCAGGACCTGACATCACATAGTCTTGGCTGACACTCCAATGCAGTGCTGGGGGTGAGTTGCATTGTCGAGGTGCTGTCCTTCAGCTGAGTGGCTAAACTGATGTTAGAGATGCCATGGCTCTATTCGAAAAGAGAAATAAATTCTCCTGATGTCTTGGCCAACAATACCCCCGGATAGAAGTAATCGTTCACTTCATGGCTATTTGTGACACTTTACTGTGCGCAAATTGGCTACTGCATTTGCCTACATAATAGATGGTCATTACACTTTCCAATAAATGCTGTGAAGCACTTTGAGAACATTTTGACAAATTGAGAGGATACTACATCAAATGCATTGATTATTACTTCACCGGGAAAAGTCAGGAAATGAGGAAGGGTGACAATGGGGGAGGAATTTGGCAAAATGTTTCAAAATCAATACTTGTTTCATTGTAAATTCCGGAGGCGTCAGCAGCATCAAGTAGCATCCATGTGTGAAAGGTCTAACATTTTCCCTGAATGTACAAAGGAAAGAGTATCTCTTCACTGGCCTTCGATTTGGGTTAGCTTGTGTTTCGCTCATGCTCTGTATGTCGAACTGTCGTCTCATGGTTTACACAAGCCATCAATGTTACTACCCGCAAGACGTTGAATTATTTATTGAAAAAATAACAGTAAACAGATTTCCTTCTAAAAAATGGTTGCTGCTATCGTGTTCCAACCTGATTTTTTTTCACTTCATTTTCCTGACAGGATGTTATGATTTATGGAAGGTCTGTTACTCGCTGATGAATAGCTTACGGAGAGACGATTGGCAGAGAATTGCGCAGTTTTTTTCTCTTTATTTTAGTCTATGAAATGGAATTGCTTTATGGGAAGCGTATACCCTATGAAGGGATTACAGTCTGTATATATTTTGCACAAAGAATGTGAAATGGCAGTCTGGGAATGGCGAGATCCTTCACTGGAAATCTTTTATTAAACCCATCTTATTGTGAATTATTCCATCTTTCGTCACGTGATGAATTTTACCCCCTGATTTCCTGCTCTCCTCCCAGCGAGTTAGCCCATTGAATTCCTTCCTATCCCACTCAATCGAGAGGGTGCAGGAAGCTCCAACCTTCAGGCTACACAGTGCACATCATATACTTTCCTTAGACCACACACAGGAGACAATGTTTGACCAGTCCAGGAAGAGATCCCTTTCCATCTGCTTTTTCTTCCTTTTCCTCCTTCCTTCCAGATGGGATTAATATTCTGTGTCTTTGTGAATGCTGATGGTGAATTTTATCAGGCTAATCAATTGCGAGAGAGTGGGGAGGGGGGCATGGAACAGCTGACATCCAATGCCTACGTAACCCCATCTGGTTAGCCATTGGGAGTGGAGGCCCTTGGCTGGTTTATCCCTTTCCGAACCCACGATAATGAAACTAATCACAGCAACTTGACTGCCTACTGCCTGAGCTCAGCTAACTCAGGACAGACCGGGATTTGAACCCTGCATCCTTCCAAATTCCATCAGCCAATGCTATTAGCCAGGAGACTATGAAGGAGCAGCATAACCCACTATCTTCATTCCTATTCTGCTTTAGTTAAATGTTTCCACATGGTACATTAGGAGGCTACTACATTAGTTGTAACACTTAGTGCACATCAGTGTTGCTCAAGTCTCATCTTCACTCCAGCACGAACAATACAGCAAGGTTTTGGAGACTCAACTCCCAGGAGAGTTTGTATCCCAGCCACTGGGGGAAACAGGATTTCCCTAAAGATGGGCCGGAATGATAGGAGGAGATGATTGTTTTCCTGTGAATTCTGGGAAGATTAACAAGGAGGAGATAACGATGGACATTGCTTGCACCAACTAACCATCTGACTGAATGGGGAGCGATATGGGAAGATATAGGGGGTTTGGGAAGGACAGGAATAATGTGTGCAAATTCAAAAGTTACACTTACCATTAGCAAGAACAACCATTTAAGGGAGGACGTCTCAAAGCGCTTTACACGACTGACGAGGAGCCTGAGGAGGCGAGGGGAAGGGAGGGGGAAGAAAGAGATAAATAGGTCTTGGGGCGTTCAGCAGCAGACAAAAGGAATCCTAACAAGTATTCTTTCCTAGCATTGTCGCTTTAACAGATTATTTATTGCCTTGTATCGTCTCAAAAACGATACTAACTACAGCAGAATGGAGATTGCAGACTGGCAGACAATATTGTGCAGCAATGTTCTAACTTACTTTCTTCGATTTTACGACTCAGAAACATGTCAGTGAAGAATAATTGGCAGCAATTGATCATATTAAGCCACTGTTGGTCCATTCATTGCCATCTGTCTTCAATTAGAGCGTGTCCTTTCTTTTACCTTCATGTCTAAAGTGTCAATTTTCAGTCCCTCAAGAAAGTCAGTTAGACACGTAAATGGAGTTCTGTCTGTTTCACAAGCTGTGTTTACTTTCAGGTGCACTGTAACTCCCAAAAGGCTGCACATTTTCATGTACAAAATCTAACCCCTTGCACTTTTCAAATGGGACTGGACTGGAGCCAAGCCTGTAGATTTCATATTTAGTTCACAGTTAATAAAATATATGAAGTTTGTTCAGGAACTAATGCACAGCCAGTGTTAATGGAAACTAAAACCTCCCTTAGTTTGCAGTCTGTGGGCCTCGGATAATAAGCTGCAGTGTGTTGCAAAATATTGTAAAAGTCAATATTTTCACATCATACATATTTTGCATTCTACTGTTTTTCTGCATCTGAAACTATTTGCTCTTCACAGGAGTGGGATTATGATGCTCTATTTTAATAAGTTGATCCTAGCGGTCAAGAGAATGTTGCGGGTTGTCGGGCCGTTTGTAAATAGGACACATTTATTTTCTACTTCTGCTCCTGGGACGCTTGCCTATACGCAGTATTAAGCTGATGTGGCAGCTTCTTTATAACCTGAGAATTCAATGGCAAGTATGGTGCCTTCAGTGACACCGGTCGACCCATTCGTACGCTATCTTTCGCACTGATCTATCATTGCAAACGCACTAAGAAAAGCTTTGCCACTGTTGTGAATAACATGGGTTAGATCCCACAGGGTGGTGAGTGGGTAAAGTCTCCTTTTACGCTGAGCAGAGGAGTGAGTCAGGGGAGATAAGGGATTAGGGTCAACCAGGAGCATAGTCTAGAACCTCCTGTTCTGAACAGGGTTGGCAGTAGCCTTGGACAATGTCTCCATCCAGCCTTCTTGTCAGTGAATCATGAGTGACACAGATTGACCTGAGGAAGTAGAAGCAAACTTCACATTAACAGGTTAACAAATTGCGATGGGTGGAAAAAGTGACCTGATAATTAACATCCTGACCGATCTCCATGTGCTGGCGGTGGTTTAATTTCACCCTCCTCCCTTCCCCCCTTCCACGTCCCTGTGGTTATGACCAGAAATCAGGTACACATGGGTCACCGTTTCCAACGGTGGGTCTTCATTCCTCCCTTCAGAAGCAATAGGCTATACGTATCAGTGTTGGTGTATTGGTAGCAATTTGTGCACAATTAATGTTATCAAATGCTTCACATACAAATGGTTACATCTCCACCAAGGTCTCTATCGAACGTACTGAACTGTGGCTGCAACAAGGGAAATAAACAATTATTTACATGTAGCTTTCCATTCCTATGAGGATTGTTGCTTTGGTTTCCTGGCCGCCCAGGTGCTTGTCCTGTTTAGGGTTACGGTTCTTATCCGGGGAGAGGGAAGGTGAACCTCTTGACGCTGTTGCGCCGTCGTCCACATGTTGACAGGACAGGCCGCTGCATCAGAGAGGGCCTCTCGTTTCTCCAGCAAGACTCCACTGGAGCCTGTCGCTCTGCCAAATGTGAAATGAGCCTTACGTGCCTGATGGGTTTCCATTTTCACTGAACTTTCTGCACTCCAACAGCTGGATTTGTGACTAGAGACGGCTATTGCACAATAAGTATCTCATGGTCTTCATTGAAATATGTAAAGATCCAATTATTGTGCGTGTGTATTGTGGTGGCACATATCGCAACGCATGTAATTAGACTCACAAATTTGGGGTCCAAATTCAGTGTAGCTATTAAAGCTTAGCATTACTCACGCCATCCTCCCCAGTAACCTAGTGGGTAAACGTAGCACCTAACAAGACGCTCGTAGGTTTGACTGCTGGCCTGTGCTGAATTAGACCATCTTAAATGGGGCAGAAGTTCACAGGAAAAGTTCGGATGAATAATAACCTTCAGACCTCATCCTTCCAGGACAACAATGTCCTATTATTAGCATCAAACTCTTTCTTGAATGGGTCTCATGTCCTGGCCTCCACCACACAAGACACTGCAATTTACAGTGAATCCTGTGAAGGGCTTTGAGACGTGTGAATATTGGCTGCCAAGTTGGCCTACAAATACACTTTACAGAAAACTATGTGAAACACTTTGAGATGTTTTGACACAATAAGGCACTATATCAAATGCAAGGATCATTATTTGTAGAGGTATAGACCGATAATGCACGATAAAATATGAATGAAATACGTTTTTGAACCTGCAATTCGTATATCTATTTATCTGGTCCCCTGTTCTATACATGATGAAATATCTTGATTTGTTTCTACTTCTTTCTTTTTCTTTAATTATTGGCAAAATCACAATCAGAAAATCTTTAAAAAGGTTTTGAAAAGTTAAAGTAAGATTCATGGAAATAGTATTGTCATAAAATGCAACTCCCATAACGCTCCTCCTCACTTAAACAGAGAAGGCAGTGAGGAACCCTTTTTAACAAGCAATAACTTGTTCCTAAATAAATCTGAAAAAACTTTACTGGAAGTGACAGTACATTTATGTTGAAGCTGCACTTAATTTAACCATATACAGGATGCTTTATTGTTGCAATACTGCACTATTACACAGTGAGTCCAGGAGTTGTAAGAATTACAAATTGCAATCACATGCCTGTGGCAGCCCGGCCTTCAGCAACCACCCCTTCAATCTAAAAGATGATCCTTTCAAATCAAGGCCAGATCAAGTGCATCTCATGAACCCAAACAGCTGACTGATTGACTGACTGACCTTATGGTGCTGTAACAGTTGCAAACACACGCACACACACACACGTACGTACACACAAGGGAAAGAACGTGAAAAACAAATGAGGTGATAGAGTGTTGCCTGCCTATCAGCAGGGAAAAGGTGAACGAGTGACAAATGTGTTTACTGGGAACACCCTTCAGGCACTCAGAGGAAAAACAAGAAGTAGAATTAAATCAGAATAAAAGGCGTCCTTTGTCAGTTAAAAACCTTCGGAAATGTTCCTGATAGACACCTTTTTATACTATACCTTGAAATGGCTCTCCTGGGTATTGGGAGCGGGGAATGATTTAACTCTTTAATTACCCAATGCAATTTCCAAGCTGCCTGCTTTCTTCCCTCTTCCAATCTCTCTTCTAACTTCCTAGAACCCTTCTGACAAGTGACACATTCCCGCAAAGGAGTAACTAAGAATTATAGCGCGGCGAAATTCTGTTGAACTTTATTTCTGAGAATCCCGATGCCCGAGTGAAATATTCCACAGTTCTCACCGTCCCTCTCTGCTTTGTAATATTTGCAGGGTTCAACGTTTACAGAAGATCTCTTATGCAGCTGCTGTATTAGAGAAAACATGTGCACAGTTTGAAAGCTGTAACATCCATCAGTAGGCATAAAGCTAGCAACAACGATTCATAGAGAACCGTAAAGAAGGACTGAGTATTTCTCCCCCCGATTAAAAGATTTTTAATGACCTAAAAATCATTTTAAACCCTATACTATTTATCAGATATCATGTGCCATATTTCACAGGAGCGTAAATAAAATTGACTTGACACTCTTGTAGAAATTGCCGCTCATCGCTCAGTTATTAAACCATCGAGAGTTGGCATATGTTCCCGTATCCTTCCTGGTCTCACTTCGCACTGCAGAACTTCAAACTACTATTTCCATTATCTTTTTTTTCTACACTCAGGCAATAACAGATGTACAGTATATTGTACACTTCTGTGCGCAATTGGCTGCCGAGTTTCACCCACAAAATACACAGCCAATTCACTTTACAGTATATTCTGTGAAGCGCTTTGAGACGTCTCAATGGCATGATAAGGGGCTATATCAATTGCAAGATTATTATTATTGTCCAGAGCAGTGCATTGGCAGGAGTGTTTCTGGGCTTATTTCGCCTACAAAATACAGTCACTACACTTAACGGTAAATCCCAAGATGTGATTTGACACATCCTGTGTGAAAAGCGCTATAACAAATGCAAGGATTATTAGTGTTATTGTTTCACTCCGAAGAAACTCATTATAATTTGCGTTTCATTATAATTTGTTCCTGTTTAGAAAAAGGTGATTCTTCCAAAATCTCCATCCAGCAACCTGTTCTATGGCTTTCGCTGGGAATGACATGAATATTCGCCTTTCCTATACCTGTTTCCTATACGCCTCTATTTCATTCATCCCACATAGGTTTATTGAGATGAGCAACATGCACAGTAATCCCCAGTTGGCTTTTCCTGCTAACCAAAATTACTGCATTATTAAACAACGCATTCCCAAGAGTGATGGCATGTTAAATGTAGATTTAAATATCCTACAGGCCATCAACTGTATTAAATGTACTCCAAGTATCCTCTTAAGTACTAAAGTGTTTCATATCCTTAAAATAAACATTTTGTCTCGTCTATAACAAAAAATCTTTGTGAATGAAATAAAAAAAACCTTTATTACTTGGTCATTCACTTCATGGCTGTTTGTGGCATATTTCACCTATAAGATACACAGTCACTGCACTTTGCAGTGAATCCTGTAAAGCCCTTTGAGATGTTCCGATGATGTGATGGGGCGCTATATCAAATGCAAGGATTAATATGATCAATGTTATTTTGATATAGAAATGCCACCGTGGAGATATGAAAAGACATCAGCTTATTTTTGCTATGATGATGATTATCAGGGCTTAAATTCAGAATAGTTCTGAGGAAAGACTAAGAGATTAAAATAGCCCTAATACCTCTTTTAACTGAATGGCAAACTCCCAACTCATGGGTTCAAATGTCAACCTTGACTGAGATTTGAACTTGACTGTTTTCGCAGTTCTTTCTCCTGTTACAGGAGGTCATGACTGAGTTTAAATCCCGTATCTTGACTGGCAATCAAACTAGCCTGCCTTCAGTCAACACGATATTTTGTCACTTCTCCCCACTCAGATCACAAGTCCGTGAACTTAAATATTGACCTTGGCTGCACTCAGAACAATCGAGCTCAACTTGACAAGTTTTGACAGTTTTTAGCAACAAACTTAGCAAGCTGTGAGATTGAATCCTGGCTTCGACCTGACATTTGGACGTCCCAGCTTTATTTGACAAGTTGGGCCATATCGCCAAATTGAACGTGTTAGTAATCAAGTTCAGGAGAGAGAGAGAGAGAGAGAGAGAGGGCCATCCTCCTTGATGTTCCTTCCCCACAGAAGTGCGCCTCCTACTGACTGCCCATAGAGTTCCACTGTCAGACCAACCTAGTATATATCTGGAATATGTATGATATGGAAACGAGTGGTTTCACAGTCAGTGAGTTACTAGAGACAAGTGGCTTCACTGCCCAGGCCTGGGTCACATGGGGAGTGGCTGCTGAATTTGCTCCTATCCGGTTCGCTTTCCGCACCCTGTCTCCTCTCCTCCTCATCTCTCTCAGGTCCTCGTCGCCCCAGTGATAACCATTAGGGGATGGTCTCTTTCGCGCTCGGTCACCCACACCTGCTTGGTGAGCGAAGCCTGACGTAGCCTCTCTCAGATCCGCCGCCCTACAACCCCCCACCCCGAGCCCAGAAGAGAGCTCCGGTGTGGGGGTCAGCACACAGCACACATCTGAAACTATGAGCTGAATTGCTTCCCCTCTGTGCTGAGATTTCTAGGATTCTATGACAAAACCAACCCACTTCTTCCAGGATCAATGGAAACATATTCTGAGACGTTCTGAGATGCTACATAAGTGCTCTGAGGACGCTATAAAAGTGCAAGTTGTTGTTGTTATTGAGACCATTCTGCTAGGCCCATAGGATCCTTCTAAAACTCTGAGGTTATTTGACTTTGACATCAGCATGAAGGAATGGGTAACCTTGGCTGTGGACAGAGCCGCATGTGAACGAACTTGAGGCCATTTTAGACGTCTGTTTAATCGGTTTGAAATGATGAGGACTTTCTTTATTATTTCCACATGCTGCACGCATTATTTCCCATTCAAGAGTGAAGCAGAATATTATGAGACATGCACTTTAGCACTGCAAAGTGATTTTTCTCTCTCTCTGAACGATGGGACCATGTTATTCTGCGGCATTAAGTTCACATTAGCCATTGTTAATTTCAGTGCTGCCATCCACCATTAACAAGGATAAAAAAGCATGGAATGAGAGAGGCTTAATCACCCAGTCAGGCGCTTTCTTTCCACAGTGGATTAGGCACAGATTACTGAGAGTCAAAGTTTGAGGGTATACAAGCCCAGGCTCTTGCCAACCTGAGCCTTAAAACTCTCCAGAATTAGGTAAGCGAGATGCATCCCTCTAGGGAGAGAGTATGCATTCTATTCCAGACATGGGGGAATTTTCATGCGTTCATTTAAGTTTGAGACGCTGCCCTGCACGAGAGGTGCTATATAAATGCAAGTTGTTGTTGTTGTCAGGTGGTTTACATATGTGGAACTCTCAGTCTGGTTTGGATACTCTTAGGCACTGTGATGGGTTTCTCCATGTGTTAGACGCCTCCCAATTCCAAAAGAAACCAAGTAACCAAGCTAAAGAGACCATAAAATCCATCAATCTCCATTAGTTATTCCCTGTCCCGGGGTTTAACCAGTCAGCCTGGCTTAGTTGGTAGCGCTCTCATCACTGAATTGGGAGGTTGTAGGTTCAAGTCTCACATTGGGACTTTAAGCTCACACTCTAGGCTCCACTCCACACCCCCTCCCAGACTTCAGCAGCATGGAAACCATTTGCGTCTCTGGAGTATTTGTTCATCTAGATCCAAAAACCTTGAATGCAGTTCCCAAAATAATAATAATAATAATCCTTGCATTTGATACAGCGCCTTATCACATCTTTGAGGTATCTCAAAGCGCTTCACTGAATATACTGTCAAGTGAATTGACTGTATATTTTGTGGGTGAAAGACGGCAGCCACTTGACTACAGCAGTGTCCCACAAATAGTCGTGGATTGAGTGACCAAATTATTATTATTTAAGATAGTTATTCAACTCACTTTTAAAGGATTAATTGATGCAGCAGAACATTGGTTTTATTTGGTTGATGCTGTGGTAGATAATATATAGAATATATACGGTGGAGAGCAAGTAATTAATTCTCAGTGCTCTGGGTGGCATTCATAAATCAATCAGACTTTTCCATTGTGGTTAATGATACCACCCGTAGCTCTAGGATAAATTACAGCCCATTACTCACTCCCAATCATCTAAAATCTACAACAAGCTACATTTACTTTGCCGATCCCCTCTCTAAGCAATCTCTCCCTAATTTCAGGTAAAACTTATCATTCTTTTTGCTTCAGTCTTTTGGTGACAAATAACCATTTTTATATGCATAGAAAGTGGTTTATCTTTGGCCACTGAGAACAAATTGTTTTTTTTCCGCTTGCGAATTATCCACAACTGGTATGGAATCCATTATGTAATTAAAAGTGATTATTGTAGAATAATAGATTGCTGCATTGCAGTGTTTGGGGACTGGGGGCAGTCAGAGGCTTCAAAGCCCAGAGCACAGAAAGATCTCTCTAGGTTTCAAGACATTATTCCATGCAGGAACATGCCTTACAGCTCACTCCTGTTTATTTTTCACATTAGCTTTTTTCTGTATGAAATTATTACATGGGGTAATAATTTGGTCAATTTGTGGTGTAATTTAACAGTTCCTTAACGAGTAGTGCACAATCAAATTCCAGTTTAATCCCACTGAGAAATTAGTGCAAATCGGACCTCACTGAATGGAAAGATGAACGAATGAGTGTGTAAGTCTCAGGTGTGATGTTGAGCAAGGTGAGGTGAGGTTTGTATCAATAAATTAGCAGATTACATTACATTGATTTCCCAACTGATGCAGGGCTGTATGTGCTACTTACCATAAATAGAGCATGCTTACTACTCCCTCTCCCACTCTATGGTATGTTCATTGGGAACATGGGTTACAAAAGACACCAGTGCAAGTTATTTTAAATCAGGAGCCATAGATTATTTATTGTTCGGGTTGAACGTCTTTCGTGGGAGAGCTTTCAATTTTGAGTTTCTGTTGAATTTCCCTCGCTTTGTTTACTACTGCAAGTTTTGTTGTAACACTGTGAGTGGAGAGAGAAAAAAAGAAACATGCCTTTCTTCAAGCGAGGATATCCTCCAAATTCAGCACCATAAAATGTCAGAAGCTGGGCTGAACTCCAAGGGTTACTCTTGGGGCCAAAAAAATATGATCTCTACTTACTGAGGGTCACTTCTGTCTATATAATTATAAATACTTATTGCAGTCCGTGGCATAAAACTCAACAATTTTGAGTTTTGTATTCAGACAGCTCGCAGTCACTGCCACCAGACAGCTGCTCTGTTTCATGTTCTCAGAGTGTTTTTTTCCACTAGGGTCTATACGGTGCACTTATTTATATAGTAACCTTGCTGGAATTTTTTACTTCATCTCCTGGTAGGTATATCCCTTACTTATGAAAGGATCCGTGCAGCTGTAAGCGTTCACTTGAACCCGTGATTCATAACATTGCACTTTTCTGTAAGTCAAATTAACCCTTAAGGGGCTCGGTGTCTTTAAATGGGTAATTTACTCAAAACAATCGATGATCCCCAAGTTTGATTGTGTCCTTTGGATGAGATGCTCAACCAAGGATCTGTATCCGTCAGTTCAGGTGGATGTTAAAGATTCTCATGACATTACTTGAAAAGGGAGGTTTCTCCTAATGTCTTGACCAGCAACTCTTCCCCCCCACCCCCCCATTAACCCCCCACCCACAATACAAATTGGTCATTCACTCCATGGCCATTTGTGCAAATCACCTACAAAATACGCAGTCACTCCCACCCTCGCCTGACTCCACTGGCTCCCCATCACCCAGAGGATCGAGTTCAAGATCCTCGTCCTCACCTTTAAGGCCATCCATAGCCTTGCCCCCTCCTATGTCTCTGACCTGCTGACTCCCTACCAACCTCCCCACTCCCTCCGTTCATCGGGCTCCTGCCTGCTCCATGTCTCCCGCCCGACCCGCTCTACCATCGGTGGCCGGGCTTTCAGCCTCTCTGTGCCTAGACTCTGGAACTCCATCCTACGGTCCCTTCGCATCGCCTACTCCCTTGCCTCCTTCAAGGCCAATCTCAAGACCCTTTTCTTCGACCGTGCCTTTGGTCTCCCTCCCACCTCTCTCCCCCATGCTCGGGTCCCGACACCTAACTGTTCAACGCTTTGGGATGTCTTCCCGACAAGAAAAGTGCTCTATAAATGTAATTTTTTTTTGTTGTTGTAAAGTATAATCCTGATAAACACTGAAAGGCGAAATATCAAATACAACAATTATTATTTTCGGAGAGGGTGGTGTAGAGACTGTGAAAGTATTAATTATTGCAAAGTGACTCGAACAAAAAGGCGCTGTCATGTTAACCAAGAAGAGAATATCCGCCAAGGCCTTGTTAGTTATTTGGTTACATTGTAAATCATATCACGTCATTCAGTGAATGAAAATATTAACCACATGTACAACTCTAGGCAAATGGATGCCAAAAGCACATTTACATTCCTTAAAGTTTTCGTAAGCAAAAAAATATGATTCAGCGTCTTATACAGTCATCTTTAGAAAAGAGTTGTTCAGTTGATTCCGTCCAAATTCCGTCAATTTCAGTTCGGAAATCGTATGTGTACAGATGATTCATTTGCATCTCAACCTATGTCCGAGTTCTCAGAAGAAGAGCCTACTAGCAGGAGAGGAGGATGAAGCTGCAGAAAAGAAGAGGTGAATACAACACTGGTCATGTAACACTTGAGAAGCATCGCATACCCAGGAAAGGAGAAAGAAAATTCATTATCTCGCTCTCAGGAACACCCATTTCATCAAAGGGTCGGGGGGGACAGAAATGCTTTTCATGTCTTTTTTCCCACCAGTAAACAGTGACATTTTCTTCGATCAGAATCTGCAAGTTGGCTGAACACAGGGTTCTGTTCGTCATCCACTGCACTGTTCCAGCTATGCAGCTGATGGCATGACCTCTGATGATGGTGGTGCTGGGATTATTAGTCAATCATGAGTTTCATTGTGAATCGTGAGTCATGCGTATGCCAGGATGAGCTGCAGCAGGTCCTCAGAACGAACCTTTCTTCCAAAGTCTTGATTTAAGTAGTTGAGTTTTAGCAAACATTTGGCAACAGTGCAATTAAACACTCAGGTTTTGCTTAACTTAATCTTACTCATGTATAATCCTACATTATGTAGAACTATAGATATCTATAGCACAGAAGAAAGCCATTCGGCCCATCGTGTCTGTGCTGGCTCTCTAAAACAGTGGTCCATTCAGTCCCATTTACCTGCCCCCTGCCACCTTCCCCCCAAACACCCCTGTAAATTACTTATTATTTTTAAAGACTTGGATCATTCTCAATTTTTTTTCAAAATAGGAACAAGTTCGCTTCTGTGATTTACAACTGTGACTTCCTACTGACTCACAGATAACCAATTAAATTGCTACATGAGCTGGTGTTTCTGAATTGAAATATTATCCCTTTTTAACATTTATAGTTCAAGTGGTGTCAATATTACACGCGCACCTACATATATATAGTATATTAATATGTATGTGTATGTAAATGGACTTTTTACATCCAATATCTTTTCTTGGTGGAAAATTAGTTGCATTATTTCAAATAAGATGTTTTGCATTCTGGAATTACATTTTCTAATTTCACCTGACACAGGATTTGACTTGAAATGCACAACACTACTTGTTTCATCCCAGCTCAGGTCCTCATATCAACCTTTGCGCTTTTGTACTTGAGGATGACTTTGATTGTAAGCAACAAAGTACACGTGTTGGAAACAGATACAGTTGACGTTGTGTTCTTGGATTCTCACATGGTTTTTGCCTAATAAGTCAATGGGATAAGTTTGACTAATAGCAGAAAAATGCTACATTTCTCGAAGTGACCAAATTTTCTGCTGAATTTTTTTGTTAACTTGCCAAAAGAGAAATTGCCTTGGAAGTGTTTTGATTGATAAATGAACTGCTATAAATAACTCATAGGGAGTAGCAATACGATCCAAAAGTACTTACTGCTGACTTACAATGAAACCAAAGAAAGAAATGTGAAGTGCTCCAGTACAATGCTTGCAGTTTGAGAGCGCAGCTGATCTGATCTGGCTTAAAGAAAACGTACGAAAAGACTAATTAAAGCTGATTTGATTTGAACAAATACCAAATGTCAAAGGTCACAAAACATAGACGCACATTTATGCTGAACATCTGAATGCTGTGCGAGTGTGTTAATGCAATAACAATGGCGAAGGAATCCATCAATGTCCAGGCGCAGACAAGTAGGTAAGGCATTGTACACAGGATTTTTCTCACACATTATTACTTACCTTTTCTGAAGGCAGTGACTTGTTGAGGTGGACTTCCAATGTACCCAGCAGTCTTTGGTGGCTGTTTCCTCTCTCTGAACCAATTGATCGATGGAGCCTCCATAGCAAACCCTACTCTGTCCTCACCTCTGATATCCATACACTGGCACTTTCCATTAGTGGGTCACGAGGTAGCAGTGAATAGTTGATGCGAGAACCAGTGGTTCTTGCTGGTAAGTGCAAATGACTTTGGTTGAGGGGAGTGTAAGATCCAGCTGTAAAGCTCCCTGTGATGAAATATGGTTACTTTATAACAGAGAAAAAATATTAAATATCTGACATTTGGTCCATGGCAATAACTCAACCATATACATATATGTATATATATAGTGTATATATATAGTTCCACGGATTCAAATAAATCACTCCATTCCCATGACTTATGATGTCTTCAGAATTGCTGAATTGAACTGCTGTCTCATTGCTCATGATCAGCCATCTATTATCCAACAGGAACATGCAAAATGTAGAGAGCAATGTATTTTACCCCTTGGCAAATAAAACTGAAGCGAAGAAATTACATTTAGAGCATTTTTTGATGGGTTCACTATCAAATGGGTACTTTATATTTGAATCAAGTATAATTGAAATAACTGAAGACTTCCCAAATTGGATATTCACTTCAAGTTACACATAAAGGTCATCATTGTGTTAGATTTCACCTCCAGGGTAATCAATAAATACAACTTCATATTTTGCAAAACACACTAAAGTGGCTAAAACCAGGTGTCATCCTGGCTCAGTTGGGAGTCCTCTCGCCTCCAATGTTCATGGAGTATTGTGCACAAATTGACTGCTGCAGCCCCTTACAAAACGCACAGTTACTACTACATAAAACTCTGAAGTGCTTTGCAGCATTTCGATGTGACAAAGTCCAAGGAATATTGTTTTTATTCTTATTGCATTAATGTTCTCAGCATTTTAAATCTTTTAATCTGATACGGGAATCCTGATATTACTCATGAGATTCTGAACAGATTTCCAGTCTCAGAATCCTGGATATAACAATAAACAGTGACAATGTGCAGCTTTGATGATGGCCATCAAGGGAGGCAGTGTTCTTGCTGAAACTAACACAATATGTCTGACCTACACTGGAAGCTAATACTTCTCTTGCTGTTCCAATATTTCACGACTCTTCAAAAGCACCAATGAATAAATCAGACTAATAATTAATATGGCTTGCATCTTTATTGAATGTGGCTGAAATTACTATTAATCCTCATACTGGGTGATAAGCATATGGCAACATCAAGTTGCACAAAGCAGGGAATTTTTATCATATTGGTGTAAGGGTTGTACCCTATAATAATAATGATGCTTGAATTTGATACAGCACCTTATTGTGTCATGAGATGTCTTAAAGCACTTTGCAGAATATACTGTAAAGTGAATCGACTGTATATTTTGTGAGTGAAATGTACATGCATAAGAAGGGCGTCATTGTAATTTGAATAATGTACCCTCAATAGCTGCAGTTAACCTGTATATTCATGGTAAATAGTGGTACTTGTAACACACTGGCACATACAATAGGTAAGTTTAGTATAGTATTACCATAATAAGCTTACCCTTTGCTTAGCTATGCCCCAGGCAATGTCTGTATATTTTCAACAAGTTGTACAGACAACTAATAAAAAAAGAGACAGGTTTAACATGTACCTATCACAGTGATACTCCACCCTCTAAGTATTTTGAGTATGACATTCTCCGTTGGACAGTGGGTCATGTTGCCTGAAGGGACATTCAAACACATGGGGGGGAAAAAAACACAAATACACCTTAGTTTAAGTGAGTATATAAGACTTTATTGATAATTTCAATCAATTCTCTTCCCCCATCCATCCCCTTTCAATTGCCCAGTGAAAAGAGTCACGTTTTAACCATTCCAACAAATTGGGAGAAATCTGACCCAAGCAGATTGTGGGTTATTATGGTCATTAACTCCTCCAACACACACACCCACTGCTGGTTCACACACAGAGAGCCGATCAAAAACTAACACCAGTGAAAATGTACTGAATAACATTTTTGATCAAAAGAGAGAGAAAAGTTATTTCAAACCCAGTTCAACATTAGAGGGGGGTAATTTTAAGAGTGAGGTACATCACAGCTAAAAGCCTTACTCCAAATAAGTAAGACTCGGTAATTGAATGGAAATCAGAGGCTGTTGCCAAATGCTCTTTAAGTTTTCTGCAGAGAGACAGGGATATGAATGGCTCCCAGATCTTTGGAATATTGTGCATGCAGAAAGGGCCGGCTTGTGTGGCTGTCTGGTGCATATTTCTGGCTGGCTATGTTTGTTTATGGTGTCAGCCCTGACTGGAGTAGCAAGACCCTGAGATCACTCTATTACCCAACAAGAAACCACCTCTACAAGCATCAGCCACGGCTCCTGTGGCCTCTGCAATCCGCCCTCCCTCTCTCTCGTAACTGTAACAGGCAAATATATCTGATATGTGTCTAACGCACGGCTTAGTGGAGAATATAGGGGGAAGGTAGGAGCAGGAGCTGAGTTTAGAATAGGTTTTAACGTGTGAACTGCTGTCTTCAGCTCAGCTTTTGTTATTTATTCTGTGTATAGCTTATTTTTTTCCCTCCAATTAGAAAGTTATTAAAAGTTCTACACATTTATGTGCTGAGTACAGTGAAGGTAAGGTATTGTTTGCCTCTGTGTGTGTGCGTGTGTGTGTGTGTGTGTATGATATGTGTGTGTTTGTGGGGTGGGGGGAAGAAATCTTCCAGCTTCAATTCCTTTTTTGTTCAGATCCCTGTAAAATCAAATGTTATTGGAACAATACTAATAATCCTTGCATTTGATATATCGCCGTATCACATCAGTAAAGGTGATCATTGGGATTTAGAAGATTTACAACCCAGGTATTCCTGCAGGTATCAGAAATCAATGCATGCTTTAGACCAGACGAATGTCTGCTTGGAGCATGACAATTGGTTGTTTCACTATCAAATGCATTTGAGCATAGCTGACCTCTCTGGTACTCTTGCTTTCAAGGTCTTTGTTTTCTGCTGTCATTTTTATGTTTAGTGGAGAGCGGTTACTTTTTTTACTTGTTTTTTAACACCAGGCAATCCGCTTAGAATAATAAGAATAATACTTGCATTTGACATTACGCCTTTCACATCAGGAGGACATCTCAAAGCGCTTCACAGGGTTTTACTGTGACTGTGGATTTTTGTAGTCAGACGTGGCAGCCAATTTGCGCACAGTGATGTCCCACAAAAAATAGCCATGCAGCGAATGACCAATTTTATCTTACAATCTTTTGAGACTAACTTCAGAACCGGCTTCACTTTTATGGCATAGACGCAGAAACTCATTTAGAAGGGATATGGAATAACAATCTAGGCTACAATTCCGAGTCACTCCTTTTCCCAATGGACAGATAACCAGACAATATGCTGTATCATTTATATATAAATACAATGTGCAGTGGTTTTACATTTGCAGCTAGTGCACAAATAAACCAATTTGCTGCCTCTTCCTCCCATGTGACATGACTTATTTGTAATAGTTCATTTATCATCGCCCTCACTGCTGCACTTCCTTCGTTCCCACATGATATTACAACTAACACTGGGTTTTAGAAAACTCTCACGCCAGAGTTCTGAATGCAGTGCAGGCTCCATTGCTGTGGGGGAATTTACAGTATGATCAATACAATCCTCACAGCTGCAGAACACAATGCAAAGCATTTCTTCACACAGAGGATTGTTACGACATGCAACGCTCTGCCCCAGGAATCTGCAGAGACGAAATCAATAGGGATGTTTAAAAGAGAGATCGACAGATATACTTGGTAATAGAGGTGTTAAGGTGTGTGTCACCCGGGTTACTGCTAAGATCGAATAAACTGATGGAACAGGCTCGATGGGTTAAATAGCCTCACATCTTTTTCCTGTTTTCCTGTGCAGTAACTGCTGCAGCAAATAATATTTCTGCTGGCTGGAATGTTGCTTTAACACAATACGAATAGAAATGATCAGTGCAGAACAAAGCCATTTGGCCTATGTTTGCCCATGCTTGCCGGGGCCACTGTAATATAATCCTAGTCTTACAAATTGCTTCAAAAATCTTCTTACAATCAATAACAGTTTACAATCAACTCTTCCCTCCCCTAACCCCATACAAGACATTTTTATTAAATGAAGTAATCGAAACAAATGTATTTTATGAAACTGAATTGTGGTTGATGTTGAATGCAACAAAATGCAGGCATTTTCAGGGTCTAACCATACATGTAACAGCGTGTAAGTCTGATCTGGGCCTGATCTGGGTCTTAATGGTGTACTATAGCAGTAATATTGTACATGTCTGATCACATCATGCAGCACTCTCTGTGGAGCGAAGTGCCCACATAAAACAATGGAAAACAAAAAAATGTTCTGAATCATGGTATTGCCACTGCAAAATCAGAAAACTACGTGTTCCTCTGTTTGATAAGGAATGTACCTACCACTTGACTGAACTTACGAGGGATAATGTTACTATATTGTACTGGTGCATTTGTACCATCTTGTGTCCATATCCCACATGCAACATTCCACTATAAATACAAATATACAGCTATGAATACACAGTTTACACTGAAATCCAGTGAAGTTCTTTAAGATCTTTTAACAACATAAGTCACTATTTAATAATAATAATCCTTTCATTTTATATAGTACTTTTCACCTCAGAAGGATTTTCTCAAAGCACTTCACAGGACTTGTAATGCAATGTGTTGTAACTATGTATTTGTGTATTTTGTAGGCGAACAAAATACACAGTCAAATGCAAGGATCTTTATTATGTGACCTTATCGTTCAGTGCCGTGGGTTTATTTTTCTTCCAGCTCTATCCTCTGCCACTCAGACTCCCATGTTCATCATTCATCTCAAAGCCCCTTAAAGCTAACTGACAACGAACACATGATACATAAGTCATTGATCCACAGAGCACGTCTGTGTGCTCTACTGAATAACATGACCCGCTAAAGAGATGAACAAACAGCAGTAATAAGCCATAACAATATGATCTAGATGTTGCAGACAGGAGAAACAAAGGTTTATACAAGTAAACCACGGAGTGAATGGATTCAATCAGTCATTCATTCTTTCAGTGCTTGTAACATTCTTAGGCTGACGTACTGTGGATAGATTTTCTCATCCACACACACATTTGTTCTGTGGGTCATTGCGATGCATACTTGTCTGTCGGTAGCCTTTCTGTGTTGACACCTAAAATGCAGCAAAGATTGATCTTGTCGCATTTTTGACGTGACCGTGTAAATTGTCTCCGTCCTGGCCACCCATTATCTAAACTACCACTGGAGCCAAACCCTGGACAAATCAACGTCTATTGTTTTGACATTACTCACACCTCCGAAATGGGTAGAACGATGGTGCAAGAAGGTAAATGAAAAGGTTAGAGACTTGGACAGAATTGGACAAAGAAAGATCAGAGGAGAACAGATGACAGGACAAATAGGAACAAGTGGAGGCCTTTCATTCCATTGCACTATTTGATTAAATCATGACAGAATTTTAAATTCAATTTCTCTGCAATTTTCAGCATAACCCTTAATTCTCAAGCATCTATCCAGAAGGAGTGTGTTTAAATATTTCTTTTTTTATTATTTAAAATTACTTCTTGGGTGTCTAGTTTTGTTATTCTTCATGATTTTGGCTTATTTTTAAATTTCGAAATTGGTTATATTATCCACTACTGTACTAAATGTTAAAGAAAGGACTAAACTGTGTTATCATTGTCTGACACCAAAGGTTAATGACATTATTAAACACTCAAGGTTGCGCCCGTAACCTAAGATGCATTAGAACAGAAATGTTGACTGCAGTTCAAGGCTATAGTGGTAAACTATTGACCCAAGGTTTGAGAAATCAGTATGCCAAAGGCTAAGGGCATTATTCCACACTCCAATTCACTTCTGTAACATAAGGGGCAGTGATTCAACTAATAGCCTTAAAACTACAGCCAATATTTGTTTTATTATATCCTTGAACTAAAAATGTAGTTACATAATAGACTAGGGAGCAAAAATTATGTACTGAGACTAAAAAGAATGCAGATTCAGAACATTCTGACTTTTCAAAAGCAATCAATGCTCAGGCCAGACAGGGTGGCGCAGTTTGTTAAATGCTGTCCTTTCACCTCTAGAGACTGAGTTTAAACTCAGTCCAGACTAACGGAATGAAAGTCTCAACTCGCTGATGATTGTGGTAGTTTTTTTCTGATCGGTTGGTTTTCAGTACAGGCCCCAACGGTTGGAAGTCCATTGGCCACAATCTGACACCAGTTGGCACTGGACCAACAATATCACTCATGCCTGTTTACATTGGGACAATCCAGGAGCATTCTGGTTGAATGTCAGATCAGCTTGAACCAGTTTGCTTGATTGACAATCGCTTAACTGGCTGAAAATTATAAATGCACTTTGAGTCCTCAGCTATAGTGTGCATTGCATGAATCAACGGGGGATGCCATGACATAGCACAATATTTCATAGCTAAGCCAACCGATTGAGAGGACAGTCTTAGAGAAACTGGAGGCAGTTCCACTCAAACCAATTTCTCCACCAGTTGGGCAAAGGCGATCTATCAATTTGTTAAACTGCGGTCAAACAAAAATAAAGCAATGATTAATTCAGCTCTGCCAGAATCTGGAATGATTTATAGCTGACATATTAATGGTAGTGGGATCAGAAATAAAATCAGATTGGAAAATACATAGTACTTCAATCTACAATCACCCTTATATCCAGTATCAGAGAGCACAAGAATGGCTTATGTGGGAAATTGAAATGTCCTAATGTTGTATTCGAGAGTTTGGAGTTAAGAGAGAACTTTTCCCTGTGTATTTTCTGTGTGTGATCTAGGAATCACTTTGTGTTAACGCTGTGTAAAAAAGTGGGAAATGTTCTTCCTCATTCTAATGAATCAAAATCACAAAATGAACGCATAAGAGCATTTACAACATAACATTTATCATGTCATATTCAATGTCTCAGCCTGGCTCAGTTAATAACATTTTCCCTCTGTGTCAGGAGCACATGGGTACAAATCCTTCATTTGAGACATGAACTAACTGGAGGTCCGTTACATTGTTGAGGGCACCATTCTTCAAACGAGACATTAAACCAAATGAGACAACCAACCTGTTCAGTTGGATGTTAAAGATCCCGAGTTTCTCCTGGTGTCCTGGCCATCAATCTCCCAGGAAAAAATTGGTCATTCCTTTCATGGCCATTTGTGGGACTTTGCTGTGTGCAAATTGACTGCCGCATTTACCTGCATTTTTACAGTCTCTGCACTGTACAGTAATTTCTGTGAACCGCTTTGATACATTTTGCTGACGTGATAAGGCGCTATATGAAATGCAAGGGTTATTATATTATTACGATGGTGATATTATGTGACAGTGCGACATGTTAGAGAATTTTTGAAAATCTGTTCACTGGCTTGCTAACACCTGTAATGTTAAAATGAACACTTATCTCTGTCCTATCACTATTGACACCATGTCTTGGAGACACGCCTGGGTTCTCTGTCAAAAGTTAGGTCTAAAGGAATAACGTCACCCAAAATTTATATTCATACAAGAACAAGGGCTCATACCTCAAAAATAAATACAATACAACAGAAGGGAATTGGAAAAGCAGAGTGTTTTTTTATTAGTAAAAGGGTGACAAGTCCTGTAACGACAAAGGTGGTGGAGTAAGAAACCACAATGGATTTCAAAAAGAAACCAGACAAGTTCTTGTCAACTAAAAGGATTTAGAATAATTCAACAGATACAACAAAGGAATTTTGTAAGAAATTGGGTTGTTAGACTGGATGGACAAATGGTCTACTCCTAAAGTCCTTATTATTCTTTGTTTTCGGACATTGGACTGGTATTTAATTACAGTTACATATCGGAGTTTGACCACTGAACTTTGTGAATTTAACAAGCCCTGGTTTTCTCAATGCCAACTTGCTTTAACCCATTGCCCACTTCCATCATTCAGCTACTAATATACACATATCATGATAGCGTAGGATACCTACATAACAGTGCTAAATAATAATAATAATAATAATCCTTGCATTTCATATAGCACCGTATCATGTCGTTGAGACATCTCAAAGCGCATCACAGAATAAATCGTAAAGTGGATTGATTGTGTACTTTGTGAGCAGAACATTTGTTGTTACAACCCTTTTCCAGGGCCTTGGGATGTCCTCCCGATGTGAAAGGCCCTACACAAATATAATCTTATCGTTGCTATCCTCCACAAATATTGAGAGATAGAAAGTACTGCTTATTGCAAGTTCTTCTCAAAACACTTTTATTTTAATGAGCAAAACTTTGCATAAACTAAAGTTGCATTTGAGAAATAAGTTTAATGTGAATCACTAAAGTTTTTTTAAGTTAATAAATTGCTTCCATTCCCCCTTACCCCATTAAATTTACACACGCATTCGTATATATGCACAAGTGTACAGACATAAATTTACATATATACACAAGCTTTCAAAGTCCCATTAAAGACGAGGTCTCTTTGGTTCCCAAGTTCATGTATGCATGTATGCAATGCAATACTAATTTATGCTCAGTTTTGTCAGCTTGTGATTTACTAGGTAAAGCATAACTTTGAAGTACAGGACTGCGGTGCGTAGAATAATTTAAAAAGGAACTGTTTTGCGCATGAGAGCATTTGATTTATATTGAGAAAAAAGTCTAAACAGGAAATACTTGCAAAAGTTTTCTTTCTTTGCTGAAATCGGATGAAGTTTATTTACTTTTTATGCACATTCCTGGTCTGCACACTGCAAACAAAAAAAGATAGTATATCCAGAAAGAGATCTTGTTCGAAAAGAGGGAGAGATTTATTTATTTCCTTTTATGTTGCAATCAAACAAATCTTTTTTTTCCACATATGCACTTGGGGACCAGAGGGCATTACCTTGACCTCTCTGTGATCTGATGGTCGGACTTCAGGTTATGTCCTCCCAAATAACTCTTCCATATCACACCAGCATTTTGGGTTTGGGGGACATTTATTTCTCTTGTTATCTGCACGACTTGTGTGCGTATTTTTTTTAATTCTCAGTAAATGACCACAATATGATTTTCACATTGTAAATGAACGTTAAACGCTTCTAAATTAAGACATTCATTAAATATGACTCGGAGTATTAATTCCCCTCTTATTTTCTCCTGCACCAAACGTTTTTTTTAAAAAAAAAATTCCTTTTTTTTCATTCGTTTTTCTGAACATTTTATATTCCGAGCGCGAAATTCACCTCCGTATAAAAGGCTGTCGAGTTTCTCTACATTTCCCTCTCCCCAACCCAAAAAAAAATTGAATTAATTAATTAACGTGAATTGCACCAACCTTGGAATAATTAAAGGCATTTTTTTAAAAACCTTCTGAAATATCCCCCCCCCCTCCTCTATATAAACGATAACAAGTGGATGTTTTATTTTAATCGCCAAAATCGATGGGAGAATGCATTTCCTGAACCGAAAAAAACCCAAAAAAGAACAGATTTCCCTTTTTTTTTCTCCAACACACCATCACTCCAGCCCCCAAAATAACTGATTTGCCCCCCCACACACAAAAAAATAGTTTCCCCCTTTAAGAGGCCAGTTGGGTTGAGTTGAGTTGAGTTGAGTTGATGGTCAGCTCATATCTCCACGTCAAACCCATAGCCCTGTCCACACACATCACCTATTTCTGTAACTTGACGAGGAACTTAAAAAAAGCAGCAGCAACAGCAGATAAAGTAGATTGCAGTCGTTTGCAACAGCAGCAGCAGCAACAACAACAACAACAACAACAGCCCCAAAAGCCACCAAGTTGTGGGAACCACACGCTTTCCTTCTGCAATGCTGCGTTAATTGCATCTCAGGCACTCATCAGTGTTCAACTGCTAATACTCTGCCCCTCACTCTTGCTTTCCTTCTCCAGACTCACGTTGACTCTCCACTTGGGAGACGTGTTATTTTTTTTACACACCACACACACACACACACACACACGCACGCAAATTAAAATAGAGATCTGGCTTTCGGAGGGCGGTGGTGGTGGGTGGTGGTGGTGAGGGTACAAATCCACCCACCCGTGCGTTCGCCATAATTATTAGCAAAAGAGCCCAGTGATGCAAAAGTATTAACGCGCCGAAGACTCAATTAACCGTTAGCTTGGAGTTGGGGTTGTCCAAATAAATAAGAGGCGGCTCTTTTTTATTAGCGTTTGGTACTTGAATTTCCTTTTACCATAACATTGCAGCTTCACGTCTTTTTTTTTGGTGGGGGGGGGGGGGAATAGAGAGAAAACAATATTAAAAGTTCTCTTATAACACGACTACCGAATTTCCATGACATCACTCATTACCTTTTGTAATGTTTCGTTCCAAACAAATATTTGCAACCTTTCAGATACCTAATTTCCCTGAGGAAATGTATGCCTCGGGAAATTCTCGTGTCAAATATTAATCCACAATGATAATAGTTCTGCAAACTACTGAAATTGCTGTAGAGAATGAAATAAGTTTAATATATTCAGACCAGAGTGCAATAACATTAAACAACGTATTTATGGAATTAATTTACTTTCCTCTGAGTGGAAAAATAATTATAACATGTCCTTGAATAATTAATCTTTCTCTCCCCCCCCCAAAAAAAATAATAACCCCAAGCAAGTATCCATCGCATTTTATTTCCCAGTTTCGCAAAACTCTTTTGCAAACACATAACTCTTGAAAACATTCCCAAGTACTTCGAACCTATCATCCATCTCCGGTCGCTTGTACTCTCCCCACAATTGGCACAAAAAATACAACCGAGATGTGGAAAAATAGCCCGAATAATATTTTTAATGAGAAATGACAAATAACATACTCATCAAAAAAAAACCCGAATAGACACTTCCGTTCGGTATTTGGTGCTTTTTTTTTCGTGTGGGTCTATTACAGAATATCAGTTTAAAAAAAAAGTACAGTAAAACATACGTTTTTTTTTAGTACTTGGTGCAACAATAATTTTTTTTTCTGTGACCAAAGGGGCCAACTCTTTAACGTGTTACTTGGCTGACAGGCGAGGAGGCGTCTATTTGACGGTACAGCATATACAGACAATGACATTGCAAAAAATATACATTAACGCAAACAGCTGGAATCTATCTCATAATGTGGCTGACATCATGATGTGCTTAAGCAAAGCGTGACGTTTACTTAGTGAATTAATGAAATCGGTGTTACCTAAAACGCTTCTGCATGGCGACTAACACAGGGCATCACAGGATGGAGAGCGTCAGTGATAGCCTTTAAAAGGGGTGCAAACTGCTTTTACACCAGAGATGTGAAAGGTTCCCTCACCGATTTGTCTTAGCAAAAATTTTTTTTTTTTTGGGGCTTGGAATTAAACACTTGTTTTAAGTATATTTTTTAAAAAATCGTGTGACCAACCCCTCCCCCCCTTCCCCCACCCTCCCTCCCACCGACCCCTCCAAAAAAAGGAGATTTTTTAACATTTTTTTAAATATATATGTATATAGATCAAAGCTAGCATATTTGGAATCTCGCAAAGATGTTTAAATTGTTTTTTTTTTGGGTGGGGTAGGGGGGGGAAAGCAAAAAAAATAAAATAATAGATTTGACTGCAGTACCATGAGGTGTGTGTGTGTGTGTGTGTGTGTGTGTGTAGATGTGGGTCGTGTCGTCTGAACTCTACTTCAAATTAAAACAAGCTTCAGAACAGGCGAATGGGATGTAGGAATAAAATGGGAACCCGACGTGATAATATTTACCAGGTATCTGATGCGTATCAAACGTCAAGGAGGTATTGAAAGCTGTGCAGACCTTTGAGGTGGCCAAAAGGGAATTGCCAAAACATCTATTGGGTAGACCTTCTAAATGCAACGTTGGCGTTGAGTGCTCGGTGGGTTTGTCATCCTGGGCGCTGTGGCTTGACTTGGAGAGAATGCTCTCTATGCTAAAGCTCCTGAATCGCTCCGGGTGTGAGTTGTGATTGCTCTCTGCTTTCCCCCTCCCGCTCTGGCTCTGGCTCTGGCTGCTCTGCTCCGATGGCAGAGTCTGGCTTCCTTCAGTCCCTGATCCCGAGCCGGTGATGCGAGGTGAGGGGGAGCCATTGGACGCTGCCTCGCCTCGGGCAACCGCTCCCGGTGTTGGTGGGACCGTCCCACCTTCGCTGACCTCGGTGGAAGGGCAATTGGATGCTCCTCGGTCAGGGTTGGGGTCGGCCTGGAATTCGGATTCGGCTGAGGCGACCATTGCAAGAGGGGTGGGCACAACGAGAGATCGTCCTGAGGGAGGGGGGCTGGACCACACAGCACATTGGGCTGGAGGAAGGGTCACAGCCTTGGCATTGGACCCAACTGTAGGTGGACAGAGAAACGCTAGATCACCACCCCTCAAGGTCTGGTCACTTTTGCCCTCAGCTCCTGATGGGACAACCACAGGCTGGTAGCCTCCTAGATTCTCCTCGTCGCCTCCTCTTCTCCTCCCCGCTCTGTCGACGTTGTCTGGCGGAATCCCTGCCCTTGACAAACCCCCTGAGTCGGGTGAGTTGGGTGGTGGTTTCAAGCCCAGGTCAGCCTCGGCTTTGGGAGATGGATTGCCCGCCAAGTGGCCACTGGCGCCCTTCTGGTGACTGTCCATCCTGCTGTTCCTCTTGGCTTCCCTCAGGTCCTGTGGTCCAGGGCCTTTGCCCCTGCGTTTCCTCCGGCGGTAGTTGCCATTCTCGAACATGTCCACGCACCTTGGGTCCAGCGTCCAGTAACTGCCTTTGCCAGGTTTCCCCTTTTCCCGGGAAACTTTGACAAAGCAGTCGTTGAGGGAGAGGTTGTGCCTGATCGAGTTCTGCCAACCCTGCTTGTTGTCATGGTAAAATGGGAAGCGCTCCATGATGTATTGGTAAATCCCATTGAGTGTGACTTTCTGCTCATGGGCGCTTTTGATGGCCATGGCGATCAGAGCAATGTAACTGTAAGGTGGCTTTTGAGGAGGTTCGTGTCTGGCAATCACGCTATTGGCACCGAATCCCAAAGAAGGGAACATGGCAGTGCCCCCTCCATACAGGAAGACTCCAGGACCAGTGCTTAAGCACATTGCAGGTCTCTGCCCTCTGAATTGCTGCAGATGGTCGCTATAGATATGATTCATAGTTGTCTGTCTGTTCACGCCGTCTCTGCAGCAGACTTTTTTTTATTACTGTATCTCCTTTTCTTTACTTTTCTTTCAAACAATCTCCCCCCCCTCCCCCCCACCCACCCAACCCCCCCCCCCCCTCCAAAAAAAAAAGAAATCACACGCACTCAACAAAAGTAGACTCACAGGATTCCCCACAACAGACCCAACTGTTCTAAAGTTCAGCAAATGTGAGCTCTGCCTTTCCTTCTCTCTCCCTCTCCCTCTCTCTCTCTAAAGATTGTCCCTTCGTCACAGCCCAAAATGTTAAATAATTGTTGTAAGTTGCTATTTTATGTTGACTTTCCACTGGAAAATAAATTGTCTATGATAAACAGTCGTTTTATTCTCAGCCCACCCACATTAATTAAATTTCATTGCATGGAGAGAAAAAAATCTAGGCTTTTTTTTTCCACGTGTCTTGGGCGTACCAGCCAATCGTTCGCTTGGTTGTTCGTTCATTTGTTTATAGAATTAGTCTGTTGATAAGTCTGCCCACCCAAGTTGAATCAAGCTGTGTTTATTTGGAAAAAAATTTCCGGGCACCCAATACATAAACGCACTGATCTGATGTTTGAAATATCACGTCCACCTCTGATGCTATAAGCGCGCACACACACACACACACAGACATATATACATACAGCCACCACCAAAAAAAAGAAGTCTTGCAAACTCCTGAAACCTTCCAATACCTATATTTGAAATCTGTGCACAGATTTCAATGGCAATTTGACTTGGCCGATGCAGGGATTTTTTTTTGAATTGTATACAGAGCAACTTTTTTTTCTCTTTCTCTCTCTCTCTCTCTCTCTCTCTCTCCCTCTCCCTCTCTCCTTAAATATTTTTTTTTGTTTTGTTTCTTTCGGTGTGTTTGCACCAACCCAACCCAACCCAACCCAACCAACCATCTGCAGATGTTGAGGACAGGTTGGAGGTCATGAGGAAGAACACTTGCAAACGAAGGAAAGTTCCAAGCGACAAAAATCCATAAAAGGGGAACTTGGCAACCGTGACCAAATCGCTTCCCTTTCATGAACCAGTTCTTTTTTTTATATTGTCAGCGAATGTATGCCTGTTGCTTTATATTATATACTATTTTTTTCCTGTTTACAATAAGGATGGGGATTATAACAACTTTTGCAAGTAATCACAGCTGTCTAATGATTACACAAAGTACTGGGGCTTAATCGTATAAACTTTCGGTTTCTCGAGTGATATAAAACCATGCCAATTGCCACAGAGATAAAATGCGAAGCATGTTGCAGTATTTGCGATTGCAACACCTTTTAATCTGTTTCTTACGATTTATGTTTTTTTTATTCCTATAATATATCTATATTGTGAAAGAATTACAATGAGATGAACGGATATTTTTGAGTGTGTGTGTGTGTGGGGGGGGGGGGGGGGGGGGGGGGACGACGACAAGATTGGAACTGCGTATAAAGTCGCCGAAAGCCTCTGCTGTGACCTGAGTGTCAGTTTCCAGTCGGTTTCTATACCCTCAAACCCAAACCACCCGACATCCCTGTGAACTGCGTGGAATTAGCAGCGGATCTATCAGAACGTGTAGGAATAATGTTTCAATGGCGTGTGTGTGTTTGTGTGTGTGAGACGAGGGGGTGGTGTGGGGGGGGGGGTGGGGGGTGTGGGGGAGTTTCACTTCAAATAAGTAGTGAATCTCGATGTAAGTTTGCAGTAAGATCTCACTGATGTATCAGAGTGTCGTGTTGGTAAAATTTCAAACATGGCCTTTTTTGGGGGGGGTGGTGGGGTGGGGGGGGGGGGGGGCTGGAACTTTATGCATATTTAGGAATTACTGTATACATATCATATCGATTGTGGTATTGCTGTATGTTTCCGGCACAAGATGTAAGACAAGTAAAGTCACTGTGTGTTAAACCATAGACATCCTGCTCAACCTGCCAGTTCTGCAACACAGCGTGTGTGTTTTCTTTTATTTTTCGCCACCGTAATCCCAAATATAAAACATTTTTTGGTAATATATCTATATATATCTCTATAACGTACGTAGATTTCGTTCCACAGTCACAACAGGCGCAGCGCGCAGATATCCTGTTAACTCTTTCAGGACCAAAGCTGCAACGACGTGTCGGCAATGTTAAACGCAGAGAAACAGAACTACACATCGTTTGACTTTGTTCATTCACTGTGCACTGTTATTTCACCGCTTTCGGGGATGTCATCCGCGCAAACCCTTTCGTGGTGGAAACTTTGCGAAGCGTTTTACTTGTCTCCTCCCCACCACTGGAAAAGAAAACGTTTAATAAAGAGAGTCTGTTCCTAAGCACCGTTGATTTGAGCCTCTCTACCGTATGTTACACCAAAAAAAACTTGCAGTTTCACAATGGGCAATATTCGAGCCAATAAGTATATCTTGTGACCACGCGTTTCATTCCAGTTGTCAAAGCAACGATTTGGATTTCTTTCTGAACCTTATTTCATTTGCGAAGGTTATTCAGTGACTGTAATAAATAATGCTTGCATTTGATGTAGCACCTTATCACGACGTTGAGACTAAGATCTTAAAGGAAAAGGTGTTGAGGAAGCAATGGTTGACCCTTCTCCCCCCCACCCCCCATTTTGACTAAATGCCCGAGAGCTGAAATCGTACTGAGAACGAGTCGGAGGATTCGTGGGGGTTTTTTCAATTGACTTTACAACAAGGTGAAAATGTCCCATTATCTCTCTTTGTTTTTTTCGTAAACGTACACATATCAACAACTTGCGCTTGTAATAGCGCCCTGCGCGCAGGATAGCGTCCCAGAGCGCTCAACAGCGGCGGAGGCTGAACTCGTTTCGTTCAGCTATTTATTTTAAAAGTCCTTAGTTCAATGGAGCGTCACAGAATGGGAGAGACTAATATATACACCGGTATAAATAACAACATAATAAATACACGTCTACAAACAAACCAATGGGAGATGTGATTGGAGAATTACGTGGAAATGGTGAGGTTTGGGGGTGTGTGTGTGTGTGGAGGGGGTGGGGGGGGGGGGTGGAGTCTTGTCATTCCAAGTAATTAGGTTGAAGTTGAAACGTGAGAAATAGTAATGACTTTAACAACGATGCCATGACACGAATGAATGAATGAATGAATGAATGAACGCTGACAGACTCGAGAGTCGTTACCCCAAAACTGCCCACACGATAAACAGGACACAAACACACACCTTCCAAAAATGTTTTAAGTATGAAAATAATCTTTGCATGTTACATTTGCATTTGTTTTCGTGGCCGGGGGGGGGGGGTGGAGGATGGATGGGGTGAAATGCAACAAATGGTATCCAGTCAACTTCCTCTCATCCCCCCCCCCACCCACCCCAAGAAGTAGGAGACATACATCAAATGTATCCCCACATTACGGTGTAGATCTGTGTGCTGTGATGTGCGTGAAATGTACGTGTGTTATTTCACGTCCGTTGTTCGTTGTGGGGCTGTTATATTGCATTCATTCATTGGGCAGTTTTCTTTATATATGTATACTGTACAATGCTAAAAACAAATAGCTGCAAACAAGAGGAAAATGTGATTAGTCGCTATTATTATTATTATTATTATTATTATTTGCTATTGAGTTCGATGTTGGCTGCTTTATATCCGTCACGACAAACTATCTATTTGATATACTTGTCCAAGCTGGAGGATAGGGAGGTCTGTGTATCTAGAATCCTGTACACGTGCACATCAATTCTATATCCAATAACTGCACGATACAAAGAACATTTCGTCCACCAAATAATAATAAGGTCAATTCACTTCAAAGTATACCCCGTGAAGCGCTTTGAGACGTCTCCACGACGTGACAAGGCGCCACATCAAATGCAAGGATTGTTATTGTAACAGACTTCAGAAATATAGCCGTGTGTCATCCATTTCCATGGAATCTACCTTTCTCTGGCAGTGGATTCCTTTCTCAAGAGGGCTGGGAGGGGCGGTTGGAGAGAACAACAACAACAACAACAACAACAAAATTACATTTGCAAAGAGCCCTTCACGTCGGGAGGATGTGAAAGAGCAGGGAATACAACTTGCACTTGCATTGACATTCATTCATATTTTTTTTCTCTCCACACAAAAAAAAACACTGGTTAACAAGACAAAGAGTTAAGGAATTTGAAGGTCCATTCCCCCCCCCCCTCCTTGGTGTAGGTTTCATTAACACAATTTTTAGTAACGTGATGAAAGTTGGTTGTGAAAAGTGTAGCCACAATCGCACCTCACGAGAAACGTTAAGTTGGAACTGTCTCGCATGACATGACAACTAATTGCTTAGCATTGCTGAAATGTTAATATTTTACTGGAGGCTGAATTAGAATTAGAATTAGAATTAAAATGTCCAGTGCAAGTTACAGTGCGGAACAAATAAACTGCCAGATGTATAGATATATATATATATTAAATTGTCACAGACCAGTCTCGGTGGTTTATCCCTGAATATTTTGGTTTTCGGTTTGCTTCATTACGGTTCGACAGAACCCCTACGTGTCGATTTGATTTCCATATGTTTCCACCTCATAAACATACGCCGATCCACAGTCCTCACCATAACGTTACACTGACGCTTTTCTGTATTAGTCTGCTGCATTAACACTGAATTAAAAGTGTCCGTTAAGTACAGTAGTTGATGGTTTTGTACTGCTTTCTGGAAGTACAGAATTCAACGCGTAGTGCACAGAAAAAGGAATATAACTTAATAATTAATAACAATAATCCTTTAATTGGATATAGAAGCTTATCACGTCTTCGAGACGTCTGGAAGCTCTTCGCAGGATATACTATAAAGTGAATTGACTGTATAATTTGCGACCAAACGTGGCTGACAATTGCGCACAGCAGTGTCCCACACACAGTCGTGGATTGAGTGACCACATTATTATTTGCATTTGCAAACACATTTACGTTTGCATTGCCATTCATTCATATTTTTTTCCCCACAAAGGAAAAACACCAACTGGTTAGAAAGGCAAAGGGGTAAGGAATTAACAATCAGGTGAGAGTACGATATAGAATTGGGAGTTTATTTGACTGATTGTAAACACATACCGAGTACAAATCTTTGGACAACTGCCGTGTTATTAAACTCGGTGCTACCCATCCTCACAAGAACACAATGCTTCTCAGGTTCCTCTGTGATTGTGGACGTGGCGAGGGATTGTTATTAGGGGATTTCAGTTTGAAATCTGACCCCAAAACATTTGGATTCTCAGCAGAGTCGTGCATGGATAGCCGCGCGTGTATTTATAATAATAAAATTTAAAAAATGTACTGTATTAGCAAGAATGCTTCCCCCTCCCCTCTTTAAAATTCCCTGACATTTTGGCGAGGAAACGAAACGCCAAATATTCCCTGCAATAGTCGAGGGTGTTTACACATTTTTTTACACACAGTCTTAAGTTGTTTTTAAACTAATGGTTTATGATTCAAACTCAACAAAGCTAATTTCTGTAACCGGACACCCCTCGCCATTAATCATATTGGTTGCAAAGGCCCCTATTGTGTTTATTTATAAAATGTGAATGCGTATTTGTGTTATTAAATAACAGAATGAACACAAATAAACCCTGACAAGAGCATAGGCAGAATTAAGCGTAGTGGCCCAATTAATGATTCACTGTAATTCGGGATCCTATTTCCTATATACAAAGATGAACCTATACAATTGGCTTCAGGTAGACTTTACAGAACAGGTACTGCGGTTTCAGATTAATTTTTAATTTACTGGGACTGATGTTTGTTTAGTCTTTAGACTGGAGTATTTGATACCTGTTGCGATGTACATAAACATACACGCACACACACATATACACACGCATAGCAGAGTTCCCGAAATACATATATTAAAGTTTCCCCAAGTTCAAAACCAGTTCCCCTCTCTCAATTTTAGCCTTTGAAAATTCCAGTTTGCATTTAATGCAGTTACACTGAGCTCCAGTCGTGGCGTTCAAAGTAAAATGATAGGTTTTACGTAGGTAAATGTATTTTTTTTTAAAAAAAGAACGATTTGGAAAGGGGATTAAAAAAGTGGCACAGGCAATGCAAAGAGTTATGGGATTAACTGTGCAAAACAAAAAAAAACATTCCTTACGTTTTCTATTGTCAATGCAAATATATAACATCAAGATCACGCATTGCCCGCCACTTCCATGTTGAATTCTTGGCAGGAAATCACATGGATTTAAAGACGTTTGGTGAGCGAATGAAGACAAGATTCCCAATTGCATGTGCGTGTGTATTCCAAATAGTTCAATACCATCAACAGGCTCCCCAGAGCGCCTGACGAATTTCCGTTTGGATTACCCAACACCAGATGTTTGTGTGCTGTGTGTGTGTGTGTGTGTGTGTGTGTGTTTTTGCGCGCAGCTGACTTTCAAGTATTATTGTTAATGACAGGTGCAACTATCTATCTACTGAGGCCATCGGTCTTAGAAGTAATGTGTACGAGAAAGCAAAGGGTGACTCAAAGCCCGCATGCATGCCTTGCTTGGGAATCGCTTTCATTCATTCCTGCTCACTCGCAGCTCCTCACTTGGTCAGTCACCACAGTTCCTGGTGCTTACTTTACGCACGTTTCCCAGTGACTTTTAATTCAACGTTTAAACCTGCCAAGCTTTGCAAGGAGGATTGCAAAAACCCAACGTTTGGCTGTGTCCACGCCTCGATCGGGTGGGTGGGTTTTTTTTTATAACGTGGGAACAGTCAAATCAGTCCTCAAGCATCACGAGCCTTCCTGAGTCAAACACCTCAGAGTATCTTTTTTTTAAAAAAAAACAAGCTGTTGACTAGAGGCAGTAACTAGTACTAATTCTCAATGTCAACATTTTTTTTTAACCTGTTGTACTGTCAAACGCGTTCCCTCTTTCTACACCAATGTGTTTAACAGAGGAGTTACAGCCCACTATTGCACCCTCGGGCCTTCAGGCTTGCAATGTGTACAGTTAAATACAGTTAAATACATAATGCATACCGCCCCTTGTTTCACCTGTGTCGTGAGTTCATTGTACTTCTCCTTATATCTTTGAAATAATTGCGCTTTTCTCTGATCTCACACGCAAGTATTGTCCTTCGGTCGATTTCTCTCTCGTGAAACCAACTTGCAATTAATTGACTGAGAGCTGCTTTTTCACCACTTGTTCAAACACTGGGTTCTAAAGAGTTTTTTTTTCAATCTTCGAGGCAGAAAATTCCTTGCCAGTTAAGCTCCCGGTGTCAGGTCTAAATTTCCTCCCGAAATCGAGAAACATTATTGCTTTGCCTGCAAAATACACAGTCACTACACTTCAAGGTAAATCCTGTCAGACGCTTTGGGATGTCTCGATGGTGTAATACGGCGGAATATCATATGCAAGGATTATTATTATGATCGTTAGATATATGTATAAACAAACAAGCACATATGCCAAATGGTAACAAGAGCATCTGTAAAGCACATTAGGTGAATTCTGGGAGGGAAAAAAAAGCAATAAAAAACTCAAGATAAAACGTTGCTAAACTTCGCTTAATTTGTATTTTCTAAATAGGAGCTGAGAAGGTTAAAATGCTCGTTTTTGTTCTTAAACTATTCGGGTTGGCTAGGTTAGTCGATTTAGCGAAAAATATATATATATATATGAAAATCCAAAAATGCATTGAGCTCTCCGACATATTTTTTTACTCTCTCTCTCTCTCTCTCCTACGAACATATTAAATAGTAAACGTCAGTCTGTAAACTCTTCACAGTTGTCAAGGCAGAGGTGGGTGCATTAATGCCAATTACTTAACAAGGGTTATTTAGTTGCAGCAGAAGATGAGCTTCAGGTTCATTGTGGAGGGGAAAGGTGTAGAAATACAGCCACAGATTGCTAAAGTAGCCAAACAGTGTCCCAATACAATACAAAACAGCATGCAATATAACCAAACACATATAAAAAGACCGACCCACTTCAAGTTAACGTAAGGCAAAAGAACAACTCTGATTTATTGTAATTTTTTTTCAGATAAATACAGTAATTAAGATCGACTGAACTCAGAAAGGAAAGTGTTCTTTTTTTTCCCCCCGAAAAAAGAAATATTCACTACAGACTGAAGGAATGCGCATCACGGCGTCAAGGCCCAAGTCAGAATACAAAACTGTCCCTTTTTTAAGGAGAGAGAGAGAGAGAGAGAGTGAAAGAGAGAAAAGGAGTGAGATTTCGAGTTTTAGAAAAATACTATTCATCCAATAAATTAGTTCTTTGCTTTGCTTTCAGACGGAACACATATACCAAGGAGTAAGAACACAATAAAAATTGTACTGTACAAAAAAAGGCACACTGGTATAAAACTGAGGGTGTGTAAATAATTATACTTTGGCACTTAACAAAGGTTGGGGGGGAATATTTTTTTGGTAAAAAAAAAGACAGTATCCAGTGAACTGAACTTTAAAAAATATATTAAATGGCTCTTTAACGCAGTAGCCTCCATAGAAAATCGTACAATTTACATCAAATATAGCCTTCCATCAATACAAGGAGGGTAACTCAGCACATCACAACATCTCGTTTGGAGTCACTTGGAAACTGGGACGCGACTGTTGTCAAACAAATACAGAAACACAATGGTACAACTTGGCCCTAGAAAAAAAAAGTTGGGTCCGCAGTAAAGTTTAGACCTCACTTTGGCGAGGGGGTTTTTTTTGCTAAACTTTCCGTGAATTCAAGTAGTGTTTTTCTTTACTTTGTCTTAAGAACAGTTTAAACAAACAAAACTGCGTTTCCGAACTTTTTTTTTTGCTGTGAATACACACACTTTCTCTCTAACTAACTAACAACTTATCACGTTTCTTTCTCTTCTGTTTGATTTGGACTCTCACGTCGCAGTTTGTGGGGAGTGGGGGAGGGAGGGATGGATGGGGGGGGGGGGGGGGGGGGACAAAAAGTCTCTGTCAATATTTTTACGTGCAGTCTTTTAGTTGTTTGTTGGGGGTGGTGTGGGAGGGGTTGTGTGTGTGTGTGTGTGTGTTTTGTGTTGCATTTCGTTCTCCTAATAGACGTGTTTTTTATATAAAAAAAAGTAGCAGTTGCTTTGGTTTTTTTTTCACTCTCTCTCTCTCTCTTTCCCTCTCTCTCTCTCTCTCTCTCTCAATCAGTACTTATTGCAGTCGTAGGCATAGGGGCCCGAATGGCGATAAAGTGAAGGTGTCGATCGATAAGGGATCTGACAGCTCGTGTTGCCGCTCACCTGTTGATCACCAAGGACTGAGCTCTCAAGGCCGAGCCGATGGGAATTAAACATCTCCCGGACATTGGGGAAAGCCTGTTGCTGGCCCCCCAGCGAGTGCCCCGAGAGGTGGTTCAGCTCTGCCCCGTGATTCAGGTACCAGGAGGCGGCTTGTCCTGCGCCTCCGCTTTGCTGCTGGTGATGGCCGGAGCCCAGACCACCCTCCTGCCCGGCGCTCAGGTTCATAGCGTTCAACGGGGAGCCGGCGCTGACCGAGTGGTCCGACATGGCATCCTCCACGGTGCCGGGCACCAACATGTGGCTGTTCCTGTCCCCGGCGTACAGACTCATGGCTCTCACGCTGCACTGGTAACCCCCGTTGGAGTCCAGGCTCTGGCTGCAGGCTGGGCTGTAGATGGGCTGCTGTGCGTGCGCGTAGTGCGCAGACAAGGACATCATCCCAGTCCTGTTGGAGACGGGGCTGAGCTCCCCGGGCGGGGAGGTCCTTAAGGTCATGATATTCTCCACGCTGAAGCCGGTCAGGCCGTTGTTGCCGGGCGGCTGCTGGTGATCCGGGATGGAGCTTTCGGTGGAGACCGAGGGCGTGGAGGCGCCGCTTCTCGGGCTGTCCTGCATCGCGCTGCCGCTCTCCGAGCTCTCCATCGCCTCCACTTTGGTGACGACGACGGGCAAACCCGGGGAGACGGCCTCGTTCTTCACCACGACCTTCCTGTCGTCCTTCGAGGGGGCGTCGGGCTGCGAGACGGGGGTCTGACCCGCCTTGGGGTCTTTCTGCTGACGGTCCCTCTCCTCCTTCTCCTTCACCGCGTCTTTCTTCTTGAAGCGCCTCCTCCTCCGCAAGAAGCTGCCGTTTTCGAACATGTTGTACGAGTCCGGATCCAGCGACCAGTAGCTGCCTTTGCCCGGTTTCTTGTCGTCCCGGGGCACTTTGACGAAGCACTCGTTCAGGGACAGGTTGTGGCGGATGCTGTTCTGCCAGCCCTGCTTGTTCTCCCGGTAAAAAGGAAAGCGATCCATGATAAACTGGTAGATCCCGTTCAGAGTGATCTTCTTGTCGGGCGTGTTTTGGATGGCCATGGTGATCAGGGCGATGTAGCTGTAGGGAGGCTTGACCAGGTCCTTGGGTGCCGGGTGCTGCTGCTGCTGCTGCTGCTGCTGCTGGTGGTGATGGTGGTGGTGGTGGTGGTGGTACGGTCCGTAGGGTCTGGCCATGCCCGTGGTGTACTGGTCGTGCCCCGAATACACACCCATCGAGGTGGGCATCGGGCCATAGCTGCCGGTGGCTCGGTAATAATTCTGCTCGCTGAGGTAAGGCACGACTCCGAGGGCATTGGGATCTGACACCGGGTACCGTGCCTGCATCGTCGACGGTCGAAACGTTTTTACTGGAGGGGAAGGGGCTGATTTTTTTTTTCTTTTCTTTTTTTTTTCCGGGTACAAATCCTTTTTTTTTTTAACCCCCACCCCCGGCCGGCCTGATCGGAGTTGTTATTTTAAAGGGGGAGGGCGAGGGGGGAGTGTGGGGGGGGGGGGGAGCGAGGTGAGGGGGGTTTGGATGGGGGTTGGGGAGAGGGTGGGTGGGTGGGTGGGGGGGGAAAGGGGGGGGGGAAGGGTAGGGGGGAAAGGGGAAAAAAAAATAATGATCAGCTTTATTTTGTAGGAGGAAGAGTTAGAAGGGGGTTTCGAGGGTTTGGTTGGGGGGGAGGGGGTGGTGGTGGTGGTGGTGGTGGGTGAGTGGGTTGGGAGAGGGGGGGAAAGAAGGGGAGACAGAGAGGGAGAGAGGGAGAGAGAGAGAGAGAGAGAGAGTGGGAGAGAAACGTGGATCCAATTTAGTCGCTTGATCACAGGGGCGACCGTAGATAGTCCTTAAAGCGTTTGAGAAAGTTTCCAAAAAGTTTCAGGCGAACGAGTCTTTTACGGCGCACAAGTTCCACCCCTTCTGGTAACATCGACCCAATCGCCAGAGGGGATTCGGGGCGTTAGTACATGACCACACACGTAGGTGGCGTCTTTTAAACCCAAATCTCTCTTTCTCTCTCTCCTCCCCACAACACACACACACATACACATACATACATACACACACCAACCCACCCACCCACCCACCCAACTCCTCATGAAGTATTTCAATAGGATTGGCCACTGTCCGAATTGCATCGCACATTATTGCGTTTAAAACGTGTCGCATTCTCGCATCGAATATAAAATAAATTGCAAAAAAAAAGATATATAAAGTGACTTGGCTTCTGTGTTATATGTATATATATATATATATATGTGTGTGTGTGTGTGTGTGTGTGTATGTGTGTGTATATGCACCAATCTCTTCCTGTGGAACACCGAATGAAGTCGAGGACCTCGAATAAAACCGAATGCATCTTTGCAAATCGATTGCCACAAATCGCAACGGGATGGACTTATTAAGTAAAGACTTGTTTCATTCTTTTTTGTTGTTGTTGTTGGTCTAATTTCGGTCCACGGTCTTCACGTGTTTGGCTTTCTTTGGCAACACGAGAAAATTGCATCGAATTTCTCTGGTGGATTTTGCGTGTGTGTATGTGTGTGTGTGTGGAGGAAGTTCACGCATTAATTTTGTAATGCTCTTTAGTTAGAAGCTTATCGGGTTTAGTTAATTAACGACGCCTCCTGACAAGTTGCAAACACGTTAATCCCTCGCAACGCTGTCTTGTTTGCTTAGTTTTTTGTATCTTTTATTCAAAAAAAACACAGCTCCGGAAACAATACCAAATCAGATTTAAAAACCCAATTTAAGAATTCAAAATTATTGTCCTATTTAAATAAAACTATTTCTAAGCCCCCCCCCCCAAAAAAAAAAAATACTACTATTATTTTTGCAGTCAGCAGAAACACGTGTCAGTGGTTGCATTTTATAGCAATTAGGTTCAAGAAAAAAAATGAATGGGTTGATATTTCAAAGCTAATTAAAAATAATGGAAGTTTGTTCCATTTAAGGGTAAAACTGAAATCAATCATTATTATTATATTATTAAAACTGAAATCAGCCAAGAGGAAATGGATTGCAATTTATAATGATGATAAAAATAAACATTATTATACCAACAACGCTTTCTATTTGAAATAGCGCCTCAGCAGAACGTGTTAAAGCGCTTCGCAGTATTCTTCTTCTTCTTCTTCTTCTTCTTCTTCTTCTTCTTCTTCTTCTTCTTCTTCTTCAGTGAAGTGTAGTGACTGTGCATTCTGCTGGGGGGGTTGGTGGGAGAGACCAAACGCACACACACACACACACACGTCTATTCCTATCGATTTGTAGGCTTTTAAAATCATTCTTAAACACACAACTACACTCATGCAGAGCAAAAAAGAAACCCAACTTTTTTAAAATCATGGTTCTCATAACTGTTATAACATGCGATTGTTTTCGGGAGGTGAAGAAATTGGGGGAAGGGGTGGGGGGAGAGAGGGGGGATTGCAACAGATCGAATTTTACTTTTCCACTTTCTACCCAAACCAGTGGGGAAATAGGAGTGGAACGATGATCGCTCTGTTTACTGATCCAGCTTGTCTGTGTTTTTTTTAAAAAGTCTACCGTGTTGACTTTTTTGTCTACCAACCTCCTTATTTGTTTTATTTGACACGTTCAACTCACACGACCCATCTGGGTAATAATTACAGCGATAAGCGACATACGCCCCAGTTGGGTTCTCCCAAAGGCAAGTCTGATAACACCTCTCCCCCCCCCACCCCCACCCTCTCTCTCTCTCTCTCTCTCTCTCGCTCACTTTCTGGTTAGTTTTTTTTTAATTGATCTGTTATCTCTGGCCCTTGATTTTCCGTTACACTTTTCATGAAGCATTTGCGAATTGCGCTTTTGTTTTAAATCACACACACACACATATATATACATATATATATATATATATGTTCTGTGTATGCGTAATCGTTACAGTCAAGTCGAGCGAATATCGAATTTACTCAAGTCAACAAGCAAACCTTGCAAAAGTTTGGTCGCTTTATGGTAAATAAATATAAGAAAATTAAAGACTGAATGAATAGCGTGTGTGTGTGTGGATGGCGGGAAGAGGTGGGGTGGGGGACATGTGAGCACATTTGAAGCATTTGACTCCACACCTATTGTGTGTTATTCCAACTGGACCACACGAGAAGACATTGGAATAAAGAAGATTCCGATACTTTTATTTCAGTAAACGTTAATTATAGCTATTTATTGCATCGGCACCAGTGTAATGGCAGTAATAATAACATACCTCGCGTTTGATACATACAGCGCATTTCACGACAGAAAACATATCAGAGTGTAAAGTGCAGTGACTGTATTTTTCAACGAAACGCACTATATTAGTACTAAACTGTTCTGACACACGGAGAGAGAGAGCGAACCCGTTAAGCCGCTTCCCCTGCAGATCCCAGAGTAATAAATGACCAAGTCCAGACAAGGCAATATCCCACAACTAAACGATGGCATTATTCATCGAACACAAGGTTAGATTTTTCTTTGCAAAAATCGTCCGGAACAGGTTCGCACCGTTCCAATAAAGTCGTCCCAGCGACCGGAGGGGAAACTAAGAGAGAGTTTCCTGCGGATTTGCCTTCAGCAAACGAGCTTCAAAGTGGTGGATAAACTATCACTGTATGTCGGGTCCCGGGCAGTAACATGTAATGTACAGTGAAGCACTTGCTTGTTGCTCCAGTGCCGCAGTGAAGTTTCATTCCTTTACTGTTCCCCATTTAAACCTTCACCTCGGATTGCATGTCTCTGTGAGAAAGTAAGAGCTGGACGCATCGGAATTTTTTTACACACACGTCAAACACCTGGATTTTCATAGACTATGTAGTACACGAAAAATATTTATCTGCTCTCAAATCGCTGAACCGCTTTAAAGGTCTGAGCGTGTTACCTCTCTCTCTCTCTCTCTCTCTCTCTGTCAATGCATCTCAATCCAATCGAACCCCATCACACAGTCACAGACTCTCCCTTCCTTATTATTATTATATTTTTTAAATAGATACGTTTTTTTTACACCCGTTAAAAGTAACACATGTAAGGAAAAAAAAGATGGGAGAGGAGAAAGAAAACCCGCTGGTAAGTATCGTGTCCAGGCGTTTTATTGTGTCTGGAATGATTGCAATGTCAGTAAACGACTGAAAACAGCACGGTTCAACAGTAACAGGCACAGCAAAAAAAAACATGAACCATCAGCAGCCAGAGCTGTGTGTTTGTGAACTCACATTTTCCTTCGAATTGGATTCTCTCTCTCTCTCTCTCTCTCTCTCTCGCATCTATCTGTACCAAATACCCAAACACTTGTTTAAATTGTCATTGTGTCTGTCTCCAAGCGGCTGTGCTCCCCCTCAACACAGCGAACGCTGTTAAAATGGGGTTTAGATCAATACAACACCCCCCACCCCCACCCCCACCCCCTACCCTCTGAAGCCAGAAATGTATTTGTAACTTGTTGAACATTTGAACTCCTCAGCGCATCTGCAAAGCGCCTGTACAATCACCCTATAATACGCTTGATTCGGGAGTTCGCTATTCGCTATGCAATGTTTATGGTGCATTTTTTCTTTTTTTGGGGTAAAAAAAATATTCGGTTCGTGATTTCGATCGGAAATGAATTCGATTCGACATAGTTACAGATTACTACCGATTACTCCCGTTTTTTTTTAATATAAAGATATATACGCATTTTTTTAAAAAAAAAGAAAAGAGAGCGTTTTCAGTTCAATGTGATATTCACCCGGCGATTGAGGCAGGAATTCGTGAGGGTTTGGTTGATGTTGAACATGGACTTATCCATGGACCCTGTGCAGATGAGCGCGTTTATTTACAAGTGAACAATTGCCACTTTATCCATCGCCAGTAAAATATAAAGGGGATTTAGGAGTCTCCAACTGGTTGGTTACCCATCGCTGTCTGAATCAATCCTTCCATTCGTTATTTGACACTGCCCTCTAGTGACTACACGTTTAACCTCAGACTCATCAATACCACGTAGAATAGAAACTCTGAAGCTGTTGAGAGTAATAATAATCATTGCATCTGATACAGCGTCTCAATTTAGAGTCGAGATTTTTTTACTCGAGTAAAGATTCCCCCCCCCCCCCCACCCCCCCACCACCTTCCCACCCCAATCACTTCTCGTCCTCAACTCTCACATAATTAAATCTATGAATTCAATCTAAATCTAAATCTGTTATCTATCTGGGGTTTTGCCCTTAGACCGTCGACCACAACTATTAGTTGTTTTGTGGGGGAATGTACTTGTGGGTTGTAAGTAATTTGGGGATTTGGGAAAGGATGAGAGCTCATTGATCTGAGAGTTTATTTTTCGAAAACCGTGTTGAATGCTCCCTGAATAAAATCGCAGTGCACAATCCCAGCTGGAGAAGGACATTTTGCCAGATGTTGGGACGCAGATGCCCAGATGTTATCTCCTCTCTTACCGATCACCGACTTGTCCGCGTGTTCAGGTTCGGTCGCATTCCTCACTCTGGGCCACAGCGACTCAAATCTAATTTCGAGACGTTTTCCGCCCGAAGACACATCTTAGAAACAATCTTATCTTCCAATTTTACCGGACACGAAGGGTAGAAGGTTTAAGATGCTACATTGTGGGTTTAGTATTAAACACAAGTACTTGTTGTGGCATCAATGGATATCGAAACGAAAGCACATCCCGTTTCTTAAACCCTACTGCAATACTGCAAATATTAATATTAAATACGATTAGTGCTCCCCAGAAACAAGTTCTGCCCCTTATTTGATCTCAGATCTTTGGTTCTCCGATTCCCGCTTTGGCCCTGAAAATTCAGACGACATTTGGGTCGAAAGAAAGTGGGGAAAGTAATAAGTTGGATCTCAGCGTTGTTCGTTGCGATTGATTTTGTTTCCTTCAAAGTCTTCTTCCTTTCACTCAAACCCCGAATGCGTGCTGCATCTTTTTTTTCTCTCTCTGGTAGGCGAGGAGGGGTTAATTTGTAAATTTTCGAAACAAGTAGAGGAAGAGAAAGCACGGATTGAACATTCCTGACTCGCTTATTTGAATCTGAATAATATTGGAGAGACAGTGAGTGAGTGAGTGAGTGAGTGAGTGAGAGAGTGAGAGAGTGAGTGAGTGAGTGAGTGTGTGTGCGTGAGAGAGAGACAGAGAGATACACCGTAAAGGTTCAAGTTATTTTTTCGTATTTGCTTTCGTTGTATCGTTTTGATAGTTCGAGTTGCTATAAATCTGTTTAAGATTAATGCAATGAAGTATAACATATTCATTGCCATGATACTTCCCCCCTCCCCCTCCCCCCCTTCCCTCATTTGACTAAACACGCATTTGCAATGCAAAGCAGAGACAGAAATCAAGACAAAATAACACAGACTAGTTTGACCCATGTACTGTACCCACCAAAGGCCGAATAGAAAACATTCCACAACACTGGATCAAAGATTCAAGAAAACATTGGTTCCAATGGCACGTTTCATTAGGGGGGGGGGGGGGGAGAGAGAAAAAAAAAAACCAACGCTGTTTTGTCTTCTAATCTTTGAAACCATTGCCAGTGATGTTTGAGATGATACAACATTTGTGCTAAATTGCTCTTTCCAGCGAAGGAAAATGTTGCGTTAATCTAAGTCGCCCTATCAACGAAAATATCAACAGAGATTGTGTTACTGTTGGGTTCAACAGAGTGATTTGATATAAAATTGTGATCCTGTTTTTTTGTGTGTGTGGCGCCTGAGCCATTTCTACCTGAGTATTTATTCAGGAGAACTTTCCAGTGACATTAATGAGCTGTTTTTTTCTTATTTCCATATCAGGATCATGTCTACAATGCACTCTCGACCCCCCCCCCCCCACCCCCCCCCACCCCCACACCTCCCCCCACCCCGACACCCTGCATTATACAGCATTATCTCAAAAGGAAATGAGAACGTCGATTTGAGATTACACAGTAATAATCGTAATCACAAAGAGCCATTGTGCGGAACGTTTCTGAATACACCACAGGAAGCAGAAAGGAATTGACTGTAAATGAGTCGATAAATATTTTCGAAATAACCGTAGTCCGCTCATTGCAGGAAGAAAATAGTGAGGAGGGTGTGGTGTCCAAGTGGGTGTGAGGGAGAGAATAGCAGAGGCAGGAAGCGTCCCATTTGCCTGTCTCATTTGGCCCCCAGCCACCAGGCAATTATAATACTCATAAATAGTCCTGGTATTTGCTCTAGCGCCTTATCGCGTCATTGAGACGTCTCAAAGCGCTTCGCGGGAGATCTTGTGAAGTGGATTGATTGTACACTGCCCGGGTGCTGAGACCAATGATCGGCGATAATCCTTGCATTTGATGCAACGCCTTAAAGGCATCAAAGAGACGTCTCGAGACGCTTCACACAATGCATTGTGAAGTGGATTCATTGCATTTTGTGGGTGAAACCATTTCCCCCCTCCTCGCTCCCTCCCTCCCCTCACCCTGACCATTTCCCCCCTCCTCGCTCCCTCCCTTCCCTCCCCTCACCCTGACCATTTCCCCCCAATGCTCGGGTCATGACCCAACTGTGCAGCGCCTTGGGACGTCCTCCTGACGTGAAAGGCGCTTTATAAATGGAATCTTGTTGTTGTTGTTGTTGTTGAAACGTGGCAGCCAATTGCGCCCAGCACTTTTTGGCGTGCAGTGTGAAGCCGGACCTAATCCTTGTCAGTTAATAGGAAGGAAATCCGCAGTATATAGAGGGAATAATTACTACACATTTATTTCAGGTCAAATGGAATATTTTCCTGATCCTTTGCCAATCATCTACATTCGTGCCTGACAGTAATTCGCAGTTTAGTTCATATTCTGTAAAACGCTGTCTGTCTGTCTGTCTGACTCTCTCTCATCTCGCTCCCAGTGGTGTATATTCTCTTTTGATCAATTTCAGGAGCTCAATTTGCCCCCAAAAAACAATGTCAGTTTCCGTTCAGCGATTTCCATGGAAAGCAGTCCAGCTGTCATCAGTGTGTCTGGAAGTTTAATATTTTCCTCTTATCGTGGCTGCCGATTATTATGTCCAGTGTTTGCCTTTTAAACATTTATTTACTCATCTGCACAGTATTTCATCCCCATCCACCCGAGCATCAACACTGATGCACGACTTTGCAGAAATTTCAACAAACAAGCAACGAGAGAAAGAACAGCTGATTTGGTTCAGACAAGACAGTAGTTAGTACTTCTCGCTCTCACACACATACACGGAACTATTCACATCTGTGTCACCAGATTGTACATAGATTTTTGGCTGGCTTCACACAGTATTTGTTCCCACTTAGCATTATTATGATTATGGATAGTTCAAGTGGACCCACTACCTGAAATCTGTCAGAAATATTTTACGAGATTCTGATATGTTCATAGGACTATGTTTGTTTCAGTATAATGTCATCACACTCCAGTAAAATGTCACAGAAAATCGTATCCTTTATTTAAATCTTTCTCACGACGTATTCTTCAGTGCAGTTAAGGCAACAAAGACTTGAAGTGATTCGAAGCATACGTTTCAATAGCAGGGAATCACACGGATCTCTTTTGCTATTTCCATTGTTTCAAAATTAAATTAAAATAAGCACTGTATTATCAGACATCACCACGAATAAGTAATTGCAATTGTAATTTGAATACAGCCAAATTGTACATCCTGAATCTGCGGAGAATTCCTTTTTGAAATTCTCAATTAATTATCCATTTGTCAACATGAGGGCATTACCACATTAAAATGCATTCTCTTTTTGGAGATCGATTCAAGGCACAAGGATGTTGCAATAATAATAATAAAAAAAACTGAACATGTAAATGATTTAGTTAAATCTCTGGGAACATTTTCTGTCACACGGATGTCTTACCCCATCAAGAACAGTGATAACACCAACAACTTGCATTTATAGAGAGTCCCTCATGCAGGATAGCGTCCCAGAGCGCTTAATGGTCCGTATATGAGTAACAATTACAAGCAGAGGAAAGAGTTAGAAAATCACTGAGCTTATTTTTTCAATCAAGCAACAACTTAACGTGTTATCAACTGCTTATAGCTCCATCTGCTCAGGAATGAGATAATCCCTGTTGAATGCCTTCGTCATGATCGCCCACTGCCTGATGCTGTCATTTGCGAATTTCATTGCGTGTTCATCTGAAAAGCTGCCATGTGTGGAGAATGAAGTCACAACATCAGCTGTGGTGAGCAGCTGCCAAATATAACACAGAGCAGGTTGAAAGGGTTCGGATTCCCTCAGACTCATTTGTAATCTCTCCTCCAAATGTAATTATAGCATGAAGCAGACGTTTCCCATTTAGGGTTGAATCATACAGTGGAGTTAAAGGCTCATTCCTTTTATGGTTTTTGCACGATATTAGCCATGTACATTTGGGTACTGAGCGAGAGAAAGAAATGACATATTTTTGATACAATTCATTTGATTCAAATAAATGCTGCACTTGCATTTGATAATAATATTAATCCTTACATTTGATATAGCGCCTTATCACATCGTTGAGACATCTCAAGGCGCTTCGCCCGATATTCTGTAAAGTGGATTGACTGTATTTTGTGGGTGGAAAGAGGCAGCCAATTGCACGCAGCAATGTCCCACAAACAGTCTTGTAAACAAGATGCAGCGTTTTGTCGTGTTCAAACATTTGAAATCACTTCACGCCTTGAATTACTGCGAAGGGTCACGATTGTTGTTACCTCGGCAAACACAGCAGGTAATTTAAGAGGAATATTGTCCTGGACACCGGAAAAGCCGTCCTTTCCTTCCCAGTTTCCATACACACAATGCAGTAATTACACAGGATCTCTGACCTCGTTGTATGCAAAATGTCTCCTGCATTCGCCTACACAGTCACTACACTTTACAGAAAATTTTGCAAAGTGCTTTAAGAAGTTTTGATGCGATGAGGCGCAGTATCAAATTAAAGAATTATTATTATTTGGGGTTTCCGCTCATGTTGGCCAACAATGCAGGAGGTAGCAATTAAAGCTTGCATGTAAATAATGTCAAATTCAATTGCTTTGTTTAATTGCTTCCATCTCTTTCTCGGTCCTCTAAATATGGTTTCAACTATTATCATGCAGACTCGAACTTCATTAGTCATGGTAGGAGGAGGTATGTAAAATCATTCTTTAATGTTTCTTTGCAAATTATTGTTTTTCTTTTGAGTATAACATAATGGGGAATTTAATGACACTTCTTTTTCATTGTTTACGTTCCTAAATGAGCTGGCTTAAGCCTTTCTCCATCAGCCTTTTCCTTGATCAGCCTGAAGTGAAGCACTGACATCATTTGTTCCTCTGATACAAATTAATCGCATTCTTAAATGTTGGAATGATTTTCATGCGTGATTCATTCAATCGCAAACCACACGAACAGGAAAACCCGTTTGCCTCTACTCTACAGAGTTCAACATTAAAGTCCCTCCACCCTACCTCTGCAACCTCCTTCAAACCACACCGACCCGACTGCTCAACTCAATCCTCCAAAGTAAATGAATCCAGTGTCCTGACCTCAACCACCCTTCCTATTAACCTGTTCCAGTCATTAATGTCTTCTACTATTTTCAAAGATCACAAAATTGGTCTGGATGAGGAAGACCCTTCGGGCCATCTGATCTCATCTCTCCAGAATGCCCAACCTAGTGTCCCCCCCTCACTGGTTAACATATTGTACTGAGTTTACTTTCTCATTCCTATTTAAATTCTTATTAGTAGCATTATTATTACTATTATTATTAATAATAAAATGTTATACGTTAAATCGTATACACTTGCTGTGGAGCTAACTTTCTAAGCCAAAGGTCATTCATTGTCAATATAGCAAAGGACAGGACTGAAAAACATCATTACAATTCATTGGGCCTGTCCCAAAGAAACGGATTATTGCTTTGACTCTCTGTGCTCAGTCTTTCTACCACTTAACATTCTTACACCTCGACACTAACACAATCCCATTTGTTTAATAAACTTTTTGAAGTAACACTAACAAAAGTGCACAAGACCCAAATATTCTCTCCACACAGAGGGCTGAGAGCCATAATACCTCTCCAAGTTTATGGCATGATCTGCGACTGGAAGTCAAACAAACACACTGGCACATGAAGCACAAACAAGCTTTGTTTACTGCTGTTTGTGTAAAAATAAGAATAATTCTCATTTTCCAATTTAACCCTTAACCCTTCCGCAGTCCTTCACATTCCTTCTGTGATTCACATTTCCAATGCATAAATCCAATACATGGAGTCCTGTAGCTCAGAGGTTAGAGCGCTTGCTTTGCAAGTGAGAGACCTGGGTTCAATTCCTGGCAGGGCGAAATGTTGGGCGAGTTTCCTTACACTACACGCCTCTGTTTATTACCAGTAAGTAGGAACCCAGCTGTTAGTCGATTGGCGGATCGCTTTTCCAAGGGTAATAATAATAAATAATAATCCTTGCATTTGATATAGCTCTTTTCACGTCGGGAGGACGTCCCAAAGCGCTTCACAGAACACACTGTAAAGTGAATTGACTGTATATTTGTGGGCGAACGCGGCAGCCAATTGCGCACAGCAATGTCCCACAAACAGTCGTAGATTGAAAATGACCAATTTATTATTGTTTTGTTTTTTTGGAGGGATTATTATTAGGCTCTGTGTGGTAAGGAAACTTGCCCAAGGTTTCGCCCTCTGCCTGGAATTGAACTCAGGTCTCTCACTTGCAAAGCGAGTGCTCTAACCACTGAGCTACAGGACTCCACAAACTAATTAATAATAATTTTAATAATTCATTAAAAAAATAATAAAAATGAATTGGTCACTTCAATCCATGACTGTTTGTAGGACACTGCTGTGCGCATTGGCTGCCATATTTTGCCCACGAAACATACAGTCAATTCACTTTACAGTATACGCTGTGAAGTGCTTTGACACGTCTCAAAGATGTGATAAGGCGCTATATCAAATGCAAGGATTATTATTACTATTATTATAATGTAAATGTGTACAATGCAAATCATTATAGTGAAGTCATTTGAAGAGTAAGAGATGGGATTATTCCTTGTTTTGTTCTGTACGCTGGGAATAATTTATGTGTCAGTCTGGCTAAAGGCTAGCCCTCTCGCCTCTGTGTCAGAAGATTGTGCGTTCAAGCCCCACTTTGCGGCTTGGAATCACATAGTCTAAATGTCACATCAATGCAGTGATGGGGGGCATGCTACACTGTTGGAGGTGCCGTCCTTTGGATGGGATGTTAAACCATGGTTCCGTCTGCCTGTTCAGATGAATGTTAAAGACCCCGTGGCATTATTTGAAAAGAGGAGGGAGTTTCTTCCGGGGTCCTGACCAAAAATCCCCCCAAATAAAATTGGTCGCTTACTCCAGGTCTGTTTGTGGGACACTGCTGTGTGCGACTGGCTGCCGCGTTTCACCCATAAAATACACAGTCACTCCACTTAACAGTATATCCTGCGAAGCGTTTTGAGACATCTCGACGAGGTGATAAGGCATCTATATCAAAAGCAATGATCATTATTATTAATAGTGAGGCCAGGGAAGAATCAATATTTTGGTGACTGGAGTCCTGCAGCTCAGCGGTTAGAGCACTCGCTTCGCAAGCGAGAGACCTGGGTTTGATTCCCGGCAGGGCCAAATATTGGGCAAGTTTCCTTACTCTACATGCCTGATAACGATCCCTCAAGAAAAAAATAATAGTAAAAATAACAATACTAATTGATCACTCAATCCACGGCTGTTTGTGGGACGCAGCCGTGCGCAATTGGCTGCCGCGTTCCGCCCGCAAAGACATGCAGTCAATTCGCTTTACCGTATGCTCTGTGAATCAGCTTTGAGACGTCTCGAAGAGGCGATGAGGCGCTGCATCAAATGCAAGGATGATTATCATACCTGACAGGCTTTGAGCTCACAGATTCAAATTGAGTTCAAGGGGTGACATCTCTCGGGGTGGGGGGGGGGTTTCAGTTAAGTGTGCAGTGGTTGAGAATGTCTGATTGTCGCACAGCGCAATTGCAGTGCAATGACTGGAAGTCAGAGAAGGGCTTCAATCACTCTTTGAACTCAAATCGATTGAAAGGAGGCGCAGAGGCTGAGTTTATTGCTGGTCTTTAGAGCTGCGAGACACGCCGTAGTGGGTAGAGACACGTTCAGCATCGGCCAGAGAAAGAGGGAGGGAGGGAGGGAGGGAGGGAGGGAGAGAGAGGCAAAAAAAAAGAGCTGGGGAGAGTTCAGAGATAAGCCGGAGAGTGTGGCTGCTGTTTGCTGACTCACTTCGCTCTCCCAACTGTGGCTGGTTCTATTGCAGACTCAGCCACAAAAAGACTGTGTGCGTCTGTTTTTGTGTGTGTGTGGCACAAGGCAATCTCAAACAGCTGATCACCCCCCACCCACACACTCTCTTTATAAGTGGTTCAGCGAAAATGGAACCAGCCATCAAGTTAAAGCCTGGTACAACCTTTTTTTTTCCTGTATAAATACTGTATATATTTATATATATATAATTATAAATATATTTGCTTTTCTTACTTTCTATGTTCCAGTGCGGTATACGTAAACAGTGCGCAGATATTGCGGTGAAAGACACCTTCGCTGATGCTCAGTTCAAAGCCAAGTTGTGAATTCTGGGGGATTTGGGAGTGAGGAGAGAGCCATTTTAGCAAAGCAGGATTTTATATAGCTGGTGGCTTGTTTTTTTTTACCCTGTAGCGTAGTGGTTAGAGCACTCGTCTCGCAAGCGAGATGACATGTCCTTACTCCCCACGCCTCTGTTTACCTAGGAGTAAGTAGAAACCCAGCTGTTCGTCGATTGGCTTTTCTGGGGATAATGATCCCTTAAAAATAATTATAGTTTGATCACTCAATCCACGTTTGCGGGACACTGCTGTGCACAATTGGCTGCTGCGTATACTCTGTAAAGCGCTTTGAGCCGTCTTAAAGACGTGATAAGGCGCTATATAAAATATTGTAGATGTAGAAGCCCCCGACTGCTATCCAGAAAGTTGTGGGTTCAAGCCCCACGTTGGGATATCGAGCTCATAGCCCAGGCTGACGTAACAGTGCAATGCTGGGGGTAACGCTGTGTTGTTGGTGGTGCCGGTCTTCGGATTAAACATTAAAATGAGGTTCCGTCTGTCTGTTCAGGTGGACGTTAACAATCTTGTGGCGCTCGTTCAAAAGGAAAAGGAATTTCTCCCAGTGTCCAACTATTTGTGAAGACTGGGCTGATGTGGATTTTCCTCTTTTCCAGGTATCACCAAATGGGACATTCGGCAAAAAGTTTGGGATTATATGGAAGCAAACGACCTGGCAAACTTCCCAAGGCCGGTTCATCACAGAATCCCTAATTTTAAGGTAGCGTTGCCAGTTAGAGAGGGGTTGGGATGCTGCTAATTATGAGATCTGATACAGACGACGTGTGTCATAGAGTCCAGAACTTTTGTGGCAGAAAATAGTGAGCTCCGTTCAGCCCATCTGGACTGGACTGTGCTGGTCCTCTGAAATAGCTCCACCTTTAATCCCACACTTCTGCTCTATGGTCTCTTTTCCTATGTCGGTCCAGTCAGATCTTTTAAGCCTTCAAAAGGCCATGCGATTAATGTGGACGAAAAGGTTAAGCAGCCTCGTTAGGGAGAGAGAAGAGTTCGTAGCAAGGAGATGATGCTTCCCTTCCCGTTGCTTACTTTTATTTAAATATAATTTTTTCAAAGTTTGTCACATCTTCTGCAATCACAGGGGGCTGCCCGAGCTGCAGAAAATGGGTCAAACTTGTGGGAGTTCAGGATTGCGGGGAGGGTCAAAGTGAACCCTGACGAGCCTCAGGAACAGAACCGTTTTCTCACCTTGGAAGTAAGTGTCTTTGCGTGTGTTGTCACTCCCCCAGGGGGCCGGTGATGCCTGCAGTAAAATCGTGGACCTCGACTTCTTCAGCGCAACGAGGGAGGTCAAAGTGGATCCCGATAAACCACTGGAAGGAATCCGTTTAGTCAGCCTCCAGGTAGTGGCAACACATAAAGAATAATCATAATAATTTGGTCACTCAGTCCACGACTGTTTGCGGGGCGCTGCTGTGGGCAATTGGCTGCTGGCGTTTCGCCCACAAAATATACAGTCGATTCACTTTGCAGTATATTCTGTGAAGGCGCTTTGAGAGGTCTCGGAGACGTGATAAGGCACTGCATCAAATGCAAAGATTATTATATACTATTATTATAACATCGGTCATTCACTTCACGGCTGTTTGTGGGACGTCGCTGTGCTCAAATAACCTGAGGCACTCAGTTACATTGATTGCCAGCAATCAAATTAGTTTGGGCCTGTGTGAAAATGACTTTTGCGGATTACGAAGTGGACTTGCATGTTTTGTTGGACGGTGTCCGCGGGGGATGAGCTGGTTTATACACTGTTCACCAGGATGCTTGTGTGCAAAAAAAGTCGTTGTTTGATGTGATTCATATTGTTGCAGGCAAAAAAAACCTTGCTGGTCCCAACACCTCGGCTTAGAACAGGGCTGTTCAACAAGATAATCCCTCCAGTGGGAGCCTCGAAGGAAATGCTCAGAGTGTGTTCTACGGCTCGGGTGGGTACATTACTTCTTTGCTTCACTTCTTTTCAGCCTGAGTTTAGTGTTATTAGAGGCAGAGGCAGCTTGGTTCAGTTGCTGACGCTCTCGCCTTTGAGTCAGAAAGTCGTGGGTTCAAACCCCACGTTGGGTACTTTTGAGTTGCAAACGGAGGGACAGTTCCAAAAGCTCCGATAGGTTATACATACAAAAATTAGTCACTCACTTCATGGCAGCTTGTGAGTCATTGCTGCACGCAAATTTGCTGCAGAATCCACAGTGACTCCATTTTACATTAAATCCCCCGTGAATGCTTTGGGAAGTCCTCCCGACATGAACGATGCCGCTGAATCAATGGCAAGGATTGACGCATGAAATTCTTAGTTTGGTTTGGATACTCTTCAGCACGGTGATGGGTTTCCGCATGTGCTGCGATAATGTGCTAGCTGGTTTGCGATTTTTTTTCAGCCCATTCCTGAGGACAGAATTAGTTCGCCATCCAGTGTTCGTCACTTGCTACTGTCTGGAAAGTAACTGAGTTAACGTTAAGATTGACAGCACAAATGGTGTGGAACATGGTACAGGCAATCCAGTGGCTACACGGACCCAGGAGCTGGTGTGCGATTAAACAAGAGGACGGGCAGAGCAATAGGGTGTTTAACAGAGGAAGAAGTCAAGGGTAGATGATGGGGAGTTTCATTAACAGGGTGACTTGCCATTTTAAAGCCGGGTAGTGACGGGGAGTGAGCGATTAACGGATTAACTGAGGAGCGAATATGGGAAAAACGTGCAAGGAATCCACAGCAAACGATTCGGTTCAGTGACTTTGTCACATGCTCCGGTAATAATGAAGCTGCTGAGCTGTGTCACCAGGCGACCTTGTTCACTGGCGTTCCCGGGTTAATGCAAAAACTGAGCATTGGTTATCTGCGGATTAATTAATGTCCAAAGTTGCCTTTGAGTTCCCCGCCCGATCGGAAGGAGCCATTGATCAGTGAAACCACAACAAATATATATGAAATGTGCGGGGGTGGTGGGGGTTGTGGGGGAGGGGGGTGGTGGAGAAGGGCAGCTCCAGTTATTTCCAAGTTTAAACAACGAACTTGCAAATATCAGCCACTTATCTGATGACTGAAATAGACATTTTTATACTGCCCTTCTCAGAGCACTTTGCTAAGGTAAGGGCAACTGTTAATGGCAACAGACTTGATTGGAGTACAGCTGTTGGCGTGTGTGTTTTTGTTTTTGTTCGATCCGTCCTTCATTGAAACCTCACTCCCCATCTACACCCCGTTCAGGTGGACGTTAAAGATCCCACGGCACTGCTTGAAAAGAGGAGGGAGTTTCTCTTTCTCGGTGTCCTGTCCTGGCCGACAATCCCCTCAATCAAATCGCTCATTCACTTCACGGCTGTTTGTGGGGCGTTTGCTCACTGCGCGAATTGGTTGCCGGGTTCACCTGCGAACCACGCAGTCACTACGGTTTACAGTAAAATCCTGTGAAGTGCTTTGAGACGAATGTAAAGGTTATTCTCTCTATTCTTACCTGTACGAAAAGATTTGCTTCCGCTCTGCCACCCCCACCCCCACCCCCCGCCCTTAAAAAAAGGAACGAGACCGACAATAGGGATTTCAGTTTGGCATTTCAGGAATTGAAGTGTTTTTATAATGCACAAGGTTGCATTGACTCGCAGCAGGAAGGTGGATTGAATGGAAGTCATCTTGCCACTGGGTAAGATGCCTTATGCACGAGCACCTGCATTCTCAGCACATTCAGTGAGCAATGAAACTACTGATGGGGGGAAGCCTCACCCTGCAATCTGATCACAGAACGGATTTTATATGTGTGTTGGGGGAGGGGGAGAGAAAAGTCCGCTCTTTGGTGAAAAGCGCAGTTTAAAAATTAACCTCGTTCACAAATCACTCGCTGGGACTACATTTTGGTTGGAGAGGAAAAAAAGTCTTTTCGAAAAGTCTTGCTTCATGGCTGATTGCGGGACATTGCTGTGCACAAACTGGCTGCTGAGTTTCGGCCACAAATCAGTCCACTTTACAGTGTATCTATCCTATGAAGCGTTTTGAGATGTCTCAATGACGTGATAAGGCGCTATGTCGAATTAGTGTATCTTTGTGTTTTTTTTCCCCCCCCAGGGGGTGAAGGAGTACAGTGTGCCGGTAGGACTTGATGCTAAAGTCCATGTAGATCTGATTGTGGTGGGTTCTGTGGCCGTTTCAGACAAAGGTAACACGTGGCGAATTATCTCCGAATATGACCAGCCAAGTGCTGTAACTTATGCTGTAACATCAACTGTACTCAGATTTCTATCACAGTGAATCCGCATTAATATCACATTCAGTCTCGAAAGGAGGTGTCACTGACTGGGCCCGATCGAGAAGTGTGTTACACGTTAAATGGGATGAAAAAAAAGTAAACCCAGAACAATACTCTCAAATGCACCAAGACTGTGGGACAAGATAGCACTGGTTTAAATGGCTGCCAAAGGGGTCTATCTCAGGTCAGAGTAAAGTATTTCTTTACCTAGTGGATAATTAACGACTGGAACAGGTTATCAGAAAGGGTGGTTTATGCCAGGAACATTGGGACTCGTTTATAAAACAACTCGATGCTGTGCTGGGAATCGTGAGAGAATGTACATGTGGGGGAAGAAAGTCAAAGCAGGTGAGGGGACATTGAGCAATGGGTAAGCAGGTGAGGGGATGGGAGTAGGGGGTCAATAGTCCCAGTAAAACCATGGGAGTGTCAGTTCACTAGGATTAGAAACAAAGATGATATCTGATGTGTCACTGAGTACCAGTCCAGTTACGTGCCTCTAATGGTCCTTATCTTGTCCTGGCTGCCAAGGCTGGAGGATTGGCAAAGGCGAGGGTTTCTCTGACCTGGAGTACTCGATGATGGTATCGATGGGAGCTGTGGATGAGAAGACAGTTGTGGTGACCACGGTACACGATTCCCAGGTGTGTCCGGCGAAGACATTGACAAATGATCAGGTGGCTGTTGCAAGAGAGAGAGAGAAAGAGAGAGCTGTGTGTTCAGCCACCAGTCATAAACACAATTAAATCATATTTCTTAGTAACCTCACTCCCCCGGTGCTTTCTCTCCTCTTAGTCTTGTTGGCCCAATCTTCCATGTCGCTAGTTCCTCTCCACACAGGCATCGAGGCCAACTCAAGCATTGGGGGAATCTTATCTAACTGTTTGCCCAATGCATCCCGACCTCCCCAAACACACACTCGCGCGCGCGCACACACACACGCAAACACATACACACACACTTTCCCGTTGGCAGAGCAATCAGGAACAGCTAATCCTCCCTAGGCCAGGCGCATTGAGATGAACATAGGTGTAAGCGCTCTGAGACTCTACCCTGCATGGGGGGTGGGGGGTGGGGGGGGCGCTATACAATTGCAAGTTGTTGTTGTAGGTGCTGTATATTGCACTGTAATTAGATTGCAAGTTTTATTGAAGCGTTTCAGAAAGAAACAAATCGCTGTGATTTTGCGAGGGGCGAGGGAGGAGGGGGAAACATCAGTTAGGATTTTCCCACTCTTAATTGCTCAGTGAATTCAGCAGCAGGATTTTGAGAAAACACAGCAGAAATTGACCTGCAGATCTGAATATGTGGCAGTGCACTTAAAATAAGCCAGAACTTCTGTGTTCAAATACACCAGGGAGTTCTAGTGCGATTTCCCTCAGGGGGCTTCGAGCACTGGTTGCTAAATACCAGCTGTAAAAAGCTGCGTTGTGTTTTGTGTGAACATCTCTCAGTGATTAGGATTTTGTGGGGGAGGGGGTAAAGGATAGGATGGTGATGTTAGAGCGGGGGAGAGCAGGGGGTGTTAAGGGAGGCTCATTAGGAGCTGCGGACTGAGAGGTGGGATGTTACGTTCTCAGTTTTTTTTTAAAAAAGTGTGGCTCCGATGGGGGAAGCCAGTCATTTTCGACAGCAAAACATTTAAATATTTTTTTACCTCCTGAATAAGCGAATGAGTTCTAAAAAAATAAATAACCGGCTTCATATTTCCTCGAACGTAAGACTACTGTGCTCCCTTATCCTCCAGTATGCCTGCACTTCATTCACTGATTTGAATTAAGGTACCATTCGGGATCTTTCCCACTGCAGTTCCTCCCCAACCCAAAGAGATAGGACCAAGTGTTTGTGCTTATGCAGCCATGGAAGTGTGGAAGTGGGAACCAGCCAAGCAATGTTAGACAAACAACTTGATATAGGAACCCGGTTGTTGGTTGATTGGCGGATCGCTTTCTGCGGGTAATAATCCCCCCTCAAAAAAAAATTGGTCATTCAATCCACGATTGTTTGTGGGATCCTGCTGTGCGCAATTGGCTACTGGGTTTCACCCACAAAATACACAGTCAATACACTATACCACACACCGTAAAGTGCTTTCAGACGTCTCAGCGACGTGATAAGGCGCAATATCGAATGCAAGGCGTATGATTGTTATCATTATAATCAGCTATTTTATTCCGTGGTTGGTTGCTCGCTGCTGTCTCGCGGAGCAACATCATTGAATGTCGGAGGTCGGATTGAAATACTCTGAATCTAATAACCCTCCTTATTCTGGCTCTCAGGTGCTTGACGTCCCAGGAGAGTTGATGGAAGAGCACGACCTTACAGTAGATTATATCCTTACCCCCACCCGGGTGATCAGAACAAACTGCAGACGCCCCAAGCCAAAGGGGGTTATATGGTCCAAGGTAAAACCTGAGGAAGGGAACTAGTAGAGAGTTTAATGTTTAACCAGTGTTCATTGCTTTAGAATTTATACTCCATTCCAGTATTTCCTCTCTCCTGTGATTTAAAAACTACTTTTGCTTCATGTTAATAATAATAATTGTGATCATTCAGTCCACGACTGTTTGTGGGCTGCTGCAGTGCACAATTATAGTTTTGCCCACAAAAATACAGTGAATTCACTTTATAGTATATTCTGTGAAGTGCTTTGAAACGTCGAGAAGACATGAAAAGCGCTTTATAAAATGCAAGGATTATTTATTATAATTATGTCCTGCGTTTCGCCAATAAAATACACAGTCAATACACTACACATACTGCTGACCGGATAAAAACCCAGCAAACATCTGTTGCAAACCGACACAATTTGACGTTAAACATACAGCATAAAGGCAGCACAAAGTTCCCACAGCCTCTGAAGTGCATTCTTATTTATAGAACCATAGTCTGCATTGCAAGTCTTGTATTTCACCTTGTCTTCCAACTCCCCTCCCCCTCCCACCCGCCTGCACTCCCTCCCAAGGTGGACTCGCAGATGATGGGAAAAATACCGATCCTAAAACACCTTCGATTCAAAGAAAAACAAGCAGGAAAAGACGTCCGACTGATGGAAGGAACGATCCCAGCGAAGGGGCAGATGTGTTTGGATGACGATACACTTTCTCTGGGAGTTGGGGCCGGGGTTAAAAATAGCCGATCCAAAACGTTCAGAAATAGCAACAGCCGCGCGGGTAAGGAATCCGAGGCCGAAAAAGGGTTCGGTGTTTCAAGCAGCATTACCACGGTTTACATTGGTAATATACCTCACAACCTGAGAGTCAGTGAACTGAAGGATGTCCTGAGAGAGCACGATGCTGTGCCAGTGCGACTGAACTGGAAGGGAGCCCAGCACAGAGCCTTTCTCGACTACAGGGATGAAGTAACTGCAGGGAAAGCCGTGACTTCTCTGAGTGGCCTGAGGATTAGTGGGATCGCGGTTCGGGTTGAACTCGCCAAGAGCCAGAGGGAAACCAGGCTGAGAGATCAAGCCACTAAGAAACCAACTGTACTACCCTCGGCCCAGCCTGGCCCATAAGTACTTTTGAGAATTGCTCCGAAAGTCTTAAGTTACGTTTAATTTCCAGTGGAGTCAGATTAGTGGGCATTGACCGCATTCAGTGGGTTTAGAGAAACTTCTGAACAAGTACAGCACTCAATTACTTCTTCTCGGTGGTATGGGAAACTCTGGAAGCAACAAATGAAGTTGGAAACGTAGTTTGATGTGACTTTATATTGAAATAAAAATGTTTTGGGGGACGGCTGTGGTTAAGACAGCACCGTATACAGTAAAGCGTCACTGTAAGATGCTCCGATATTAAAGCATTCTCCGGGAGAACATGGATTGCATGGAATTATTACGTAGAAAGTTACAGCGTAGAAATGGGCCATTCCGCCCAACTGGTCCATGCTGCTGTTTATACCCCAAAATTAGCTTCCATCCCTCTTAATCCCCTCTATTCGTTTACAAGGTGAGCACACTAACCATTACTCTACGTAACTCATCATCATCACAAACCAATCCACATCCCCCCCCACTCCACCAGCACGTCAGTGAAATTTCAAGCAAGTTTCCTTACTCCACACGCCTGTTTTCCCAGCAATAAGTAGGAACCCAGTTGTCAATCGATTGGCAGACCGCTTTCCGGGGGGTAATGATCCCTCAAAAAAAATGTCACTCAATCCAAGACTGTTTGCGGGACACTGCTGTAGGCAATTTCGCCCACAAAATATACAGTCAATTCACTTTACAGTATATGCTGTGAAGCGCTTTGAAACGTTCGACGGTGTGATAAGGCGCTGCATCAAATGCAAGGATTATTATTATTAATAAGGGAGCTGCTGGGATTGCTCTTACAGTATTGGCAGCGTGGAGTGTGTGTGGCAGTGGTGGCAGGGGCAGCACTTTAGCTCAAACCGTGATGGAAGCTATAAAGTCTGAGTGACTTTCTTTAGACATTTGTCTTCATAACCAAACATTTGCACAAGTGCAAAGCACACAGCTCTCTATCAAAACTTCACTTGTGAGGTTTGATTTTTCTTGGAGACTTGACAAGACTCTGGGTCCACTCACACAGGGTACAGGATGATCTTATAAGTGTACATTTTGATTGGTGCAGCCCCAATGGAAGTGGTTTGTGAGTTTTATTCCATTGCTGACTGTCCTGAGCCCCTGACATTCTCTGCAGTCGTGCCCTCCCTGCAGGGAAAACGATGAGGATTTATTTTCATTAATTGGTTCTGCTGTGCAACCTGTGTATTTTTCCCGAGGAACGCTTGTAGAAAAACACAGCAGCTCTCACTAAATATTGGAATGTGGGCTTATCAGGTTGCGAGCTTTTCCCGTGCTTTGCCAAAATAACTTAGGAGCAATGGGCTGATTTCATTGATTCCTTGCATGACAACTATTAAGGAAACTCAGTGAGTCGGGCCTTAGACTTGGGACCAGAAGGTTATCTAGCATTACAGCCTATTGTATCCACTTAGATTTCATCCTTTTGAGTTTTTCTGTCTATGAAAAACTCTCCTGCTTGGTGGGAAGGTAACAATAATATAATAATAATAATCCTTGCATTTGATATAGCGCTTTTCACGTCTTCTAGATGTCTCAAAGCGCTTCACAGAATTTGCTGTAAAGTGAATTGACCGTAAGTTTGTGGGCGAAATGCAGCAGCCAATTGCGCACAGCAGTGTCCCACGAGCAGCCGTGGATTGAAAATGACCAATTTATTATTGCTTTTTGGTTTGGAGGTATTATTATTGTAATAACATTAATAGTAATAATGCTTGCATTTGATATAGTGCCTGATCACGTTATTCGAAAAGAGAAGAGAGTTTCTCTCTCCCTCCCCGTGTCCTGGTCAACAAATCCCCCAAGCAAAATCGGTCACTCACTCCTTGCCTGTTTGTAGGACATTGCTATGCGCAAACTGGGGGTTGAACCTACAACCTTCTGAAGCAGAGGCTCCCGACTGAACGAGGCTGACACCTAAGCCTTGGATATGTGCATTCCTGTATCTATTCTAATTATAGCATGTTGTTATTTGTGTGGTCCTATTCATGAGGCAGGATTCCACTGTGTGTCAGCTTTGAGATGTTCCTTCATGTGAAAGGCGCTACATAAATGCAGCGAGCTGTGTGGAGTATTTATCAGCCATCTGTCAGCCCTCTTACCTGTCTGTACTTAAAACAAATCAACCACTGCCACGCACATGGAAGAAGTCGTATTCCATAGCTCCTTGTTTGGTACGCGGCTGAAGTGCTTATTTATTTAATTCTTTTTTATAACTTTTTTCATTCCTCGCAAGTAATTAAAATTAACGAGGAATGACATTTGACACCCCAAATGAGGTGCCTTGCTGTCTGCTTTCTGAAGCAACTCGTGAATGATGCAGACTAGACTGATGCAGTTTTGTTTTTGATGCAGTTTTTTTTTCATTTGAAGTTTGCTGGGTATTTTGTTTCATTGTGTTGTGTTTTTTTAAGCCACCACTGAAACGAGCAGCTAAATTATTTCAAAGTACTGACTTCATCTCGGGGGAAGGTTCTGAGAAATATTGTGGCGCGTTTTCTGACATTTTTATCAAATATGTTTCATCAATAATTCAACTTTGCTCATTTCAACTTTAACGGTCTTTTTTAGTGTCCACCTGAACGAACAGGCAGACAGGACCTCGATTTAAACGGCTCACCTCAAGGATGGCATCACCAACGATGCAATACACCCCCGAGCCCTGCATTGGAGTGTCAGCTTAAACTCTGTGATTTCAAGTCCTGATACGTGGGGAATGAACCATTTTTCTCTCCCAAATTGCCGGGGTGGGGGTTGAAGTCCATTGTAGCTCCTGACCACTATCGCTAGCTAGTTCACAGAGTGTCACCTTCTCCTGCAGTTTGCCTTGTAATGGCCAGTGCCTTTGGAGCAGAATAAGACCCTGTTAAAATGATGCGAGCTCCGTCGGGAGCTAGGCTCATGGAAACTCAACACGTGTGTGTGGCCGCACAAATTGACTGGCGCTTGGGAAACCATCAGGAATTTAAAATCGGAGAAATCGTCCACTGAATTTGCTTCTCTGCACAGATTTCTTTTATGAATGCCAAACAAAATGAAGATTGTTTGTGTTCGAAATTCATACCTTCTGCAAAACGGAAGAATTTCAAATTGTACGGAGCATTAACAAAAATATTGCTGTTTGTTCCGATGCTTGGGTATAAGCGGAATTCTGTCGTGAGTGACGGCTTGAAGCGTAAACAGTGCAATAATACCACTTTACATTCAGTTAAAAAAACTTTCCATTTGAACGGTTCATAACTCATTTCTTTATTCCTTATTTGCTATAACTTACTGATTTTTTGGCCAAACCTGCACTGTTGATTTCAGGGGAGGGTAGGTGAGAGGGGGAGTGAAAGTGGAGGGAACTAACTCAGAATTCCAGCTTTTTTATGCGAGATAAATATTCTTTCTTACTTTTAATTAAATTGTTCGATTGTTAATGGAAGACGGGAAAAGTTTATTGTCATTTTATTCCCCGGGGGGAAATTTAGGGGAGGATATTTTAATATTTAGAGCATTGAAAAATGTGTCTGTGCTTCACCTCGAATTTCAACATGTCATCTGTGTTCCGTTGCCTACACTTTCCACTAAAAATCATTTGGAAGTAATTGGAGACATGTTGACAATAGTAAGCGTTGCAATTGATATGGCGCGTTATCACATCATTGAGACATCCCAAAGCGTTTTGAAGTGTAGTGACTATGTCATTTTGTAGGTGGACACGGCAGCCCAATTGGTGCACAGCAATGTCCCACAAACAGCCATGAGGTGAATGACTGATTCTGCACGGGATGTGTGCGCTGGTGTAGTTCCGCTGAAGCGTGTGTTGTGCTGTGGTAAACTGTATTTGGAAATTATTGATAAAACATGTGTTGTTTTTCCACTTCCAATTGAACCAATGCTGTGCCCAGTATTCTAAGGCAGTATCTCTTTCTCTTGCAATTAAAAGTGTGTGTGTGGGTCTTTTGCCTCCAGTACTGCACCAACCTGATCTCTGTTTGCTTTCTTTGGCGTTGTAAAGGGTCATTTAATTTTACATCACAGCTCTCAAGCCAATGCAAGCAAACACGCAGCAAACCTTTGTACCATTCCATGTCACTACTGCTCAAAATAATTTTCTGTGGGATTTACCCTCTGATCAGAATGTTGACAGACCCGTGAATCAAGTTTCAAATGCTGTACCACTTGTTGCCATAACACTAATAGATCATTATAATATTCATTGCATTTTGGACACAGCACCTCGCAAAAGCGTTTCACGAGATATGCTGTAAAATACACTTTATAGGCGGCAAACGCGACAGTGTTTGTCTGCACATAGCGATGTGTGTGCGTGTGGAGTTTAAACTGGCACAGACTAGTCGGGCCAAAATGACTTGTTTTCCGTGCTGTAAAATTCTGGGCAATTCTATCCGAGTCTTAAAGAAACCTACAGAAAATTGGCATCCAACTGAAGGCTATTATTTAAGAATCTGGATTCTCTGAACTGCTAAGAAAATGGAGTAAATCTAGACCAGGGTAGGATAGTAACAGCATGTGGGGTGTGATGGAGCACGGTCAGCGACTAATGTTGTCTCCGTGACATGCTCCACATGTACCTCAAGGTGGCGACATTGCCTCACGTTTCAACTTTATTTTGCCACAAAATTCCAGCAGTTAAAAAAATTCCTACGACAACAACAACAACAATAATAATAATAATCCTTGCATTTGATATAGCGCTTTTCACGTCGGGAGGACGTCCCAAAGCGCTTCACAGAACACACTGTAAAGTGAATTGACTGTATATTTGTGGGCGAACGCGGCAGCCAATTGCGCACAGCAATGTCCCACAAACAGTCGTAGATTGAAAATGACCAATTTATTATTGTTTTTGGTTTTGGAGGGATTATTATTAGGCTCTGTGTGGAGTAAGGAAACTTGCCCAAGGTTTCGCCCAACAACTTGCACTTCTATAGTGTATTCCACGCAGGGTAGCATCTCATTTAAGAGCGCTTAAATGTCATGAGGTTCAGCACACATTACAACTATGTGTCGTGGTGTCCAGCGTCCAAAAATAAGATTTAATCGAGAGATTGAAAGTTTAATTTTGATCGATTCTTGGATCGTGGAACTTCCTTAAATTACTTGTATACGATCAGCAATTAATTTTTTATAGAGGACAATTTTACTATAATTCATCCAAAACAATCTTCCATCTTCACGTTGACCAGCCGTTTGCGGTTTAAAGCAGAAATCTTCCTATTCTGCTGTTCTGCAGACATTACACTGGTTTCATTCCTGAAGTAGGCCATTTGGCATTTTAGATTCTTGCCCCTTTTTTTCTCTCAAAAAAAATTCTTCAAAACAATTTTTTTTCAAAACTTCACACATTTCTGCTGCAGAGAGAAAGTCGAAATTATGTCAGCGTGTGTGTAAAAAAAAAATGCATTGACCATTCATTCCCTTTTTTATCCCATTTTATCACGGTTCAGCCCTGCAGTAAATGGTATAAAACGGAAAAAAAAAGATTTCAGTCCGTCTGTGTTTAGTCTATAGTCAGTGGATTGATATATGGAGGGAGCTATTCAGCTTAAAATGTGCACAGGTAAAGTTTTATTGCACAAGACTTCCTCTGCTAGTGATATTAGTTATAACACAGTCTGAGCATTTTATCGATGCCATCCATACTTTCATAGGAAGGTTTTGTTCACACTGCATTCCATACTGTGCGGTGGTGGGGTGGGGTGGGGGGACAGATGGAAACCAGACTTTAGAGTGAATCATATTGGAAACTGAACAGAGAGAGCAAAAAAAATGAAGCGAGTAGCTACGGAAATCTTCCATTCCCAGTCTTGCACTGGGGGACTCCCGATAGACACCATGTGAATTGTACATAGTTAATAAATAAATAAACCACCATCGGTGGTCAGATCTTCATCCTTCCAGCCCCCACCCTCTGGAACTCCACCTCACCAGACCCTTATCTAAATCCTTTGACTGAGCCTTCGGTCACCCTCCTAACCCCACCCTACCTGCCCTCATTCCCCTCCTGATTCCAACCCCCACTTCGGTCCAAACCCCTGACTGTCCTCCCGATGTGAAAGGAGCTGTGCAAATATAATTTGTTGAATTCAGACCCTTTCAGTACCAGAAGTCGTATCAATTTATAGCTTTGAGTAGTTCAGTAATTAACAAACAAATTGGGTACTTTGTAATTTTCTATATTGCATTTTTAATGATTGTTAATAGGAGAGTTGTCAGTGCTGGAGAATTTAATACGGTATTTAGTTTTACTTCTTGTACTCCAATAATCTAATAGTTCTCGCATTTGATATAGCGCGTTATCATTTCTTCGAGACGTCTCAAAGCGCTTCACAGAATGTACTATAAAATGGAGTAAAATGACTGCATAATTTGTGAGCGACACACCCAAGGTCAGATACTGTGCAGACCAGAAGCAGAATGAAGCTTTCCCTGTACCTAACAATGTACCTTGACGCCAAATTTCAACAGAGAACCCACATAAAGCACCAATGTGACACGTTAATTTCCCACAGCAGTCATCCTTATGATCGTTCCGAGTGAAATTACAAATTACATGTAATTTATGCCAAAGTGTCAGCAATCACGAGGGAAGTGAGACCACCCAACTTCATGTTCCGGAGCAAACTTTCAGCCCATCTCGTCTCAAATCCAGATTGCAAAGGTGGGAAAACAGTTTCTTTTTTGCCCACTGCCACCACACCCACCCTCCAATGCCATGAGTTTCATGTAGCCGCAATATTACACTGGAGTAAATCCTTTGGCATTGCAATAATATTCTTAATAGGATTCCTTTAATAAGAAACGCAATTCGCACAAACCGGGATTCCGCACAGGAAACCGTCGTACGTCACACCCTGGACTGAAAGAACTCCAATCGATCTACGTTACTTCCGGAGCGGAGCTCCCGTGTGTCGATGGGAATTTTATGGAATCTCATTAAGAAATACCGCAAATTTAGACCTTACAACAACAAATGTGCATTTATATAGGGCCCTGAGATATAGGGCAGCATCTCAGAGCATTCACCAGAACGGTTGAGCAATAACTTGAAGTGAAGCTGGGAATAAGACCTCTGACCTCTAAGTAAACCTCTTCGCTTGTAGATACTCACAAACCTTGCATCCCTCCCTTATGCACTGGCTTGTACACATTGGTCAGCGTAGTTTTCTATAGCTGCAGTAAAAAGGCGTCAGTTAGTTATTAACGACGACAAATGTGATCTTTTAGTTGTTGAAATATATATTTTTTTAAGAAGCTGTGGGACGAAGGTGTCCAGTTTTCTTCAGAATATTGGGTTTTGGCTCCTGCTAGACTGGAAGCCTATTCCTTTCGATCGCATAATGCGAAGGAGTGTTCCAGGCAACGAGAATGTTCTCCCTGTCAAAACAATTAATTGTTACCCTTTGAGCATGAGTTGTCAAAAACTTTGAGTTTCATGGAGTCAAATGTGATCCCTAATCTCCCCTCCCTTGGCACAAATATCAGTAGCATGTCAGGTTTAGAAAAGTAAACTGACTCAGGTAGCCACAAGTCTTATTAATGAGCATAATTGTTATATTGTAGAGCTCACTCGCCTGCACAAAATGCAGTCACTACACTTTACCATAATCCCTGCCACGCACTTTGAGACGTCTCAACAAGCCTGATAAGGCGCTGTATCAAATGCAAGGATTATTATTATTAAATACATTATCGTTCTCAACAAATAACTTTTCAATGAGTATCTTAAATTGTTAAAAAGATATTTGGTCGCTCAATCCACGACTGTTTGTGGGACACTGCTGTGCCCAATTGGCTGCTGTGTTTCGCCCATAAAATATACTGTCAATTCAATTTACAGCACATTCTGTGAGGTGCTTTGAAGCGTCTCACCAACGTGATAAGATGCTATATCAACTACAAGGATTATTATTATTATATCGTATAAAAGATTATTCCAAAGAGTGGTTTCTAAGTATGAACTGGTCACGGGGTGAGGTGTAGTATTTTAATGCACGGAGCCACAGACTGAGGGCGTTAAAGCCTCCGAGAGCAGCTCATGCTCACAGTTGTGCCCAGGGCTACACCAGATACTGCTGAGAGGAGGCAGGAGATGAGCCAAAAGGAGCGGGGGAGGAATTGGAGACATTCCCAACCACATCACCACAGCACCTCTTAGTGGTCAAACCAGGAGCAGCAATGGCTCAGACTGGCTTTATACCATTCCTGATCTGGTCAGCATCACCGACCCTGGAGAGACACTGTACTGGTGGAGGGGGGGGGGGGGCTGTGTATGCGCGCGCGCGCGTGTGAGTGAGTGAGTGATTGATTGAGTGAGTGAGTAAGTGAGTGAGCGAGCGAGTGATTGAGTGAGTGAGTGAGAGTGAGTGGGGGGGGGGACAAAGGAGCGCCTGCGAATGAATCATAATACAAATAAACATGCTATTGTATTTCCATTTGTTTTATTAATTAAATCATTAAATATCCGACTCTGTTTTCTACTTGAGCAGAATGGCAACCTGAGAAGTATATTTTAGTTAACATTGGAGAAGTAAACGTGATGTTTAAAGGGATGTCTGTGTCGGTGGGGTTGTGAGCTAGAATATACGACTGGGAGCTGTTTTTTACCTGTGGGGAAACTGGACTTTTCCACGTTCAAAACTGTCAGGACGCATTCCAGTCTTGATGGGCATACCATTTATCCAGTAACCTTCTTACAATGAGGATTAGACTGCAGGGAAACTTAATCCTAAAAAGACTCCTTGATGAGAGGGAGGTGGAGTAGAAATTACCAATGTTTTACTAAGCAAATCTTGTGCAAAAAAAAAACAGCTCCACTTGCCATTTTGACATTTCATTTAGAATAAAAAGTAACTGGAATAATAAACTTAATACCTGTGACCGAGGATTTGTACCACCCGGATTCTAACCTCAAACCAATGTGATTTCAAGCTGGAAAGGGCAAATTTAATCGTTTTTCACACCGTCCCAAAGTGCCAAAGGGCAAAGCTGCACTGCTGACAACTTTTCATGCTGTATCTGAAAGCCTCAAGTTATAATAATAATAATATAATAATAATATCATTATATTCGCTCTTACATTGTGGTTTGGTTTTTGTTGTACTCTGGGCTTGTGATAGGCTCACAAGTCACAACCTCAATGGGTTTGCACGGAAAGTAGCAGGTTTGAAGTTGATCGAGAGTTCAAAATCTTGCTCGAGTCAAGTTATTAACATTCAGTGTGATTATAAATAGCTTTTCCTTAGATAAAAGGCTTGATCAACCTGAGGGACATTGCTGGTGAGCTCATTCAATAATCTCTAGATATTGCTGTCTGTGACTTTGTTACATTGGGAAATAAAAGACAAAACAGTTGGAGGTTCATAGTATAAAAGATCTCACCACCTTCATGGATGATTGCGATTTTGGTTTAAGATTGTAGATATTTTGAAAGGGAAATATCTTTGAGAATCTGTGAATCACAATTATTTTGAAAGGGACGAAGTTAAGAAGATAGTTTCTAAAAAGAATCCAAAGTCCTTCCTAGTAAAAAGGTAATAGAGCAGTTCAATATGCCTAAACACTATTAAAATAACTGGAATTTTAAGTGCCGGCAGAATATGTAGGTGCAATGTTCTCACAAACAGCCATGAAGCAAATGACCGATTTGTATCTTGGTGGGGGGATTGTTGGCCAGGACACAAGGAGAAACTCCCTTCTCTTTCCATCTCTTGTGGGAACTTTAATATCCACCTGAGCTGGCAGATAGGACCTCGGATTCACCTGAAGGATGGCATCTCTGACAATGCCGTGCACCCCTAACTTTGCATTATTATTGGCGGGTCAGCCAAGATTGTGAGGTCAAGAGTCCTGACATAGGTTCTGAACCCACCACCTTCTCGCGCAGTGGCAGGAGTGCTACCAACTGAGCCAGGCCGACACCTATGCTATACCCTTTGTGTCATATCGACATTGAGCTCTGTCCCCAAATCCCCGTTCTGATAAGAAAAACAAATTTTACCGCAGCCGATTCCAACAAACTTTTAAAACGTAAAGTTTAAAGTTTCTTGTGCAGCACAATGGGCTGCCCTGTAAACTTTGCTAATATTACTGTACGACAGAGCCCCTACAGCCTTAACATTAAAAAGCTAACCAGCATTTGACACTGCTTCGTAGAGCTCCACATATGCTCAGAACTCTCCTGAGCCTTTGCTGAGAGAAAAGGGGAGCGGGAAATATCGATCAAGTTTTGATCTGAATTGTTGTACGGCTGGAACTCATACTGTATCACAGCATGCCGTATAAAAGGGTCATATTCAAAAGAATACAACATAATTTACATCTATCCACACACCTCTGTTTACCTAGCAGTAAGTTGGAACCCGGTTGTTAATTAGTCGATTGGCGTACCACTATCCAGGGGTAATAATCCCTCCAAAACCACCACCGGCTCTTTGCAGCTTATTAGTTTCCTGCTGGCGTTTCACCCCATTGGACTTACTTTCTTCTTTGCGGCTCGAGGCAACAAACACCATCCCCAAAGCCCCCTTTGCGTGTGTGTGTGTGTGTGTGAGAGAGAGAGAGAGAGAGAGAGAGAGACGGAGGTTGCAGAGGCGTGTGGATAAATGTCAATTATATTGTATTCTTTTGAATAATGACACTTTTGTACAGATTGCTGTGGTACAACCCATCATTAATGGATGTGTGCACACACCTGGCACTGAATCCTGCTACAGCAACGCAGAGCCACGGGGTGGCGCCACAGAAGCGTTCTCTCTCCACACCCCCCAATCCCCCCCCCCAACCTTTAGCACCGCACCGTTTGGTTTCCCTTTTTATTCTTCTCCCAAAAAGGTCAACAAACTTTTTTTTTGTTGTGGATCACAAAACCCCAAGTCTCTCACCCCTCGCGTGTTCCCACGACATCAGCTGCTCGCCAGCACAAGGGGGGAAACTTGCCTTTTATTGCATAATTCTGATTTTTGGGTGCAGCCGTTAACACTTTCTATAAACTACAGTATGTTTTATAGTTATTTTAACAGTCAATGCTTCAGCTCAAGTCATAACTTTAACCTACACGAAGATTTTACACCTAAAATTCACAGCGTTTCGACTTAGGCGTTGGTACTGTACTCTACAGACAAAGAGTATTTTGGAAATACTCTGAATATAAGCATTCATGAAATAAATCTGTATTACGTCAGATAACTTTTTTTGTATCTAAACCCTCACCAGAATTATGCTGCCTTTATTAAGAGACAATGTCATCCCCGGGATTAACGACTGTGCAGTTTCAGCAATTGGCTGTTTAGTTACAGGAACGGTTCCAGTCGTTGAAACAAAATGAGGGGAGAATTTACACTGAGACCAAACAGTGCAAAATAATTGGATAAACTTGGTGATTTATCACTGAAATTCTTTCTGGAAAAAAATGTACGGTTTTCTTCCAAGGGTAGAATTAAAACAAAACACATATGAGGCACATTTATCGCCTGCACTTAATTTAACGTGGTGGTGATGTATAACGAACATTAGTGTTGGTAACTTTTAAGTGATCTCGTCAAATCAAATGCAAGGATTATTATTATTATGTATATATATATTTTAAAATATATTCTCTATTTACACAGTCTCCCAAAGTAGTGACAACTTAAGACCATATCAACAACGGGGTAAGAATCCCTAATAATATTATTATTAATGATAATTTGGTAAGTCAATCCACGACTGTTTGTGGGACACATTACGGTGGACAATTGGCTGCCGTGTTTCGCCCACAGAATACACAATCAATTTACTTTACAGTATATTCTGTGAAGCACTTTGAGACGTCTCAATGGTGTGATAAGGTGCTGTATCAAACGCAGTGGTTATTATTGGTCAGCATAGTTTTGCGAAGCTGCAGCGGGTTATTATTATCTGTATAATTTCTTATTTTGTCGTATTTCGGCCTGGATTAGTTTTCTTTTAACCCGAATATTCAGTGTTTTAAAAAGATCATTCGAGATGTTCGGATCACCTTTTTTTTTAAGATTGTTTTTTTTTAAGATCGTTTAAGATTGTTATCCGTTGTAACTGACTGCTTGTAACCAAACGAGTGGTTCTGGAAATCCTATTTCACATATGGGGGTGGGTTACGACTTATTAAGGTGAGGATATTATTTATTAAGGTGAGGATATTATTTACGAAGGTGAGGATATTATTTACGAAGGTGAGGATATTATTTACTAAGGTGAGGATATTATTTATTGAGGTTGGGGGTATTATTCTGATTGAAGGGAGCTGATTTTGAGACAAGATGTTTATTTGAAGGCCAATTACTGAGTAGAATAACACTGATAATTCGGGGAGGGGAAAGAGCAAATTGCCAATAAATTGTGCCAATGTCTGAAACGTCACCCAACACTTTGAAAAGCTGCAGTTCTGGGTTTGCCTTTGGTTAGTGATCTGTTTTGACTCATTTTTTTTTTGCATCTCTCCTGTTATATAAACTACACACATTCCAAGCCACTGACCGGCATGCATGCCAATGTTTTTTTTTATTATTTTACACAGAATTATATACACTTTTACCGCGTAGCCTTTCACACGAATAATAAAAGACATTTCAAAAATTTGGACCATCTAAAACTAGTAAGGCAGGGAAACAAATCCGCCTATGCAAAAAAACACGCGGTTAATTACATTTTTTTTTAATAATTATTATTATTATTATTATACAGTGCACATGGTAACGTTACAAAATGGAGTGTCACAATATTGCTTCGTTTCATTTGGGTTTTCCACCCCCCCCCCCCAAAAAAAAAAAAATATTATTTCCCTTCCAACACACTTTCAAACGAAAGAGAGAGAATACCCCCTCTCTCTCTCCCCTCCACCCCCACCCTCCCACCCTCCCACACCCCACCCCACCCCCTTCTCTCTCCCCCACCCCCACCCCCCTCCCCAAACAAAACGCTTTGATGTTTAATTTTTACCTTGCATAAGAAAAAAAATACTAATAGGTATGACAAATATTGCCAACAACAAGGTTTTTTTTTCCCCCCCTCACCGTTTTACTTATTTTTTTTACACACACACACACACACACACACACACACAATGTTAAGTTCCTTTATGCGGCTGATGGTTAGCTAACGATTGGAATAAATAGGACCTTATTAGATTTTCGCATCCCTTGAAAGTGCCTTCACAATTTCTTGTCTTTCTTTTCTTTCTCTCTCTCTCTCTCTCTCTCTCTCCGTTAAAATCCCGGGTCCCGCTTATTTCATTGAATAAGAAGGGTCCAAAAGGTAATTGGATATGGACCTGGAAACCATCGTTGTGCCAACGTTGAAGGGCGACTTGCAGTGCAATGCTGATGGGGAGTGAGTGAGTTGTCAGAGCCCCCACCGGGTCCTTCCTCTGTCATTGTCACATTACACAAGGCTTGATGTCTTGGTAACTCACTTGCTGATGGTAGTAAGATCCATTAGTTGATGAATGCATCGGGGGAGATGTCATGGCGTTGAAAGAGAAGACGAATTCCTTCCTATCGCACATGTTCGGGGACTGCGAATGGTATCTGGCGATTCCTGGGGGGGTGGGGGGCAGAGGGAGGGGGGTAGGGGGGGGGGTGGAAAAAAAAACATATGAATACACACACACACGGGAATGAAATCATCTTTTGACCCTCGAGATTTCAGCTCCACACTTATTATTGTGTTCCCTTTTGTTTAACCACAACCACCAGAAAAAAAAGCAGTTTTTTTTTATCGGTAAAGAGGATGATATAGTCATGTAATTGAAGTGAGAAACTAGGGGTGGGGGTGGTGGGGGGGGAGGGGGGGGGTTAGGGGATCGTGTGAGACGTGTCACGCAATAAACGGTGGATTTGGAATAAGGCAAATGTTTCCATAGGGCTTTTTTTTTAGCTCTTTGTACATATAATCACAAAAAAAAGTATATGCATTCTGTTACGTATGTTAATAGAAGACGTCAATACGTGTGTGTGTATGTATATATACATATATATAATGTGTGTACATACATGTGTGTGTGTGTATGTGTGTGGGCGTCTTCTGTTAATACCCACAGGTATATTTTTCAGATGGGACTTTTGTAATACGCACACAACAAATAACTGTTGTCAAAACTCGCCATAAAATGGCTTATGTTTGTGTAGAGTTAGTCCTTGGTCTTTTTATATATATATATATATATATATATATATATATTTAAAGAAGGGCTGTGAACAGGAGCCTTATTTGATTTAATTTCTGCCCACCACAATACTTGTGTCTGTTGGGCCAGAGGTAAAATAATAAATCCGCCACGTTGAGGATAGATAAATAGGTTCCCTCACCTCACCCCCCGCCCTCTCGACACACACCGTGATAGTGGTGTCTTCACTCGTGTTTTTGCTGGTGTGTGTGTGTGTGTGTGTGTGTATTTATGGGACGGGGGGAGGGGGTGGATCTGTTTTGAGACCCGTAAAACACTGATTCAGTGTGTGTTAGCAATTGGATCTGAAAAGGTTCTTTGGAACCACAGTGAGATTTTTTAAAAGAGTCAGATTTCTCTCTTTTTTTAAAAAAAAGTCACATTTGCAGTAAGATAGTGAGATAGATATAAATCTCACACAGGTGACTGGAATCGAGTTGGTCTGTATATTGTATGTATATAATGTCACATATATATATATATATATATATAGACGTCTGATTATATACGCGCACATCTCTCAAGTTAATTTATTTTAATTTTAGACGTTGCACTGTCAAAAACTGTTACTGCTCTCAAATTCGTGACACACACACACACACACACAATGTTAACGACCCCCCGAACCATCTCTACCTTATCCTTTTCTTTTCTTTGGGTTCTGTTTACCCATCGGAGGGTGGTGGTGGGGGGGTGGGCGGGGGGGAGGGTTTAAGGGTCTATCGGAAGGGATGAGATGAGATGAAATGAGTTAAGATGTTTCACGTAATTCTTGATTTTACCCCAAACCAGGTCACCCCTAACGTCCTGACACTACGTCGCGATCCCAACGCGAGAAATGTGGGGAGAGGGAGAATCAGAACATTTCATATTTTTTTTCTTTTAAAAAAACTTTTTTTCGAGTCGGTTAATTTTAAGCGTGAGAATTAATTCCTATTTGGGTCGACGGGTTACTTTTTTTATACGGACTCCCCGAGACATCGACCCAACACGAATCGTTTGGATTTAGTCACACATACACACGAACATCAGCGTTGGTTTGGTTTCTGGCAGATTGGATCTCAGCGGCGAGGAATAAAATGTATGTTATTCACAGTTTTTAAGGCTTCAATGGGATCAGAAAAGGCGGAATGGTTCACCCACCAAATATACCGCTTCACCCACAAATACACAGCCGATTCGCTTGACAGTCTATCCTGTGCAGCGCTTTGAGGCGTCTCGGATACGAGATAGGACGTTACATCAAATACAGTGGTTATCACTAATCTGGTTTTGATTATATTTGGGATTGTGCGAAGGACAGTCAGCTATTGGTGTGTCGATTGTCAAGTGGGGATTTTACTGGTGAGCTGTTCGCTTTGGGGCTGGGATTAAAATAAATATTGTGTGTGTGTGTGTGTGTGTGTTGAGGGTGGGGGGGAGTTTATGCTAACAGTGTTACTGTGCTATTTCACACAGTGCTAAGCGCTATGTATTCCCCCAAAAGGACCCTCTATTTCTTACTCTCTCTCTCTCTCTCTCTCTCTGTGTGTGTGTGTGTGTGTGTGCGAGGAATCATTCCCACTGTGTGTGTGTGTGAGTGTGAGAGATGGTGTTATTGTAGTCCAGTTGGCACCAAACTCCATCCCCGCGGGGATGGCATGGACATGGAGATGTTTTCTTTGACCACGTTGTGGGGAATTTATTGTGAAAACAAAGGAGTTGTTTTAACTCTTTCTGTTTGTTATTTATTCCAGCCAGCGACCAATTAGGTGGGGTGAAAGAGGGAGAGAGAGAGGGGGGGATGGGGGGGGGGGGGGGGGGTGGCGTGTGAGGGGGGGAAGAGAGGGAAGAAACACAACTCTCTCCTTAATGACACTTTGGAATCGTTCTGCAAGACAGCGAGTCAATCAATCTATCTTCCTTCCCCACAAATATTGTCTTAAACCTAAATTCTCAGCGTCCGAGTGAGTGGTCAACCATTAATGAAAGGGTTGGAAAACGTAGCCAACTGACTCTTTAGTCTGTTGTATGTTTTAAGGGCGATGGGTGTGTGTTTTGTTTTCAATGCTCAAAATAACCCAACACGAGATTGGTATTCCGCCTGACGTGTGTGTGTGTGTGTGTGTGTGTGTCTATGTGTGTGTGTTGTTTAATTTTATTATTTCGAGAGATTTTAACGCTTTTAGCTCTTGATTTTGATACCAATTCCCGTGTTGCGAATCAACTCGCGAGTATTTTTTCTTAAAATGGTCTAATATTCGCGCGTTTAACCCTTTACCTTCTCTGTTTCCTCACAAAAGGGGAATGTGACTTTTTTGTCGACTGTCTTGTGGTCACACTGTCAACTTTTGCTAAAAACCGTCACCCCCTCCCCCCCCCCCCCCCCCCCCCCCACACACACACACACCACTACTAAGCATCAGTTGCAACTAATTTGGATAACTTATAAAAAGTTAATTTGGAAGAATGAAGTAAGTCGAAAGGAGCTGCTGAACAGTTTCACTCCTTTGCAATTCAATGACTCGTGCATTAAAAAAAAACTACTAATTTGCACTGGTCTCAATATACCCATTGAAATCTTAATTCGGTTGTGTTTTTTTCCTCTGGAAGGTTAATCCCCACATTGTTTAGAATCGCCACCTTCTGTCTCTGTGTGTGTGTGTGTGTGTGTCTGTGTGTGTGTGTATGTGTGTGTGTGTGTCTCTCTCTCTCTCTGTCTCTCTGAGTGTGTGTGTGTCTCTGTGTGTGTGTGTCTCTCTCTCTCTCTCTGAGTGTGCGTGTCTCTGTGTGTGTGTGTGTGTGTGTCTCTCTCTGTGTGTGTCTCTCTGTATGTGTGTGTCTCTGTGTGTGTGTGTGTGTGTGTGTCTCTGTCACGCACGATTAATGTACACGCGCCGCAATCCACTTTTAATCCCCCAAACACACCGTTAAAAGCGAAATACTTTTCTCTCTCTCTCTCTCTGTCTGTCTCTCTCTCTCTCTGTCTCTCTCTCTCTCAGAGCCATACCTTGTATATCCGCCGCGTTGTGGCTGTTCTGGTGTAAGTAGGGCTGATCCAGCGAGTGCGCGGGCAGGTTGGACGCGAGGTTGGTCGGGTTGCAGGGCGACAGGGGCTGCTGTTTGATATAAGAGGTCCCGTTGTTGAGCGCCGAGGCGGGCTGAGCCCAAGCCGAGGTCGGGGTAGAGTACATAGAGTGCGGCTCCATCACCCCGCCGCTGGGCAACAAGGGGGAGGCGGGCACCGAGCCGTCGGCGTGGTTCCCGTAGTCCCCGGCGGAGGAACCCGTGCAACTGGACATGTAGGAGTGGCCGTTGTTGGCGGAGAGGTGAGACACGGAGTGCGCCTGCAGCCCCATCCCGTCCAGGTTGTTGGGCAAGTGCGCGTTCATCATGCTCAGGCCGCTGTCCAGGGACAGGCCGTTCGGCGGACACGCCATGGGACCTCTGGAGCTTTGGAAGTTGTAGGTCTCCGGGATGTGGTTGAAGCCCAATCCGTTCATCATACTGTACATGGGCTTCAGGGCTTGGCATTTCCTGCGGAAACCCCTGGGTCGGCGCCTGAAGGATCCCTCCTCGAACATGAACTCGCTGGCCGGGTCGATGGTCCAGTAGTGGCCTTTGCCCGGCCGGCCCAGCCCTTTGGGCAGTTTGATGAAACACTCGTTGAGGGAGAGGTTGTGGCGCACGGAGTTCTTCCAGCCCTGGTACGAGCCCCTGAAGAAGGGGAAGCGGCTCTGGAGGAACTGGTAGATCTCGCTGAGGGTCAGCCGCTTGGACGGGGAGTTCTGGATGGCCATGACGATCAGGGCGATGTAGGAATAAGGAGGTTTCTCCGGACGCCTTATCCCGGCGTTTGTTTTCTTAGTTTTGGCGGTGGAGTTGGCCGTTTCCATCACAGAGCTCTGATTGTGAGCCTTCTCAGTGCCCGCAGACATGGGACTGCTCTGAGCCGCGTTCTGAGACGGGGGCTGTTGGATTTCTGCCGTCATTTAGTAAACGGGGGGGGGTAGGAGAAGTCGGGGAGGTGGCACAGACAGACACACACACACACACACGCACACACACACACACAGAGAGAGAGAGAAAAAAACTTTTTAACCCCCCACCCTCCCCCCTCTTGTGTTTTTTTTTTAAAAATCGCTTTTTATCCGAAATTCCAACCCACACTCCCAACACAAAAGCGACAAAACTCCCGACAAGTTCATCAACTGCACACTTTTCGGTTTGTTTTTGTGCCTTTTCTGGATTCGCAAACGTTTTTCTCTCTCCGGGGGAGGAAGGATCGGTTTAGCAAAAAGTTATTGCTGTTTTTTTTTCTTCTTCTTCTTCTTCTCTTTCTCTCTCTCCTCCACTTCTTCCTCCTCCCTCTCTCCTTCCCTCTTTATCCCCCCCACCCACCCACCCCCACCCCAAAAAAAGAGCAGCGAAACGCTCGCAGTTCATTAAATAGCAAGCTTTTGGTTTTCCTTTCTGGATTCCCAAACTTTTCTTTTCCTCTCCAGGAAGGATCAGCTTGCTTTAAGAAAAAAAAAGGTATTGCTGTTTTCTTTCTGGTCGTCTCTTCTCACACTCTTTCCTTCTGTCTCTTCTCTCTCTCTCTCTGTGTGTCTCTCTCTTTCTCTCCTCCGGCGGTGGTGGTGGTGGTAGTGGTGGTGATGAGGGAGGGGGTGGGGGGGGGGTAGGGGTAGATGGTGGGGGGGGGGGGGAATCCACACAACGTTTCTTGCTAAATATGATGTCAATGCAAGTTTGGGTTGAACACGTATTCCCTTTGCTTCTTCGCTCGCCTCTGTTTCCTTGGGTTTCAATCCGTGCTCTCACTCCCTCTCACTCCCTCTCTCACTCACTCACTCCCTCACTCACTCACTCCCTCGGTCGCTTCGCTTGTTGCAAGAGGCAGTCAAGTCAGTCAGTCACTTTTACATCGTACTCGGTCTGGGGTGGATCTGCCACGCCAAAAGAGATCGGTTTTACTTTATCTCTTGTCATCAGCGTCTTGAGCCTCTGGGCTGTCAGACGTAAGTAGAACAAGGAACCTCCCCACTCGCCCAAATCGCCCTCCCTCTCCCCCCCCCCCTCTCTCTCTCTCCTCTCTCTCTCTCTCTCCTTCCTCGCCTCCCTCCCTCTCCCCCTCCCCAAACCCCATCCCTCCCACCTCGCCCCAGGACTGGCGAGCTCTCTTAAAAAGAATTTCAACACCCGCCTTCATTAGCGATTCGATGTGATATCTGTCTTTTCTTTAACATGCAGTTGAAACGAGCTTTTTTTTCCCCCAAAAAAATTATATATATATTTATAGACACACGCACAGACACGCGCAAAAAAAACCCAGCGCTGTGTACACAAAAATACGCATAACCAGGGGAACTAATCCGGAATAAATACAATCCTTGGTATAAAGTGTAAGGTATTATGTTACGTGTGTGTGTGTGTGTGTGGTGGGGGGAGTGGGGGGGTAGTGGGGGGGGGGGGGGGTGAGACACTGCTTGTTGCAATGCTGAAATGGACATGAAGCATTCACACAAATCTTTTTTTTTAACAAAAAGCATTTTATCACGTTGAAATAAAAAAAAGCAAAGGCAGCCAATAAATACCCGGGGGGGGGGGGGGGAATATTGCGCGTCTCAAAAAAAAATGAGAGAAGGATCTCATTATTATCGGTCATGAAATTCAGTGCGGATTCTGAAACTTTTTTTTATTGGGGAAAAGGAAAGAAAAAAAAGTTTTCATCAAAAAATAAACTTGGTGATTCAGGTTATCGCTTTACTGATTCATTTGGGCGTTTATTTTCTTTGGGAGTGGGTATGGGGAGGGTGGGGTGGGGGTGGGGGAGAGGAATTAAGGGTGGTAAAATGATGTTAAGATGAATTTTAACGTGATTCTAACCCACACGCTCAAATCTTTTTCTGCTGATGTTTAATAAGACAGGAAAATGCACAGGATGTTTACAGAGCATCAACGTAAACACACACAGGCGTTTAGAGAGAGAGAGAGAGAGAGATCTGTGCAATCCCAGTTTAATGCACTGTTTTTTTTCTGTTACGTATAAAATGTTCCTTGTAGTCTCGAGCCTGACTGTTTAGATATTCCCTTTATAATATTATATATAAGACCAGAACATGTTATACCCAGATTCTGTCACTGAAAAATCGGTGTCTTAGCAAGCAGAGGCTTCGGCGCCTGGTATCCTTTGCAATAACGTGTCAGACACTCACACACAGACACAGACACACAGACACACACACACACACACACACACAACACTTAACTCAAGGTAAGGCGCATTGTATTGCAACTTGTACCCACTTCTTTCATGTTAAAGCGGTTTTCTTTTAACGCGCGATTAGGATCTGCGTGTGACTGGGAACGTTTGCTTTGATTCCACGTTGTGATTTGGGATGGAGGGGGGTTTGAGGTGGGGGTAGAGGGTGGGTGGGTGGTGAGGGGAGGAGAGAAATAAAGTGCTGGAGGATTTTTTTTGCGGTGGGGTGTGAGTTGCCCTAAAGGTCCAGACGGCGCCTCTAACCCCAGGCATGTTTTTTACTGACTGCCCGGGTCGTTAGGGGAGCTTTAAACGTTAAGTTTCTGATAAGGTCGCCCCATTCTATTAGGGAAATTCTGTCGAGACTTACAGAGAGGGAATTTCAAAGCCAAAGCGATTTAAATTCCCCCCACCGAGACACCGAGGCGTTTTCCAAACAAAAAAAAAGATGAAATAAGAACATTTCTTTGTGGCGGAAAGAGCTCAAACGTGTTGTGTTTGGTGTTTAAGTCTCTTCCGAATCAACTGAAATGTCTTGACCTGGTTCAGCTCGGTTTATTTACTATCCCTGACTACAGTAAAAGGCAATCGCTGAAATGAGAATGACCTCGTATTAGAGCTGGGAGGTGTGTGTGTATGTGTGTAAATGCCCTTATCCCCTATTTGATACTTCCAAACCTACTTGGGGGTGAGGACATGATTTCTCGTGTGTGTCTGTGGGAGTGGAGGGACATACAATAAAATAATCCTAACGTGAAGAGCGAGTAACGTAACGTAAAGTGGTTCATATTTTACAACTTCTTGCTTATATATAGTATATTATATATACAGTATATTGTATGTGTGTATATTCATATCTCTATCTATGTATAGTCATAATCATCTGTAATATTAAATATATCTCTCTGTATATTTATAGAGAGAGAGAGAGAAACTTTAAAGGGTTCTGGCCTCGCGGCATATTACTTCGGGGAACTTGGAAACACTGAGAGTTGATCAACAGACCCCGATGTGATGAGTGTTTGCCAAATTAAAGCGGCCGAAAAGAAAGCTATAGGTTTCAGCCACTTGCTTTACATTCGTTCTTCTTATCCCCCACAGCGACAAACCGTTCCTGAATGGTTTTTTTTTGCGTTAAAACAGAACAAGAGCAATCCTAATATAACTGCTCCACCGTTGACCCTGTTCAGCCTTGCTCGGAAAAAGCGTTTCGCATAAAAAAAAGAAGTACAAAGAAGGGAGTGTGAGCAGCCAAAGAGAAACTGAGAGAATCCTTAAAACATTGCGAGATAGACTGACTCCCTTCTCTGTAAGATGAGCAAAAGCGCCCTCCCGAATGCACTATTGCAGCAAGATAAATTAGTAAGTTATAAATACGCAGTGTTTTCACCAAGTGACATATTTGCCTAAACAATTTACTAATTCACTTTCTTAATGCGCAAAGGCGAGAGCTGTTGAGCGAGTTTCTGTTGAGAATGCCTTACGACGTGTTATAATTTCAGGGTTTAAATTCTTTGCCTGGCGGTGCGTTTCCTTACAGCTATCATATACATAGCTTTAATGATACTCTATTCGCCAATGTTGTCCACCTGCACAGACACAGTGCTGTCCAGGACAATGCATATTCCCAAACCGGTAAGTAACGTTGTATTTCCTTTCCAGTGAGTAAATCATGCACAACCGAGGCACAAAGCTTACGATTTTCCATCATATTTAATAATGTTGCATAATTGAGAACTATTTTCTGCATGCATTTTTTTTAAAGCACACGATTAGCGGTGAAATATATATATATTTATATTTGGTGCTGCAACTGAACTAAATAACGCTTTTGACTTTGTAAATCCCAGAGCAGATCAAAAAGACCGTCCCTCTTCAATAAAAAGACTCGCATTGCGTTTCGCGTTGAACTGCAATGCGTCGGAATAAATGTATTCAAAAGTTTTTAAAAAGTTATCCCGAGCGCGTTATATAAAGATCTCAGCGTTGCATTGCATATAGCGCGCGTTCATTCCCAGGACCTATCTTTTTGGAAAGTACAGTCATAATAAAGTGGATTCACTAGAGGAAAAACAACGCTTTTAATTCATTTTTAAACGCTGAGCTGGTTAGAAACTGTGGAACAGCATCAAATTGAACTGCGAGCAGATTCAGTGATCTATACCCCCAAATGCACTGTTGCATTTTAAAATTAATTTCAGGTCAAACTGTATTGCATTATATTTCTTCATTGCTCTATCCGTCACACGTTAAAGAAAGCGCCGACTATGTATTGAACTTAAAAGCAACACGAAATGATCAAGGGAGGGGAGAGAAGAGAGTTGAAATCATGCAATAGTGTTCACAGGGCGATTCGTTTCATAAAATTAAAACACAATATAATGACCAGAATTCATACTAAATTGACATTGGACCCTATGCAATAATGTCTTTCGCCTTTTTATGTTTTTTTTTAAAAAAAATCCCACTCTCTTTGGGCGAGAAAGGCCTTTGATTCCTCCCCACACCCCCCCACCCCCCAAAAAAATAAAGTATATAAAAAAAGCATTAAAAAATTATTTCTTAAGATCAAACCTCGCGTTGGCTAAACCGGGGGTTGACTTTAACAGGGCTGTGTGCATTTCTAAAGAGGGAAGGGGAGGAGGGGAAGAGAGGAGAGGGGAGGGGAGGGGAGGGAGGGAGCATGGCCGAAGGTGGAAGGAACCCAGTCTTGGTTAAGTTATTGTAAATACACTGTGCAATCAGTGACCTGTGAGCCGGGGCCAGGCATTTATCAGCGCTCAAGGCTGAGGTACAGACCCGATTGAGACCACCCACATCACAGTGGAGAAGCACACGCGCGTCCTGTCCCACTCTCTGCTTTTAATTAACACCAGCCACTCTCTCTCTCTCTCTCTCTCTCTCAGACATCACCTTGTAGCCAGGTTTTACCTTAACCCCCCCACCCCTTTTCCTGCACCCCCTCCCCCCCTACACACAAAACTCAAGGGGAGTCTTGGACATCGACGCCCCCCACCCAAGAAAAGTTTATGCAAGACAAAGTGATACACGAACAGTAATAATTCTACCCATTTCATTCCAACCAGAGCAGCTGTTGTAACCTTTACTGAAATGTTCCCCCCCCCCCCACCCACCCCTCTCTCTCCCCTCTCCTCTCCTCCCTTTTCAGGTGGTGACAGAACCACGTAGTGTCTGTAATTGATATAAGGACAATCCGTCTTTTAAAAATATAGCACTCACATCCCCTTGAAAAATCTGACCTTATATTTCAAAACGGGACGGTTTGGTTCGGTTTGGTTCGGTTGTCCCTGTTTTATGAACGTGTTTTGACTTAACGGGTCCTTTCCTTTTTGCGCGCTGTTACTGTCCTGTCTTATCCGTCAATGTAGCGCATTCTGGACTCGAAACGAACTACATCACTGTGGCAATATGAAAGCGAATAGGCCGGGACTCCACTCCCACGCTGAATAAATCTTAATTTTATTCTTTGTTCGGATTTAATGTGAGAATCCAAACGCGCCAGGGTTCGTTTCAGCGAGGCGATTTAACTGTTCTATCCGGCGAAAGATACAAGGCATAAACCCTCCCCAAAAGAGTTTATTATCCTTTGGTGATCTTAGTATGCAGTCAATCCACTTTACAGTATGTTCTGTGAAGCGCTTTGACACGTCTCGAAGACGTGATCAGGCGCTACTGCATCAAATGCAAAGATTATTATTATTAACAAGAATAAGCTTTAGAATAAACATATGGATCTATGCACGGCATGACCAGAGGAGAATAAGTAGATGATAAAATGTTAATATTTACTTATAAACTGGGGGCTATTTATAAGAATAGGGGAAAGGGAGGGGATTATATGTTGACACCAGGCAATCGATTGAAACTGATTTCTCATTTCTGTTGTCTTTTCTTGTGTTTAGAAACAAGTAACATTACTGATCTGTTAATCGGGAAACACATAATTTTCCTATAACACACTCCTATAATTTAAGATTATACATTACAACCGGAGTGTATTTGCAGTGGAGTACAGTAGTACAAATACATGTGGTCGAACATAACATCATACCATAGGGAGAAGAATGAAGCGTAATAGTGACTGTGTGGTTTATTACATTAAACCCAAGCTTACTATAAATCGACCAGAGATGCACTGCTTATTACCGTGCAGGAGACCAAATGCTATTTGATTTCCATACTAGGGACAAAACATAGAGAGGGGAAGAAACACAATTTACAGTGTATATAAAATAATAAAGTGGGTGTCAGATCGATAACGCGCTCACCTTAAAGCTATGACACGAAACGATGTCTTATCTTAAAACCTACATGGTTAAGAGACCAAGTGACTTAAGAGACAGCTTTCGTCTGAAATGCAACTAAACCCCCCAGTGTCCTGATGTCGGGATTCAAGCAGAACATAAAACGTGGGCACAGCAAAATTCTAACCACCATCCCCACCGAAATAAAGGCGTCTTTGCAACTAACTGCATCGTAGCGCAGTCGCTATTGCAAAAGAAAAGCCAGAGGTCGGGTGTGTATTTCCCCCAAACAGCAAACCTGAACTGACAACAAACCCACGTGTGTACCAAAGAATTGATTCAGTAAAAAAAAATGCATGCGTTATCTGGTCACAGGAGGGGAGGGGAGCGGAAGATGTGGGGGGTGGTAGTGGTGGGGGGGGGGGGGGGGGAGGACTAAAACTGAGTTACACTACTTTACAGAGTCCCACGCTCGACCCATTTCGTCCGGCTCCTCAGTCCGAGGCGTGGAGATTCCACGGTGTTATTATCCCAATGACAAGGGTGACATCGAAGGCATTTACAGCCTGTGTTCCCCCCCCCCACCCCCACCCCCCCTCTTTGGTTGTGAGGTTTGTCTTTCGGGTTCGAGAGGGACAGCACAGTGCTGTGTTGCACCAAATGGCAGAGTCCTTGGCTCCCGGAAGAGCAAACAATAGCACGTCACTCAACTCAATGGTGGGAGAGAGACTTGGCTTTGTTTAGTCCTCTTTTTTTTTGACCATCAGAAAGCAAACAAGTCAAGAGGGGGAGTGCTGCTGTGAGACCCACCGCCTCCTTCCACTGTACAGGGAGTCTGTAAGGCAATCGGTTACACCAGCGATCGTGTTTTAACTGAGAAGGATATATATATATATATATATTATATATATATAAATGTGTGTGTACATTGTGTCTATCAAAGCTGAGCTACTTCACGTGTGTCCATTGGTTTTTATAAAGCAATCAGAATATTTTTTTTCTTTCCCACCCGTTAATACATACATATTATAAAGATATACTGTATATATATGTGTGTGTGTGTATATATATATGCTGCTCAAGTTTAAAAAAAGACAAGCGGAAACATAATGCTATTATCTGTACAGTTAGCTCAGAATTTACCTTGATTTTTTAAGCGATTGCCCCCAATGTCTTTGTTCCTTTTGCTACTCATACGAAACTGTGATTTGGGAGCTAAATTGAAGCATCAAAGCTACTTTCTGCGCGTGGAATCTGCTCTTTGCACTGTGTTTTTAAAAGGAATCGCAAATAATGTTCCTTCCCCTCCTCCCCCTCTTATTAATTACGTTTATCGCACGAGCGCAATTTGTTGGCCGCTGGAAATCCCTTATCTACTGTATATTAAATGGTTTCAAAGAGGGCAATGGTTGACAGTGTTTGAGTCTGGTGTGCAGTTAACCTGGAGCAATGTATTATCGAGCGACAAGATTATTGCACTTGAACACAGCGACTCAAAGACAGAGTTCTTTTTAAGGCAGTTGTCGTGATTTTTAAACCTCCTTGCGTTTGGACGAGCAATAAAATGAGGCGATTTACGCAAAATCTGGGAGAGAAAAGGCCAGACGAAATGTCGGTGTTATAAAGATTTTCGGTCTCAATTCAATTAAGTAGACGAGTAGAGTATTTAGTGTTTTACTTCTATATTTTCGCTCCCAAAATACGCAATCAATTCACTTTTCTGTATGGTCTGTGAAGGGCATTGAGACGTCTTTAAGACACGATAAGGCGCTATATCAAATACAAGTATTATTATTATTACTCTTATTATTATTTTAACTCCCAATATATACAGAGTTGCAGATTATACCACAGTCTCATCGATGTCATGGACTCATATTATAATACGGTGAGAAAACAACCGCATTGTTTTTTTTATAAAGATTTCTCCAAAATCCCACATTATTCTTTGCTCAATTATTATACATATAAAGCTTTTGGAAGTTTACATCGATCAAATTTTGAGATAAACCACTCAATTCTCAATTTGACGGCTATGGTGATGGGGAGGGGGGGAGGGGGGGGTGGAGCTTTGTGTGTGTGTGTTGTGTAAAGGTGGGAGGGGGTGTCTGAAGCAGCAGTCAACACAGCCCATCGATAAACAAGCAACGTGGATCATTACCATCAGTGCAAGTGCTGTGTTTGATAGAAACAGCCATCCTCCGCCTTCGCTGCTAATCTACAGTCAGTGTTTGTGCGCAATGCTCTCAATTGCACTTCATATCTCGTCTTCCCCCGACCTCACCCTTGTAAATGGGTCTGATTCATAATCCACCTGCAATCACCACTGCCTGAGAGCAGATTTCCGAAAAACAGCATCTGGATATGAAGTTGCACTCTGGTCTCTCTGACATTGTGAGTGCTGACACACACACATACACAAGCTTCATCGTTGACACTTCACAGCCATGTGCCACCCAAAGTCGCATTAATAATAATGACAATAATGATAATAGTAATAGTAATAATAATAATAATAATAATGATAATAATCCTTGCATTTGATATAGCGCCTTATCAGGTCGTTCAGACGTCTCAAAACGATTTACAGGATATACTGTAAAGTGGTTTGGCTGTGTATTTTGTGGGCAAACTAGCATTGCCAGTTAGAATGGATGTTCACCCCGATTTAAACAGTTTATTCAAATGAATTTCGACAAGCAATGGTATGACAAATCCGAGATTTTCCAGTATGGTTTTTTTTAAAAAAAAATTCAACTGCCCCTCTTTTTTTTTTGCCTGAAAGATTCAAACAAACAGCAAGTCAGGAGCCGATTTACTGAAAGGTTTTATTGTAAACTTGGTGAGGTGTGCAGAGTGGCGTGGCCGATTTAATGGGCAAACTGGGGGCATAGTGTGTAGTGTAAAGATATTTGCATGGATGGAAGGGGGGGGGGAGGGAAGGTGTTTGATAAACAGGGAAAGGACTATGGGTATGACACTGTAATTCTATCAAGCATCACTAGAGGTCTCGTTTGAAGGTTATTTTGGAGCGAATGTGGGACTGATATAACCAGTAAGTAGGTTAGTAAGTAAGGTAACATGATGAATCAACTGAATATCCACAAGGTACATTAATATCTCCGCTGGTTTAGTTAGTACATCCGAGTAGAATTCGAGTGTAAGTTGCAACGTATTGAAGTGTTAACTTGACCCACAAACCATAATGTCAATTCACTTCACAGTATATTCCGTGAAGCGCCTTGAAACGTCTCGAAGACGCGATAAGGCGCTGTATCAAATTCCAGGATTATTATTTTATTGGCGTTTGTGCATCTGTTCAAACGGCTCCAGTCGATTCAAATGCGAGAAAAAAAAGGCAATCAAATGCATTAAGCGACAAGAAGTCAAACAATCATCTTATAATGCAATCGAGGAGTACGAAACAAAAACGAATATTACTCCCAGGAACCAGAGCTAATAAATAGTCCTGTAGATTATAAAAAAGTATATAACCTCCTCACGTCAAAGATTTTTGACGGCAGATCATTTTATGACCATATGGGGTGAGGAGATAATCATCTAAGAAATAAATTCGCGAATATCAAAAGTCTGGCAACACATCTACTGGAACAATTTTATTTGGATAGCAGTTTACAAAAATCTACAGCAATTGTATATGTTATAAATATATATGTGTGTACAATATCATTAAAATGCAATATTATCAACTCAGATTAAAGGCTGTCATATCTGAATAAAGTTATTTCAAATTAAATTCGAAATGGACCTTTTTTTTTCTGTCGTAATTGATAACGTGTGGTATTTTCTAAATCCTAGACCTTGTTCAGAAACACCTTGACTTTGGTTTTCGTTGGTAACTTTCTTCAAAATTCTTAGCAAATCGCTCTGGTAAGGAAGATTTTGTCAAATTGTAATGTATTCCGAGAAGCATGTATGCAATAAATGCCAAATACTGACCCTTTTTTTTGCAAAATAAATACAAATCGAGAGTGATTGCAAATCCTAATTTGTATTTTTGTTGTGCTTTTTTTTAAAACCAGTAAAATTGTCCTAATGTACATCTCGGAAATCACTGAAATCTTAATTGCAACGTCCAACTGCTTACAATCCGTGTTCTGTGGTCACGGAGCAGTTTGGGGTAGAAACTTGACTTGTTTGCTTTCTGTGAAATCGTTGTTTTTTTTCTTGGATTTCAAGATTCGATCCGTTTCGTTGTTTTCAAATGAGGTGTTTTCCGTTCGGAGAAGTGATTTTACCGATTCTTTTAACCTCGGAGGTACCAGCACTGTCTCAGTGATATTGCCATTCGAAAGGAAATTGTTAATATTCGTTCCTATTACCGGCGATGTGATCGGTGCACGTTTATTTGATGTATAACGGGACTTCAGTATCAGCAGATAACACATCCCAGTTAACCTCAACCAAGTCCGAATCAGCATCAAATTGAATGAAGTCTTCAAAACCTTAGAAACAGTCTGTATTTCATACAACATGCGATTTTTAACACAGCCATTTCGGACTGTTCATCACGATAAATGCTACGAAGCTATTTCTTTTTCACCTGTGATGTTATTGATTGATATGTCGTTCGCTTCCTTTTATAAATGGTAATATAATAGGTACAATGATAAAAAAAAAACTTGTATTTGGTGCAGCGTTCTAAAATCACCTCGCCAGCACTGTGCAAACGCTTTGCGGGATTTTTGACTGTCCAGCGCAGTTATTGCGCATTTTATAAGCGAAATGCCAATTTGGCACAACCATGTCCCGCTCAAAACAGCCATGACCAGTTTTATCTGGAGGATTGTTGGCCAAGACACGGGGAAGACACTCCCTTCTGTGTGATACAGTCAAATGCGTTGGGCTTTGACATGTCCCTCCAGGTTTGCAATTGGAACCAATTGGACCTGATCACGTCTCAGAGAAGTGGCGAAGTACGGAAGAGGGTCGTCATCAGGTTGTTAGCCTTCCTCCTGAGATTTGGAAATGCTTTGATTGAGACTCTGCTCAATCTCACGTCCTAGATGTTCGTTTCTCCTTATTTCATCTGAATTGTTGGCCGAGGGGACTGGATGTGTAACGAGGCGCAAGGAAACCCACAACCTGATGTTGCTCTGAACTTTCAAACCTCGAAAGAAGAAATTATTTTATCTGCATACACGATGTTGAACTATTTACAAAAAGTACTTTCCATATATATATATTTATATGTGTGTGTGTGTGTTTAGCTCCCCTTCTCATTATTACAGTACAGTATATAGAGTACAGATAAAACGATTTGGGATAGAGTTCCCAATATACTTCCATTGTGTTGAAGCTGAGTTCTGAAGCTGAAGAACAACCTGTATTGATGGGTCCTGAAGTCATTTTGCTTTAGTTTTTGTCTCAGTCAGAGCTCCTTCTCCCCCCCCACACCCATTGACATCACCTAACGCAGAGACAGAGCCGGGTTGGCAGTGAGCCATCCCAGGTCAGTGCAGGTTAGGTAACTCTACCCTTGTTTTCAGAAACCAACCCTTCTTTGCTGGAAGGTCTCGCAACACAACCCTCTCCCAATTCGGTCAGGTTTTCCAACCCATCCGTTTGCAGATGCGGTATTTACCACCTGTTGTCTGTCTGCCATCGTGAAATCATTCCGCCCCTTATAATTGTGCCTCCACGCCATCAAACGGAGGGACTTTGATTTGTTAATGATCCTCCCTGTTATCCCACTCTTCACTTGATATCAGCCCAACCCTAAAAACACCCACCTCATTTGGTACTTCAGAGAGTAATTGGGGTATTGCACAGCAGTGTTCACATCAACTAAAGTGAATTCTGAATCTATGTTTCAACCATTGCATTAGTCTAACGCGGGTGATAAGAGACTCACTAACGATTGAGCACTTGGTGGACTTTTTGAGTCCACAACTTTGGATAAGTTCCAGGGAAAGCAGTAAACACAATTTAGAGGAACAATTCCGACGGGATATGTTACCCCGTGCAAACGGCGCGTATACTGATTATTATTTATTGCCCTTTCCATTCATCATTTAAAAGAAATGTCAACCTCGTTAACAGTGAAGCCAGAAACAAAGGAAGGAGTGAGTGGGTGAGGAAGGGGATCTGGACATTTCCAGGGCTGTATCTTGCAGAAAGCCATGTTATACACAAGACGTGAAATGGTTACCATACCTATATTTCTCAGCTAATTGATATATAATTGACAAGGATATTATATCAGAATACATGGGGTGCCTTTGGACACAGGATGGTCGGACACACGTCCCCTCCAGCTCTGTGTTGGGGATTATTATGAGATGCAGTGCTCATTAATTGCATTGGAGCTGTCACCCCCCTCGTGTTTATCCTCCTGTTGTAATCTGTAGGAACGCGTGTATTTATTTTAGTTAGGAAACTCCTGCAGTCTTTTTTTTTGTATGTGTGTGTGTGTGTGTGTGTGTGTGTTTGGTGGTGGTGGGTGGGGTGTGGGGGGGGGAGGAAAAAAAGTAACGTAAGAGAAAGAATGAATAGGAACGCTTGTGTTTTTGATTCGCCCACACATTGCACAAATCACCGAATCAATGTGTCGGGTTTAATATTAATAGCCTTTTTTTAAAGTCCATGTCATTCGTGCAGTTACAGGAGGTACTGTAAAGTTGTTTCTGTAATGTGTGTGTGTGTGTGTGTGTGTGTGTGTGTGCGATTTTTATCCTTTTCAGTCCCTGTGACATTCACATTCACAGACGTTTGTCCTGAACGCAGTTGAGGGAGAAATCAGAAAGAAAATATTGACCGTAAGAAGTGCTTTCTGTTCTCTGGGAGATTGGGGGAAGGGGAGAGAGAGAAAAGTACATTATCTTGAATCCCACGTGGCTGAAGGCTAACTCAGCGATTTATTTTGTCCATGTAGGTGGTATTCAAGGAACTAAATGGAGCCCCTCTCACCAAATGATCGCCTTGATAAATCGATGCTATATTTACAAAGCACATCCATCATAATATGGACCTTCCATTAATCTTGCCCGCCTTTAACCAGCAGGAAAGTTAATAATTTGACCCCCTTTTCAGCTTGGTACATTTGCTGAACACGTTTCTCCTAAACAGGATGCGAACATATGAAGATTTCTCGGTGTGTGTGTTGTGTGTGTGTGTGTGTGTAAAATAAAGGACCATATGTTATGCTTCATGCGGTTCCACATACTCAACCCTTCCCTGATACGAGATGTTTCAGACATATACACAACAGGCATCAAATAAGTGAAGTGTGAGGTCAAGTCAGGAGTAACCACTTCAGAATAGATGCAATTAACTTTTAGGCACAGAATCAACATCTAAATTAAATACAGATATTCTGCACAACATCTGTCACTTCCTAAAGTCTTGCTTTGATGTGTCTTCTGAGCTCATCTCTGAATCTCGCTGACTATGTGGAACATTTGTCATAAATGATAATCATCCTTGCAATTGAATCCAGCGCCTTATCACATCGTTGAGCAGTCTCAAAGCGCTTCACCGAGTGAGTTGCTACAAAGTGAGTCGATTATATTTTGTGGACGAAACGCAGAAGCTAAATGCGCACAGCGGTGCGCATTTAGCAGTGAAAGGCGCCATACAAATGTAATTTTGTTGTTGATGTTGTTGTTGCTCAGTGATCCACACCATTCCTGTAAAACACATGTGGTTTGTGTGTGTTTGTGCACATGCACATATGCTGCGGTTGTGTTGTACTTTCTGGTGGGTAGGTATAGTACATGTGCGAGCATGTGTGTGTTGTGAGTTTGTCCGCACGTGTGTCTGCGTGTGTTGTGAGTGTGCGCGTGAATGTTTGTGTGAATAGATGCACGTGGGGGCGGGGGGGGGGGGTGGGGGGTAGAAGAAATACGGAACATTTTATAAAGAGTCATTTCTCGGAAGCTTTTTTATTATCTCCTATCAGGATGTATTTCAATGATGTTTAAATTACAGATGGCAGCTTCCCCAGAATCTGATTAAAGCAGGAGATTCCCTTTTTTCAAAGCTTCACATGTTTATTTGGAGCTGGACCACGAAAGAGAAACATGTTTCTCAGTTTAAAATCTCTCCTCGTTCCACATTCTGCAATCTCGTTTGTATGGATGCCTGCAATTAAGCAGGTTAGAAAGCTACGAGGCATGTTGGGTGTATTTCAGATCTCAGTGCACAAAATCCCACAAGATTTTTCCTAGTCATTTTGTTTACAAGATACGCAACTTGGCATAAGTCAATGCACTGACAACTGTAAGCTTAATTTATACCTTACAGACAGTGCAATTAATTCAAGTGCTTGAGACTATTACGTCGGTGTTATGGCACTCGTCTCCCACTGTATGTTTTCCATGCGATCTGTTGTGTGTGATCTCAGCTCACATACATCAAATCACAGTAACGAACACACATAAAATCCTTGCTGTAGGCCAGCTCATTCATTTAATAATTTTGAAATCTCAAACAGTTTCTACACAACACTCAGAAGACGAAGAAGAGTAGGTTTATATTGGATCAATCGACACGACATAAATTAGAAACTGAAATTGAATATGGACCCGATGGTCTGGCTCGAACCTTCAATTTTAATCGCGTTCACGTAGCATGTCTCGGAGCACTTTAAATACAATCCTTGCATTTGTATGGCACCTTTCACGTCAGGGAGGATGTCCCAAAGCGCTTCACAGCAATTTACTGTGAAGTGTAGTGACTGTGTATTTTGCAGGTGAAAGCTGCAGCCCAATTGCACACAGCAATGTCCCCCAAACAGCCAGAAGAATAGGGCGTAGAGAAAATCAGAAAAATCAGGAGGTGTTAGGGTGTGAAAGGGAATTTGTATGTGAGGACCTTGAAATTGCTGGAACACAGAGAGCTAGTGGATAATAATAAATTCTAATTGCTGTGTAATAATGCTAATTGCATTTGAGACCTAGGACCACAAAAGCTTTAAGTTTTTCCAGATGAACTATTAAGGCTGTTTTTGCAATATTAAGGTTCTAAGCTGTTCCATTTAACAGGCTTGCCATGAATATGAAAAATAACTCTAAACCTTACCAATTGCACTTGTAGAATGTTCTTATATTGATTAGTCAGCTATGGACTCGGAAACAAGATTCAGGGAATAGGAAAAGAGGCAGAATTAAATGCTGAGAACAGACTCAGTGTTAATTAGGAGGCAAAAATAGTATTACAAATACATTTGCCGTTTTTTATTAGAAAGTTAGTAATTTTGTTGATTCAAAGAAAATGGTTATGTTTGGCAGATGAATGAATACAATATGAATATAAAATCAGTCATTCACTTCACAGCTGTTTGCAGAACATTGATGTGTGCAAATTGCCCGCCACATTCACCTTCAAAATTATACAGCCATTAATTCAAATCCTGTAAAGTGCTTTGGGACAGCTTAATGATCTGATCAGGTCCTATATTAAATGCAAAGAATATTTTATTATCACATACTTCTTCTAAAAATCTATTAGAAAATGTTGCGTATTATAATTTAGCATCAATTCAAGGAACAGTTAATCCTGTGCTACTTTGCCAAACTGATTTGGGGATTCTGAATAAAAATCATTTTATGATGTTTATCTCTGTATGTTTAGCTCCTCAGAAAGAATAATATTTACTTAAAAAGTTTGCTCAACATGTAGAAAGCTTTGAGAGCCTTTTTATTTTTCTCAAACATAACAGATAACATAACTTATCAAGTCAACGGGTGCCACCAAGCACTGGTGACCTGCTTCAACCGTGCAACAGAATTTTACACTAAGTGTTTTAAAACTTCCTACCTACTTCTGTTTTTATTGTAAACGTATTTTGTTTCTTTTACGACATTTTAATATTTGTTTTCCGATCACATATCTAGTTTGGGTTTATGAGCACGGAGTGATATCAGAGTGAAAGAGTATATCTTACTGAATGAACTAGCATATTTTAAATAAGGATTTATGTATTAGTTTAACACAACAGTGACAGGCACTGTACAACAATAATAATAATAATCTTTGCATTTGATATAGCGCCTTCTTACATCATTGAGACATGTCAAAGCGCTGCACAGAATATATTGTAAAGTGGATTGCCTGTATATTTTGTGGGTGAAAACGGCAGGTAGACAATTGTGCACAGCAGTGTCCCACAAACAGTCGTGGATTGATGCTAAAACTAGATGACCTTAGGCTCTCATTGCTTTGGCAAGTGCAGTGAGCTTCATGGGGTGCTATGCTTTTTTTTAATTCACAAAACTTTAGGAATAGACTTTCAAGAAAGAGCAGTCACATCAGAACTGAGTCTCACAAAGGCGCAAGACCTCTGTACATTGGAATAGATGTGACCGCCATTCTGTTACTGATAACTTCTGCTTCTGTTACCCTATCAAACAAATCATCCAATTCCCTATTCATAAGGTCTAAAAAGATCCATGCTTATAATTCATAAGCTGGGTTGTTTAATCTGATCTCAAATATTCAATTGTATTCGTTGTGACGTGATTGAATAAAATGCCTGTCCTGGTTTGTCATTGTACCTCTCGAGAACAATAACTGATAAGATAAAGTCCCAACAGGGGAAGACATCACCCTTTTTTCACATCTAATTACCCTCTAAATAAACATGAAGGCCGGACATTTGAAGCCGCCAGACATTCACCCCGGCAGCATTCCAGAGAGGGAACATTCGTTCTCCTGCCAAATTGCGATTGTGAAATCCTAAAGTTTGACCAACAAATATCTCAAGAATACCATGGTGCGGATGGCGATCTGTGCTATCACCGTTTGTTCATACATTACATCACGTTCATACATGTTCCTTGAGTTTATTTTACCAAGTTCAGTTGAAATCTGGCAATGATTTTCCCTAACAGTGCCATGGGATCTTTAACATCCAGCTGAATAGATGGATGGGACCTTGGCTTAACCTCTTATCTGAGAGATGGCACCTCCGTCAATTCAATGCTCCCCACAGTCCTCCATTGGAGTATCAGTCTAGAATGATATGGGGCTTCAACCCCCAATCTTCTGACTTAGATGAGAGAAAATTCCTGCTTTGTAACTATACCCGATAATTAACTCACAATCTGTTTTGTTCTGTACTTTATTTTCTCACCAAATGGATTAGAAATATGCCCTGCCTCTCAGCCTCCCAGACTTGTATCGTTGAACAAGACAGAAGGCAAGCAAGGTGTACAGAGAACATTTTCTGCCCACTCACGCTTTGACATGTCTCGCACCTCTCTCTTTCCCTCTGAAGAAGAGCTTTGCCTCTGCTCAGGGTTGGCCCTGGGGTAAGGTAACAACAAGTTGCATTTATAGGGGGTCAAAATTGTGGTATTCCAAAACACATTCCATCCCTTCATTATTCACGGCGATAATTAAGCTTCGGAATGCATTTAGAAATACCGCAATTTTAACTCTATATAAATATATATAGTGCTTTTCACATAGACTGAATATCTCAGAGCTCTCAAAGGCTTAAGAGAATCACCATTTAAAGAATTGATGGTTTGAATCCATGGGTTTGCACCCTGTGGAGCAGTGTATCAGCTGAATGAGAAAGGAAAGCAATCTTGCAGCACTTAAATGATATTTAATAGTACATGACTGTCCATTAACTCTTGAATAAAAGCCTTTCAAAGCTTTACAAATTGTCACTCATTTTCCGTCATTTGCAAGGATATGCAATTTATGCCTATTTTGACATCTGATTTTTCAAAGTAGGGTCAAGTCAACATTTGTGTAATCCAGTCCTCATGCTCTTTGTAGCCATAACCTGATATCTTCACCAAATTGTCTAAAGTTTTCGTGACACTGGTGATGTGAAAACTTACATCATTGTAGAGCTGGAGAAAATGTATGGATGTGTTAAATTCTCACACATTTCTCACATTCTTCGGGCAAATCAAACAAAAAGAAATTGTGAGCTCAAATAAAAGTTAGTTTTGTTCAGCATTAGTATGTGACATGTCCACCCACATATCCTCTCTCCTCCACCACCTCGAAGAGCTGTGGATTTGTGATTGAAAGGCATGGGTGATTGTGCTGCTGTTTGAAATTACCATGATAAATTAGCATTTTCCTTCTCACTCACACTGGGACTAATCCCAGTGACTGGACACATGCTTCTCCACTGTTGACTAAAGGAAACCGTTGTGATTTCTGCTTGTTTCTTCCTCCATCTACAAAAAAGGTCTATTCATCTCTGCTAATTATGGATCAGGCAAAAACATCACAAGCCTGATTTCATCTGAACCCACAAGTCCCGGGTTTCAGTGGAGTGCGTTTTCAGGTTTTTTTCCCAAGGGATTTAAACATGGAAAAATGAATTGAATTCCATAGTCCAAAATCACCCAGTTAATGAGATAATCTCTTAGTGCAGATATTCCGATGTGGTATCAATAACATTAATAATAATAATCCTTGCACTTGATACAGCGCCTTATCACGTTGTTTGAGATGGCTCAAAATGCTTCACAGTATATTGTAAAGTACATTGATTGGTATTTGTGGGTGAAATGTGGCAGCCAATTGCCCACAGCAGTATCTCATAAACAGTCATGGATTGATAGTATTGGAACAAGGAGATCATTTGGATTTATAATGGGTGTTCATGCTACCCTTGAATACAAAGTAAAGATTCTGCTCATGTGTTCTTCAATGTAAGCAAAAGTTTGCTCATAATCATAACACTTGCTCCAAGCGTTGTTGAAATGTTTAAAGTAAAAAAACTTGACTAATTAGGGTTTAAGTGTTAAAGATGATTCAGCATGTTTCTCTTTGCCCAATCAGTTGTTCCATTGTCTTCTCCGAAGAAGATTAATAAATCGAAACTCTGTCAAATGAGGAATAATCAGTTGCTTCGGTGCCATGGATTCACTTCACATCTGCGGAGAGCTAGCTTTCTATTTTCCACATGAAGAGCAAGTAATTAATACTGTTTTAGAATAATATTAGAGGCTGGAGCAGTGCAAGGGATACTTTGGCATGATAGATTTCACCTCTATAATGCCCCTGTTATGTGTGAAAAGTAATATTAGAATAATATTGAAGCCTAAGAGACCGGTTACTGGAGTAAATTTCTCCGTATAATGTCTTAGTTACACAGCATCAATTTGTATAGTAACTGGAGTGGTGTGAGCAGGCATTTGCGGTTAAACTGACAGAGCATGCAGACGTGTTGTTAAGCGCATGTATGTATCTCCCACTGTCCATTCTCTGGCTGCCGTTAACATCTCCCCCTGTTCAGATGGACTTTAAAGATCCCATGGCTCTGTTCGAAAAGAGAAGGGAGTTTCTCACTATGTCCTGGCTGGCAATCCTCCCTGAAATAGATCAATAGCTTCAAGGCTGTTTGTGGGACATTGCTATGCGCAAATTGTCACGTTCACCTACAAATACACAGGCACTACACTTTACGATAAATTCTGTGAAGTGCTTTCGATGACATGATAGGTCGTTATATCGAATGCAAGGATTATTATTATTATAAGTTCTTTAAAGTTAGCTGGAAGCTGATGTTCAACATTAGAGTGTGGTGTTCCACTGGAACCTTTGCAAAATTGAGTCAATAGATAGCTATGTTTCCTCTTCTTTACTTCCTAATTAAAAAACAGTTAGCACTCGAATCAGACCATCTGGTCTGTGTTATAACAATGGTTAACATGGCAGTCATCTGCATGTAGTTTTGTTGTGCGAATGGAAGAAGACTTGGAGTGAGCTTTGGCTCGAAAGGTCTCTAGGAACTGGTGAAATGAAACAAATGCTTTGTCTCAGAGCAAAGTATTCTGGCAGTTAACAGTGGTCGGCTCAGCTCATCAGCCATTTAAGAAGGTAATTTTACAACTAGGTAAATCTTCCAAGAAAAAATACTCTCTGTATAAAATTTCTCCTGCCTCTCCTAACATAACACAAAACTACTCCAGGGTATCAGTCTAACATAACAACCAAAGCCATAACACAGAGGGCACTTTCAATGTTCTACCAGTCCAGGAGACATCATGTCACAAAGTGTACTTTACGAGCTGTGCATATAACTTTCAATCCAGTGCCTAACTAAATGTTTATCCAAGTCTTTTTAAATCACTTAATTGACATTGAAACTCACTGTTTTTGCCGAGTGTCCATTCTGCATTTGTTGCTCTCGGTGGGGAAAGAATTGCCTGATTTACAGTCTTGCTTTGTACTTGTATCCTTTAATTTGCCCACAAATACACGGTCAATTCACTTTACAGTCTATTCTGTGAAGCTCTTTGAGACGTCGAGAAGACGTGAAAAGCGCTATATCAAATGCAAGGATTATTATTATTATTATTAATTCTGTAGTCACTTACTTAGATCTGTAGAGTCCATGTCCTCTTCATTCTAGAAGCTGCCATTAATGCAATTTCAAAAGCCTATTTATGCACAAATAGAACAACAACAATGATACTGTAATATATGTCTTAAATGCTGTAAAATAATTTGGGACTTATTATTCTTATAAAAGGAAGGAAACCTTCTGTCATAGATACACTTCCTAACTTGAGCTCTAATTATTATTGTGCCTTGTTGTGAACCAAAAACTAAACTGCTACCCATAAATAGCTTCCTTCTCTTTCTGACACTAGTCCAAACCCTGTATCTCATTTTTTTTTACCATAAAGCATTGGTTTGGGAAGACCAACCGTGGATAGTAAACTGCGGTTTAGCAGAATTTAAATAAAAATGTTATGTGTGGGTTGCCATTTTTTCTCTCCCTCGCTCTGAAGACAGACTCTTTCTGTGACCAGAGACCGAGGTATTTTAAGTCTTTTTATTTGGCCAGCCAGGTGTCTGACACCTGCGGAAATCCATCACTGTGCTTAAGGGTATCGAAACCAGCCTGAAGATTTGACGTATGTATGGCACTTACGCATGTAAATTTCCTGTGTCTGGAATTGAATGTGCACTCTCTCCCTGGAGGGTGCACTCTTCTTACCCAATTCCAGGTAGCACAGTCACTACACTTAACAGCAATTAGTGGTACCTGGAAGCGTTTCAGAGATACAGGCGCTGCATCAATTGCAGAGATTATTATTATGTTTGTCATCTGTTCTGAATAATTAATCCCAACCCAGTTTTGAAATCCTATAATCGAAGCACAAAAAAATTCCAAATATTAATGAGGCGTTCCATTCAAACTTAAATAATCATAATAATAATCCTTACATTTGGTATAGCGCCTTTCAAATCAAAAGTGCTTCACATGAGGTACTGTAAATTGCAGTGACTGTGTTTTGCGGGCAAATGTGCATATGAAAGGGTTTTAAAGTGTCATTGTTTGATTGGGAAGCTCTGGGTAGCACTGATTTTTTGCTGCCGAGTCTGCATCTGTTTTCTCACGTGGGTTTTTTCAGAGTTTGGAAGTAAAAATGCATGCAGTCATGTGGCATCTCTGTGGCCACAGATATGAATTCTATTGTACATGAATCTTGTTTCCATCACCCACAACATAGTGCTGAATGTTAATCTGTATTTACTTACTGTGCACCCGATCATAGTGAGAAGGAAAAGCTGTTTGTCTTGCCCTGGAGTGTTTCCCACACTCAACTTCTATGATCTTCTCTCGTCCTATTCCCTTGCTCCCTCCCTCCATTTAGGCCTATTTCATGTCCCCCAGCCCACTTTGCCTCACTATCACCTCATTTCAGCTACTTTGCCTTCTGGAGCTATTTGCCTCATTCCTTCCCCCCCTCCCTCCCACCCACTCCCCTCCTCTTTCGGAGCCATTTAATGACCCATATCTTCGACTGCATCTTCACCCACCACCACTCTATCTCTCCCCGCACCCACTCCCCTCCCCCCGGAACCCCCTCACTGGCCTGCCTGCTTGAGTTCCCACTCAATCTTTGTAAAGCACTTTTATGGCACCTCTCACATCTCAGAGTGAAAGGCGCTATAAAAGTGCAAATTGTTATAGACAAGAGGGTGTGAACAACTCCAACAATCACAGAATCACAGTGAGACACTCGACACATTTGCAGGATTCGGTCTTAAGCATTTTCCCAGATGACTAAAGATGAGAAAAAATGTGAGAGACAAATGTTGGGAAATAATAAAGGAATTTGTTCTCTTGGAAAAATGATGCAACTTCATCTAGTCATAGCTTATCCTCTTTTGTTAAGTTTCTATTTTTCAGTATCTTTCTTTGATTACAACAACAAGAACGAGTTGCATTTATTTAGCGCCCTTCACCCAGGGCAGTGTCTCGGAGTGGTCAATTACTTCTTTAAGAGCAATCCTTTCAGTCCCATTTACCTGCCTTTTCCCCATAACCCCTTTACTTGACTGACAGTGGCTTTAATAATGAAACAGTATTTTCAAGGTATTTCTTATTCCATTTGCAAAACTCCGGTCGTTTACTTACACAACCTAACCTCCAGAACGCCTGGCTCAGAGGAAATCTCGGAATGACGAAATGTGAATGGGATGACTATCCGAGACATGGACATTTCTGGAATGATTGTGGTTCATTTACAACCACCATCAAACCAGCCCTGCATACAAAATACGTTGCAAAAATAATACCGGTTGCAAGAGAACGTCAGTTGTGTGCCATAACATAAATCTGATGCCCTTGTTCCATTCCTTGCATTTTTCTTGGATTTAAGTTTGATTAATTTTCTCGCAGCTCGGGATTAATGTGGGATTGTGCAGTGCTTCGCATAACGGTGGGGGGTGCAGTGTTTGGCTGCCAGAACCAGTGAGTAAGATTAATACTAGGTGGTTCATCACTCATGCCTGTGGTTCCTATGGCATTGCACTTACTTCACACCCTGATGAATGGCATGCTGCTAATTCCCGGTATCTTCTAAAAAAATAGAGACCCCGTTGAAGATCGCACCTATTTTCTTTTAAATTCCAGGTTATGATTAGACCACAGCGATATGAACCTGACAGATGTTTCCTGTTGGCCTAGGCTAGAAGTACAATCCTTTTCCAAACACTTTTATGAATCTCAGGATATTTCGCATTTCAACATCCATATGTTTCTCAAGTTTATATCATTTCAATACCAGCATTTTTTTTTAACACCCAAAATGTGTTCAAAATCTTCTCTGCCATTGTTTAATCAATGAATATGAACAAATTTTCCCCACTCCCTGTTAACTATTGTATTATTCTATGTCCAAAGCTTATGGTTCCATTTTAAGCAGTATCTTTTCAGTCACCCTCCTCTACATCTGCTTTGAATTTGTCTTTTACTGGCATCTGAAAACACAGTTATACTGGATCACAGAATAAATTGACTGGATACAGAAATTTGAAGCACTTTTTATTTGCTAAGCCCTATGGAAAGATTGAATGTCATATTTTTCATGATGCAGGGAATGGAGGATTCACTCTGGGCCGTAACCTGTGGCACTTTTGATTTCTTCATCTCTTCAGTATAATAGCAGTAATAAACAGAGCAGGTTTGATGGATGGAACATTTCAATTTAACATGGTGCACATCAGCTCCCCGGATCGGTTTACATGGTGCTTAAACAACAGGCGAGGGATTTTCCTCCTGTCAGGTAAATTACAGCATATTTGCTAATGGGGGCAAAATCAGGACTTGAACGGTACAAGATAACAATTTGCAGAAGTGATTCCCTCCCCTCTGCAGGGCTGGTAGGTGCTGGTGACTAAACCTGTGAATAAACAGAGCATTGGAAACATCACTTCAGTCAAGAGGGTCAGAGTAGTTGGTAAGCTTTACACCTATTTGAATTGCTGATTTGTCTCGAGAGGCGACTAATAATGCACCAAAGGCAGTTTTTTGTTCCTCCCTCAATTTCCCCTCAAAGTGAAATGCATTGCAGATTCGTTATCACCCCAGAAAAAGCTCTCACCCTTCTGCCACCCACCTCTCCAGTGCCAGGTAACAGTGCCAACCTTTTCATCCCATCCATTGAGATGGGAGTGCAGAACACATCCATTTTGCCTCCAGTTGAAGTAAATCCTGTTTGAGGTAAATGACTGTCATTGCAATGCGCAATATTGGCTCTTGTGTTCACACACAAGTACAAAGTTACGACACTTTACAGAAACCTCTGGAATTTATATTTTGATATGTTTTGACGTGATAAGGCATGATATCAAATGCAAGGATTATTATTATAATTCAATGAGTTTAACGGGGGAACTTGAGTCATGCAACATGTGTGGTTAAATGACAGAATAACGTACCAAAGCTTTTCATGAATACAATCAGTTGGAAAACTTGGATCGTATTGAGTTCCACAGAGCAGCAAAGGTTAGGCATCTTGTTAGCTTTCACACTTTATATTCTCTAGTTACACACAGTTAAATGCAGTTAAAATATAGGTGAACCAAATTGGTCATTTAAGAAATGCAATCTACATTCTCTGTGCTATTTCGCTTGGCACTCTTGAAAGCTCAGTTGCCCTGAGCCTGTTTACTTTGTAACCTACACATTTTTCAATAATATTATTTGTCTACCAACTGGGTCAGGGATATTGGACCTTGGGTTTCTTGGATCTTTTTGGTAACGTGAAATAAAATGTACTTTTGGATTGGTTGTGACCCCTAAGGCTATAGTATAAATTAGACTTTTACCATTTCTGTAACAGAGAGGGTAAACAATTTGGAAGTGTACTTTAGGAACTGTTTTGGGATCTTAATACAAAGGTAAAGCCTACAGATCTAAGCCATCTAAAAAGGTCTTTAATTGTTGTGCAAAAAACGCCTAAACTAAAGGAAGAGGTGATGGTGGCAGGTTATCAGAGTAATCTGCAATCAGTTTGAACACTGCATATCTTAATATGTTCCATAGTTATTTCAAACCAATGGGGGGCAGGGGTCATGGTACAAAAGTGTGTTGCTTGCAAAAGGCAACATTTTGGAGACTGGTGGCTTTAACAGATGTCCTCCACTTAAAGGCTTTATGAGCAATGCAAATGAAAGAGAGAAGAGGGCAGCCTCCAAGTCTCAATTGTATTTCAATACATCCTATGACCACAGCTCTTGATAAGAATATTGCTGAAGAGTGATTGAAAATTTTATTCAGCATCAAAAGCAATCATTCATATTAAACCGATATAACAGTCCCAGTTAAAATCTGTTCTTCCAAACTCCTTTAGGAGTTGGAATAAAGCAGTCAGCTGCGTGAAGCATTTTGGGACATCCTCCCGATGTGAAAAGCACTATTTAAATGTAAATGGTTCCACAGTTGTTGTTCTAAGCATCAAGGGAGGCTACCAAAACATCTGCACGTGTCCTGTGGACATGGGTTAAACAAACAGCTGATCTTATCCAGAGCGTAACCCCATTAATAAGAAGAATAAATAAGAAATGGGCCAGGGAGTCTCCAAATCTCACCAGGATTTGCAAAAAAACATCTCGGAAAGAGATTTTGGAAGGCACGTGCTGGGAAAATGAGAACATTTGTTTTATTCATAATAATCCTCTGTGGCAGTTTTGGTAGTCCGGTTACTGAGCAGTGGGAAAGCTTATCGGACATACTAATTTCACACAAAAGGGAATTTTTGACTATGGAAGAGGTAGTCCACTGGAAGTGAGAGGAAAGTGAGGTGATACTTAAGCTGACTGAGGTACAGTCAAAGAGAGCGCTTGTTTTTAAAGAAGGCCTTCAGTCAGGGAGAAGTTATTTGGTTATGGAATGTGAGAGCTTAACCTCCAGTGATGGGACAGAGAACGGGAAATAAACCGTACACCAGTTCACTGATAAAACGTTATAATGAATTGAACAATCTCACAAAATGATTTGAGTGTTAGATTTGGGGAATATTAAAAGATTGATAGGAAAGACAAAAGGTTATTTACGCTGATTTAGCCTTAGTTTTGAATAGCTTGTGGATATTCACCTATCACAGAATAAAACAGCAACAACTTGCAACAACAACAAATTTATATAGAACCCCTCACACAAGGTAGCGTCCCAGAGTGCTCGGTATGGGATAAAATAATATTGGAGAAGCAATGGATGCCATCAGTTTTGAATGATGTGTTTGTCTGGTCAGATTGACGCCTGAGTTTTTCATTCAGTTACCTTCTGTTGCTAAACATTTCCCTCCTTCCAGTGATTGATATATTAAGTGTAGCACCTGTAGCCTATTGCTCAGCAAGTGGAGTGATCTAAGAGGTTGTGTCTATTTGCTGCAATGTTGACAGTGTGCAGCCAATGATAATATTGGAAGTTAAGAAGGGTAATCTTGCCTCTTAATAATAATAATAATAATCCTTGCATTTGATATAGCGCTTTTCACTTCGGGAGGACGTCCCAAAGCGCTTCACAGAATATACTATAAAGTGAATTAACTGTATATTTGTGGGCGAAACGCGGCAGCCAATTGCGCACAGCAATGTCCCACAAACAGTCATGGATTGAAAATGACCAATTTATTATTGTTTTTGGTTTTGGAGGGATTATTATTAGGCTCTGTGTGGAGTAAGGAAACCTGCCCAAGATTTCGCCCTCTGCCTGGAATTGAACTCAGGTCTCTCGCTTGCAAAGCGAGTGCTCTAACCACTGAGCTACAGGACTCCACAATCCACAATCTTATTTAAATAGTCAATGTAATAAGGTCTACTTAACTTCCTCCAGTTGTTAGATTCATTTCACCTGATCTGTAAAGGCAAAAATGAAGGGTAAAAGGAACCGAGGTAGGAACCAGGCCTTTTCGGGTCAAATGAATATCTAAGATTAGTGAGGAGTTGTGGGTAATGTTTAAAAATAAGTCAGCAATTATCACAAGCAATACCCATGCAGTGTTATGCGAGTCTTGCTGTTTAGGTTAAGGAATCAACTGCTGGCTGGTGTGATTCAGAAGTTTGTCAAAGAAAGAACTGGATGTTACACCAACTAACCTCTGAGGATAATAATTGCTTGCCAGAATGTTACTGGCTGTGTAGAGTGCATGCTTTGGGTCTTAATAACTCCAGCTCACAAGTTCCAATGTGGGAATCACACAACAGTAAATCCAATTATTAGGAAGGGGGCTGAACCAATTAACCTCAGTTGCAATGTCGGTTCCAAATCCTAATGTATTTCTCTGACGTTATGAGTCCCCGAACCATAATCGTCACGGGTGGAGTGCAGGCAATATGATGGAGGGTTATTGCTTTATACCTTTCTGACTCTTACCCTGGCCCAGATGGCATTGTATGCTTTCAGCCTGCACACGCAAATGCAGACGTAAACAGTAATAAAACTATCCCTGGCATTCGAGTAGCTTTATTACAGCAACTCTCAAACTACAAAATAAACACTTACAAACTGTAATTTTAATTGAAAATTAACCCTTGGAGATGCACATGACTGAGCCAGACCTTCTGCTCTTACTAGCAACGCAGTGTGTGTGGGTGTGAACATGTGAAACACAGCAGCCATTGGTGAGTAATAATAATAATAATCCTTACATTTGACATAGCATCTTCTAGACGTCTCAAAGCGCTTCACAGAATATACTGTAGAGTGAATTGACTGTGTATTTGTGGGCAAACATGCCAAATTGCATGAATAATGGTCACCTTGGCAAGGAACCAAAGGGAAGGGTGAAGCTTTAAATAAAGAGTACATTAAAGAGGTGTAGGGGTAGAAGTGCAGGTGGGGAAGAGATTGCAAAACGTGTTAAATGATCTTACCCAAAGTGATCTAATCTTTCACCAAATATTCCAAATATGCTCCAAACACTCCCCAAATCTAATGGTGTGATTCTTTCATTGCAACTCTATGGAACAGCTGTGGCTCTCTGCACAATGCAATCCTATAGTGGTTCGACAATGAAGTAATTCTGCTACTCAAAACCCTTCTGGGACAGAACAGATCTGGTTCTTTCATTGCTGAAGAATAATAATAATAATAACTGTTAGCTCCAGTGGGGAATGGATTTTGAAGCTGGGTTCGGAAAGTTCTTCCGAAAAAAAGGAACAAAGCAATTTTTTCAAGATGTTTTTTCAACAAGTTTTTTTTTCAGACTTTTAAGTTGCTTGCCAGCATCTCACACTGACTCAAAAGCATTGTGGGGCGTGTTCTAAATGTTCCTATACAGGGAATTGAATCAAAATTCAAGACAAAGTAAAACCTGAAACTCTAGGGTAACATTTTTACAGGGTTTAATTAACAGCGGCGAAAAATCTATTTAACACTGCAAACGTTACCCCTCCAATTCATGCAGCTAAACACACAAACAAGATAAAATTTCAAACTTTGGGTGAATATTCCATCGCACTGTACTCTACACACAAAAGTGCATGAAACAGAACTTTGTCTTACTCTTCTAATTTACATGTTATTAATAATACAGTAGTCACAGCTATTTCACATACTGTAGCACTTGATTCATCTGACTTGACATATAATGTTTCGGGTCAATTACACTGCAGTTTCTGTGTCACTGCAATGTGCAACGTGCTTTTCGCAATGGAATGAACTCGAGAGATCGCAGGAAAGGGGGATTGCACGAGTTTTGAAAACACCACCAGCAAAGTGAAGAGGAACTTTGTACATGTTGGTGGTGGGGGAGGTGGGGAGGGGAGAGAGAGGGCCATTTAGCTCGAGTCTGGTGTCTCGATTGACAAAACACAGTGTGGAATTGCCGTCTGTACGCTAACTGGGGCCTTGAAATCAAATATGACTGGTATTTTACATTATGCGTATCTATAAGTCTATAAGTGTTACTCACAATTCCCCTGTACCTGTTTTATGGTTTATGGGAGGCATGTAAAAATTACTTCTCAATGTGGGAGCACTGCTCACAGCTCTCTATCTTCAGAGAGGAATTCACAGCCCATTCACCAACATCACGATATCATTGAACAAAAGATTCTCTTATTTTAAAAAAANCACTGTCTACCATGGCCTTCTGTTCAAGCATAAAACACAAATATGAAGGTGAGTAACAAATGGGTACAATAAGTGCATAGATCTTTGTCTCTCTTTCTCTCTCTATCTATCTTTAGAACTTTTAGTATTCCACAGGGAGTTTCAGATCCCAAACTTCCACTTGTAGGGAGAAATTGATATGTTCCTTTTGCTATAAGAAAGGAGCCAGGAATTGGGTTTGGAGAAGCTGTCACTAACAAGGTCTTGATAGGTTGTTGGGTGTCCTACTCTATGATTTCTAGAATAGGAAATGGACTCTGCTTGAAATTCTTCGTACGAGTTGTATCTCACCTATATCTGACTGAGTCAAGATACCTGCACAGAATGCGGGGGTACAGATCCAAGGAATGGTGTGCGTGCCAGGGTAAGGTAAAAAATAAGAATGAAGAGAATTTAAACCATCCCAAACGTAGTGATTTATGTAGGCAGCAGTTATAGTGCTGCTCTTTGATTTGGAGTGAGCGTTAGTCACTGACAGACGGTAATTTCTGTTCTTTCACACAGCCTGCACAAATCAATCACGGCATACATCGAACCTCAAAGTTAAACCCACATAGGATTTCACACATAAATCAGCCAATATGTTGGAAACCTTTCCAACAATCACTATTTCAGAAAAACCTTTTTTTTAAAAAAAATGTGGTCAACGCATTGCTAACCAATCTGAATAAAGATCTTGAGCTATCAATGTCATTCGAGAATACAACACTGAATCACAGGGACTCTCGAAAGCTGAAATAACATTTATTTTTTAAATTATATTAAAAAAAACTTTTTTTTTATGAATACGGCCACTGGAGGAAAGACTGCAGTTAATCCTCCAGGAATGTATATTGGTTGAAAGACCTGTGGTGCATGATTCATCTGTGAATATTGGACAGCAGCCACATTGACACTGCAATTAAGTTACCAAAGTTAAATATTCACTGAGCTTTTCAGGTAGGTCTGAACCTCAGTAAAAGCTCAGTAATTTGTACTCAATTTTTACTGGCTTTCCTAGTTGTTTTTGCATTTGCATTAAAAATTGTTTCTCTGGCGTGCCCAGTGAAACTACTGAATTACCCCATTATAACAAGAATGTGTTTGAATGTGAGCAAAGTTTCAGGTTGCTCTGGGAAGTTGAGATGAGCTCTTTAAGTCAAGGATCAAGTAGGTCACGGCTTTTTCAACATTGCCCGATCAGCTGTGAATATGGGGGAAAAAAATGTACCAAGAGTTACATTATGCTATTTCTTTTTGTTATGATTTCCAACAAATCACCAGGATAGCAAGATGAGGAAAGCACTTTGGATATAGTGCCCTCTCGCACTATCGTTAATATCTCAAAGAACTTCATAGGATTTACTGAAGAGTGTAGTGACCATTAATTACACTAATTAATTACTGTTCAAATGGCTAATGCGTTTCCCCCACAAAATATACAGTCAATTTGCTTTACATTATATTCTGTGAAGCGCTTTGAGACGTCTCAACGACGTGATAAAGTGCTATATCAAATGCAAGGATTATTATTATGAATACTACAATACGCTGGACAACAAGTGATAGTTTTGCTGCTATTACTGGGGGAGAGGAAAATATATCAATCAGAAGCTAAATACACTTTTGTCCTTTCTTCTCTCTATCCCAGAGGTGTTGAGGTGAATACAGTGTATTTTGCCACCAGCCAATTCCACACAGAACTGTGAAAAATGCTTAAATTCAGGATAAATTTAAGAATTTTCCACGATTCTGCAGCTTCTTAAAATTTAAGCCAAAATGGTCTTGCAGGATTAAACTGGCTGCGATTGCAGGCTTGAGGTGTCTACACAGTGCCACTTTATGTTGGCAGACAACAGTGGGTTCTTTAGACCCTAGAAATGTGCATGTGGATAATGGTGAAACAGCATCTGCACAGTCTCAACTGGGCAAGATGCTACAGATGCAGTAATGTCTTGCTGGAAAAAGTTAACGTGCTATGTTTACTTGATATCCAAGTGCAGTGAAGATATATCAAATTGAGAGCCCTACTGCCTGACATTCCCTCTGTAACTATTCTTACCCAAGTTGCTTCTTTTGAATTGTATCAACAAAGGAAAGCAATAAAAATGCAATCCAAATGAAAAGAAGATGATTTATTTATAACTCTTATGATGTCTTTCTATTTGAATGCAAAGAGACCTGGAATGAGAAATAGAGGCGTTACTTACACTGAGATTGTCCCACTGTAAGGATTGTGTTGGCATCTTCACTGTAAATAGTACTGGAGCCTGGCTCAGTTGGTCGAACTCTCACCTCGGAGTCAGAAGGTTGTGGGTGCAGGGCCCACATTGGGACTTGAACTCACATAGTCTAAGATAACCATCCAGTGCATGCTGGAGAGGGTCGGGGTGCTGGATTGATAGAGATGCTGTCCTTTGGGTGGCCTATTTAGCTGGATATTAAAGATCCCATAGCACTATTTGAAAAGAGAAAGGAGTTTCTCCCAGTGTCCTGGCCAACTATCTCCCAAATAAAATTGGTCACTCACTTCATGACTGTCTGTGGGACATTTCTGTGTGCAAATTGGCAGCTTTGTTCACCCACTAAACACACAGTCACTGCACTTTACAGTATATCTTGTGGAGCACTTCAGGACAACCTCCCAATGTGAAAGACACTAAACCAAATGTAGGGAGTATTATTACTTTATTATTATTATTGTTACTTTTATAAGAACTGGACTGTGAAGTTAAACGTTTCTGGTGCGAAATGAGATCTAAAATTACCACCATTCTTTATCCTCCAGATACTTCGCAATTGCAGCAAGTTCCTGCTTTTATTTTTATTCATCCTTTGGGCTGGAATATTTGGTCTTCCAGAGCACTGAGTAGCAAGAACAGTACACATATCTCTGCTATCTTGTCTGTGATGAGACCAGAAAATTCTCTCTCAGGCAGGGAAGGTAAAATCCCCAAGCGATCAGTACAGGCCATAGGTTTGTAGCTGCTCATTGCTGGATAACAAATAGCACTGCTAAAAGCCTGGCAGCAACTTTCTCACTCATTTGCTCAGCTGGGGAATGTTGTAAGTTCAAAGCCAGCAAAAATTCTTTTTTTAACGAGGAATAAGGAAAGTGTTCATAAAATAATTGTTATTTTGTGAGCTTAACCCACAGATCTTTCTCTCAGTCATAAAAGAGGGAAAACGACTGGAGAATCACTCTGAACAGTGAACAGTGCTTAATTATTCAACATGTGTTCAATTCAGGTGCCAATTTTTTGCCCACATGCACCCTTGCGAAATGAATAGTTGTGTTCCTTTTTGCATGATATATTTTTCTGAAAATGTTGCAAATTTTTTTTTAAATTGCAAAAGGGATTAAGGGATATGGGGATATGGCAGGGTTAGGTTATTAGCTGGAGTTAGATTAGAAGATCAGCCATGATTGAATGGCGGGGCAGGCTCGAAGGGCTGAATGGCCTACTCCTGCTCCTACATGTTATGCTATGTTAAAATGCGTAATTTGAAACAAATGCTGAAAAATATTTTTTGGAGTTCGTCAAAATCACCGTTTTTGATTTTCCTTGCTGCCGCAATAAAGCAGTTCTTTATGACAGGAATGAAACAATATAACTGTGAAATCCAGTCCATTCTATAAAACTTCCTTAGAATTCAGCCATTCTGCACACACTTGCATTTATATTACAGGGGCAATGGCTGATGCCAGAGTAACCTTGAGTAGACTTGGCTGGCATCAATGTGGCTGGAATTAAGCACAAAAGCATGTAGACACTCTGTAAAACTAAGATTGCAACTGTCAGCAGCAAGCATTATAGAATGGAATTGAGAAGAAATCTTCCTTTTCCTTTGTATAATCAAATGGTAAGTTTCTCCAGTAAATTTAATAGCAGTAAGGCCCAAGGGGACAATGGGTAAAATCCACTCCCATAGAGGGGAGTAATAGAGTGTATTTGTAGAGTAATTATAGGAAAAACAAACTTGGATAGTAATAATTGCATGGTAATAATAACAAACTGCGTAGTAAAATTAATACAAATATTTTAATCCTTGCATTTGATATAGCACCTTTTCACGTTGGAGGCCGTCTCAAGCGCTTCATAGGATTTTACTGTAAAAACAACACACTCTGCATCTTGTAGGTGAAGATGGCAGAAGATGACAGCAATGCTCCACAAACAGCAATGAAGCGAATTACCAATTTTATCTGGGGGATTGTTGGCCAGGACACCAGGAGAAACTCCCTTCATTTTTCGAATTGTGCTGCAAAATCTTTTAAAGTCCACAGGAGGAAGGTTAAATGTCTCACCCAAAGTCTGCTGCCAATTGAGCCAGGCGAAAACCTGAACACTGGTGACAAAACTCTGGGACCAATTCAGAGGCCACTGATCTCTTTCACCTTAATCCCTCGAAGAGCGAATTGTCCAAAGTACGGGGGACATCAGGTTCAATGACACAGAATGAGCCAGATGAAAATGGCGGTACCATGAAATCAGACAACTGCAGTCCTGCGCCAGTCAGCACGACCCTAAAAAAAATGAAATTTAAAAAGTCATTTGGTGCAGTTTTAATAAGCAGAAATATGGGTGATGATATTTCCACTATTTATATGTATATATATATATATATTCCACCCAGATGGACCATAAGCCATTGGCCATTGTGCTCTCTCTGTACAAACTGGTTTTATTTAGCGTTGGGTAAAGCAGACTAGTAACGGTATTGTTGAATAGGAACTTGGGGCCCATCATTTTAATAAGGGATCCCATTACACATCAGAAGTTTTTGCTTTCGACATTTATATTGGAATCTACTGAAACTGCAGTTCAACTTAATTTGCATTATCTCTGGACTCCTATAATATTTCCCCCCTTGAGTATTATTATGGAGTCTCCAGATCAAATTGCTTTCTCAGAAATGGTTATTAAACTGGGCTGGGCTGTGTTTTTGTAATACAAAGATAGCATTTCGATTTACTACAGAGAAGGCAATTAAAGAAGAATCCAATTTAATGTTTTTTGGCAAATTCCCACCAGCACTGATGCTTACAATTCTGTATTTTGCCAAACAAATACACAGTCAAACCATTTTACAGTATATTCTGTGAAGCACTTTGAGACAAATCAATAATGTGATAAGGCGCTATATCAAATGCAAAGCTTATTATTATTATCATAAATTAAAACTCATTTCTTTTAAGCAGCCCCGACATTGCAGGATCACAGTGGGGAGTTTGTCAGTTTAAGCCAGTATAGCCTTTTCTGTATTTCATAAATGTAAAAGGTGTGATTCTTTTTACAGCTACACATAAATACATGAACGCATACATACTCGTTTTTATATAAATAATAATAATAGTCCTTGCATTTGATATAGCGCCTTATTAAGTCGTTGAGACGTCTCAAAGCGCTTCACAGAGTATACTGTAAAGTGAATTGAGTGTTCATTGTGTGGGCGAAATGCCACAAAAATGCATAATAACATTTTTTTATTTTGAGAGGCAATTTGGGTGAGAATTATTTAAAGTAACATTTGTGCCTGGGATAAGTTGACTTTTTATATTTCCTTTATCCTACTTCTTCCAGTAAGTCAATGCAACACTCACTCAAAAGAATCCAGTCCTGATTTCCTTTGAAAATGAATGGGACCATCGTAAATCATGTCTTTTCACGAGATGGAAGCATTTTCTGGTCAGTGGGGAGTTTTTTCTACAGTCTCTTAGCAGTTTAGCTTAACTTTGTACAATTATGTTTAGACGTATTTTGAATCTAATCACCTCAACCATCTTATTCTTAACCTCAATCAGATTTGGCTGCCTGACAAAATCCTTAGATAAGCAATCAACACAGGGAAGATTTATTCATTGCCATCTGAAAGTTTTCTGTTGCAAAACCGTACACACTGGTCTGTCTTTCGCTAATCATTTTAGGCTTTCAGTCCTTAATGCTACCATAGGGATTAAGGGTTAATTAATGAGAACAGCCAGTCAGTAAATCTTACCTTATAAGCTGTGTCATACCGTGGTGCGTGGACAGAATGTTCCCAGTTTAAGTTTAGAAAAACCTCCTCTTCAACGGAATCCCTGGCTCCAAGCGCTGTCATAATAAAAGATTGTCTTTCCATGAAAAGCCTTCTATTCGCAAGTTGTTTGTCAGGAAAGTAAAAAAAATCAAATGGAAATTGTTGGCAATTGGAACTAGATAAAACCAGGACAATATGCCAATTCCTCACTCGAAATAAATCTGATTGCCAACATTAATCCTGCACGCGAGACCTCACACATTGCCAGAACTGCTCAGCGCCGCATTATTGCACATAATTTAATGTCTTGACCAAGAAGGTTTCTCCTGCGCTAAGCATTTTGGTATTTAAAGTTCCCCCACTTTTTTTAAAAAATTACAGTGACGGAAAGTAAGGCTTGGGTTTCTATGCTTTGGAGCGGAGGCAAATATTTACTTTGTGACTCATCGCGTGACCTTTTATTTGAATGTTTAATGTAACTCGCTGTGTTTACAGTAGAAGAGGTGATTTTTCTTTCTATCCCAGCCTCTAACAGGCCTTGTGTAAACAGAAGGTCCGTCGACATGATAAACACCTGTTCAGAAAAGGATTGTTTTTGGATGAACAACTTCCACTGGGTCTGGACTGGGGTTGGCTCTGGATCAACTGTGAAAGTACAGCAGAGCGCTTGCATGGAAAGCATCACCGTCCCATTCTGCAAACTTTCTCGGGCAGTTTCTTTGTTCTCTCCTGGCAGCATTCTTCTCGTGTCGCTTACCTGCTCTATGTCTAGCACGCTTGTGGACGCTGCTTTATAAATAAGAAATAGCTCACATATCTCTTTTTTTCCCCTTTTAAAAAAAAACGAGCTTGGGAGCATTAATCTCAGTGAAGGTTGTGGGTTCAAACCCCCATTTGGAGATTTTGAGCTGAAACTGCAATGAGGATAGGAGTTCTCCCTATATTGTTGGATGCTGCTTTAATACTGAAGTTCCATTCAGGTGGATCTTAAAGAGCCCATGACGCTGTTCGAAAAGTGAAGAGAGTTTTTCCCCTTGTCCTCCGACAAACACGGGTGTCGATGATGATTCTGTTAACTTCGGAAAGAAGCTGTGGCAATGAAATAAAGTCCCTTTTGTAAGAATATTGCAAATATTTTGGTGTACACTAAGGAAAAAAAAATCTGCAATGACAAGAAATTGATTGAAAAGCACAAATGAAGAACTAAGTTGCAAGACTGTGTAACACAGACATTGTAGCTTCATGTTCAGCCTACTTTTAAGTGCTGCGTAGAGTTGATGGGAAGTTGCTAGTAGTTTTTAAGTGTTGATAAGTTAGCATGTAATATATAATCAGGTGAATGCAAGATGTCTGGTTTTCATAATGGAACCAGTATCCCCAGATAGTTGTTCTGCCATCTTTAAAGCCAATGTTTGCTTGATCTTTGACTTCTTCTTCCTATAGCTCGTGTCTCCCCGAAAGTTGGTCCTTTCGATTAAAACAAAGTAAAACGTAATTTTTAACAGTGAAGCCTCCGAGTTAAAGGCTTTATTAAGGTAAAGTTGCTTAAGAGAACTGTATAAAAAATATTCCTAAATTCCACTAGTCTACTGCAAGCAAACACCATACAATAGAACTAGCTGTGGGGTCCTCCGATTGCAGTGCGTATTAATCAGTAAGATCATTTACTAACATTTGTCTTGTAGGATTTATTACGGCTTTTCAGCACTGCATCTCCAAACGTGAATTCCTCTGTTTACTTTTTCTCCAACATATATCGAGAGCTATGGCATGAAATAGGATGCTTTCACTTTTGGATGCGTAATTCATTCCAAAATGATGCTGTTTTTGTGTTGATTTAGTTTAAATACAGTTTATAACTGCTCACATTGATCTTGTTTCTCTTTCATCTGATGCCAACTACCCATTACTCGACTCGAATAATGTGACAATTACTTTTGTGGCCAATAATGTACCAATTTTCATATTTTTTAGTGTTGAAAGTATGAGATTAATGTGTCGCAGGGAACTTTACTACACTGTCCTTCTACCTCCGCGACCTGTGGTTGAATCTCCCCAGAGCAATTCCACAGGAATTCCTGTGTATGGATAACTCTCCTTATAATTTACCCCAAGCAGAAACCTAAACCGTGCAGAGGGAGACGATCATTGCAGGAATGTTCAGCAAGGTTTTGGAGAAAGACCAGTGAGAAGTCAAGAGTTTGTGAAAGATATCTCTCTTTCTTTCTTTGGGGAGGACAAATTTGCAGGGCTATGGGGAGAGAGAGAGGCGGGTAGTGGGATTAATTTGGACAGCTCTTTCAAAGAACTGGCATGGACACGATGGGTGAAATGGCCTCCTTCTGTACTGTATTAAGCGCAATTGGCTGCTGTGTTTCGCCCACAAAATATACGGTCAATTCACTTTGCAGTATATTCTGTGAAGCACTTTGAGACGTCTCACTGCAGTGATAAGGTGCTGTATCAAATGCAAGGATTATTATTATAATTCTATGATTCTTCTGTTGGCTGCTGTGTTTAACGTCTCAACCGAAAGACAGCACCTCCACCAGTGCAGCGCTCCCCCAGCACCATATCAGCATGTCAGCCTAGACTGTAAGTTCAAAGTCCCGACATGTGACTTGAATCCAAACTACCCGTTAAAAAAATTAATGAATATATAAATGCAATATAAATGAAGCCAAAAAAAAATGATTTCCAAATAAAAGTTTATTTAAAGGTAATATACAAGTTTCTAGTCTGGTTGAGTGATGCCACCAATTGCAACAGATGAGATCCATCGCTGGAAATAACGGTACACAAATTCCTGTGTTGCATAAATAGGTTAGAGAGTACGAAGCCAAGGCACTATGGGTTCAATCCAACTAATAGTGGGACAGACATTAAAGCCAAACGCCTGAATAGGTAAAATTCAATTACAGAAGGGAAATTACCATCAAACTAGATTATGCTTTGCGTATGTTTGCCAAATGTGACCACACACGCTGGCAGGCTGTGACGTTCTCGAGCGAGTGAGAGGGAGGAATGTTGTAGCAATTCTGGCCAGCTGAATAGTTTGCTAAACCTTACCAAAATATAAGTGGTTAACAGTGACTGGGAGAAGGCAACAACACCTGCATTCAGAGGAGAGCTGAAAACCCCAGCCAAAGAATTCACAGAGCGCTCGGCTCAGAATGCTGAATACTTTACTGTGACAATCACGGCTGGTCCGGTTCAGTATGCTATAGCAGAGAGCGTTTTAAATACACTTAATGAAGCGTGATTTTAGTTATTATTTTAAATGAAAAGGCCCTGCCATGCTGCCACGATTTCATGTTTTTTTTTAATAAGAATAATAATAAAAAAAGAAAAATCTATTAAAAGGCGATTCAGGCAAAAAAAAAAAGGGTTTCTCTGCCTTCCTGGAATGTGTGAGTTGACAGTTTTCTTGACATGTACAATAATTCCAAATACGCTGGACACGCAACCAAAAGAGAGAGAGAGAAAAAGAGATCCGCCAACTTTTTATGGAAAAATAAACTTTGGCACATCCTTTAAGACAGTGATTACTGTATGATATCGGTTGTGTTGTGTTGCATTTTACAACATGTCTAGAGCAAAGGCAAGAGAGAGGGGCAAGGCTGTTTGTTACAGAGCAAGAAACTGGGTCGGGAGCTCAGTCAGTCAAAGACTCTAATATATTTTTTAATACAGCCTCATCTGAGTCTTGTATTAATTGTTCACCACAATCTGTCACTAAATGTTTCAACTGGCCTGCAACCTACTATTGCTGCATTGGGTTTGGCAGATGCAATGTTTTTTTGTTGCAAGAAATTAAAACATAGTGAAAGCCTCTTCCATCAGCCTGACTAACCTATGCCTTTTTTTTAAAAAATCGACGAAAAATAAAACTCCTGGTATAATTATTGTAAAAATATTCCCTGCATTTGATATAGAGCCTTATCACGTCTTTGAGATTAATTATTATTATAATTATTATATCACTTCCAGCAAGTATGTTTTTTGTAAGATATTTTTTGAGGCTTCTCAAAGCACTTCACAGAATATGTACTAAAGTTATTAATTGTCACAACATGTCACATTTTTCTCCCCCCAATGCTTCTTGTTTTATTGTTTTTGTTGTTTTGTATGAGTGCGCCTGCATATATTACCTTTACTGTTGTATTTTATTTCTGGGTCTCTTTGGGTCATTCTCCAGATGAGTCAATTTCCTCCCAGGTCTCAATGGGTTGTGCTTTGTCGCTAAGCTGTGGGGAGATGCACAAGTATTCTCTGGAGTGCATTTCTCTCTAAAGCTCTTTCACTCACTCTGACTTTTGGGAAGTGCTTGGGACTGCACTCGTCACTTCCAGCAAGGCATAAACCTGAACCTTAACCCTCAAACGCACTAAAACCCCTTTCATTCTGCAACTTTAAGTGTCTGAAACGCTCCAATCACGCCACCAACAATCTGACAAAAAAGTTTTTAAAACCCTGTCTTGTGAAAACATTTTGGGAGAACTGAAGTACAGTACTATGGTTCACTTTATCCAGTCATAGAAGAGGTTATGTAAGCATAATAATGCAGATTTCTCTCACTTGTAGTGCCTTAAATAAAAACATTCAGGATGCTGGCATAGCAGCATAGAGCTTCCTGTGAGTCTTTTAACACAAACTCTCCCCCAAAATAACACAGATCTTGTCAGCACGTGTGCTGGTGGGTGTTTCATTACAGGTAGGGTATTTTTTTCTTTTGAAAAATAAAGCTATTTCACGCAAAAATGTCCCATTTAAACCAATTTACCTAAGCCGATGAATGCGTTTCGATGATAGCTTTATTGCCAGTCATGAAACTCTACAGAAACAAAAATATTTCCATTTAATTTCCACTGCGGATTGGACTCTGGGGGAATGAAAGGTGCCATTTCAGTTCAGCTAATAAATTAAGGTACATATCAACTAACCACAGGCTTTTTTATATACACAATGTATGCCTTAATGGTCACCAATGAGGATATTGTACCCTGAGGTACCAGAGGAGCTATTATTCAAATATGTAATGAAAAATAATCTATCATCATCAATTAATGAAACGTTTAGAGGAATACAAATAAGCACACTGTGTGAGAGAAGTTACCAGGAGGTGGCATGTCAGCATGTTGAAGCACTGGCCTTCCATCTCTTGGACTCAGATTCCAATTCAACCGAAACAGATTGGAATAAGGATCAAGAGGTTTCTTGTGAAAAAAATACTCAAGTGCTCCATGGGATTAAGGGTACCTCTTGCTGTTGGCAATTAAAAATCATTTTGTAAATGCCACCAATGGCCTAGAGGAACGGCACCTTCCATTGTGGCCTAAACTATACATATCAGAAGGGAGATCCAATTGGCTTCAGCAAACTTGCGTTTCCGAGCAGAAAAAGACAACTAGGGTTCCTGCTCCTGAGCGCCATCTATTGAGCACTAAGAGTTTTAGTTAAGATCAGGTTTTGTTTAAGATTTACCTGTGCTTGAGTACAGTGTTAATCCAACACATGTTTTTGTTGTTTCCCCCCACCCCCCACCAAAAAAAAGTTGACCATCACTGGAAAGAGCATGTGGATGGTCATTGAGCGAGGATGTGAGTGAAGCTCCTGGTAATGACTACCCCATCCATGGTTGAATAGCCTGTGGACATTTGCTGTCTGGGTGGGGGTAATGGAGGGGACTGGTGCTGGTGGATGCATCTTCAAGGGAGGACAAACTGGTCAATAAAGAAGAACCTTGAAAAAGATGATCATTAACGTCATGCCTGTTCATGGGACATTGCAGTGCACAAATTGGCTGCTGCATTCACCCACAAATACAAAGCCCCTACACTTTATAGTAAACCCTGAGAAACACTTAAAAGGGTTATCAAATTAAGCTTTTTTTTAAATAATTATCTTTATGAAATGAATGCACAATCATTGATGAGTCTCCAATGAGTAAGAGTCAAACCTGATAGCAAATGGCCTGAAATCAGGGAACTCTTTCCATGACACTGCCTGATGTTGAAGTTTCCTTCGTTCAACATATTTACTGAAGCTAATTGAAGAAACCCTGTCCTGGAGGAGAGGTTGGTGATCAGTGCAGGGGCATCGATAAAACCTTAAGTGTTGGGAAGCATCTGTGAAACACAGTGACCTGCGTTCATTTGTTAGTTTATTCCTTTTCCCCCTTAACTGACGGGGAACCGGGAAGTATAAATAAATATTTGCCTGGCAACTATAATGCAATTTGCTCTTAATTGGAATCTGATGCCAAAGGATAGGAATCCAGAAATATGCTCCGAAGCAGATGTGCACTAATGTGCACATGATACCGACATGTCTGGTCTTACCAACGCTCACCATATAGGGCTAGTATTAGGAGTAACGGTCAAAATATTTAGGAAATCAAATGGGATTATTTTTATTTTGTGTGTATTTCTATCAAAGACTAATTCCATCAAAGGCTGTTTGCTCTCAGCTGACCAGCCTCTTGATTGTTCATCAACAACACTTTTGGCAGCAGGAACAGCATCCACCCATGTGGCACAGAAGATGACCCTCTCCTGCTTGCGAGATGCTGCACTATGCACCACATGTGGCCAGCACATGGGCAACTCAAACACATTTGATCTCTCAAAGCATTTTGAAGAGATTTACCCCCAAGTCTTTCGTCATCTCGGAATGACTTCCATCAACATCTGGGCAGTTCACAGATAATTACGAGAAGGCTCTTCCAGATGGGGGAGGGGAAAGGCAAGCATTACAGTTGACAATTAAATAAGAGAAATATAATCAGACACTGGTGGGAGCAAATGTCTTGGAATATAGGGCCAGACATGAAAATGAAAGGCATAACGCTTGAAGTATCAATCAAAAGAAAAATCCATGACCCTGAATTTAGACAAAAAGAGGTTGGCATGGTATTGCACTCGATAAAATGTGCATCATAAAAAGAACTGAAGTTTAATATGTAATGAGTTATCGTGGGATCCTTTCGAAAGAAAAGTGGAAGTGTGTCACACCAACCCAACCAGAGCTCAACTTGGATGCAATCTACTTTGGGAATGGAGTTCCTACATAATGTGAAGGCTGAACTTACAGTTATTGAAAATACATTACAAGATTATATTTGTATAGCGCTTTTTATGTCGGGAGGACACCCCAAAATAGTCTTCGCTTGGATTCCTCATAGAGGAATCCCGATCGAAGTTGATTGATTATTAGACGCTAAAGATTGGTAAATATTGGCAAGACTTAAGCGCATTCTTCTAGTAAGGATGGTAAATTTACCGAACAGAGAATCCCACTGCAAAGCAGACATGCTCTAAAACAAACTATAAAAAAANGGAGCGGTGACTGTCTTCAATGCAATTAGCAATCTATGAGAAACAGCTATAAACAAGTAGAAGCCATGGCAACCCATAGCAAGCAATGAAGCCAAACCACAGAAATAAAGACAGAGCTCAAAGCAAGATGAAGGATGTTTTTAGCCTGCAAAATATTCCTTTGTACTCAAACACCTTCTTCCTTGAACTTTCAAAGAACACTGAAATAAATCTTGGCAGGCACTGATAGAACGTAAAGGAAAATGATATAGTGGCTGGGAATGAGTTACAAAACAGCAAGTCAGTTGAGCTATTCTGGTAGTCTCTTAATCCTCAGAGTGAAGCTTGAGGGGATAATGAGCTTCAATGCAACCTTCACATTAAATTCTTCCTTTAACCTCCCCTCGAAACATTTGTTCTATATATTATTCATTTTGTATTCTGTTTGTTTTAATCTTTCAACGTTCACCTACAAAATACACAGTCACACTTCACAGACATGTATTTGTGACTCTACAGTAAATCCTATCAAGCACTTTGAGACATCCTCCTGACATGAAAGGCGCCATGTCAATTTAAAAAAAAATTATCAAGGTTTTTTTATCATTTTTATTACATTTTATTTATTTAACATACTGAACAAAGAACTGGAGTGATAATTCCGAAAGGATAATAACACGTGACATAAGTTTTCAATCCGTGTACCATACTGACCCTTCTGAAGTGTACATTCTTTGTTACCAGGAAACAAGTTGTGCACTTCACAAAATCATTTCAATCGTGTTGGTTCACAAAGTAAATGGTAACAAACAACTACTGACAGTTTGTGACTTGGTGGTGTTAAAAAAANGACAAGGAGACTTTTTAGCAACGGATTATCAGTAGCAACCCGAAAAATAAGGAACTTGCACGAAAATCATTGCTGCTACGGTGGATCATGGTGGATACACGTAATGTGCCCGCCTTCTCCTCCCTGTGTGGTCCTCAATTTGAACGCAAGTAAGAGTCAGGTTCAACTACAGTCATATGCGAAAATGTGCCTGTAAATGTTCTCAGTTTCATAGAGAGGACTTGATGCATTAAACTTGGTAGCCTGAGGACAGCAAGTTTTTCCACTCTGCTCCACTCCTCCACAGAGTCTGTCAGCCATGAATCATATGGATTTACAGTCTACCGACTGAAGCTTTCCCAGGATTCAGATCACAATCCCAATACTTGTACGTTTACCCAGCCGAAAGTCCAACATGATCCAAATCAGTAAGGAATAAAGATACATGTGAACCTTTTACACAGTCTAGGTTCAGCTGCAGTCATCTCTATTACCAGCTAAGAGCCAGCACCCAACACATGGACATTATTATTCCACCAAGAAAAATGGATCAACAACCGTCCACAAAGATCAGAGCCATCCGTTAGACATTCAGTGGTGGCCAAGTTTCATTGTTGGCCCACAAAATAAATTTTCTTGATTGAATATTTCTTGATTTATGCCATGAATCAAGGAATATTCAATCGAGAAATAACTAAAAACACATCAACGCTGGAACATGGACTTACGTAGACTTGTGCAAATGTTCAGAAGGAAGCTACTTTATGGCCCTGTGCACCGCTTCCAGCCTGTGGGCCGTAGGTTGGCCATCACTGAACTATAAGAGTCTTACATGAAATAAACTTGACAGCCTCAGCCCAATTCTTAATGCGTTCAAACTCAGAATAAACTTTACAGTAATCAGCACAAATTATATACAACGCAATTTACGCTGGAAACTAAATTGGCACTCAATTTTGGATTGCACACAAGGGATAATTCCAGTTAGTGGTGTTCTTCTCAAACTGGGTTCAAGTCGCATTATACAGTAGTTAGAATTCTGGCCTGAGATACAACCGCGTTAACATCAGGTGCCAGAATGAGACGTGTTCTATTCCTCAGCACTGAAATTGCTTTTTTTTTAAAAAGGGCATAAAGTATTTGCCGCAAATACAAAAGCAAATGAAAGGGAAAAAAAGCTTTTAAAGTTGGCATATCACTCTTGATTGCTGATGCCGGTCACAGGCCTTAAATCACTGAAACCTGCTTGGAAATAATCACATTAAAATGGGTCAAAATCAGTATAGTCTTAGACTTGTTACTGGCAAGTGTGTTGGTTCAGGAATGGTCTGTTATTTTAATGTAATTGCTTTCAACATCGATCAGCATATAACTCTGGAGCTGTCTATTCACTAAGAAAGAGATACTGTACATTGTTACCAATATTCCAAAAATAGCCTCTCATTGGAATTTTCCACAGGTATTAATAAACCTTCACACACGAATTTCAGACCAGTTCAGTTTGCTCATTATTGATTTTTTTTAGCTTTGAAAGATTATGAATTTTTTTTTGCACGCTGGTCAGTCTACTTCATTTCCTAACCATTCTCCACAGGCTGACTACGTTTACGAGGGCATAAATACATCAGCTTTCAAATGCATAAACCATGCATTTAATACAGTGCCCTAATCATGTTGAAACATCTCAAAGCACTTCATAAGATTCTCCTGTAAAGTATAGTGACTGTGTGTTTGTTGGTGATAGCAACCAGTAACTCTGTATTTGCTCTCCAGTTAATTGACACTTTTTTATTCTCCTCATGGAATGATTCTACTGGAGTTAAGATATATCCATTCATTGCTGCTCTTTTTAAACAGCTTTACGGTGGAGCTGCTTTGCATTGTTTTCAGATGTATTATTAAATACTTCACATTGTTTGGTGGGATTCAGTCTCTTGACTGTCATCGTTTTCAGAATAACACTTGCCCTGGGATTTGGAGTAGCACTTAGAAAATGGATGGGTTTACATCTTGGCAAATGAACGTGCAATTGAGTCAAGAGTGTTTGTTATAATGAGGGCATAATAAAAGTCATTCTGCACTGAATAAAGTTCGGCGAGTCCATTGTTTTATTTAACTTTTCATTTGAATTGTTAGAAGTGCATACGTTGTTCCATTAAATCTGATTCATATCTGCTTACCGTATTCTCAATACCAAATTTGGTGCTTTCACTGTTGGCTTTTTCTCTCCATGGTAATTGTTCATTTCCATTGATTCTAAAGATTGTTGTGAAAGGTGTATAGCACAGTATTAATCCTCAAGTAACCAGAAAGCACTGTGTATCTTAATACAGGACAATGTATATATTCTGTACCTATGCCATGCCTGAATAGGCTGCTCAGACTTGGTACATTTCTACAATTCTGCTCTGTGTCTTAACAGTAATTATTATTACTGCTTTAGGATTCATGGGCACATTGCGTCTCCAAGCCAACAATAACCCAGATTTTTAAAAAAATGTTCTTTGACTTTGTGACTGTTTGTGTATTATTGGTGTGTGCAAGTTGGAGGGAGTGTTTGTCTACGTATACACAGCTACTACACTTCACAGAAACTTTGCAAAGCACTGAGATGTTTTGAGAGGATGAGGTTCTATAATAATAATAATGCATGCGTTTGATATAGCGCCTTATCACGTCTTTGAGACATCTCAAAGCTATTTCAAATGCAAGGGTTATATTTAATCTCTAGGCAGGAGATCGCCACCAAAACAAGCATGGAAGAGGTTAATGGGAACCCTTGTGAATTTTGCATTCAGAACAGCTGAAGAAAGGGACACGAAAATAATCTGTCTAGAAACCACAGTTTATGAATGCCAGAAGTTGAGCTAAAAGCTTGGCTCAAGCATGGGTATAAATTTTTCTCTGTCAGGCAATAGAACACAGGACTGAAAGTACAGCTGTCAGGCATCGAGGCCCCTTTCTCTAATTAAACAGTGGAAAATTAGATAACTTTACAAATTCATTGCTCTTGCCACTGGTTGTCATCAGGATCACACAAGATACGTTCAGGTTGCCACCCACCTCTTTGTGCTATTTTCCCATTTCCTTGCTTCGTAACGCATACTCTTATTTCCTCTTCTCTGCCCTTTCCCCCACCAACCGTTCCCCCACCCCCACCCCCCCCCACACTTCAATTAGTGTTGACATTGATTTTCCCAAAGTAGAAACTGTCTTTGAAGAGCATTAAACTTGTAAACACAAAGTGCACGCATGGTTTGTTGGAATGGGTACATCTACAGATACAACGTGTGTGTTCATGCTCTGTCCAGCTCCAGCTCCTATGATCTGCTCTCAGCTGCCCTAAGACTGAACTGCGTTGAATTGTGACCAATGCAAAGTTACACTGTTTTCATAAGTGACGCTTCTCTCACTTTAGGATTGCAATGTCGGAATCGCCGTGCTTCGGATGAGATGTTAAACCATGAACCTCTCTTGTCTGTTCAGGTGAAGATTTGCCATTGCACTGTTTGAAAAGAGAAGGGATTTTCTCCCGATGTCCTTGCTAATTGTTCTCGAGATAAATGAATGGTTGTTTGACATTGCTTGTGCCCAAAATGGTTGCTTTGTTTGCCAATACATACACAGTCATTGTGCCTGATAGCAATTATTCTACCTGCAAATTGCTTTGAAACAGTACAAACTAACGTCATATCGCTATATCAAGTGCAACGATTATTATCAATAATTCCAATCAATAAACCGCAAATGTGGTCCAGCCCGCACTATAATTTAAATAGTGGAAGATAGTAGATAAACTGGAAGCAAATATGTCCACAATGGTATTCCAGCTCGGAATGGATTAGTGAATAAGATAACCCTCTTGTGAGTTGTGAGCAGTACATTATTCCATGCACAGATAAATTGATCCATGCCTAGAATTGCAGTGTAGCAAACCGCACCGTTAACACAGAAAGCATTCTCCAATTATCTGTCACCAATGCTCTGCAACTTAATACAGTCCAACTTGTGCCAAATCTCAACACTTTTCCAGAAAGCAAATATAAACTGTGTGAAAATAAATGTTTTCCATCAGAGTTTTCTGTTGTCTTCGCTTTGACTGAATCGGCCAACTGGTGATTAATTGAGGTGTGCTGCAGAGATTTGCAAATTGTCTGTTTCCATTCCTGAGTTTATAAAAATCCTAATCAGAGCATAATGCTCGCTGATTAATGGCCTTTATTTGCCAGCCGAGTGTCTTTTACGGAATTTCAGCTGTTTTAGTGAAAGATCACTGGTTAACCAGTACTTATGATTAAATAAGTTGACTGAGTAAATGAGTTGTGGCTATTTTCAATGGACCATTTTTCCCCCCACATGCAGACACTGAAATTCAGACTTGCTACTTACAAAAGGACAAGAAAGCATTGGTTGTGAAGGGCAATTTTAGTATGGACACGAGAAGTACTTTTGTAGGCACAGGCCAATGTACTGCAGTTTACAGTGGTCAAGGCCAGCATTATCGGACTACCTTTAAGAAACTTTTAGGTATTATTGCGTTTTTGCATTCCTGAAGGATGAGATCAAATGGGCTGAAGTGCCTCCTTTATCCGATTTTTATGATTCAGTGTTTGCCAACATGTGTTTTTATTGATTCTGAAACCCAGCAGCTGGATGAATATTTTTACTAAAATTATAATTACAGTCAATCAAAGCATGCCATGCCTTCCAAGGCTTTGAGTGATTGCAGGGTTTGAGTGGCCTGTGGTAACAGAGACTCTCTTTTTTTTGCACCGATTCCTGACGTGGCCAAGGTACTGACGCACAGAGAGTGAAGAGACAGCGCTGATAACCTCTTGCTTCACTTCGCTCATTCAACTGCTGCAGTTAAGTTTTTACTCAAATAGGGAATGTCTTAAATTACCTCCCACTGATTTAGTGAGGAATACAACAGCAATGCTATTTGTTACTGCTGAGCATTAAACTGCTTCTCTTCAAACTCCTTACAGATAGACTCCTTAGACATCTTGTGCTCAGTCAGCCCTCACGAATGTTTAATGTCTGAAACTGTCAGTGTGGCTTAGCTGGTAGCACTCTTGCCTTCCTGGGTCAGAAGTTTGTGGGTTCAAGTCCTACGTTGTGACAAACACAGTCTAGGTTGACATTGTCAGAGGTACGGTCCTTTGGATGAGAGATTAAACCAAGGTCCCATCTGCCTGTTCAACTGGACATTAACAGATCACATGGTACTGAGAATAAAAATAATAATCCTTACATTTGGTAAATGACTTTTCATGTTTGGAGAATATCTCAAAGCGCTTCAATGGATTTGCTATAAAGTGTAGTGATTATATTTTGTAGGCAAATGGACATGGGTTGTTTTTCCGCTGATATGATGGTAACTACACATATGTGCATTTTCAAAATTTACTAAGTATGACGACAATTATAGAATCATAGAATTATACAGCACAGAAGGAGGCCATTTGGCCCATTGTGCTCTTTTAAATGAGCTATCCAAATAAATCCCACTCCCCCTCACTCTCCCCATAGCCCTGCATGCTTGTCCTCCTCAAATGATTATCTAATGCAACAACAACAACAAAATTACACTTATACAGCGCTTTTCACGTCGGGAGAACATCCCAAAGTGATGAACAGTCAGGTGTCGGGGCCCGAGAATGGGGGAGGGGTGGGGGGTGGTGTAGGGGTGAGGGAAGGCAGAGAGGTGGGAGGGAAACCAAAGGCACGGTCAAAGAAAAAGGTCTTGAGACCGATCTTGAAGGAGGCAAGGGAGGAAGCGATGCGAAGGGACCGTGGGATGGAGTTCCAGAGTGTGGGGGCAGAGAGGCTGAAAGGTGTATAATTGTACTAGGACTTTTAGCAACTAGTTGCCATGATCTTTTCATTTCAAGTTGCTTATTGTGGTGCCTGAAGCTAAAATATGCTTGTAGTAAGGGAAATTTAGAATAGTATTCAGGCTGCTAGAAGCTCTTAGGTGTTCCTTGTTACCAGAACAGTACTGTTTGATGAAGCTAGACATGTGAATGGTTAAATATATAACAGTGGAGAATTCCATCACAATGCCAGAAGGTGTCTGATTTGGTTTCCCCATAACAGACCAAAGAATTACAAAGAATGTACGGCGCAGAAACAGGCCATTTTGCCCAACCAAAGCATCTTGCCTGCATATATTCACCATTCCTGATTCCCACCCACATGCCATGTGGTGACATGAGTATTCATTTGACCAGCTGGCTGCCTTCTTGGCTTAATAGGCTGATTGGTGCTTAACACACAGAGTGCATTATTTGACAACAAAAATACGCTGTGTTGATTGACAAATGAGCTGGTGTGTGACAGATTGGAGTACAAGTACAACACATAACGTTAGTTTAAAAGTGCTGGGAGTGAGACAGGAGAACTGGAAGTTGAAGGGATTGTATTTACACTCAGGAAAGAGATCGCAAATGAGATAAAATGCTTAGATGCAGATAAAACGTTCATCAACACATATTTAAAAGGCCCAATTGATCTCCTGACACAGAAATGGGCTGATAACAACTGACTACAACACTAAAACAATTGGACTGCATTTTGTACTCTTATAGTGAGTGCCATGATTTGTAAAATCAAAGTATTCTGTCACGTAAATACACAAACCCCTCAATAGTGCATTTAATATTACAAATTGAAAAAACAACTTCACAATGATATTGCAACAGGCACATCGACCATTTTGCTGAATTCACTTCAGATTCTCTGAGTGAAAGACTTTTGTTATATATTATTTGCTGGCCAGTTTTATATTAGGCAGCTTATGGCATTGAGTGAGTAAATGCTTCAGGTCTCCCGCCCGACCCGCGCTACCATCGGCGGCTGGGGTTTCAGACTCTCTGCCCCCACTCTTTGGAACTCCATCCCACAATCCCTTTGCCTTGCTCTCTCTCTCTTGCTTCCTTCAAGGCACGACTCAAGACCCTCCCTTTTGACTGTGCCTTCCTACCCCCTTTGCCCTCCCTCATCCCAACCTTGCCTCCCATGCTCGGGTTCTGATTCCTGACTGTTCAGCGCTTTGGGATATCCTCCCAACGTGAAAGGCGCTTTACAAATGTAATTTTGTTGTTGAAGGAAAGTGACTACAAGAAAGGTAACTCAGGTGCAAATTAGTTTTTTCTCACTCTGTTGAATGGAAAGAATCTGATTGTAAATAGTTTCACGGATAAAGGTGTATTATTATGCACTTCTATAATTCCCAAATGATAGATCAATTGTGATCTTAAAATGCTTTGAGCAAACCAGAATTCTTGTGGTATTTTGTAACAACCTGACTTTAGAACTACTGTATAGAATTTTGCAGCACAGAAGAAGGTCATTCAACCCATCGTATTTGTGCTGGTTATTTTGAAAGAGCTGAGACACATTTACCTGCTTTTCCCCATAATCCTGAACATGACTCCTTTTTAGATGGCTATATTTAGTTACAATGAACTGCCAAAAAACCTTAATAACACTTTACAAGTTTTGCAAATAGAGGTTAGAACAAGTAAAACTTAGGAAAAGCCACAACTTTATCCTGTAGAGAAGAAATAAATCATATTTCCAATCAGTTGATTTGCAATATGTCAGCGTAACTATTGTAAATTACTAATTTAATAAAACTAAATGTTGTAAAGACACCATTTATGCTTTGAGTTATTTCACAGCATGAAAGGTTTATGCCCTTGTTTTTTTTATTTGAACAATTGTCCCATTGAAACCATTAAACATCAGAATTTTCACTCCATTTTCTTCATCTTGTAATCACATATCCAAATTTTTTTGTTCCTGGTAAGAAGATATTCCTAGCTTCCACTTGGTTACCTACTCTACGACATGCAAATTATTTTGAATGAATGGATGTCGATGCCGTTTTTATAAAGTGTTTCTTTGTTCCACTACTCGACTCTTGCGCCATTCCATCAATGAATGGATGTCCAGACCTGGTTCTCGATCTAAGGAACTAGCTGTTGGTCATTGGCCTGGTTCAACTAACTCTTCCTTATAATTTCCCATCCTTACGGGAAAGCATTCATTCTAGAATTTCTTCTCATAAGCGTCCCAAGGAAACATTAAGTTCATAACAAAATCTTTTTTTTGAAGTATCCTTTGACAACATGGTCATGGACTTAGGAATGAACTGCTGTCTTGTGATGTGAATAACATGAAGGTCGTTCATCCCCTTTCTCTTGCAATAGTATGTTAGTGAACTGAACCATGTCAACCCAGTGCTAACCATGACATGAACCAGACGCCTCAATGATTGAGTCAGGCATGGATCACTCTAAGGTGTTATCCCTTCATATGAGATAGGCTTTCCATTGGTTTATCTCCAATTTCAACAGTGGTGTTCCCTGTCTGGTTAATGAACCCACCATTCCTTCAAAGCTTCCTGCTAAGATAGTGAACCCCATCATGTGTTCTGCTTCAATGTTTCCTTAGCCTTAGTCTCAATTACTCCCATTCCCTTTATCCTTCATCGGAGTAACTAAGGAGGTGGAGTTTCTTCTGTGTTGTTGAGTCACTTGAGATCAAGTTGAACACAATTTCTGGTTTGGGTTCATCCAGCTTCTCTTCCAGATCTCTTTTCATCTGGAATCCAGTTATGTGGAACATTTGTTGTCTTTAAATCCACGTGTCCTCCCCACCCCTCCTTCTGAAAGCACTGACTCACACAGGGATCTCTGTCTAACAGATGTCAAGCACCATCTAATATCTCGAGTCGAACATTTCCATATGTTCCCGGCTGCCAAAGTGGAGTGATATTAAAGGCCTCTGGATCCATCCTTGTTGTGTGCTGGAGTTCACTGAGCTCGGTCAAGTACCAGTATAGATGCTGCAATTAGCAACACCCCAGGCTGAGGTGGGACAAATCAGCCATTTCTTCTCCATTGCCCAGTGACACTTACAAACCCCCCACCCCCCCGCCCAACCACCCCCCGTGGACCATTTATCTATGTGTGGGTAAGTGTGTCGAGTGAGAACAGAATCAGACTCAAATGTGATGTTGACTTTTGGCCTCTCCTTTTCTCAAGGTCAAATATTCAAACCAGTTATTGTCCCATTTCCACGCTAAGGCACCAGCTGTATTTCTGTAAAGTTGCAGAGGAAACTGAGCCAAACTACAGGCCTGAAAGGTTCTAATGCTCTGTTAGTATCTCAATAGAATGATCAACACTCGCTGTCCTGAGAGCAATTTCATTTTGGTATAACATTTTGACGGGTAACAACTTAACACACCAAACTACACTACCCCCAACATCCCCCCAATCTCCCCCCCACGCCAGTGTGTATTAGTCCATATTGCGTGATCTTTGTGCTGTGTTCTGCCAACACATTTACCAATTTCATTATTCTGCAGGGCATAAGCTGACCTCTTAAAAGTTTTTATCACCATATAATTTCCGCTGACACATGCCTGAGGGAATTTACTCTGAACCATTCTGGAGCCCAGAGATTAAGTGATCGTCAAAGTGTTTCCATGCTTATGAGAACAACACTGCTTTTTTTTCTTTCAGTCTTCTATTTCAGATTGGCATTCCAGATACATTGTAGGGACAAAATTATTGATATCTCTACATCTGTTCCATGGGACAGATAAAACTGCACAGAGCAGCTTTAACACTATATCATTTCTTGTTAAGGATGCTTGCTGCCTGTCTGAGGGTCAGATATGGAAAATATTTGTGAACAATGATCTTGCTACTCATGAGTGAATTATGCTGTTATTCAGAATTTAAAAATTCCCATTCGGGTCCTAGCTACTGACGTATGTTCTATTTGTGCCATGTCTGGATTGCTTTTTCTGTCTCCACTTTACATCCAGTAATTTTCCTTCTACCCACTCTGCTCTCTCAGTTCAGTACAGTTCCACAGATGCTGGTACCTTGCACAAGTGACTAATCTTTAATGCATGAGCCATGACCACTAGTGTTAGCAGCCTGTTTGACCACTGAAGACACGGAGGAGGGGAAGACATGATCAAAGTCCATCCCCAGTCATGATCCATATTTGAGGATCTCAGTCAAAAGGAGGGGGCATTGGATAGCAATAGAGAATGGGAGTCCAAGCTCCAAACCCAGGGTGATTAGGTTATTTATGGTACCTCTACCGCCACTTGGACTGAGGTCAGCTAACTCAGCACAGGTTAAAGTTTGAACCTGCAATTGTGGCAGTTCAGTGAGTTCCTGGCGCCTATGGGTTGAGGGTGTCTGCCTGAAGTGGGATGGCACTGACTTTGTAGAGCCCTTGTGAGGGAAATGAAACACCTCTTGCTGTTAAATCCTATTCGAAATGCACATCATCAAAGTTGCCAGACTTGAAGGCAAGAGGAAAATCTTGTCCGTTTACGGATTCCTTCACAAGATCAGATGCAGTTTTTCTTTTTACAAGATCACAAGCTGGATGAAGAAGGCCTTTCTGCCCATTTGATCTTATCCTTCCACAATATCCACCCTACTGTCTTCCCATTACAGTATGAAGCTGTTTTTTTTAAATGACCTCCAACATCCTGGCTTCAACCATTCTTCCTGGCAACCTGTTCCAGTAGTTAATTACCGTTTGTGTAAAGAAATACTTCCTGGCATCTGTCCAGAAACTGGCCTCTTAAACTTATATCCTCTTGTTCTGCTGTCTTGGTGCATGCGAAAGTCTTGTTCTGGGCTTACTTTTTCCAAGACTATTTAATTGACCCGTGTTCAGTGATCTTTGTATGGGAAATGTTATGCACCAGGGAATGAAAGCACCCAATGGGATCAGAGTTTAATGGCGCTCTTACATGCAGCCAAGCTGAGTTCACGTTGGTGGCTTTGATGTTTACCATTGGAAACCATTTCCAGTTCATCATGTTAATTATCCCAAGCCGCTCCACTCCCCCCGAGTCCACAGACATGGCATAAAACTCACTTTGTTTTCTCTCTGTACTCTCTACTGAAGAGCATCTTTTCAGAATTTGTAGTCATCAGAAGAAATAAAAGACATATGTCCTCGATATAATTAAACGTCAAAAGCAATCAAATCATTGGCTTGAAAATGGCCATCAGCCTATGATATTCTTTGCTATTTGACGGGTGACCCCTGTTATTTACTGCATAGTTTTGCTCCATTAAAGATGATTAGTTTATTTTACAATTTCATACAAAAACAACAACCTGTAGGCCGTGCTCACATCGCATCGAGCAGCCTCGATATTGCAGGCAGAAAAAGCATGGTGGGCGAACATGGACAAGTTTCTCAGATCTTGAAAGGAACAGTTATCCCTGAGACTTGTTTGTGTTAACAGGAATTGCCAAAGATGCCGAGCTGGGCAAAGGAGGTGGCTTGTAAACAGTGTAAAAGGGAAATTGCCGTGGCAGAGCTTTCATTTATTAAATGTATATTTCTCTTGGTTTGTGAAAAAAAACAGACTTTATTGAGTTCTGTAATAAATCAACTTAGATGTCTCACTGGTATAGTAAGGTGCTATATCAAATCAAGGATTATTATGATTTTCTGAATTTGCCCTGTGCATTTCCTTAGTGCCGAAATAGCTCCATACATTTTCACGAAGAGCTGACAATATTTATTTGAGAAAGAAGCTTCTTGGTTCACTGGAGTTAACATTGTTATATTTGATGGATGGGAGCAGAAATGTTAACTTCAAAGTCCTGAGGGTTAACTTACTCCCAAACCAAGGTGGTGCTCTTTCTCTCTCTCTCTCTCTCTCTCTCTCTCTCCCCCCTTGTTGCTGCTCCCAGTTCACGCTCTATAATTTAATAACCGTGCTTTGGATGGAAGCCAAAGCAGAGATTTGTTTTTTTGCCTGGGCATCAAGTCCAATTTTTAATGTTTATCAAGGAGGAGACTGGAATCCCTTTTCCCAAGAGGAGGAGCTGCTTTCATGTGGAAAGGCTGGTACTGCCAAACAAGTCCAGCTCCCTCCTTCTCTTATCTAAAAGTGCTGAGTTGCGTGCAAGCTTTGCACTTAGTCATTGATCCCAGCTGATCGAGCTGCCTCTAAGACTCCAAGGTAAAACCCCAAAGTCGATTAAAAGGCCACAAAAGTCTTACTCATTAGACTATTGTTTTTGTAATTTCCAGAAGCCGAATTACAATGGGAAATCTTCAAAGCCTTCCTTTGATGTGAACGATTTTTGTCTTGTTTTTCTGGCGACGCTGGCTCCAGCATTTTATCTATAAAGTTAATTTCACAATTTATAATTAAATGTGATTAAGTACATTACCCTCCACAGAAAACCTCGTAACACACCCCAGTGTGCAAAAGTCGTCCCTAATCTGTTTGTGGGACATTGCTGTCCGCAAACTGGTTGCTGAGTTTCGCCCATAAAATCATCATAGTATATGCTGTGAAGCGCTTTGAGATGTCTCGATAATGTGATATGTCAAATGCAAGGATTATTACTAATGCATCTTCACGCTGTGAAGTTTTTAAAATCAGCCTAAAGTGCACAGAATAGGAACTGTTATTCTGAAACATACATGGAAAATGAAAATGCAAATGAAACATTAGTTCCACAGTTAACACAAGCTATTCCCCCTTCAATGCTGTGCTCCAGAACTATTTCAAAAAGCTTCTTCGCATAACCGTTCATTCAGTTTCAGGAAGGTGCCTTTTGTGTGTAATACTGCTGTTAATGTTATCCTGAATTCTTGGCAATCGCAGAACCAGTGTGAAGACCAGAGATTGGATGAGATGTTAAACAGAGGTCCTCTCTGCTTGTTCAAGTGGACCTTAAAGACTCCATGGCACTATTGCAAGGGAGTTTGGCTGCCATGTTCGCCTGCATCTACAATCACCACATCTCACAGAAAACTCTGAAGTACTTTGAGACATTTTGATGTAATAAGGCATCGTATCGTATGCAGTGTTTGTTTATTTATTGAATTATTTATTTGTTCATGGCACTCTGGTGGAGACTGATACTCCTGGGGGAGCACTGCATTATCAGAGATGAGATGTTATTATAATAATAATAATAATAATAATAATAATAATAATAATAATAATAATAATGATAATAATAATAATAATAATAATAATAATAATAATAATAATAATAATCCTTGCATTTGAAATAGCGCTTTTCACGTCGGGAGGACGTCCCAAAGCGCTTCACAGAACACACTGTAAAGTGAATTGACTGTATATTTGTGGGCGAACGCGGCAGCCAATTGCGCACAGCAATGTCCCACAAACAGTCGTAGATTGAAAATGACCAATTTATTATGTTTTTGGAGGGATTATTATTAGGCTCTGTGTGGAGTAAGGAAACTTGCCCAAGGTTTCGCCCTCTGCCTGGAATTGAACTCAGGTCTCTCACTTGCAAAGCGAGTGCTCTAACCACTGAGCTACAGGACTCCAAATGTTAAAACAAGGTCCAGTCTGCCTGTTCAAGTGGATGTTAAAGATTCCGCTGCACTATTTGAAAAAAAAGAGAGTTTCTTCTGATGTTCTTGCCAACCGTCGCCAGTTAAAATTGGATCATTCATGTATAGGTATTTGTGGGACATTGCTCTGTGCAAATTGGCCATCACATTTGCTTATAAATACAGTCACCACACTTTGCAGTAAATCCTGTGAAACGCTTCGAGACAATTGATGATAATGTGTTGATGCACCATATCACCATGCAAGTATTATTTATTTAAATCAGCGGCATGAAGCATGTGAATCATGCATTCTTGAAATTCACTTATTTTCTACCGGGTATTTCCAGAAAGGAGACAAAGGAAATTCAAAACTCCCAGCTATAAGCTGAATAAAATATTTGCAGGAAACTCTGGGCCCTGTGGTTATTACTGTAAATCGAGAGCTCGCCATTTTCTTCATGTTTACTTGTTAGCAATTCCCTTGACAATTACTTATTTCAAACAATTTTCTTGTTAAAGGGTTCTTGTATTCTTGTTTTCCTTCCACTCGGGCTTTAAATAGCTGCTTTGTGGGAAACTGCAAAATTCCAGGTCAACTTAAGTTGCAAATTGTGGAAAGGATTTACTAAGTTACACTTTTATAACAACCCAAATATTTTAAGCACACATTAGGGAAAAACCACAATTGCTGAAGCTTTTATTTAGGAAATGTCAGAAACAATGCGATTCCTGTGGACATCAGTGATGATGTGATTTAGTTTTATAAAGCCATGAACAGAGTTCAGAACTACAATAACATTTAACTGCAATAACAGCGCATAAATTTATGTTCAAAGAATTACCAGAAGTCGTTTTTATAAGCAAAAGTGCTGGAAAAGTTAAAACCTTAGCCCTGACTCTAGTTATAGCCTTTTTCTTTTGTGTGTGTTTGCTCTTTTTTGACCCTTCCTCGCAATACTTAGACTTTATAATATAACCCATCCAAAAGATAGCAAGACCCACGCTGCCAATATTATTCCCCATTTATAAATTTCCAAGCAATGTTAAAACCACTGAGTGATGCTAGTTTACTTTAGATTGGAGGGAAGCGTGAAATGAAAATAAAAGTTGCTATATTTATCTCATCCCTGTTTTTTTGCAAGTCTGGAAACCTCCACCAATCCTCTTGTTTTATATTATAATAAACTTAGTCCAGGAAGTAGTGATTGATCCTCCAACCTAAATAGTGATTGGCATTCAGATTTACTTGTCTGCCATCAGTTTAAGGAGCAGAATCATCTTATCAGTTGCCGGCTGATGGGATGAAATCCACCCAGGATGTGTATCTCTTGTGACTAACAATCCCCCCAAATACAATTGGCCATTCACTTCATGGCTGCCTCAGCCTTCTAGTCAGATGCAGGAAAGTTGGTATTCAACTTGTCCCGATTTGTTGGAGTAGAGTTTGTTGGGGTAGAGTAAAGTTTAGCGTACTTTACTGAATGATTCAAAGACGCAAGTGCCAATGTTTTCAGGAGTCACATTTTGGTTCACTTGGCTTATGCTTCTGATAAATATAGCAGTATTCATCACTGCTATGATATGTAGAGAAGTTCAATGTTACTGATATTCTCCCCATAATCCTGGAGATCCTAAAATATTAAGTGGGACTCAATACTTTAGTCAGAAAAGGAACTACTTCGTAATTTGTGGTCCAAGACACAATCAAAACAAAATCCATTTTCCTATTTATTCCATTCTTAGCTGCTTACAAATAAAACCTCCAATGAAGCAACAATTTCGCCCACATAATGTACAGTCAATTCACTTTACAATATATTCTGTGAAGCACTTTGAGACGTCTCAATAATGTGATAAGGCGCTATGTCAAAATGCCTTATCAAACGGATGCATCATTATTGTTATTCTTATACATTATTATCAGTTTATTGCAATTGTCATGAGCGCTGGAAGCCAGAGTAATACATTGCTTTATTGTGGCATCAATTAATGTATTTAAAAATTGGATTGCATGAAGAAATGATGGCTCTACTCCAAATTTCAGAGGAGAAGCTGCATCAACCTCGAAGGCCTTGGTGTCCGTCTGTTGTTGACAAAACTTAGCCTGTATCATGTCAGGTCTATCAATCGGACTTCAGCCTCCTGTGGGCACGTTGTCTGTAAATTCATCAAAATGCCACATCGACTTCCACAGACGCTGGAGCTCCTCATTTCAGCAACGGCTCCCTTGACTGAACGGTGCCCAGTTTGGAATGGTTCCAACCTAATTCACAAGAGAAACGTTTTCTGGACAAATGAGCTTCTGTCTGCGTCAAGAGAGTTTTACCAGTACTCGGCGGATTGAAATTTCTTGAAAGATCCTCTTGGTACTTTTCATGTAGCAATTATCTTCATGCAAATAGAACGCAACTGCCAACCACAACCCTCTTGTCTTTTCTCCCCCCACCCAATCCAAGGGCACAGATCCAGAGCTGCTATTCTTCCAACTGCTGCTGTTGAAAATGTACAATGAGAGCTTCTGTGTTCGCTATATTGATACATCTATGCGTGCTGAGTTTTTTTCTGGCAACATCAACCTGAATTAAGGCTTTTCAAATGTATTGCCTATTTCTTTACACACCATTCACAGTGATTCTGAAGGCCTAAGATGCCAACTAGTCCATTTTATCCTAAGTTATGATGAATTGTGGAAAATTCTTACATTTTTAAGAACTGTTTCTGCCGACAGGAATTGGGAATCCTGTTAAGAAATACCGCAAATTGGACCCCGATACTTGAACTTGGCAAGAGAAAGGCTTGATATAATCGATGCAATGAAAAGACAAGAAAGTCATTCATGTGTTCTGCCCAGTTCACTCCAATACTGTAGTTCTACAAGCACGTCAGACTGGTAAGCGTGGTGTGCATTGATCATGCTGAGTTCCATTGAGAATTCTTAGCATTTTCAAAGTATAATGTACACGCTTTTATCAGTACAATATTTGAATCGCACGTCCACACTACAATCCAGCAGTGAGAATCAGTTAGTGTGATGGTGTTCTCTGAGATGCTTACTGGCCACCCACCGTCAAAATGTGACGTGGTATAAGTGGTGACACACCACTCACATTGTACAAATAAATACTGTATTCCATAAGCAAGCAATCATTCGCAGAGCACAGAAAGCAGAGTGGGAGGTGAAGAGGAACAGGGTCACATGAACACCTTTCTGTACTGATGGGGGGTTGGGAAGCATCAAGATGATTGATACAAATTGCCCGAATGCAGACAGCACAATGCTGAAAACTTTTCTTAGGGGTGGTCTGAAGCATACTCAGAAAAAGGTTAAGTGCACAGTAAAACGCGGTTTAACAATAAGTTTGCAATGGTAAGGCTTACTCCAGCTTCATTTGATATCGGGGACAATTTTGTTGGTATTATTTTATTGGGTGAAAATTGTGAAGATGCTAATCTTTGCATTTCATATAGTGCCTGCAATGTCAATGTCTCAAAGAGCTTCACAAGCAATTGGTATCAAGTGTAGTGATTGTATTTGTAGGCAAACACTTTTTGCGCAATAAGTCCCACAAACAGCAGTGAAATGAATGGAGAGTGTTGCTGACTGAGCCAGAATGACACCTGATTATCACCAATGATATTTATCAAATCATACATTAGCAATTGAACCTCCCACTCTCCCAACTGATGACCATAAATCCTTGTGTTAATTACACAAGGATTACAAATCCTACCCCTGAATTTGTTTCCAGAACAAAATGCATAGTCTTCAATTCTGTAAACTACTGCAACCATTGAAAGTTAATAGTGCAATGTTTTTTATGTACATTACTATCCACTACTTGGTACTGTCAACATGGAATGAATTTATAATGTGTTCCTATTCCCCCCCAAAAATGTGGTCGCTCAATCCACGAATGTTTGTGTGATACTGCTGTACGCAATTGGCTGCCACAGTTTGCCCACAAAGTACACAGTCAATGAAATGCAAGGATTATTATATTTTGTGCAATAGTCCACCTCACTTCTCAGGCTGCAGTCTGAGCACACAGCCCTTGTACAGTACCAAGGTTCTCAATGCTCCAAGTGTTCCATATAAACTGGTCATTTATGCTTTCTTAGTAATTCTGTCTCTCTTGTCAATTCGATTCAGTTTTTTTTCGCGGGTGGAAGAGTTCAGAAGTCACTGAAACACAATCGATTGTGGATTCTGTGCTGCCCCAGGCACTATTAAGGCAGCTTTAAATAAGCTGAGTTCAGACGTTTGGATGTCATGCCCCCCATCAGACCCGATATGATGTGAATATATAAGGTTTCATATAGAACTGTCCCTAGATATAAAGCATCTACAAAGAAGGCTGTGGAACTCACAGGCTAATCAGAAGTGGGCTTGGGGATTGACGTCCTGCAGGTGGATCTCAACTATTTAAAGGGCAGGACCTCAGACTGGGGAGTCTCCTCAGATGTTCAAAGGGCAACGCTCAGAGAGTTGGCAAATGAATGTGCTGAGAGTGATTCATTCCCAAATTATCAGGAAGAGGAACGCAAGATGACAATTGGTGATCCACCAAGATAAGGCGAGTCACCAATCACATTCAGTGCTTAAATAAACAACCTCATCAACTGGATCACAACATCTCTCCAGTGTTAACCTGGCCACATGTCTGCCACGTTGGAGTAAGCTGTCTGTTAAACTCTGCATTGAAGCAACCATCTCCTGGACACATGCTGTTTGCATCTTTAAGGGTTAAGAATCAGTACATTTTGCATCAGTAAGAATTCAGCATCCAGTACTACCATGTGAATAGGCAGTCTGATGTGAGCCAAACTGTACTTCTTGTCAGCCTCGGCTCAGTTTGTAGCTCTCTCGTCTCCAAGTCAGTTGTGGATTCCAACTCCTCGTCAGGACTTTGCGTCTAAGGTGACATTCCAGTGTAGTGCTGGGAGAATGCTACCCCCTCCTTGACCCCTCCCTTCCCTCCCCTCACCCTGACCATTTCCCCCCTGCTCGGGTCCTGACCCAACTGTCCAGCGCCTTGGGACGTCCCCCCGACGTGAAAGGCGCTCTATAAATGGAATCTTGTTGTTGTTGTTCGAGTGCTGTTCATCACATGAGATGTTAAACCAAGGTCTTGTAGGCCTGAAAAGAATTCAACCAGTGTCCTGGCAAACAATCCCCCAAAATAAAAAAAATCTATTATTCAGTTTAGGCTGTTTGATACCGTGTTAGCCTACAAAATGCACAGTTGATATACATTACAGCATATCCTGTAAATGTTCACAGAAGTGGGCAAAGTTCTTAAATTCAGCCTGAATTTAGAAGTTTTTTTATGAACCGTGGAAAACCGACTACTGAATTTAACAATTTTTCACAATTATTCACAATTTGCATCGGTTTATCAGATTAAGACTCGCTAGAATTTTGGATCTCTGATGGCAAAGTAACACAACTCTGTTTATCTTAGGGGTTACTTGTTGGTTTCTTAAAATGAGACGCAGTAACTTCAGAATGAACTCTGTATCCAAACAGTGGGTGTCAATCATGTTACTTTCGTTCCTCGCTATTTTAACTTATTAATTTACAGCGTATAATTTAATAAGACAAAATAATATATTTTCAAACCACTGTGAAACCAGTTGTAATCCCCTCTGTAAGTATAAGGCACATACTCGTGTTATCAATCCTATAATTTGAATGGCCAGCGTTCATGTTTTGTCTATTGAGCTCAACTGGGATCGATTGCAACAACAATTTACATTCAATTTTGTATTATATTTAAACATCAGTGTACAACGCAAACGTAAGTTCATATTGGGGGGAAACTTTGGATGCTTTTAAAGTCAGCTAGCCCATATAGGCGCTGTGGTATCACAATATTTTTCTTTGTCAATTTTAATTGATGTGCCAGTCTGTAAGTAACATTTGCATCTGCTTCCTCCTTCAGCAAGCTGATCAGGCATACATGATGGGTAGCAGACACTTCAAGTCTTCAAGTGGAACTCTCAAGTTACCGTTTTCATTGCCTGAACAAATGCTCCTATTAGCCTATGGTCCTGTGGAAAAAAACCCAGAGGTGTAACTTGACAAGGTTCTGCTGTTTTGAAACAGCGCAACGTTTTACTCTTCTATGCAGATGGGGAGAAATTCCACCAGCGTTTAAGATTTACTCAATTTCCGCAGTGTTTTAGAGCGTCCAGAATTTGTCAAACTCTTGAATTGAGCGCCTTAACTTTGATGCCGGTCGTCTTCACAAGAAAAAAGGCTTCAAACAGTAAGGCTGTGATTAGGCATTCGCCAAATTCTAGATGCTAAAAGATGCTAAGAAAACAAAGTTAAATGTAGACCAAGGTGGAACGGTTCCCCCAAAGTGTCGAAAAGAACTGCCTTGTTCATTTTGCCTGAGCACCAAAATGACTGAACTAAACCACTCAGTCACAATGCGAAACAGTGAGGGAACAGTCTGATGTCGAACTGTATCGTTTTAACTGTAGTTTTCTACGCAATCCATTTAATTCGAGAGTCCCGTTGTGAAACCGGCAGACTTTCCCTGGTTAACCCCACTGAAATCATTTGCCGCCTAGATGACTGACAACTGCATCAATTAGGCCTAGTTAGTGAAGGTAAGGTTAAAGGTCAAGCTGCTGGGCATGCTGTCTCCTGGTTTTGACCTGGTCAATTATTCAATCCGCAATGGAACTGACAAATTCTAGGGATCTGCCCAAAGATTAGAAAACACAACACAATCAAGACTGTATTGAGTTACTAAATATAGTTGGATAATACGGCTAGATAACCGGTTTAGAGTTTGGAGCCAAATGTTCGTTGCTATCCGCTGCCTTTCTCTTATGAGGCAATTAAACGAAAAAAGATCCTGCAATAAAAGTCTTCAGCTTGGCAGCAAATTGGCCATTTGTTGTGCAAAGAGCATAACTGACTGAGGGAAAAGTACTGATGCAGTTCCTAAAGCAATTGTGCATTCTGCAATGTCCAGGCTCACAGTAAAACACATTTGTAAGTTATATCTCCAGGTACAATTTACATTTACATCAAACATTTCACTTCAGGAGGAGATCTCCAAAGCCAAAAACCTTTCACCAAAAAAACAAAGAAATAAGTCTGAAGTCAGAGGGATGGAGTTCCAGTGAGAGAGGTAAATTCAGATTTAAAGTCTTTAAACAGTTTTTAAGTATTGGCAGAATTCAGTGTGTGGATCTCAAAACAAGACCATGCTCTTTATAATTATTTTATTTTAATTATAATTATTAATGTGCCAGTGGATTGGAATGAGCCCACCCACTGTACAGCTGTTGTCAAGAATCCTGAAGCATTACGTGCAACACGTAATATTACAGCTCGCATTTGTAAATCAGTTTTCACCTGTGAGTTTTAATGCTGCAGAATGCCTCTATTTGAACATAATTTGCCAGTTTTTTCAACAACAAAAATCTGAGTTAACCAAACCATAGTTAGCTAATTCAGACACTAAATCACTCCAGGTTTAGGGAGCCCATTGTTTGATTTGTGCTGAGATTAATTCAACTGATATGAATGTTAGCTTCAGTGAGTTAGTACAGAACTGTACATAGAGCTGTAAATGCTGAATGACTTGCATCTTCAAGAACCCCTTTTTAAAAAAAACAGGATAATAATCAAAATAATAATCCTTGCATTTGATAGAGTGCCTTATTACCACAACGTTCTCTCATCCCAGCGCCTGGGGACATCCTCCCAATGTGAAAGGTGCTATACAAATGTAATTTTGTTGTATTTTGTTGTTGTTAAAAACAAATGGGGGTGAGAAATTCAACATTTCATAGCAGGTGTGATGTGGCAATTATCACATTGAGTCTGTTATGAAACATTGCATGTTCAGCCCAGATTTAAACAATTAAAATGCAACATAGCCAATCATAGCTATTAAATACAATATCTTTTAAAGTACACGGCTATTTATTTTTTTTGCAAGTGACTACAGAAAATTGCCAAACACAAAATACTGCAGGTGCGGGAAATCTGAAACAAAAACAGAGAGAGCTGGGAAAACTCAGCAGGTTAGGCAGCATCGATGGAGAAAGGAAAGTGAGTCAACGTTTCGGGTCCACGAATGTGTTAGTTGATGGGTTAAAGAGGTGATTCTCTCCTTTGTCTTCTTTTTTATCTTTTTTTGTCTTCCTTGTCCTATCTCCCCCTCACAACTTGTCCTTAAAAACCTCTCCCTCCCAACATGCCCCAGTTCAGACAAAGGATCGTGGACCCGAATCGTTGACTCACTTTCCTTTCTCCATAGATGCTGCCTGACCTGCTGAGTTTTCCCAGCTCTCCCTGTTTTTGTTTCAGAAAATTACAGTTGTTAATCAAATAATTTTACAAGAGTGAAAGAAATACACTCCCTTGGAGATTCACATTACATAGTCGTTAATCTATTGAGAACCATACCCTTTGCCGCTAAACTTGACTTGACTTCAGATGACCTCAGAAGTTTCAGTGCATACATTAGCATTTGTAGTCATCAGTCAAAACAATGAGCACAATATTTACTAACTACTGTAGTAAAATATAATCAATTTTCACTTGTTTGCCAAGACAATCTTATTGCCATGCTTGGATGAGGACCAACATCAGAACCAACTAATTTGTCAAAAATCGACAAAAAAACAACTTGGATTTATATAGCAACCACCCTCCACGCCAGACAGCGTCTCAGAGACTAATTTGGAATAGATCTCATGGATGCTTTAACGTCCACTTGAACAGGTTGACAGAACCCTGGTTTAAATTCTCATCCAAAGGATGGCGCCTCCAACACTTCATTGGAGTGTCAGCCTAGAACATGGGCTCAACGTCCCTTTTGCATGAAATCCCTCTGATTTTTGAGTGAATCTCCACATCCATTTGATCGACTGAGCCCTAGTTCTGAACAGAGGTAAATAACCAGAAAGTTGCTTGAATGTAATGCTGGGCTGCTGTGTGGGGGTTTTCTATGTGATTTATCGGAAACATGCAATTAAATGCCAGGGTTATTATTTTATCCCAGACACCCTGATGGAGGTGACCTCACAAATTGTGGTACTTTAATAACTAGCACAGTGCTGCAAAATGCTACCTTGTGTTGTCACAGCTGCTGAGTGGGTGGTAAGTTTAGTAGTGGTTATGCCTGTTCACCAACAGTTTCTGGGTGGTAGGAAATTGTTTCACACCTGCAATTTCCCGCAAGCAAGTCCTTGATGATTTCTGCCTAATAGGGAAAGGAAGGAAAGCAGTGGTCAAAAGCTAGCTACTTACCCCGATAGGGAAGGAATATTAATCTGTCAGAAAGTCACCCCCACATTCTCACAAACGTCCTATGAACGCGAGCTAAACTGTGTGCTGGATATGGTACTGTGTCAGCTTGGCTCAGCCAGCAGTGTTCTGGCCCACTACACTAGACCCCATGGAAGGGGTTTGAGCTCAGAGTCTAGGCCGGTCTTAAATAAACACAGCACTTGCTAAATCTGCAATAACCGTATATCGAGTTGGCCCTCTGTCTTTGCAAACCTGGCAGGATCTCCTCAAAAATGTTACCAGCTCAGGGCAAGGGCACTTTAAGAGGAAGGGCCTGGATTCTGAGCCACACAGAAAGATCATTGTTTAAAAAGTAGAAGGAAGGGAAATGGATTCACTGCTCACCACACTAGATGCAACTGATCATTGCCTCCTGTGATTTTAACCATTTCCAATATCTCCACAGTCACTTCTAATCCAACAACAACAACTTGCATTTATCCAATAGTGTAACTTTCATTATTATTATAATACCGTTTAAAATTTTCTATCTTGACCTTCACTTTAACTTATCGGCAGTTGTTCTTCATAATAAATATGAATCCCTCGGCAAAATAAAATCATACTCTGAGACTGAAATCCAGTGGTAGTCGCTTTTGAAACCTAAAGGGACCATTTTTATTATAACATTCTCTGGTGTTTAATTATGAAAGCGATGTTAACATGCTGCTCTGCAAATCTTGTTTGGTTCAGTGCCTTGTGTTTGTATCCAATGGTCTGCTTGCTCTGTTTGATTGATGAGTGGTGATGTCCACTCAGTAAGATTATGATTGAAACTAACAGCATGAATAACAAGGTCCCTGCAATACTCTCGCTGTGTCTACCTCCAGATGTTTGAACGCCTTCATTCCATAACAAACGTACAGCATTTTCACCTCAACCTCCTATTCTCCCATCAAATAATTGGATAATTGGGCCGCCGCGTTTCGCCCGCAAAATACACAGTCAATTCACTTTGCAGTCTATTCTGCGAAGCGCTTTGAGGCGTCTCAACAACGTGATAAGGGGCTATATCAAATGCAAGGATTATTATTATAAATGGGCATAAAGCATACAGTGTAGAATGTGCACTACTATGGTAGTGAGTTAATGAAAGGCGACATGATGTTCACAGCACAGACACACACACACGTTGAAGTTGCAACGTTCACTCTGTTAGTTTCCTCGCCTGCTAATTGCATGCTTATTATTTTAAATGATGTTTTCTCCTGCCCAAGGTCGCTGTTTGTCCTGAAAAACCTCTTTCAGATAACGCCATCTCGCGGATGATCACTGGATCTGTCACTGCCTCAGAGGGAGTGTGCACATTAACGGTACAATGCACAGTCGCTCCCTCTTTGGTTTAAACACTGCTGTTAACTTTTATTTTATTTTTTATTTGTGCATCCCATCCTTAAACTCGGAGTCCTGGACAGGAACCTGTGCATTACCCAAATGAAATGCTAAACGCACGTTTCCATCTCTCTGGGAGTACTGTACTGTGTTGCAAATCACAACTTGGTTTCAAAACCAAGCGAAAGCCCTCCAATACCTATCGACCTGATCGATCTTTGGAAAAGGAGGCGAGTTTGTGTTCACCCCTTTGCAACAAAGGTCAAATCCTATCAATAAACACAGACATACACTTTTTTTTAAATCCGTTTACTTTTTTTTTAGATGGAACACTGTTGGCCATACATAAGAATATTGGACAACCTTTAGCAAATGGGCTTCAGGCTAAATGATCGGTTTTGTGTCTGTTTTTGTTGAAATCCAACAATCTAAAATGAACGTAAGGAGCAAAATTCAAAAAGGGATTTGCTATTCCATCCAGAAACACGTGTAGGATTATTCTAAAGCAACGCACTGTGATTTTGTTACCTATATTTTTTTTTCACGGTGTATTGGACAAACGTTTCAATAAGAAATGTAAATGGATATTAACATCACAGCTCTCCTAGAAACAACATGAACATATTACATTGTATTAAATACTGAGGACTACATCTATCAAACTGAACTTGCAAAAGGCGGCCGCCCTATAATATTTGAGTTAAATAATAATATCAATCCTTGCATTTGATACAGCGCTTTTTTCACGTCTTCTCGACGTCTCAAAGCGCTTCACAGAATAGACTGTAAAGTGAATTGACCGTATAATTGTGGGCGAAGTGTGAAGTGCTCTACAGATAGGAGGTAAATTAAGATTATTTGTGAAATAATATATATGGATACAGGTATCTCCCTCTAACCTTCCCATCAGTGGCGATGATCTAACGAAGACTTAGAAAAAAATATTTATGTTATTAATACAAATATGTGTTTCATAGCGATAGTGTCGATTTTTATTTCATATGAATGCCCTTCCTCCAGTTGTCTAAAACTATCTCAGTTGTAACATGGTTCACCAATGCAATATGATAATACATGACGCCTTGTACAGTATATGCACAGTACTTCGAACAAACAAGTTCACTGTCTCGGCCCCCAATAAAAGTTATTTAACTCCAGAAAACTAGTCAAATAAAAATCGCATTTTCTTAATAATTTGGATTCAACGTTTTCTGCACACATCACTTGCAAATGCATCAATAAATCAACTGCATGTTGGGCATTTTGTGCATCAGGTGCTGCTATCTATCAACCCCGCAATCAATAGTATAGTATTCAAATATAACTTTCAAGGAGTCTAAAGTATTGGCTTTTTACGTTCTCCCCCCCAAAAAAAATGCTGGGATTCTATCGACTGTATCGAAAATGGAAATGCTTCACAGTTGTATTTTCTATTTTGGGAGTTTAATTGGGAAAGTGAGAATACGGAAATGGTATTGTTAAATTTCACAAAACATGTGTCACAATGTGTAGTGTTTCCTTTATTCAAGAAGTGAGACTCACCGAAGAAGTTGGCTTTGAATTTCACACGTACAATAAATAATAAATAGTACTGCAAATGAGCCTTTTACCCACGAATACTCCTTGGAACACTAAACGTCAAGCTGGTTTAGCTCTGCTGTGAGGTCCGGGCAGAGGTTAGTTAGAACATCGTAGTGAAACAAATATAGATTGTAGGTTATTGCCAAAGAGTTAAAAATATATCTCGCAACACACGCAAACATAAATATAACACACGGAAAAGCCGATCGCCTTAGTTTCATTCTCCCCACGAGAGCGAAACGTTAGAGGCACATGTCACGAGAAACTTGAGGAGTATAAATAAGTCTTTATAAATATTTTGCTCGCCTCCCATCCTAGTCAAAGCTTGCTTGGTGGGCCAGACATACAGTGCCAGGGGGTGTCCTGCACCACAGTAACGCGAAGGCTGAATGGCAAAGGGGAAAACTTACTGCAGTGTCAGTTTACCATAATACGGATTATTGAACAATTGTATTAAAAAAAATCGCCCTCCACAATGACTTTCGACTAACTTTGTTTTGATGAAAGGCGATCCTTTGGGACTATTGAGAGATGGGTTGTTTGTAGGGTTCAGTCTCCCGTTAGACTCTATCCCGACACCTCTCTCTCTCTCTTTCTCAGTAAATTATCGCAATGTGAGGGGAACAGTGAATCCCTCATTGGAGATCCCCATCTTAAAGCTAAACGGCTCGGACTATCTTCTGTCTGAAATCATTGGTTTGTGGCAGGATTTCAAAGCAGTTAAGACCAATGCTCGCTCTATTCCACACTCAAAATATTGCTCATTCAATATTTGGCTAAAGTGAAAGGGCATTAAACGTCTAAACGTGCACATTTATTATGCCAGATGACATGACTTTATAATGTATTTACAGCTATCCAGCCAGGCCCTCGCTGTTACATTGTCTGTTGTATTTATAACCATGCAATTCTGACCTAACCAGATTTAAATGTATTACATTTTATTAGATGTATCATCATCGATATTAATACACGTGTCGGGGTTTCTGTGTTCTTTGCTAATTAATAGCTCCTTTTCCTAAAGCTGAATGACCTTCTTTTAATGTACAATTAACAGTTGGAATCTATAACGGTTTTAATGTAGTTCTAAACTCTTGTATTTGCACATACGGTTAAATATATTTTACAAACTTAGGTTTTTCCCCTGGGCTGGTTATTACCTATTTAGGAAACCGAATGATACTTTAAGTAATGTATAACGGGACTTGCAATCTGATTTAAGGGTAAATGATCCAAACCGCTTTAAACTTTCGTGCAAGTGGATTTAACAAGAGTTTGAATTATTCTTTCAGTTCCGGTTTAAGGTAGGAACACAACACAGCTGATAAAAGCACCTTCAGCTTTGTCTGTTAAAGTATTTCTCTTGTTTTAACTCAGTTTACTCCGGTGACAAATAAAATAACGTATGTACTTGTTGGCCTCCGGAACTAAATGGAGTTTTTATTAAAAAAAACAAGTTATGGATATGTGTAATGATCAGATCTACTTACAAATACCGACTGAGGATTTACTGAAATGACTCAATTTCTTTCAAACACACCCCGGGGATAAGGTATTTAAACTTTACTACTTTCTTTACGCTGTTTGTGTCTATTTATGGATTGCCTTAACCCTTCGTGAACACGATTGGCTTTGCATTTTTGTAAATCAAAACTCCCTTTCCGCTGTGAGTGTCCATGGATTTGCAATGGTGATCCATTACATTTTACTGTTTAGAGAGACAGGCATCGAGCAAGATAACAGTCCTCCATTCATCATTTCAGTGCATTTCTTAAATTAATTGTATAACGTGCCTCTTGCATTGGTTCACTGGGTTCTACTAAATGGTCTCGAAAGGGTTAACGCGGAAGGGAAAGAAGTGGGGGGTGGGGGGGAGAGAGACTGAGTTTAAAAATTCCAAGTGGCATTTTGCTGAGTTTTGTGGCTCGTGTTAAAGCACTGAACAAATTGATCTGTTAACCTACAAGTCGCTTGACGCGTCGCAGGCTTTTAAAGAATTTGCGTGGAGCTTGTAAATGAGTGAAGTTTCCAGCTCTCCTTCGGGGGATTGAGGCATTAAAGGAAAGCAATAAAAGGTTTAACAGAATTGTTCTCACCACCCCTTGCGTTATACACTACCTGTTAATTAGCCAGCCATCAATCCCTGGGTGCTTGTCAAAACACTCAATTAAACGTAAAGAATGAAAATCCCTTGTTTAATATGTATCAAGATGCTCGGTTTAATGAACTTGTTGTCATTTCTTGAATACAATAACACCGGACCTACAATGGGTGTGTGTTTGTGTGTGGGGGGGGGGGGGTGATAGAGGATAGTGCAGAATGGATTGATTGGATAAATGGTTCAAAAGAAAGCTATTTTGTATTTTTTTTTGAAATGCAAAGGCTCGTCGTTTCGTTTCATTTGCAGTCGGGTTTTTTTTTGTCTTCCCAATGTAATGATTAATTCAAAGTGAACAGCAGCACGTTTGCATTCGAGATTGCTTTGGGTGAGAGTTTAGAACCTTATCGTTCAGTTTTAAGACGTTTCAGAAAAGCATACAGTGGAAATTGATTGTTTTTATATAAATAGATCGATTTCGCCCGCAAAGCACACAGTCACTACAGTTTAGAGTAAAATCACGTGAAGTGCTTTGAGACGTTCTCCTGACGTGAAAACCACTACATCACATTTGCAAGGATTATTATCAGTATAATTTAAATTGATAGTTATTGCACGTTAATTTACATTTTTCTGCAAATTGAATTAGCGAGGAACAAATTATACAATACATCCATCGTGTGCCGGACCATGTTCAATCTTAATTTGAACATTAAGCTTTAACTTGGCACATTAGGGGACAAAAGAGGGGCACCCTTTGGATTTTATGATAATAATCTTTTCGCCCACAAATATACAGTCAATTCACTTTGTAGCATATTCGGTGAAGCACTTTGAGACGTCGAGAAGACATGAAACGCGCTATATCAAATGCAAGGAATATTATTATTATTATTATTATTATCATTAAATTCTATCGATTTGCGTATGTTTTGTGGGATCGTTGTGTTGCATCTGGCTGCAAGTCGGTGGGCTCATTGCATTTCGGTGTTAATAAGTCAACGGCACATTTATTGTATTGTATTTTATCGTATTGTATTTGTATGTTGACTTAATTGGGCAACGTTGTGAAATGATTACAAGACAGTACCGGCCCCTTTGCCTGTCACGTCTGTCATTCTGTACAACCAATCTTTGCCCGTCCTTCCAAATCAGTCTGAAGACCAGCGACCTTCAGCTTTGCTAACGTACAAATATACATTGAATGGGGACCAGCTGGGTGTCGAGTAGCAAAATGCGCTTTCATTAATTTAACGCTCCGAAGATTGTGACAAGGCTTTTAAACAAAGTTTGCGGTGTATTAATTAAGCGCACAGTTACTATCCTTGGGCAATCGCAATTGAGTACTCTACGTGTATTTATTTGCCTAGAAATTCTTATGTTGTACAGTTTTGGACACGACATGTCATGCCATGCTACTGCCAGGATGGTAGAAAGCGAACTGGATGGATCTTGGGTCTTCTTTTCGCCTAATAAATTCTTGTGTGTGAACCAGGTTCGTCCCCGAAATACATCGGCACTTGACAGTAAAAGAAAATAACATGACACCTCTTGGAGACGTCTCATGCAAACGCAAGATTCTTTTTATTATTAATAATAATAATAATAATTAATTATTTGAATTAAAACACATCAACCCAAGAAAAGTTTCCTTTTTTTTTAAAAGACATCCAATACAACTGAGTCCATTTGACCCAAACGGTCTTGTTCTGTTGTGTGTTGCAGCAATACAAATGGCTTCAAGGCATTGACTGTTCTGTGGAGCAATGAGAATGTATTGGCAGAAGTTAACACACGAGTTGAATAGACTCGTTGACAAATTTAAGCCACTTTGAACATTGGTCTATTTTGAACGGGAATTTCCATTGTCACTGTCCGTCCAACTCGTTTTGTTCTGCGTCCGATGTGTTCTGTGTTACAAAACTAAGTGTTTTTGAGAGCCCCTGTGGGCTCTATGGACTGCATTACATTTCCAAGTACCCCATATGGGTGGCATCGTGTGCGTATGCGTACTGTGCACACCTTTTTTTTTTGCTTTTGTGGTAAATAAGCACGGTCTGACATGACAGTCACTCGATTTCAACAAGTCTTCAGGGAGGGGCGGAGAAAAAAAAGCAGAAGCGAAGGTTGATTCAAAAATGCGCAATTGTATTTTCCAATTGCAGAAATGATATAAACTCAAAAAACGCAGGTTCTCAATAGACATTGAAAATACACACACACACAGGGCCTTTTTAGGATGTTCTGTAACGTGGGAGATCACTTATCATGAGTAACTTTGCGCCCCCCCCCCCCCCCCCCCCCCTTTAAATAATCGTTCTATAAATCTCCTTCCTTTCATGCGTGCATGGTATAAATCTTTTGAGAGTTATTTATCCTTCTGTCACCGGGATTGGACGTTTCAGACTCAGAGACTCTCTCTCTCTCTCTCCTGGTCTGGGATCCGCTATTCCCGGCTTTGCCCAGCTTTCTATCCCGGGAGGAATGAGATGCAGACTCTCCACGTTGTGAATTGAGGCGTCTGGAGTGTGGGGGCCATCAGATTTTTAATTTTCAATTGGTCGCCTCCAGCGTCCCAGCAAAATGTGTCCAAACTCCCAAGATTAAATGCATTGTATAACGAATATAATGCAATGCCTTAACTGTGCCAAGCGACACATTCATTAACGCGCAATTTGAAGTCTTACATTTGCTTTGGCTTTCAACTGTAACCTTATGTCACAGTTAGTCTTGACCGATGATAACGCCTACACTTTATTCCTCAAGCTCTCTGGGCGTTTAGCAACGTGCAGGGCAAGGAGCTCTGAATGGGCTTTATGTACATAATCTGATAAAACACTGAATATTTAAACACAATGCAATTTAGGATACATGTTATAGTGTTGTCGGAATCGATTGTCCTTTTAATTTCATTTCGGATTTCCCCTCATGTGGCTCGTTTGAAGCCGAGTTCACCATCGCGCAGCGGCGAAGAAGAAACAATCTAATTATATGGAATTGTAAATGCAAATAGCATCGTGTGTTATTGAATAAGAGGTTGTAAGTGCATTCATTTAAGAATACACTAGAAATTCACGTTCGGCGCCTTCGGGCGACCTCCCGACGTGGAATGCGCTAAGTTATTGCTGTTCCCTTATTAAACTTAAAACGTCCCGTTCACTTTCCATCACCGAATAAAGGTGAAGGAAATACATACGAGTATATCGAAAAAAAGTTATGTGTGTAATTAAGTAGCTGCTAGTGCAGGCAATATAGCAGGGTGGGTAGTGACTGTGTGTATAAACAGCTGGAGGTCTGTGTAGGTTTAGTCAGTTAAAAATAAAGATAATGTGATATAGACAGAACAACATCATTAATAACACACAGCTATCGAGGTTTCTTGGAGCCATTGAGACCGGGTGCTGTGTGTGACTCAGTTTGAAATACAGCATTCTTAAACCGACGCCACATTAGTCAAGCTGTTTGCCAACACGGTGACTAAATGGTATTCGCTAACCAAGGCGTATACTCGTCACATTCCACGCATGGAAATGAGCAAGACTGGAGGGAACCCGGGCTCCTTCCCCTTCGTTTGCCGTAAATAAACCGTTTGTGTTCACTGGGCGAGTGCTCCCCTGTTCCTATTGCAACTCCATTGCATTTCCAGCTATCAAAAAAGGTGGGGTGGAGGTGGTGGTGGGGGAAGGTGGTGGGGGGGGGGTGGGGGAACTCAAATCAACCTGCAATGATTGGTCTGAACGCTGCCAACAAGTTTAGGATTTGACAACTTTTTGGAGGAAAAAATAATTTGGTCACTCAATCCACCATTGTTTGTGGGACACACCACTGTGCGCATTTGGCTGCTGTGATTAGTCCACCAAAATGTATAGTCAACCCACCTTTCAGTATATCGTGTGAAGTGCTTTGAGGCGTCTCGACAACAATGATAAGGCTCTGTATCAAATGCAAGGATTATTATTATTATTTTTAGGATGTGTCATGGAAGTTGCCATTGCTCTGCGCGGATTCAATGTCCCAATTTAAAACTGAGGTGAACAACTGGGGAGGACAAGTTTGCAGGATTGTGGGGAGAGAGTGGGGGAGTGGGATTGATTTGGATAGTTCTTTCGAAGAGCCCGTGCAGACATGATGGGCCGAATGGCCTCCTTCTGTGCTGTATAATTCTACGATGCTACGAAGTGGAAGGGGTGGGGGATTTTTTTGGGTTCACCCACTCAGATGACGTAAAGGTCACAGCAAGGCAAAGCCTTAGTGATTTGCAAAAATCACGCAAACCTACATTCACAAGTATCTCCTGAAGAGTAAACAGAATCTCTTGGAGGCTTGCCCGGGTTGTTCCTTTTCGCCCGCAATTTGAACTGAGAGGAAACAACGCTCATTAGTCATTGAATAAGAAGCACAAATCATCAGGACTGAACCGCGGGCTTGCACTTTTCTTCTGGGCGATCGTGCCTTCCTTCTGGGAGATTCCGTGCTGTGAATTCCACCCCCCCACACCCCACCACCTTCCCCACCCCACCTCCATTGCTGGGCATCCAACCAACCATGCCAGTGTGAAGTGCTCCTCGGAATAATCCTTGCATTTTGATATAGTGCCTTATCATGTCATTGAGACGTCTCAAAGTGCTTCACAAAATATACCGTAAAGTGAATTGACTATATTTTGTGGCAAAATCCGGCAACCAATTGCACTCAGCAGTGTCCCCCAAACAGTTGTGAATTGAGTGACCACTTTTTTTATATAAGGGATTATTATCCTTGGAAAGCGATCTGCTAATTGATTAACAACTGGGTTCATACTTTGTGATAGGTAAACAGAGTAGGTGGAGTAAGGAAACTTGCCTAAGGTTTCGCCCTGCCCGGGAATCGAACCCGGGCCCTCTCACGTCAATGACACAAAATGAAATCAAAACCTTAGCAATGCTGATGTCTTTTTTTAACAAAGCTGTCTCACCATTTATCTGTGGTTTTAATCTCTGGTGACTATCTATTTATCTCTGAGGAACCCTGGAGTGTTGCAATGCATACTTGGGCACACAGATGGTACATCAACACAGTCTGGTCTGGCCTATCATTCCAGCTCAATTGCATTTGAAAGAAAAGGTTTCTGAACACCCACTCAAGTGCTTGTTTCATTCAACAAAGCTGCTCAAAGATTGCGCCCCATACAAGGGAGAAACATTGATAAATATTTTGCATATTATATACAATGTGTGAGGGGGTGAGGAGGAGGTAAAAATATATACAATGTGAATGCACAAGTTCTGTTTCCAAACATTGAATATGTGTAACAATTAGCAGGGTTTTGCAATATAAAAACATGATTTTTTTACAAAAAAATCAGCCCGTCAACGTCTGCGGGATGCAACTTTTAAAAAGATGCAACTTTTAAAATAGAAATAAATGTCTTATTCTCTTGCCGTTGTTCCCATAAAGGGGGTTTAGTTTATTAGTAGAGTGTCCAAAATGATTGTCTCAATGAGTCGAGCGAGTGAATGAATGCCTGTTTCCTTTTTTGGGGGTGGGGGGAGTGGGGGGACGGTTAGTTTTACCCTGTTTCTTTTGAATTGCCCACACACACAGCCCCAAATGGCCAACGCTATCAGAGAGATGTGTTTTGGAGGCACTGGTGCTCAGCTCTGAGCAGGTAGTGCGGTGTGCAGTGAGCTTCATTACTCCCGAAAGGCCACGACCTGGTGTATCTCAGAGGGGATGCAGACACCGCCTCCAACAAATCAAGGGAAACCCACCTCAGTTATATATATATATTCTTTTGACAGAAAACTGACCAGGAAATGTAATTACTCACAAACTTATCTCGCTCTTGACAGTCGCCAGCTCCTAACATGCAATCAACGTGGGCTGAAAAAAGTTGCTACTTATTTTTTTTCCTCCAAAAAACTTCTGACAAATTTTGGCTGAATTTTTTTTTCGCGTTTTAAAGTTAACGCAATGTTTTTTAAATTTTAAAAAAATTGATCCAACGCTAATTTTATATAGACCGTTTAACTGAGGTTAACTTACATGTCAGTGTGTAAGTTAATTAAGGTTAACTTATCACCAGTTAAATGACTTATCGTTTACTTGTGTAAACGATAAAAAAAACGTATTTACTTGGCATTAATTATCCTGCCATCTTTTTACAGAGACGAAATACATTGACTGCAAAGATCTTTTATTTTATTTTTTAAAAAATGCAGACATTGTATAGAAAATGGGAAGAAGCAAAATGTGTATTAAAAAAAAGTACTGGTTCCGAAACGCTTTTAGAAACAAAATACATTATAACTATTATGTAAAAAAAATTAGATAACTATTATATGTTTTTTTTAAAAAAAGTGTACATAAATACCTGAATATATCTGTTATATATAAATACATGCAATCAATGTATAACGTTACGTGCGACTTGATTCGGCAGCACTTTATTGCAAAACAATTAGCTGACAGTTAAAATGCGGTTTGCAATTGGTAACTCTGCAGTGAACAACAGCCCAACAACATAAGATTAACCAGAACACATTTATAGAAACCGGATTTCATTGCCCCCCCCTTTTTTTTTACACAAAAAATGGCAAGGCTCAATACGCCTGAGAATCGTGCACTTATACAAATTGATATTTACATTTGACATTCGACCTGTCCGAGTGAGTGAGTGAGTGAGTGAATGAATGAATGGCTCTCGATATTGAAGCAAAACGTATCGCAAGCAATTCGGGGCTGTTGTGTTTCCTCGGGTGTCCCTCTGGCTCTGAACCCGCCAAGTGTGTTGCCTTTTAAAGCCCCTTCGTATCGTATAACGCCGAATGCATCGTTATTCGTAAATTGTGATTCGCGCATTTACGCAGTGCATATCGATTGCATTCGAGGACACCGAGGTGGATGGATTTTATGATGCCCAAACCTCGCTAAAACCAAACCGGTTTTACTCCGGACGCTTTACACACCGATAATTAATGCATTGCTTTTTGTTGTGTCTCTGCGTGTGTGTGTGTGTGTGTGAGTGTTTGTGTGTGAGTGTGTGTCTGTGTATCTGTGTGTGTGTGTGTGTGTTTTGCGGGAAGAAAAATGCATATTCCAGGCATGTGGGACGCAAACTGAAGACTAATTTTATCTGGTTATTTTTTATTGCAAAATATTCTGCGTGTTCCACAATCACTCAGGAGTCATTGCTGACCATAAGCGGGTCTGGAGACTTCACAAGTGGGATCAAATATTCTTTGCAATCTTCACGAGGTTGGGGGGAGATGATTGCAAATGACTGACTGGCCTGTGGTCGCTCACTAGTTTAACGTGACAGAGTCCAGGGTAACATTACAGTTGCTCCCACCCTGGTCTTAAACCCCCTTCCCACCCCCCCACCCCCAACTAAACTGTGTGTTATTGTGTTCCCACCTTCACAAACTCAACCAAAGAATATTATCAGCATTTTTATTTTAATAGTCAAAGGCAACTGACTCTAACGCATATGGTGGTCGCACAAGATGTTTACTCCATACATTCTTCCGAAAAAAACACCGATTTTGATTCCTTTAATTGACTTTTTTTTAATTGTATATTAAATGAAATATTGGTGGAAGTGCCGATGTGATGATGATGATGTGTGTGTGTGTGTATATATATACACATTGTGTGTATATAAATTGTGTGTGTGTATAATTTCTCAGTAAACTACACACACATTATGCAAGTCTGTATTATTTGCTGAGCAAAATTATGTACGATTGAAACCTGTGCTGTGTGTGTGCAATTTTTGCTGAGATCCATATTGTGTGTAAATGTTTCCAGAATATCTGAAATAAAATAATACGAATAACAATAAAAACTCACAATATAAAGTAGTATTATACCGTAAGTTTTTAATATATAGGTGAGCGTTCAGATGCCACAATAACAAGGGAAGAGAAGGCATCCATTTCATGTCGGTTTTCAATCCTGAAAATGCTGACAGCCAACACATGTGTGTGTATATGAGTGCACAGTACAAGCGGATACACACACACACCGTTACACACACCGTACAGTGAGTCAATGTGTGTGTATAAATGCACAGTGCAAGTGGATACACACACACCATTACACACACCGTACAGTGAGTCTGTGTGTGTGTGTATGTGTGTGCACAGTACAAGTGGATACACACACACCATTACACACACCGTACAGTGAGTGTATGTGTGTGTGTGTGTGTGTGTATGTGTGTGTGTGTGTATGTGTGTGCACAGTACAAGTGGATACACACACACCATTACACACGCTGTAGTGCTAAAAACCGTGGTCAAAAGCAGGCTGTCCTTTTTTTTCTCAAACTTATTGCTGATATTGATTCACCACCTTAAGTACTCCGCACACGTTAATAAGATTTTACCCGGGGCAGGGGTGCGATTTTTTAAAAAATATATAATATATATATATACCTGTATGTATATAAACTGAAACGGGAGGCAACGCTGCACAAGTTTGTTTGTACTCTGTACAAGCCGCTATTAAGTCACCGTTATTTCCATTATATATATAAATGCCTCGCAATGAACACTGAAAGCTATAATAAAGATTGCATTTTTTTCTGAGGGGGGGGGGGGGGGTGGGGACATTGCTATAACGATCACGGGGGAAGGAGGGGAGCATTATAACAACATAATCGTCCTTGCATTTGATATAGCGCCCCTTATCACGTCGTTTGAGGCGTCTCAAAGCGCTTCACGGGCTATACAGTAAAGTGAATTGACTGTATATTTTGTGGGCGAAATTATTCAGATGCACTGCTTTGCAACGCATGTCTGCAAGAACTAGAAAGCTGGCGTTAGGACCTGGGAGGAGGTCGGTGTGTATGTGTGTATGTGTGTGTGGGGGGTTGTACTAGAATATCCTGCGTAGAGCTTTGCGTGCAAGTGGGGCAGTCTAGTCCCTGTGTGGTCTGGGTGTGTGGTCCTCCGGTCCCCATCATCTGTCCAAAGGCTGCTAACTTGGATGTGAATGACCACCTATGTTTACTTTAGCTCTCTCTCCCTCTCTCTCTCTCTCTCTCCCTCTGTCTGCAGTTTGTGAACGTTTTTTTTTTCCTGGGGGCTGGCGAGGTCTATCCAGCTGGTGCAGATCAGTTCAGACCAGGAGCGAGAGGGAGAGATGTGGAGGCGAGAGAGCGAGGGGCGAGGGCTGGCCAGGAACACGGGTCCCTGGAAATGGACTCGTGCGTAAATCAACACCACAATTTATGGATCGTTTCTCTCCCCCTCTCCCCCCCTCCCTCTCCCTCCACTCCCCACCTCACCTCACCTCGCTCTGGCTAAAATCTCCTCGGTTTTCTCGTGAATTACACACACACACACACACCCCTATACACGGCGAACTCGAGTGGGTTTCAAGCAAAGTACTGGGGGGGGGGGTTCCTGTGCGAATAGCAAACAGGACGCTTGCAGTGATGGTTGTGTGTGTCGGTGGCGTGGAGGGGATTCTCTGCTTTGTTCTGCTTATCTGCTAAATTCCTCCCCAAATTACCATTTATCTTTACTATACATATATATATACACAGTATATATTATATATCGTATCCACTTCACAATATATTCTCTGAACAAATGCAAGGCTTATTTATTATTATACCTCGTGTAATTACCTCCTATCTATTTTTCTTTTGCAGTATATATTTTTCCTTACACCCCTCCCCCCCCAACCCCCCCCAAAAAGTCAAGCATTTCGGCTGAAATCTTATTTGGTGACAAATTTGTTCGAAATCCAGTCACTGCCAGATCCAGTTCTGGTTGCATTTTGATGATGATTGTGGGGAGGTGGGAGCAGAGACATTTTCCAGACCTGTTATATTTAAAGAAAGACTAATTAACGTGTGTTGACACTGTGTGATCTGCTTATACATCGCAATTAGTAATATATGATTAAAACAATATAGAGTAAGAAAGGGACAAACAAGGATACTTTTTTTTAACCAGAGTTAAACACTTCATAGAGCCTCAAAATCGAACCACAATCACACCCTGGTATTACTAAGCAACCCCCACCCCCCAAAATAAAATTAGGAGGCTGCTATATATTTGTGCAATGGCAGGAGCCCACGCTAAACAAAGATGCTTCCAAAGTTCTCTCCTTCTTGTGGGGTTGGGGGTGTTTTCTTAACGATTTTAGCGCAATTAAGGCAGCGGTGAAGTGATACTGAACAAGTCATTTAGCGAAACTGGGAGGAAATTGGCTGGGGAAATGCTGTCTGCATTTTAGAGGTCTGAGCTGCACTTAAGGGCGCCAGGCTATTTCTCCAGTGCCTGACCTTTATCCTTTAACCTTTCCTGGCTTTTTGGGCTGGAAAAGTCGCTCTGGATGAGATGAGGCGAGTCTGGCTACCCCTAAATATGCAGTTCCCAGATGATTTTGTTTTGTGTCTTGTGTGTGTGTGTGTGTGTGTGTGTGTGTGTGAAAAAAATGAATGAGGACAACTGGATTTCTCAATCAGTCAACCTTACCACACCAAATAAAATCTCCCCAGCATATTTTTCCACACACACACACACACACACATACGCTTTAATATTTTTTTGGGGGAAGAAATAAAAAAATTATAATAGAATTTAATACTCTTTCAGAATATTCCAATCCCTTTTAAAACTGTGTAACTGAGACCATATCAAACCAATTCGATGTTATATATATATAAACAAATCAATGTACTGTACAAATGCAGGCTTTCGTAGATATTATCAAACCTATCTAGATTTTATTACAATCTCGGTATTTTATGTCAACAGCTCGACTGATTCAACTTGAACGCCACGAGCAATGATGGGAAAATTATTTACTGGAAGAATAAATAACCTTCCAATAATTAACTCCAACAGAATATCTGGTGATTTATTTATATATGTATATATCGTCAAATTTACTCCATCCAATGAGCAAAGGCGATAGCCATGTACCAACGCATATAAGGTACCAAAACAAGTATATTCAGACAACAGGAAGGTTGATAAGCGCTGCGTAAAATCATTGCTGCTTCCATCTATGACACATCTACAGGCACTTTAATGGTGGGGGGGGTTGGGGGGGGGGGGCGAGGGTTGGGTCGACATAATATTTGCAATTGGGAAGCTTTGTCTACATACTTGCTGGATGAAAAGCGTCGCAAAATGCATCTGCTTCCCACGCCAGGAGATACCCCCAGTGTTATTTATTGATCTCAGAGGTGTTGCCTCGGTAAGATTTGCATTGAAACATTAAAAGTTTTTTAAACATTAAAGTAATGTGCTTACTCTGTACATACACACACACTCCTCCTTTCTAAAATCACGTGGAGTGCACCCAGGGACCCACTCGTTGATTTACGCAGCAGAAATAGCAAAGCATTTCATCGAATGCCGCATACTGTGACTTTACATTAAAGCCATTCATCCAACAGTCTCTGGGCTGAACGATAAATATCTTTCCGATATAAGTTTGTATCCTGTTTCTTAATCTGCTTCTTGGGCTCATTTTAACCCGAAAAAAATAAGAGATGCCGTATTTAAACAGCACCATTTCTTGCCCGTTTTGAGGGGGGGGGGGGGGGTCGTTGGTTGTAGGAATAAGTGGTGGAAAAAGGACGTTCGACCCCCCCCCCCCAGACCCTCGTCCCTCCAATAAATACCTCCCCCATCATTGCTCGCAGTGTTGAATTGAATCAGTCCAGCTGTTGCCATGAGATACCGAAAGGCTGTCAAAACCCTTTTTTATTAATAAATCGAGAGCGATTGCAAGTGCAAGTTCTTTCTCCCCCTAAAATAATGCAGGTGGCTGGAATTATATCGAAGACGAATCACCTTTCTGTAAACTTGGGGGATAAAATGCGCACTCGGTTTCGTTGGCAACATCATCACCACCTTCGGCGAATGAGGTTGTAAGTTTATCTTTGAGCATCCTCATCTCTATTTGTGGCAATGAACCGACTGGTGAACTGTTTAAGGCTGTGTGTGTGTGTGTGTGTGTGCACTTGTATATACAGTCTTTCTATTTGCTTTCGACAGAATCGAGTTAAATTATTCCGAGTCAACAAAAAAATATATCCTGGCACTCCTGTGGGTATTTTTTTTTACCATTTTCAACTGAAATGAAAATAGCATTTCCCCCCCCCCCCAAAGTGACATGTTCCACGTTAGAGTTAGCGGACTGCCTCGAATCATATGTCACCTTTATACTTTCCGAGCCTCCTTTAATCACTCCGCTCTTTACTGCTGGGAATTTCGAAAAGCTGAATGTTTTGTGTCCCTGATGTACCGAAATACAGATTGTCTGCAACGATGGACAAGAGGATGCAGTGTGTTTGTGTGTGTACAGAATGGCATTTTGTGGTTTACCTATTTGGCAAACATCAAGTGGCCCGTTTGCTCCCCAATTTATTCAGATTTTTGCACTCGACTTCATATCAAACTAAACCTGTCGGCGTCTCACAGAACGCCTTTGACATTTCCAGAAAATAGAAATAACTCACGAGTCGACCAGACCTGTCTGTATTGTTTGTGGGGGGGGAAAAAAATGGTCCCATTTTCCCCCACACGTGAGGTTTCCCTATAAGATCTGGTTTTAGGGAAAAAGAAGTTTTTTAAAAATATATAAAAATACATAGCGAGTGAGAGAGTGAGAGAGAGAGAGAGAGAGAGAGTTGGGTGGTTGGATATCTTATTAGATCATTATCTGAACACAGAGTCTGTGCTATGTTGTGTGGTCATTTTTTTTTGATTTCGTAATTGCTTTCGGAAGACCTTGGGACACGGGATAGACATAGTTTTCTTTTAATGCTACCTACACATTTCAAAGAGAAGTTGTCCTGCACACATACAGGAACACACACATATATATATATATATATGCCTGTCGCTTTATTGGTTCAAATGTTCATTTCAGAACCTGTTCTCGGTGATGACACTGACCCGAAACATACAAATCACAGCTTAACTCTGCATTCATTCCCTGGACTGGCGTTTCTCACAGATTATCTCAGGCAGTAAATTGACAGTGTTCTCCTTTAACACCAGCTTACTTTACTGCTGTGGATATTACTGATAGGACTAGATGTATTTTTTTTGTAATATACAGAACACACAAAAACAGAAATGTATGTTTTCGCCTCAAATCTGACACGAAATCAAGAGTTGTTTTGCAACGTCCACCAATTCTACTGGATTTGGACAAGTGCTTTGAAAAAAAAGATTTAAGATAAGTGCAAAATAGTGCAAGCCTAGTGTATCATGCACGTGTTATTTAATTTTACTCTCAATAAATTCCTGACACCACGTTTCATTTATCAAACAGGATTTGGAAGATATCGCTTCTAAATTATTTTACAACTAGCAAGTGTGACACGCAAAGCGATATATGGTTTAAAAAGGGCTATACACAGTTAGAATTAATGTTTATATAAATAAAGATCAAAGTGGACCTAATCATGTATATGAAGCCACCTGATGTAAACTGACATTCATCACTGGCTCTGAAAAATGACAAAATCTCTAAAATCTTAGAAAATGTGACTGGGTAAGCTTCCAAAGGCAAATTGTTCTGAAAAAAGTGTGTTTTTTAAAAAAAATACAGAATCCAATATTTTATTGTGAATTCTAAATTCACGACAACTGATATATACACATATGTCTCTGTATGAAAAACAATTCTTAGTTGTTATTTCCAACCCACAAAATAAGATTGGTTTTGTGTGCTGGTAGTAATTCAGCTAAGCAATGGCATTAATTAATACATTCTAGATAATAACAAGATTTGTTGCACTTCTTGTGCTTTTGACTGATGTTACGCTCACCTTGTTTATAATTGGAAAAGGAGCAATTTCTTCAAGAAACTGAGAACTCACTTTACAGTATATTCTGTGAAGCCCTTTGAGACATCTCAACGACGTGATTAGGTGTTATATCAAATACAAGTATTGCTATTATCATTCAAAATCAGATGATAATTAAGTGCAGCAAATCTGCGATGGAGTGATGCATTTCTTCTCCAGCCTTTCTCTCCATAATCACTTTGTTCCCACTGCAACTTAAAATAAAAGGACTGAGGTTCACGAATTCAAATGGAAATTATCTCAGTTCACATGGTCATTGGAATCCTTTCTGAAGGAAAACCGAGTTGGATATTTTTTGGAGATGACCCCATTTTTTTTCACAGCAATAGACACAAAAATAGTAACTGTCAATGAGACTTCAAAGTTCGGTCAGTCAAAAATGTAACAAGAAATCTCTAGAGTTGGCCTGACATGTGAGAAGATGTTTTCCTTTTCCCATAATTATCATTTTACAGTGACTTAAAAGACACCACCCACCCGTTAGTTCTGCTTTTTCTTCCGCGTGTGTATTAAAAAAAGAATGACATAAACCCTTTAAAATAAATGTTTAAAACTTGAACACACACACACACACATATGATGAACACAATCTGCTGCAACCCATTTCACCATGATACATGTTTTGGTTCATTTGCTATTAGACTGGTTTATTGTCGCTTAGCTGTGATGTTTGTTCTTCCTGAATCATCACCCAGTCAGTCTCGCTTATGGCAACATTCTGCTTCAACCAACCAGCCATCGAACAGCCTCTGTTTATGGTGTGCAATTGTTCACTTCATTTAAAGTATGAACGTGGCTACGACATACTGGAAAGGTGCATTGTGCCAAGGTTTAACTACTTCAGTAATTACACCAAAATAAGGGAACATGACAAACAAAAAACCACTTGGGTACGATATAGCGCCTTCCAAGTCAGAAAAACATCTTAGAAGATTTTACTGTAAAGTGCAGTGACTGTATTTTATAGGAAATCGTGGCAGCCAATTCTGTAGAGCAAAAGTTCTAATGTGCGGCTCGAACCCACAACCTTTTGCCTCCGAGGAAAGAATGCTACCAACTGAGCCAGGCTGACACCTGACACAAGATAAAACAGGTTAAAAATCACACTTTATTCATTGTTTTTCAATTCAACATTGTAACAATTCAAAATAGTAATGTTGTAAGCGCATGAATTTGGGAATGACAGCGAGTTGCACCAACTCTAAGCAAAAGTGCAGAGAAAAACACTGATCAATTTAAATCTCACTTCATTGTTGAGACTCCTCTTAAATAGGTGTTTGGTTGTTCCAATGCTCTAAAGATTGTTTTAAAATGGCAAAGCTACGTCTAGAAAATGGTTGCTCCAATGCAGTGTGGGGGGAGCTCTGCATTGTTGGAAGTGTCATCCTTCTCATGATGTGTTAAACTACATTCCCACCTGCCTGTTTAGGTGGATGTTAAAGGTCCCACGTTGCTACATGAACTTAGAAGGGAGTTCCCCCTGGTGTCCTAGCCAACAATCAACCAAATAAAATTGAACCTTCACTTAATGCGCCTAATGCCTATTTGTGGGATATTGCAGATTGTCTTACACATTCCCCTAGAAAAGACAAAATGTCTGCATCTTACCACAGATTTCCAGATAGAACATGCAATCAAACATTACATTCCTGCGTACAGAAGATCGGCCAACCAAATAATCTTTTCTTGATTGAATTTTCTTGATTTATGGCCACTCCATAAATATGGCTGCTCAGTAGCTACCGGAAACAAAATATTGATGTAACACAGACTTACCTAGACTGGTGCGAATGTTTGTCGACCCATTTCTTGACGCCCCTGCAGGTCATGGGTTGGTCACCACTGGTGTACAGTGTTACTAGACTCTAAACTAATGAGCATTACCTCACCAACGGCATTTGGCCCGATGAGATCCTGCTTACCTTCCCTAGTACAGTGGTAGGTTATTCTTTAGAATGAGGTGCGTTGTTCTCCAGCTCTAACGTCTGAGATCAACAACAACAACAAATTAGATTTGTATAGCGCCTTTCACATCGGGAGGACGTTCCAAGGCTCTGGAATAGTGGGATTCAAAGCCACAATCTTCTAGTTCTAACTCCTAATGCATAACTGACTGAGTTACTCAAGATAATCTACGGCAAACCATCGTTGCAATAGTCTATGAGTGATCCTTGCAAATCCTTAGGCACACAGCATTTTAGTACTTCTATCAGTCGCCGGCTTGTAAAATATTTTTAAAAAAACGGAATTAGAATCAAGTTTTTTACCTGTGTATAATACAGGTGTTGCTAAATTGCATGCAGAAACCTGGCAAATTTCGGGGTTAAAATGTAACATCTCATAACAGATTGAATGTGATTAATGCTTCCAAACCCATTAATAATCTTTGCGTTTGTCATTCCTATATGTGGGAGGTCTGGAACAAAGTGGAAATAAGTGTTGTATTTGTTATTAAGACCTAATTGTATAGGTAGATGAACTGTTTCCAGATATGAGCTTTTAACAGTACATTTCCTTGAGTACTGCAGGCATAAAGTCAATAGAGGGATTGCTTTGATGTGATGTGGATAATTTAATTTTAAATCCTGAATAGACATTGTGACAGATCCCCTGGTAGCGCACAAGATGCCAGGAAACTGAAATAAATGTCCTTTGTCGTTAACAGTTCAAGTCAAGTCCAGGCTATCCTAACAAAGTTGGCATCAAGTCAACTGCTCTGTAGCTCTTAATTTTATAACTCTCCCACCCACCCCTCCCAAAAGCCCCAAAGTGCGACATGTCATTGTTAATGAAAGTCTTTTTCCCTATGCCAAATAATCGAGTTTATTATTGTAATGGTTAACTAAATATCTGTATTCGGTGCTGCACTTTCCTTGTTATACGAGCACTCGTTGTTTTACACAATGGTGTCTTGCTGGAAGTCCAATCCCCTTGTAGGTGTTTCATTAACACACACGTCAGCTGTCAGGCTCACAACCAAACATCCAAACCCCCACTTCGATATTTGTGATTTATTTTAACAGCAAAGGCAGGTCTCAGGAACGAGCAAGGATCAACAGAACCACATCAAGTGTGTGCAGGCTCCTGTACCTCAGCAATGTCAGCTGCTTCTAATTCAGGTCGATTTCGATAGTTACATTTTCCCCTCAGTTCTGCAACACTGCTTCTCTGCCATTTTATCTCACCTTTGCATTAATAACAATAATAATAATAATAATAGTGTGGACATCAACCAGAAAAAGTGACTTTGAAAAATAATGTCACAATAATCTGGGCCTCACAGGTACATAAAGATAGTAACAGTAATCGGTAACAAACCAGGTATTATCATAAAAAAACTAGATTGTACATTTCGTATGAGTGATGTGGCCAAGATATTACAATGTAAGAAATAAGGAAATAGAGAAGATCAGGAAATATATGGATCTACAAATTGAATGTGGACGTATGTGGCAATATAAAACAAAGATCCTATAATCATCGGTGCAACTGAGCCTGTTCATTTCAGACATGGCTTGACAAAATACCCGATGAACAAAATATCAACCTCCGGCAAAAAGTAGCTATTTTAGGAAGTTCAAACACAACAAGAAAAGTAATATCCATTCAATGTATTTTAAAAAAATAAATTGCAATAGAACATATTTCAATTCCGTGGCAAGTCGTTGGATTATCTTCTACCTTTAGCAATAAATGGGCGGGGGTGAATGGGGAAATGTGGGATGCAATGTGATAATTATCACATCGTCTACCACCCATAGAAGAATTATTATTTTTTAAAAATTGTGCATCTTTACCCTTGAAGAACATAAAATCCGACAGGCATTTGTACAGTGAAAAGATTAGCGCTTTTTGGTGGTGTTTGTGCAAATTGTTTAGCTCTGGAATGTGATGCGTGGGGAATGAATTCGGAACGCACATCCTCTGGGTTGGTGAAGGGAGCTGCTACCAGTTTTGAGCCTTGCCCCTTGCTCGGGAATTGTCTATGCGTGTTTGTTTGTCAGCTTGAGACAAACCACGAGCCGTTCCAGAGGGAGATCCTGGCATTTCTCATCCACCCTCGGGAGACACTGGTCTTCAAGAAGAGAAGAAGCATATGTCAGCTGACATGGCTTTTACTGAAATAAAATTAGTGATTCTGTCCGTAAACTGTTAAACTCATCAAGAGGCAGCTCAAATCAGTTAATCACTTTTTGAGTAACTGCACTTTATACAACTGCGAACCTCGCATCGGGCTGGGTCATTTCTCCCTAACCTACATCCGTTCCAACGCTGCCTTCAAACTGCTTTGTTTCTCGAGTTTAAAAATAAAGTAAAGCGTTAATTTAATGCGCCTTTATTGTTTGTTTACCGGTACACAAATGGATGTAAATCCTATTTGCCACAGCCGGGCGATATCTGGAAAAATAATAAACAATCCTTGCATTTGATATAGCGCCTTAATCGCATCAATGAGATGTCTCAAAACGCTCCACAGCACATATTGTAAAGTGGAGTGTATTTTGTGGATGAAACGCGGCAGCCAAATGCACACAGCAGTGTCCTACAAACAATTGTGGAATTGAGTGAATGCATGGTTTTTTTGATAAGCAATATGACGAAAATATTTGGAAGGGATCTTTCAGTGAAAAAGTCAATTTTTTTTTCTGTAGCCTTTGGCCTTTTTTAAAAAAAGAGGAGGGGGGAGAGTGGGGAGAAGGAGAGGCTGTAGAAGGAGGTTATGTTCTCTGGATCCCAAAGCGTCTTGACTATTATTTTTGTAAGCGGATGCATCTGGCTGCACCGAGGAACGACACTCGGTCAACGCACAGCTTCTCTCTCTTGTCTAATCTAAGAAATTTGAAGCGAGCTAAGCCGCCGCACTCACAGAGCTCAACACTAATTAATCAATCACTTAGCACTGCCAGGAACACCAAAAGCTGTTTGCTTTTCTAGAAATGGCTGCATGTCATGAACCCAGTGGAGGGAGCTCTGAATTCTGGGGATTTGAACCAAAGCCCTGCGTTGCAGCATTTTTTAAAAAAAAACAGGGTTCAGTTTGATAATCGTTGCCTATCAGTGGAGTGGGTTCACGGCACTGGATTTGAAAAGGGCTCCCAAGTCACTGCGGTGCCTAAGGGTTGTTCAAGTAAATAATCCCTGCAATTGATACAGCGCCTTATCATTTTAAAACGACTCAAAGTACTTCACAGGATTTTTTGGGGGGGCTGCGTTTGCGTTAGGCAAAAGAACCGGACAATTTGCACACACAATGCCTCACAAACAGCCATGAAGTGAACAATTGATATTTTTGGCTGGTGAGTGGGGTGGAGAGGGGAATTGTTGGCCAAGACATCTTCTTGGAATCTTTAATATCCACCTGAATGAGCAGAGAGGACCTCAGTTTAATGTCTCCTCAGGCAGTAGACCTTGCGCTCCCCCAGCGCTGAACTGGAGTGTCAGCCTAGACTATTTAGTCAAGTTTTAACCTGGAGTTTGAACCCACAACTTTTAAGACGTGGGTTGTGAAATTTTCACAGAGTGTGAGGGATAGCTGTGTGGCACGTACCTTACATCATGCAGTAGATATGAGTATTATTCTGCAGATGAATAGCCTTGAATGACGGCCTTCACTCTCCAGTATATTTATTCATGGCTTATGGGGTAAAGTTGTGACATTTCCTAATGTGTGCCTGGTGTTCATTACCAAAAGAAACGCGTTATATGAAATGCCACAATTTTTACTTTACATTAAGCGCTGAGAATGGATATCCTAACACTCACCCAAAGATAAACTGATAAGGTTGTAGCTGGATCAGATTGGCAATATTTAATATTGGAGTATTAACAATACAATAGTGCTTCACATGGTGTACTGTAAAGCAGAGTGTATTTCACCCATAAAATACATAGTCACTCCACTTTACAGTATATCCCGTGCAGGGTTGGGATTCCGGGAATCACACATTTCTTATTAGGAAACCTGGTAAGAAAGGCCAGAAACTAGGCCCCATTATTCGAGGTGTGAGATGGGTTAGCAGGAGAATTCACGGAGCAAAGAATCAAACCACTGCTAAATTTCTCACGTGCATCAGACTCCTGCGCAAATCGTAACCCCTGAATGAAAATGATAGATGGGGCCAAGCTGTTGCTGTGATATCCCAAAGCAAAAAAAAAAAAATTTGCGAATTAAGCTATTTAATGGATGGATGGTTTTAACTGAGGCACAAGAGTTTATTGTAATTTGCTTAGTTGTAGGTTGGACCCACTTAAAGTGGACTGCTGTGCTACTTGAAACTGATTTGAGCTTCTGCCTCTGTTACTTATGTTACCTATTGGCTGCTAATGAAGCAAAGTAGAAGGAAAAGCATCACAGTGTAATAATAACCTGTTAACAAGCATTCCGTGCCATGTAAGTTCCACAGGTAAACTGTAAGGAGTGAGATGATTTTATTGCCACCCCTCTTGCAAATGCGCAGATTTACTTTAAACCCACGCTGTAGTATTTTTTTGTGTGTGCAAAGCTGTGGGTAGAAATTCCATCGGAGTCTAGACTTACTCGATGAAGGTAGCATTTTAGAGAGTCCGGAATTTGGCAACTTCTTAAATACAATCTTTATTTTGAAGCCAGTTTTCTGTTACGTTCTCTCAAGAACTATAGAAAACTAGGTTGAATGTTAAGACCAGAATTCAACAATTTGCCAACTACTCTGCATTCTCTAAAATGTCATATCAAAAGAGTAAATCTAGACCAGAGTGGAATTACGACAACAATTTGCATTTATATAGCGCCCTTCATGTGAGGTAACATCCTGGAGTGCTTGTTTCTTCCGCAGTGCAGTGATGTAAAGTAACTTTAAACCCTGACTAATTGAGCAAATGGAATTTTAGGCGTAGGGTGCAAGCTTTATTCTAAGAAGTGGCCTGTCAGTTTTAGGAGCCAATAATTCTTTAAAAAAGCTGTGATTTGTGCACTATATTCATAGAATGTATTTCCCCCTCTTCCCTTTTTCCTGATACAAATCTGGCAGGATTTGTACAGTACAATGTTTGATTTTTCTCGCTGGCAGAAATTCTGTTAAGTATAGCAATTTTGTAAAACATCCCTTCTGAGCAGCTGCAGCATACTTAGGAGTTAATCGGAGTACTATTCCTGAACCTAAAGTCATGGAGTGTGTGTAACAGATGTCCTGTTATGAGGCAAGGCTGAAGGGATTGACTCACTTGAAGTATAGTGGATGACTTGTACTCAATATGTTCGCAGTCAGAATGAATCTCTGCTGCACAGACCATTAGCAACAAAAGCTGGTCAATAAGATTGGAATGTCATGTTTTCAGAGCACCGGCCTGTGAAGACTTCCATTGTACCCGCTTCACGTGGCTTTCTCTCACCTCCACATGAAGAGACGGGAGTTGGATATCGGGCACCTTTGGGAAGGAAAAGCAGCGTGAGATTTTAAGGAGTTCTTTTATTAATGTTCGCACAGCGCCCTCACAGGGCATCAGAGGAACTGTGTTGCCAACGGCAGCGCAACGGGAAAGTTTGCTTCAGAAGAAGACCTTTTGACCTACAAAATAGTCCAAGCGCAAAACACACAGTCACTACACTTTACGGTAAATCCTGTTAAGCGCATTGAGACTTCCTCCTCGACTGTATATCAAACGCAAGGATCATTATTATTAGTAATATTATCTCAGACGCTCTGAACACTGACCCTGTAGGAGACATATCCAGACTTTCCGCCACACGTCAATGCACATCATTGTGACTTTATAGAAGAACAGACTTGCTCTGGGGATGGGGTGAGGGAAAGCTCTTTGCGTATTTAAAAACATTTATTGCTGATGTGTTTTATAGGTTTTGTTTCTCTGACAATGGGTCCTAGGTTTGTAACCCTTGGCTGAAAGTGAAATTTATGCGGTGATGTTTGGAGTTCATTATTAATCCGAGAGGTTAGTTGGCAAAAATGAAAAGAGCGTGGAATCTGCGCCCTTGCAGAAAATGCAAGGTTTGCTCAGTATAAATTTGGCAAGTGAATACCCCAGATTTCTATTGCCAGAAATATTGTAAGTGATACATTTCTCCAAGGTCAAATCCTGCAGCCAATGCTGGTCTAATTTACATACCTAAGCATTTAACAGGAGGCACTTCTGCACAAAAAATGTATTTAATACAGTAATAGCACTGTGTGTTTAACAGCTCGCACCTCCTTTCAGTGTTGTCAAGGACTGTGTTACTCAACTCTTGCACGTATCACATAAGTAACCTAGCCGTGCACTTGTTTGAATTCAGTCCATGGAGCGGTAGATGTGGCCAGAAAAATAAGCCGTGAATTTGACACTGCACATATCTTGGCTTTGCAGGCATGATTCACACATTCTTTGTTACATCTACTTGTGCACAGTAACTGGGCAAGGGTTGGTGGTGATAGTGCCTGTCAGTCAGTGTGAACCTTAATCGCTGGCATAAACACACAGATTTGAAAACAACATAGAACATGCACTCGGGGATCTGGGCTGGAATCGAACCCAAACCAGCTGGGTGAAGGTCACCGCTGTCTATTGGCTGCTAATGGTCCCACCTTTGGCACTGTCAGCCCAATTCCCAATGGATGAACTTCCCTGTCCAAAAGTGGCCTCCACTCAACACATTTGGCTGCATTCAGCAATCTCGTAAGGATTTACAGTGTGGGAAACTGGTAGACACAGAGGTGCAGAGAGATATGATCTTCTGAGGTCATTGGGTTTAGGTTCATTGTGGGGGCAGTGTACAGGAAGCTCTGCATTGCATCAGATCCTTGAACCGGTTCATAGAAAGAGAAAGCCACAGAGAAACTCATGAATGGACAGAAATCCGATGCTCCATTGAAGCTCCCTGATAGAGCAGTGAGAGGGAGTTGAGGCGGCTTTTCTTCTCCGCTGTTTGTGATAAGTTCTGAGCCCAGCAAGAGTAGGACGTCGATATTGCAAATCAAAACCTTTTCCACTTTTGACCCCAATCTTAGCATTAAAAATTTTCAATGTGTGTGTCGGGTGAGTTCAACCACACCAGATTAATGAAACCCATCCATACTTCACTATTTCGCTATAAATAATTCTCTGCTTTTTATATAGTACCTGTCACAACACATCTCAAAGTGCTTCACGGTTAATTACTGTCAAGTATGGTGTATTTGTCGGCAAACAAAGCAGCTATTTTGCACACGGGGAAGAGCCCACAAATAGTGGTGAACTCGGTTTGACGTTTGAATCAAGGGATATCAAAGCCTTTGATATAGCCTTCTTCTTTCCCCCACCACCACACCCACCCCCCCCCCGCCACACCAAAATTCTGCGTAATCTTAAAGATAAAACATTGGCATTAAGGGTAGGATCATGAGATCCTTGATGCTCTCTGTTTCTCCCAGAGAGACGTAGAGAAAAACAACAGAGTTAATAAAGTCATTCCACTCTTGCGGGATCAATATGTTACCTGTTCGAAGTCAGAGTAGGTGAATTATGCACTGTGTGTGAGTGTGCGTAAAGAAAATAGGAGAAAAAATTATTAAAAATACAGAAAGATACCACGTTCATAAAATTGTAAAATATGCTTCCATAAACACATACAGGGTTACTAATGGTGCTATTTAGTTGTTAGACAAACAGAAAAATAAATCCGGTACGGGATACAAATATTTAGAGTGTTCCAAGAACTGGGCAGTGTTGCCATCACCCCCGAGTATGAATTAACTGTAATATTAAAAGACAGAGCAAATAAAATTCTGGTAAGTTTTCCAATTGGGACAACGTTTAATCGTATAGTTTTAAAGTTCACTGAACTATCATTTAGTCATCGCTTGTAAGACTATTTTACATTAAAAATTTAGGATCACTCACAGTTGTGAAAAATTGTTAAATCCCGTCTTAATTTATAATAAAAATAATAATATTTCTTGCATTTGATGTGGCGCCTTGTCACATCTTCAAGACGTCTCAAAGCGCTTCACAGAATATAATGTAAAGTGAATTGTCTGTATATTTTGTGTGTGAAACACAGTAGCCAATTGCACACAGCAGTGGCCCACAAACAGTCATGTACTGAGTGACCAAATTATTTTAATTTAAAAATAAATTTGAAGGGATTATTCCCTCCGGAAAAGCGATTCGCCAGTCAACTGACAACCGGGTTCCTACTTATTGCTATGTAAACAGAGTCTTGTGGAGTAAGGAAACTTGCCTAACGTTTAGCTCTGCCTGGGAATCGAACCCAGGTCCTCTCCCTTGCGAGTGCTCTAACCAATACGCAACAGGACTTTATCTCAATGTAACTCTTAATTCAGTAGCCGGTTTTTCCAAGAGCTAGGGAAAACTGGCTCCAAATTAACATTGAATTAAAGAGGTTTCCACAATTGTACAGAACGTTAAATCTCAAGACCAAGTAGTCTTTTCGGCAAAGCCTGGATGAAACGAGGTCTGAATCAAAATCGTACGAGGTGTGACATAATCACAAACTTCACATTAAAGGAGATGCAGAGTTGAGCTAATGGACCCAAATTCCTCCGCGTTTTAGCCTGTAAAACCAACTTTGCCTTAAAATTTAAATTTGTGCACAATTGTGATTTTATAAAAAAAATTAGGGAGTTCAAATCTTATTTCCAATTTCCTCCCGATCGACTTCTTTCTGCTCCTGGGATTTTCTCCTCTTGTTCGGGTACTTTTTCCATGGGGTGGCCGCGGATGTAGAACCTGCCACAATTCTGCGCCATCTTCAAATTTTAAGACAATGTGGTTTCGCAGCTTAAGGCTAGATGGAATTTAAGGCCACAGAAGAGGGACGATAAACGGATGGTTTAAATGGGATCACAATACGAGTGGTGGGTGTGGGTGTTGAACATACTGCAGAGGGAGATGCTGTTGACAGGTTCAAGAGGAGGCTGGATAGATTTTTTGATTAAGTAAGTAACTGAACCAAATAGAAAAGAGAGGGGGAATGGTATGATCACTGGTGACGTGCCACACTCTTATTCTCCCCCAAGATATTGTGTGATATCTTGCGAACGTGGGATCCGGGCTGCAATATCACTCTCACTGCTGTAGGTACAGTCACAGATTCAGTGCTATCGGGGGTGAACTGAGTGACATTGGGGAAAATTTCCATGAGCGTACATTCCGTGCAGCGCCTTACAATTCACATTTATATGTAGCGCCTTTGACACCAGGAGGACAACTGAAAGCGCCTTTGACGATGGCCGGTTATAACAGGAAATCCCATCAGTGGCTGACATCGCTGAAAGGCGATGGGATTAATGCTCCCCGGACATTTTTCTTTCCTCCGCATTTCTTGAAGCGTGAACATCAGGACCCTTCTTGTTGGATGTGGATTCTGGCATTGAATTCATCGAAATGTACTGAATGAAGGGAAATAACCCTCATGTTCTTCCTTATGGGAATCCTCGATCTCAGTGCCAATAATAATGAGGACAGGGCGTGCTCTTGTTTAACCTCCCATTCCCCTTCTCTGAGCACTAATATTTGGCTTGATATTTCTGAGAGCTTTTGTATCATATTAATGTAAAAACATTTTCTGGCATTCACAAACATGCTTCGGAATGTCAACTTCCCAAGTCAACCATAATGCACCACATTTTTCTCTTTTCCCCCTTCCCCCAAATCAGCCTCTTACAAATGTGATATTGCATCCTTCAGGTGTTTAACATACATAGGAACCTTGTGCAGATCACAGATGCATTGTATTGGAATGTATTTAAACTGTGAGTATCGAGTCCCGATGTGAGACTTGAATATGTTGGACAAGGAAACTGTTGTAAGGAAAATAGATGGGAGTGAAGGAGCATTTGTCAGTTTTAAGCAATTTACATCAGTCTATAATACTGGGGATACATGAAGATTTTAAAGGGGTTCAGATTGAGCTTTAACTATTATTTGCTTCTCTCCACCTTTTGATAAGAGTTTGATATGATAAGGTACCTTTCAAAGGCTTCACGGTTTATAAACTTGTTGATGGAACTGGATGTGCTGATCAAGATAGCCTGGGGTACAGGGAAATGGCATTGATTCGGTAGTGAAAGGAAACAGAAACAAAATGAATTGTGTTTACGAGAACTATAGGAGGAAAAATACAGTATGTGATGTGCTAATTGTCACCGATGAGAAATATCACTTTGCATACCACATAATCCCCCTTTTATAACAATCCTTTGCATTTGATAAAGTATCTTATCACATCGTATAGTGAATTGACTGTATATTTTGTGGGCGAAATACAGCATTATTACTCCCGGAAAGCGGACTGCCAATCAACTAACAATTGGGTTCCTGCTTACTGCTATGTGTGGAGTAAGGAAACTTGCCTAAGGTTTTGCCCTGCCGGGAACCAAACCCGGGTGCTCCCGCTCGTGAGTCGAGTGCTGTAACCAAGTGCTCTTCCCCCTCACACCACCCATAGTACAGGAAGAACTTCAGTCTTCCAACAAAGGAATTTATTGTCAGAAGAATTGAAAAAGTGCTGCGTAGATTTAAAACTATCTTAGCAATAAGAAACAGAAGCTGATAAGTGGAAAAAGCTGCTGGGGGATGGGAGTGACTGAGAGTTTCACGGGGGTCTGTTCTGAGTCTCCTTTTGTTGATACTTCTCATGATTATCCTAAAACTGGGTATTTAGTTATACGTTTTTTAGCTGGTTAAGCTCCAGCAGTTACCCCAACGTACACACTGGGGTCCCCCCAAAGCCTTGGCTCTTGCCAACCTGCACCTAATACTCTCCAGATTTTGTTAAGCAGGGTGTGTTCCTCCAGGGAGAGACTGCCTATTCCATTCCCGACACAGGGAAATCTCCGTGTGGAGGTGGCTTACATATGTGGAACTCTGATTGATTTGGATACTTCGAGGAATGGTGAAGGGTTTCTGCATGTGTCAGGCACCCAGTTGACCAAAAATAACAGAAGAGAGGAGGTTTGTGTAACTTTTTTGTTGAGGGGTGGGGTACTGGGTGAAGTGAATTCTGTATAGATCTGCGGTGTGTGGATAGAACAGACATGAGAAGACCACATTCCATGTATTCTTCTTAATGGGTTTTGTAGCTCAGCACGGTCTGTGTTTCAGGCGATCGGTACTTGACATTTTCTTGTTGTAGTTTAGCTTTGAGTGCCAGGACCCACATGTTCCATATTATTAATCTGACCTTTGTAACGAATTGAGTCTGGAGACTGAGTTATACTTAATATTAGTCATTATTATTATTGGACATGTGATTGTGCAACTGGCCTGTGGGGTTTGGGGAACAACGTTCCATTTATTGGGTGAAGCTCACCCACCCCCCAAAATAGGCGTTGTGTGATGTTATAATTATAATTATCACCGGAAATAGGACATTCCCCCCCCCCCCCCCCCACCCACGATGTACTTCTAACATCAATAACAATGTGATTTTTTTTTACATTCTGGACCCAAGTTTATAATGATGGGTTGCGAAATGTGAGACTGGTTGACAGATTGAAATTAAACCCTGAAACCACATTTTCTTTTATTGTGGGCAGAATTAAAGAGGCCGACTTAACTCTTCCCCCCCCCCCCCCCAGTAAAATATTAAGTTCTTAATCTATTAATATCTTTCTTTAGGAGGGGGGAAAAAAAGAGCTGTGCTGATGGATTACTGCCACACACATTTAATACATACATCCAAAATGTAATCATCCTTAATTTTAATGCAGGTTTAAGCTCTCTCTGCACATCTACTTCGTGTTAACCTCCTAAGCTTACACGTTTACAGAAGAAAGCAAATTTATAATTTGCTTTTCCTTCAGCAACCGACAGTGAAACTTTTTTTTCTCCTTTCGGAAATGAGATAGAAATACAGTATCGCAAAGTGAGGTAAAGTTGTATCACTTCACAACCCACTCCTTGTGTTAATTAACATGAGTTGTCGTGTGATTGAATAGCCAGGTGGTAGCATTTTAGGGGGAAAGCAAATTCTGTGTATCGGGAGAGAAATGTGATTTGTTTTGAGATAAGTATTGCTGGTTTCCTTGTGTTAGTTAATTAATTAACGCAAGGAACATCTTTGTAAAACGACTCAAACCTTACTCCGAAGATTGCGTCAACATTGATGTGAAAAGATCTCTTTGTAACAAGACGAAGGAAATATTAATCTGAATGAGTGACAGCTGTAAATAGGTGCCCTGTCCATTGGATAAAGAAATTCAGGTTTTCCTGTTGCTGTTGTGATAAGGAGAACAGTGTTTGTTTAACACTGCCCTCCCACACACAGAGTCAAATTATTGAGAGCTCTACATCGTGAAAAGTGACAGTAATTATAATCTATTAGCCTTTCCCCTGTTGATGTGCGTGGTGCTCTAACAGATAAGTCCAGTATGGCACTGAGCCACATAAGTAGACGACCATAACATTATTTTTCTTCTCTCTCTCTCTCTCGCTCTCTCGCTCTCCTTTTCGTTGTCTTGATTGAAGCTCTACGTGTCATTTTCACAGACAGGAATTTATGCAGGGAAACATCAAATCAACTCTGGCTCTTTAAGCAGTGCTAACAATAACAATAATAATAATAATAATCCTTGCATTTGATATAGCGCCTTATCACGTCGTTGAGACATATCAATGACTTCACAGAATATACTGTAAAGTGGATTGACTATGATTTTGTGGGCAAAACTTGCAACTCGATTCTTACTGATCCCTTTCTCTGAGTTCTGTGTGATACTGAGAAAAATGCGTTATCAGTTGCTTGTGTGCATTCAACTTTGAGCGCTCAAAAACAAGGAAATGAATCTCTCATTCCTCTGCTAGAGAGCTTTAAATAATGACTTCTGGTTCCTGAGCTCACGGAGAAACTTTACTTCCATTTCACTGGGAAACAAAAGAAATGCTTTTTCCAAGCAATTTATTCTGGTGACTGGGAGGGGAAAGTGGGTGGAGGGCGGGGAGGAGAGGCTAAGGCAAATTACACTTTAAGGTGGCGATTCTCGGCTTGTTTTTAAAGATGTTCCAAGTCGTCAAGCATTATCTTTCAGGGTGGCTCTGTATAAAATAGTAATAATAATCCTTGCATTTGATATAGCGGCTTATCACGACATTGAGAAGTCTCAAAGCGCTTCACAGAATATACTGTAAAGTGGATATATTCTGTATGATTAATGATTGCAGTCAATTACTTTGAACAGAATCGGATATTTTTTCAGCAGGGGCGGGAGAATGGGGCGGGCTGGGAACTAAGCCTTTAAAACTGCTGTTATTCCCTGTTTTCCCAACTACCCGAAACGTGGAGGAGAATGTAAATTGTTCCTCAACACCTTACTCTGAAGCAGAGTAACCTGCAGTTCCCCTTGACCAGCACCACGCTTTAAAATTGCTCTCCTCTTTGACAGCTCACATCTGCCCGCACAAACATCTGGATCTAGGCTATTCAGCTGCCAGAGGTTGATTTATTCATTCCGGGGTCACCCAGATAATTTCTCTCTCTCTCTCTCTCTCTCGCTCTCTCTCTCCCCCCTTTCCTCTCTCCGCCCCATCACAGAAGATGTGCAGATAACTGTTGTAAAATGAAGGTCTGTCAAATGTTGCAGTCTCGAAATGTTTACAGTGGTGGTGATTAACACCTTGCAGGTGTTGGCGCGAAAAAACTTTATGCCATTAAGGGGCTCGTAAGTCCAGAGGGTTGCGTGCAGCTGTTTCGAGCATTACCATTTACAACCAAGTAGAGTGTTTCTCTCGAACAAAAAAATGTTAGTAATCTGGCGTCTGCATTATTTTTTCCTGCTGGGTAAGTTACGAGTCGTTCGTAACTGTCTATTCTTCCTTTTTTTTAGCAAACTGCTCCCCTCTTTGCTAAAGAGCTCCAGAACCTGATAGGAACTAGTTAATTTATAGTTAAAGAACTAATTATTGAAACAAGTTAGCGTATTAAGAATAATAACTATCCTTACATTTGATGTAGCACCTTATCACGTGTTGAGACGTCTCAAAGTGCTTCACAGATAATACTGTAAAGTGAATTGACTGTATATTTTGTGGGCGAAACGCGGCAGCCAATTGCGCACAGCGGTGTCCCAAAATTGGTGTGGATTGAGTAAACCAGTTATCGTTCCTGTTACTAGTAAATATCCTTGCATGTGATGTGGTGCCTTTCACCCCACCCCAAGGGGGAAGCCTCAAAGAACTTCACAGGTTTTTACTGTAAACAGTGGTGACTGTGTATTTTGCACTCAAACGCTGCTCATTCAAAATCAGCTGCGTTAACCCGGCCTATAAAGAATAGTGGTGATTGCCCCTAATCTAGATGCTCTGGGATAGCAGAGCTTTTTGCTGCTTGCTTTAAATCTTACATAATGTAAATAAATCGTAAGGAAATGCTTTACGAACTGTGCACCAGCTTGTGGGAACCGACACTTTAAATGCTCACCTTACAGGATTGCTGGTGTCCAGAGCAGAGATGAGGGCACTGTAATAATCCTTGTATGTGATATAGAGCCTTATCACATTGTTGAGAGGTCTCAAAGGGCTTTACAGAATATATTGTAAAGTGCATCTTGTGGGCGAAATCTAACTAAATCCGAACGCAATTTCTTCACACACATTACACACACAACAGACATACAAGGACCCCCCCCCCCACACACACACACACACAAACACATTATGTACACATGCATGCATTCTGCTCTATATCGAAAGAATGTTCTGAAATATAAGATGATTTCAAATCTGGGTGTGGGGGAGAATAGTGAGCAATTTTTTTCACACACATTACACACATTCTGCTCTTACCCTTAACAAAAGAATGTTCTGAAATATAAGTTAATTTCAAACATGGGTGTGGTGGGGGAGAAAAGTGAGCACGATCTTTTAATCACCATCACGGGTGCAGAGAATCTGCATCGGGGGAGCTTGGCTTTGAAATTGTTGCATGGCTAAAGTGAACAAAAATGGAAGGGAGTTATTTATGTACCTTTCGCTGTGCACGTAGAGTGAGATGTGTCAGCAGACTCCTCGCGCTCATGTATCTTTGAGACGTGTAAGTAATTAACTTCGGGGTTCAATGTAAGATTCTCCCGCAGTCGGTCGGCTTGGAGATTGCACGGATGATGTGCGTAAATCTCTGCGAAGCCCTTGATACAACGCAGGCGCCATATACGCAGTGTGTACGTGCTCTGTTTACTGATCTGGAAGGCCTGTTTCCGTCAGCCAGTTTTAATGGCTGCCCTCAAATCAGGCCTCGTAAATTATTTTGCTGAACGGGAAAGCTAAATTGGTTTCAAAGCAAAGTCGATCTCTTCCATTGATGCAAGCGCAGAGCATGTTAGACCAACAGGCATGGGGGGAAGGTTGGGTTTTTAATTAATGCAACATACTTGTAGAGTGTCCTCCGCAAACTTTGAATTATCACAACACCAGTTGAGAGCTTCTAGTCACCGCGAGGAATTCTCACTCGGATTTCTTCTAAGCAATCAATGTAAGAAACTGTGAAAAAGTCACAGGCACAATGGGCCGAATGGCCTTCTTCTGTGCAATAGATTTCTATGGTTCTATGATTCAAAATGCAGCACCTTATGATGTCCTCCCGACGTGAAAGGCACTTTATAAGTGGTAAATTTGTATTGTACTGTAAAATTGACCCTCCCTACTTTTACACAATTTGATTTCTTCTTTCCCCAAATCCCACTTGAATTTGCAGACACTGTCTCGGTATGATGTCGTGAACCAATAAACACTTTATTTGTTCAACCTAAGTTTCTTTGTGCATATAGTTACTGTGGAGCATTGAGCTTTATTAGAAACAGTGGACAGGATAGGCTTATAACTTATCGTGTGCCGAATGTTAAACAACAAATTGCATTTACAGGGCACCTTTCACGTAGGTTGGGCATAGCAAAGCTCTTCGCATAGTTGACTGGGAACATAAAATAGGATTGAGCTTGTAAATTGCATATGATACAGTGACAATTACACACCCGATGATACATGATAATACCCCCACAGTGTCTATTTAAACTTCTTTGCAGTAAAATATTCCTACCACTTTTTGCTCAGGAATTAAACTGGCTGTAATTATTGCCGTGAAAAATTGTTTATCGGTGTTGCAAAAGTTTCTGTTAGGTCAGTTCACGGAAACACCAAATGAATAACTAATGGCTGTTTGATGGGGACAGGCTATTGGCACACTCCCTTCTACACACAAACATCTGAACTCCTTTTCCTGTAAGGTGGATGACCCCACAGGCAGATTTTGATTAACAAAATGTGAATTGCACATTATAGCGCAGGAGGTGGTTTGTGTGTGTATGTGTGTGAGGGGGGTGAGCGGGAGGAGGTGGGGGTGGGGGGCAGGAGGTGGGGGTGGGGGGAATAGAAGGCTACATGTGGTGGTCTCCGCAGTCAGAAACACAGGAGGGTGAAACTATAAAAATAAACAATAGCTCTTTAGTTTCAGGGTGGCCAATGCCATTCTTACTGAGGGACTCCAGCTCTGGTGAGTGTTAGTTAGTACTGTCACAGCAGACACAATCCCAGTCGCTTCAGGAACCCCGCTTCTCAGAAGAAAACATTCTCCACACGCTCTCTAGACCTTGCAAAGACTACTTTTTTTTTCCTCTTGTTTTTTGCCAACCTTTCGATAAGGAGGTGGAAGCCGCGCTTTGTTTAAAATCGCACATCCTCCTCGGCTCCCGTTTCTTTAGGGAAAATTGGAATGTCAGCGGAGAAATGGTGGTGGCGGGGGGTGGGTGTGGGGGGGGGGGGGGGGTGGGGGGTGGTGTTGGGAGGGGGTGGGAGAAGGTCCAGATGCCAGGTTTTAATGTGTGCAACTTTTCAAGAGTGCGGTATTCCCTTTGCTGGGTCTCAGAGCGTTTCGCAGGATAGACTGTAAAGTGAATTGACTGTGTATTTTGTGGCCGAAACGAAGAAGCACAGGAGAGAAACGACAAAAAAAAATACCCTGCTGAAGCCAATTCACAATGAACTCTTTGTCAAGTAACGTTGATGACCTGATTACCAGGTCCACTGCTGGACTCCATGTCCAGTGTATTCAATGCAAGTGCTGAATTGTGGCACGGTCGTGCCATTATTCTAAACACCAGAGATTTTCACCATCTCATTGCATAAGAGAGGCGAAGAGGCGAATTCATAATGTGACTTAATGCACACTGCTACGCTTTCACCACACGTACACACTCATGCTCACACACACACACACACACGCGCACGCACGCACTCGTGCTCACACACACACTCACGCACTCTCACGCGCCGCACACACTCGTGCTCACGCACACTCGTGCTCACGTGCGCAAGTGCACACGCACACATTCATGTGCACTCACACACACATATATGTGCGGGTCGCGCACATAAATATTTGCATTGAGGAACTTGCAGAAACCGTAATAACCGTGGAAAATGTCCAGAATTGTTGAAAATCCCAGCGAAAATAATGGTGTCAATATGGACTCATCTAATTACGTGCTCTGTCTACACAAGGCCTCTGCTCCGAGACATTCCATTACAACCACATGACCTATGTCTGTGAGTGCAACACGATCTGCCCTACCATCAACTTGTATGTTTCTTTTGGCTGTTTCCATCTTTGCTGCCTGATGCATGTCTCCCAAAAGCCGGGCTGATTAAAAGTGGGCCATTCCCTTTATAAGGAATAAGTTAATTGTTGATTTATTTTATGTCAGAAATAATGGCGCTTGCAATAACAGCCACGTCCCCTGACTTAAACAGTGGTGTGCAGTTAAATCCTAGGTATGAGCTCAAAGATTCAAGGCAGAGCCTTTAAAGGGCGAGAAATTTCCTCTCGCCACTCAGCGAAGTGGCTTTAATAATGTGCACTTAGAATGGGATTCTGTGAGGGGCTTTTAGATATAGTGAGGATGTCTCAAAGCCCTTCACATGATTCACTGTAGGCGAACGCAGCAGCTAATTTGCACATGTTAGCCTCCCACAAGCAGCCACGAAGCGAGTGAACAATAAATGAATCAACCCGTCTCCGCCAACGTGTCATTAAATTTAAAATTCCACAGTTTAGTGGGTTGCACCCGAGCGCACACTGTCATTGAAAAAGATTCCAACTTTCTCACACTGTCAGTGAGCAAAACTGAAACCAGAGTCATGCACGATTGTTTGCTCAATTATTTCCGCATCATCTGCAAAGAAAAATATTGCGAGGTTTGTACAATAAATGCCAATTTGTCTTGCAAATCTTTCATCCCGTTCTCTCTTCCCTCGTCGTGTTGTGGTTGTGTTTTAGGAGTGTAGATAGCGGATCTGGAGTCCACAACGTGGTTAATTGTGAAGGCTGAAATATAGGCGTTAATGTGCTGTATTATTGCATTAGGTGGTGATTTGAGAAGTCCATCAAGCTGGGTCATTCAAACCTTCCTGTAAAATTGTGAATCAAGTCATAAGCGGAATCTAAAACGTGTTCGCTTTTGTTGCATTCAACAAACCAACAATTGAGCGTGTTATGAAGTTTCAAGTGTCAAAGTCCAACGGATTTCAATAGCAAAAAGGGGCAAACGTTACGTAATAAGCCCAACACAGGACAGGTAAATAAAATGCTCCGCTCCCCTGGAGCACTGTTTCCAGCTCTTAGAGTGACAGGCACGAAATCCACCTCGGAAAGTCAATGAGATTTAGCAGCGCCAATATTTGGTTTCCAGATCTTTAGTCATTTTCCAAAGCACGTTGTCACATGGAAAAAATCGAGGTTTTTCTTTTGCTTAACAGTCAATTAATTAAGGCGTTGAGGTACATGCCGGAGGGGGAAACGCTTGATGAAAAGGTTGTTTCGGCGTCTCTGGTTAGATGATAAATAGGTTACCAAGGTTTATTTCTTTGAAACAGTCTGGATACAATTGATTTCAGTAATGTAAGTGCTCTTGTTTACAGAAATGTGGGGGGTATTGATTCACTTTCGCTTGAGCTATTTTAAACGTTTTACAGCTTTTCCGAACTCGAGACTTTGGAGTTGGAATCCTTAACCCATTTCAGAGCGTTAAAAGGGTACTGTGTCAGGCTGCACATGGCAACCAATTTGCGCACGCTAACGTCCCACAAACGGTGTGATAAAATTGAAATTCCGCAATTTAGTGAGTTGCACATGCGCAGTAAATCCTGTGAAGCGCTTTGAGACATCCTTGTTCCTGCAAAGGTCACTTATAAAGGGCTCAGAAAGTGTCAGACCCTGCTAGGAGTTGTCCCTCAACCCGGGGTGGGGCTCTTCAAGGTCTTAATGGCTGAGTTTCACAAACACTGAGCCCTAGCTCTAACCAGCGGGTGGGGGTAGGAGAAGATTTGTGCATTCTTCTATTAATGACCTCTAGAGCGTCAAAGTCAAAATGTATTTACAGTCCCAAGGAGGTGGAAATGTGAACAACTGATTGAAATGTAGTGTCCCTCGAGCTAATTGGATGAAACTTGAGAACTTCAGGGATTGAATGAAAATAGCCACATGCAGTGAAATACATGGTGCAAATAATACACCATGGAATAACTATGTATTTAGTGGTTTTTACCCACTGCTGATGTACAATTTGTTAGTTTGTTGTACAATTTGGGTTTTATTTTTGCTTGATCTCAATTCTAACTCTTCCTAGCAGTCAAACGGTTGCCTTATGAAACACTGAAAGAATTGTTTTTTTCTTCTGTGTTTTCTTTACAATGAATAGAATTCAATAGAACATGTCATTATACCCAAGTGGTCACATTTCCTCAGAGCCCAATGTGACATAGTGGCTCTCTTTCAAAGGTAAAAAAAAAGAATCCTTGTATTTGATACAGTACCTATAATGTAATAAGGTCCCCAAGTGTCTCACCAGCAATTGCTGCCAAATGCGGTGGCTCCAGTTTAGAAGCCAAGACACCAGACAGTTTGCACGTAACAGTTCCCATAAACAGTCATGAAATGAATGATCAGATTTAATCCAAAGGATTGTGGGCCAGGACACCAGGAGAGACTCCTTTCTCTTTTTCCAATAGCTTTGTGGGGACCTTTACCCTCCACCTGACCAGGCACAACGGGACTTCGGGTCAAAGCTCTCGTCCGAATGCCAAAAAAAGATACCAAATGAACTCCCCCACACCCCCACCACCAAAAGTCTCTGCTGCGATATTCTGTGGCCAAAGGAAAAGAAAGAACCAAGCTTTAGCATTAATCCTTATACACTACTACATCTGCTGTCTAATTGCACTGTGTAATTGTGGTAACAGAGATGTGCAGGTCATTTGAGGAAAAAATGGCAGGGAGCCAAAGCTTTTCAAGTTGGATGTTTTTTGTGTGGTCCCAACCATTTTTCTTAAGTGCCAAAATGCAAGTTCAGGTTAGAAGAGAAATGTTCCTTATTTCTAGTACTTTGCTTAGAAACAAAACGAGCAATGCCAGATTCTGACACCAATTTTCCACTGAAGAGGAGCTCGAACCTTAGAGCTTAAGAAGTTCTGTCTGAGTTCTTCCTTTAAATTATTGCTGATGTCCTGTTACAAAGAGAGACAAGTTTTCAACTGTACTGCTCAATTCGGTGACATTTTTGGTTATCATTTGGGGTAAAAGATCATTTATATGAAGCATTTTTTGTGATATTTCCCAAGTTCCTTCAAGCCTCCAACATAAAATTAATTGAATCATTGAGGGTTTTTTTTTAATGCTGTAACCTAATGCGTTTTGAAGTCCATTATCTTGGCATAGGTATCTTTAAAATTAAGGACAGGAAGATGTTCTATTGTACTAGATTTAACATCCGCCAGCATCATTTTATAATAATAATAATCCTTGCATTTGATATAGCGCTTTTCATGTCTTCTAGACGTCACAAAGCGATTCAAAGAATATACCGTAAAGTGAATTGACTGTATATTTCTGAGCAAAATGCAGCAGACAATTGCGCACAGCAGTGTCCCACAAACAGTTCTGGATTGAAGTGACCAATTGAATTATTATTTTTTTTCCTTGAGGGATTATTATCAGGCGTGTGGAGTAAGGAAACTTGCACAAGGTTTCGCCCTGCCGGGAATCAAACCCAGGTCTCTCCATTGCAAGGCGAATGCTCCAACCACTGAGCTACAGGACTACTTTATGCAAAGAAACTTAAAAACAAACGGATTGCATTGCAAAAAAGGCAGCCTTAAATATATATTTTGCAACGATGAAAATTATGAATGTCTGCTAATTATGACTTAATTCATCATCTTTTGCAGATTAGTGTAACAGTTTCACCTTAGGATAAAAGCTGTATGAAAAAAAAGCCAAACATGAGAATTGCTGCATTCTTCGCAGTAATTTATATCTATCATTTATATGTCAATTACAATCTTTATTTGTATACCAGAGAGAACATATGAGCACAAGCTCTTGTTTATAATTCTACCAGAACACAGAAAAGCTATTCCATGTGCTGTACAAATGGAACAAAAGGTAATGAAGGTTTATATTCATCTGAGCTCATCTGAAGCACAGAATTTCTCATGGTCATAGCCTTAAATCCATTATTTTGAAATAATAAATAATCCTTGCATTTGATAGAGCGCCTTCCACATCGGGAGGACTTAAAGTGGAGTGACTGTCTATTTTGCAGGCAATTTGTGCACAGCAATGTTCCATTTACAGCCATGAAGTGAATGGTTGATTTTATCTGCAAGATTGTTGGTCAAGACACCAGGAGCAACTTCTCTTTTCTAATAATAATAATAATTTATCATTATTCGTATCTTTCTACCATGGTGTGTGGATTGCTTTACCAACTAAACCAGAGTTGATATGGTTTTAAACTGACACATATATACACGGTGCAGATATCACTCTCAAAATTATATAGTTTCCAACGTAATTATATTAACCTTGAACAGGTGGAAATTTCAGACCATTGGAAGGATGGCACCACCAGAATATGTCCCCGAAAATCTACACTTGGAAAGAGCCCTCTGGAATTTGGCATGTAGATTTACCCATCCTGTTTTAATGGAACCCCTCCAAACTATGTGTCCAAATTAATTGCATCTAAAGCATGAAATTTCAATCCTAATGTGCTTCAAAGGAGTGAACTTACAATGATAATAGAACAATGCTTATCCACTGGGGAAATCAGTCTGGATTTTCACGTTTTCTCTTTATTCAGCCGAGGAAATCGGAGCGTTGCCTGTCCTTTCTTAGAGATTTTTTTTTTACCCTGAACCAGATGACTTCCCTTTCCTTCACCTTTTTAATCCCTTTGATTGCTGCAAAATTCTTTAGATTTTTCAATGTTTTTCAATTCTTTTTAGATCTTTACAGCTGTACAGCAGATTATCATCGGGAATCAGAATAAATTAACTTATTGCCAACAGCATTTCAGATCAAGATGCAAATTACGGGGTCATGAAAAATATAAGGGCATAGTTTGCTTTTTATAAAGCATCCCTGGTATTAGTTCACATCAGCAAAACCGGCCATTAGGTAGCAGTGAGCCCTTCCCTGTAAGTGGACACCTCTTTCAGATGAGATCACTTTGATCTTCCTGAAGCAAGAGTGATTGCTACTGCAAACAGTAGCCCCCCAAGATGAGCTTCGGACTGTAATATTGAGTGCTGGGGGAGTGCTGCATTGTCGGAGGTGCCGTCATCCTCGTGAGACGTTAAACCGAGATCCCGTCTACCTGTTCAGGTGGACGTTAAAGATCCCGTGGCACTTCTCCAAAAGAGAAGGGAGTTTCTCCTGATGTCCTGGCCAGCAATCCTCCGATAAAATTGCTCTTTCACTTCATCATGGCTCTTTGAGGGAAATTGCTGTGCGCAACATGTTTGCCACATTTGCCTACGAATGCCTATTCCTCACAGTAAAATCCTGTGAAGCACTTTGAGACGTCTCAACGCTGTGGTAAGATGTTGTACAATATCAAATTTAAGGATGATTATTATTTATTTTCTAGATTTGATCTGCCAAAGAGGGGCAAAATTCACACTCTCCCCCCCAACCCAAACAGGAGGTGTTTACCTACATACAGCTACATATAGAAATAAATAAATAAATAAAAGTAAGGAATAAATTTGAGAGGTTTTTGGCCAAAAGTTCTGTCATTGCTTTACAGAGAACATCCTGGATTTGCGACTTGTCTTTGTTCCTTTGTGGATATTTGCACAAGTTTTTTTTTATCTTTGCAGCTTTTAAAAAAAACTGTTCCTAAAATCCAAGCAAAGAGTATTAGTGCTCAATAAATGCAGCGTTGCACAAAGTCAAATTAAATCTTAAATGGTATAGAGGGCATTTGTTTTCTTTGCTAATGACATGACAGTAGGTTTACAGTTTAAAATCTGGGCTTTGTAAAGGCATTTGTCAGTCTATATATTTAATTTCCAACTCTGACCACCCATGGGGATGGGTAAGCAGGAAACCTTCATTCACTTTATACCAACAGCCTTTTAGGTAAGTTGCCAAATAGTTACACTGGGGTCAAAGAGCCACAGCTCTTCCTGGCAGAACGTATCTTATTTTAAGCCTCAGTTCGTGTTTACATTAAACGACTCTTGAGCTCTAAATTTGGTCGTTCTGCACTCACGGTTAATCCTTTATCTGTGCTAGGGATGCTCAGTGACTTCTGGGTTCAGAACGCAGAAGTCCCTTGTCGGAGAGTTGGCTTTGTCAGCTCTTTTTATACATTAAAAAAAATTCGCTTTCGCTCCCATCTTCGCTCTGACTGAACTCGCTCCAAGATCGAATCGGAGCTTAATACACAAAATGACAAATTGGTTTGACATCTCTGCATTGTGCATTCCTCACACTTTCTTGATACCCCGGAGTTCGACTCCACGGAAAGAGGGCAATCTCTGTGCTGTGTCCTCTAGTGTACAATTCTTGTCAACCTTTCACGCATCTTCTCCTCCTTCAAGGTCTCTTCCTGATTTAGCGTCCATTCCATATTGCTGGTAAATTCGCAAAAAAAAGATGTATTTCATATACTTATAAGTGGTTTGAGACGTCTCGACAACGTGATAAGGCACTAAGTCAAATGCAAGGATTATGATTACTTTATAAGTCAGAATCTCTGTTTTTTTTGCACTGTCTGTTTTTTCTAAGTGTTCAATGTTATACATAGTGCGGGTAAATGAGGGCTGATTTGAGGAATACGGTGCTAGGAACTGTGTGGTATTCCCTTTAGCTTACACATCAGAGAATGATATAAAAATAATAAATCCTCTAAGTGAACATCTGGAATGGTGAAGCGTTGAGCTTCCAGTCACTCTTCCATCAAATTCTCCCCAATCCGTAAAAAACGAATTAACATCAAGAATGCATGAGAAAGGAGAAAGTGTCTTGGTTGTAAAGTTAAGTCGTGTATTCTTTTAACCTTTTTTAAAAAACTAAATGAAAACCTCGCCTATTAATTGCATGACGTAGTCACATTTATTAGTGGATCTAATAAAAAATAAAGTCTTGCATTATTTTCTCAAAGATGCTTCATTGGAAATCGAGCTGGGTTTTTACAATGAGAGCGATATTGTTTTATCAGTACTCTAATCACAACTTTAATGCAAAAGCAGGTCTTTAATTTAGATAGTTTGCGGCATGTTTATCAGCCCTATCAAAAGTGTGTGTTGTCTGTGTTATGTGTGGGTGTGTTTTTTAAGAAAGAGGGAAAAGTTTGGGCGGTCACCCTGAGCTCTAAATCAGATATTTCAGATCTGAAGTTAAGTATATACAGCACATCAAAACCGTGCGGTTTGCAGTAATGAGATGTAGCAGGAGCACTTATTTGCAGAGTTAGCCAGATGTTTCGGGCACTTTGCTCTTGCCTTTTTGCTCTGGAAATGCAAACGCTAACTTTGCGGCTGCCTCAACAGCGCACTGCAGTATGGCTGCCTCCATCACTAAGGGGCATTCTGAAGTGTGTGTGTATATTAGAAATGACATTTCATTGAGGGCTCTTTAATCCCCATTACTTGCAGATTCTCTGACTGACACTGTTTAGTTTCCATGACCAAACCATTTAATGTTTTGGATTTGTCCAGGAATTGCTGAACAGAAATTGTCAGAATTGACGCTTTCTTTTTTTTTTGCATTCAGATGTACTATTTTTTGTGACCGGCAAGTTTTATTTATTCCCCCGCCCCCACCCCCCTCTCCCCCCACCCCGCCCCCAATTCATTTCCCTTGTTCCAACTCTTGACCTGAACTTAGCCTTAAAACTGCAGCGATATCATTTGGAATTCTCACTGTGATCAGCAGGGAAAAAAAATCAGGGGAACATGAGAGGGATGGGGGCTGGGGGGGGGGATGGGGGAAAGGAGGAAATAAATTCCAGTAATTTTGAAGGAAAACAATGCCAAGTAATGGCATTTCGTTTCCCAGAAAATGACTAATTCCGGAAAATGACGGGATACGTGTCGTCTGTACTTTTTATTACTTTGATGGAAGAGTTACTCATTAATTTTATCCTAATTTTCCCTGTCTATGGCTCAATACATTTCTCTATCTCTCTCTCTCTCTGGTCAAAAAAAATAAGTGGGTAATTCATTTTTTTTAAGTAATGCAGTTTTGAATTTCAGTTGCCATTACACTCCTACAGCTGGCTTGGATAAGCAAGTTGTTTGGAGCAGTATACATGTCCTATTAAAGTATTTTTATATGTATAAGTTTGTGGTGGTTAATAAAATTATCCTTCTCTGTAATTTTCAGCCATGCAGCAGGCTGGTTGTCATGTGACAAAACCAGCATACAAAAAAAAAACAGCATTTCCAGTTTAATGCAATGATTCACTCACGGCAGCAATTAATGAATTGTGCTCTTGCCATAAAAATGGATGTCCTTGTATTAAATAAATCTTGCTGTTTTACAGCATTAAATTCAGTGATATGACTTGTCTTTTACAATGTTGTCCATCTCACTATTTCTCAAGATCACAAACCACTGGGTACAAAATGTTCTACCCATCGCACATAAAATCTTCCTACAGTTTGGTGTAGTGAACGGAAAAAGAAATCCCGAGCCAGCGATCTCACTCCTGACCATCTATTTAGAAAAGTGCGTGCGGTTAACTGAGGACAGGATAGGGCTTGGCATTCACGTCTCCTGACTCCGATTGTGCGGCTGTCTGACTACAACAACAACTTGCATTTGTTGCATCCTGGCCTTGCCCACCCTTCCTGGTAATCCCCAGTTCTGGTCATTAATTGCCCTCTGTTTGAAGAAACATTTTCTGGTGTCTGCCCTGAAATTGCACATTACAACTCTCACTGTCTCGTTGGACAGTTGAAGGATGACCATTTGACCAAGGAGCAGAGGTTATTATCTGATACCTGCAGAACTGGATGCTGTGTTTGCCCGTAAATACGCAGACACTGCACTTCACAGTAAAATGTTCTGAAGCGCTGTGAGACGTTTTAACGATATGATGCCCTATCAAATGCAAGAAAATCTGGTTGGATTGAGGGTACCTGATACAAGAATTATATATCTTGGGCGTCGATTTCCCCAGACAAAATTGGTCTTTCACTTTGTGGCTGTTTGTAGGACATCAGTTTGTGCAAATTGGCTATCACGTTTCACCTAGAAAATACACAATACATGAATTACTATTATTATTATTATTATTATTAGATACTCAACACATAACATTAGAACATGAAAACAAGTAATACTTTTCACCCATTTCCTGAGTTGAGAATTAATTGGATTGCTGGCTGTTTAAGCATCGATCATGGAAATTAGGCTGCAGGAAATGTAACAATGGCATTCCCGAAAGGAGAGGAAATTGAGGATGGATCCCGCATTAAGCTGTCTGGAAACGCATCTGTAAAGTCATCCCACGATCTCTTGGCAGATGCAGTTACCTTAAGAGAGTCCTGGTGCTTCAAGTCTTAACTGAGTTTCACATTGTGACCTTATCGTCACCTCGTTTCCAGACCCTATTTTCTGTTTCCTTCTGGAATCGCAATAAAGAGAGAAAAACGATGCAGTTCTCTGAACATTGACTCGCACGGAAAAAAATCAGCTTAGAATTGATGTGTGGGTTCTTTAAGCCCGTACGGGAACGAATTGGAAAAGAATTGTAGTTTTTCTTGTTTCTTAGGTTAGCACTGTCACACTGAGGATGTGACTCATGTATTCTTTTGACTGCTAGGGCGTACCTATTTCTCCTTCCTCTATCACAGAAATACATGCATGTTCCCCTTTGTGTTGTTGCATGTGGGTCTAGAAGGAAAGTTTTTAAGCCTGAAGGGCAGCTCTAGGGGCCACCAAAATGGGTCACAGAATGAGGGAATGGAGAGGTAAAGGAGAAGGGTTACACTGAGGGGTGGAGGCTGGTGTAAACACTGGCATGGACTAATTGGGCTGACTGTCTTGTAATCATGTAATTGTGTTGAAGAGCTTAGTAATTTAGAATAATAATCCTTGAATTTTATACGGTGCCTTATCATGTCGTCAAGACGCCTCGAAGCCCTTCGCAGGATTTCACAGTGAGGTGTAACAATTGTGTATTTATATGCAAACGTGGCAGCTAATTTGTGCACAGCAATTTCCATAAAGGACCAATGAAGTGAACGATCAATGTTATCTGTGGGGGGATTCTTAGCCAGGACAGCGAGAGAACCTCCCTTTTGTTTTTTTGAACAGTATCATGGCATCACTGGGGACATTTACATAGTTTGCAGTTATCGGGTATTAATCAAGGGGTTAAGTTTATACTATTTCATAAATGTGCAGCGTTTTATACAATTATCCCAAGGAATGCGTTATGAAACGTCACAAAATGTCACCTCCTTTTGTTTTGTTGGCATTCCCAATGTACAAAGTCTCCACTTTCCTTACATAATAAAGGCTTCACAGAGATTAGAGTTCACTGCAAACGCATTCAGATTTTCACTTCAGTCTGCAAGCGTATTGGAATATCCCTGCAGTTTCACCTCACAGCAAGAATAGGTCCTGACACACGGTGGCAATAGGAAGCAATGCTCCAGGCATATTATGCCATCGGTTTTAATTCATCAGCCGGAAAGAACACAAGGTTGCGAAGTTACCACCTGAAACGAGAGCTGGAGGTCTAAAGGAAAGCTGGTAATTTATATTTGTTAAGTCGGTCCGATAAACGTATCCTATATTATTGTTGGAGGACATCCAGCAGACTAATTTAAGGTATTATAGCCACACTGGCTTGGATAAATGTTCTTCACAATAAAAAGGAGAAATTGGTTGATTTCTGAAGCAGATAAAGTTCCTTCTAATAGGTTACTCAAAGCCTTGTTGTGATACTTTGGATTCGAGAACATATTGCTGATTTACAGCTGAATTCAGAATGATGATTCAAAGCAGAGAAATTGTGCATTTAGGCTGGTTTTGCCCCTCAGAAAGCAGTAGCTTTGGGACCAATGCAGTTTTTCTCTGACGTATGTGCAGGAAATGCAACAGTGACAACCACGTATTACATTAATCCCTCATCTTACAGTGTGTCCAATTTATTCACCCTCCCTCCCCAAACCCAGAGCTTAGGGATCAGCCTTGTCCAGACTCATCAGTTGGGTGAAACAAACCCCCTATCCCCCAACCTCTCCCAAACTCCTGACCCATTGCCAGTTGTCAAAGTGCTTCACAGGATTTACTGTAAAGTGTAGTGACCGTCTCTTTTGCAGTGAATGATTTCAAATCAACTTCAACTTGGAGAGGGCACAGAGGAGATTAACTGGGATGGTACCACAGAGGCTTTACTCACGAAGAGAGGCTGGAGAAACTGGGACTGTTTTCACTAGAACGGATAAGGTTAAGAGCGGAGACTTGATGGAGGTGTTGAAAATTATGATGAACTGCCGTTTTGATCGAATGAATAAGGAGATTCTATTTACACCGGTCAGTGAGAAAGTAATTTGGTGGCATACGTTTAAGATCATAGCCAAACATATGTACATGTGTATATATAATATACACAGAGTGTTATTAAGACATGGAATGACCTACCAAAAGCAACGGTTGTAACAGGATCCATATTTCCTTTTAATATGGAAATAGACAAATATTTCAAAAATACGGTGTGTTGGAAAAGAGTCGGAGAGCGGGACTAAGAGCTAGCTCCTTCAGCGAATCATGAAGCACAGACACGATGGGCCGAATGGTCTCCTTCTACAGATTCAAAAGGTCTTGTCTCATTACATTTACACGGAATGTGCCGTTTGAGCTAAAATATGATTTATTAAAATAACTTTGCTGGTTGTTGCACACAGGGTCCATTAATCACGCGGGGTACTTTAATATTTCTTGTGACAGCATGTGACACGTTATTTCCGTCCCATGGAATAACACTGAGCTTCTGTGGAGCTCAGTCAGTTTGTGTTGGCAGTTGCGATGCCAATACTGGGGAGGAAGTGTGAAACTGCACGCAGCTATAAATCAGCCGAGGGGGGAAAAAAAGTCATAACTGTGTGGAGATATTGATTTAAAGAGAAGAGTTTTCGTCTTTTTATTTTATTTATTTAATGCATTTATATATATTTTGTGTGTGCGTATGTGGGGCAGGGGGGTGGGTGGGTGGCATTTGGAAGGAAAACAAATATTTACGAATGGTAGCTTTTTTTTATATACGTAAAGTAAGATGGAAAATCCTTTCGCTCTCTATTGCTGGGAACATTTTGCTGCTTCGCAGAAAGTGAGAAGCAAAAAATGAAAAATAAGTGAGTGAGAGAGAAAGAGACTTTTCCTACTCTGTGTATTTCCAAAGCATTAGTAGAAGGTTGAAAGGTGCGGACAGTGCCAATGGAGAAATTTCCCTCTTAACCGTCTTCCCAACCATAGAAATAAACAGACAACGCCCAGGAGGTTCAAACAAATACAGGTTCTCTTGACCTGCAATCAGTAATTTGCCAGCCATGGTCTCTTAGGAAACTTGTTCCCTTACCCCACCCCAAAACTGCTCTTACCCAGTGCCATGATCCTTGGCCTCAGTTATCCAATTTCCATGTGAAGGTGGGATGTATGGAATTCTCAGCTTGGTTTGGATACTCTGAAACATGATGATGGGCTTCCGTCTGTGTCAGAAACCCGGCTAACTAGATAAAAAAAACTGACCACCCCACAGAATCTGAGTCCCACACAGGCACGGCCTGACCCATCGCAGGTGACTCATCGCATTAATAAGCTGGAACCAAAAACCTCCGAGCGCTTGCAGGCCAAGAGGGAATAGGCACAGGCATTCATTGGATGTGTCACTGGCTCTCTCCAAGGCTCAGCACTAGAGAAGGAAAGAACACAAGACAAACCAGTGAGAAACCCAAGTGGGTGGAAGAGCAAACAGCTGACAACCAGAGCACCAGCTGGTGTCCTGCACTTGCCATTCCGCAGCAGATGTAGTCAGTGATGTTCTCCGTGCCCACAAGATAGTTGGGCTTGGGTTCTGGGCACCTTTTTGCCCTCTCTAGACCCATTGATTGTTCTGGCAGAAAACTTCACCACCACCAAGTGCTCCACCTCTTCAGAGAACATCGCCTTGTGACCTGGGACTGGAAGCCACGTTTACTGTGAAGAGGAACACTGAGCATACCACTGAGGTTTGGATTTGGTTACCAGGTAAGACTCGGATACAAAGACTTTCAACAAAAGCAGCAAAGCTCAGCGAGACTAGAGCATCCAAATCCCATTGCTGGTTTATAGAGAGCTGACATTGCAACATCGCTGGTGACACCAATCGCACACCGCAAACTCTACTCTTTACTCCACTAACTGAACAGCAATGTCATGGTTTAGAATGGATTTAAATAAAACTGTATGAGAAATCAGGGCTGTGGAAACTAATCACATTTTGGAAGTGAGTAACGAAAGGGTATCTGGCAATGCAATCTATTTTTTTTGCTGAACTGCACAGCAATTTCTAACCCCGGGCACACTGTGAAATATCTGCATTTTTTTAGCTACTTGTAAGTTCTGAGAATGAATAGTTCAAGATAAAAAGATCACTGATTATGATGATGGTAATAATAATCCTTGCATTTCACGCAGAGTCTTTCATGTCAACAGAACGTCTCAAAGCGCTTCTCAAGTGTAGTGTAGTGACTGCGTATTTTGTAGGTAAACACAGCAGGCGATTTTCGCACAGCAATGTCCCACAAGCAGCCAATGAACTGAATGATCAATTTTATCTGGGGAATTGCTGGCCAGGACACCAGGAGAAATTCCCTACGCTTGGGAGTTTATGATCTAATCCCTTTGATGGGGAATTTATGATCACGTGATAAAGTAATGATCCAGCCTTGAGCAGGACTCTCTTTGTGGGCTGGGAACCGTTGAGGTATACAGGGTGGTCTTTCCTGAACTGAGTACAGTATTAAGATACCAAGAGGCACTGCTCATTTGTCATTGGATTTCTGTACAGACTCTGATCTGCTTCTATATCCTGAGCAATTAGTTTCCATGCTGAGTCAAACATACTGTGAGCGAGGTTTGAATAATCACTACCCATATGGTCTATGGACTGAGTGTTTTACATTCTGCCATGTGGGCCAAGAGTTCAGCAATAGGGAACAACTCACCAGGTTTTTTTTACTACTATTTTTACCAACAAGAGGATGTTCTTAATGCTTCATCATTTTACTGCTTACCTACCCATGCTTGATTGGGAAGGGTGAAATTCACTTGTGAAAAGAATAATTTTTGTACAGCATAATTTTAGTAATTTTACTAGTTTATTATGGCTGTGGGCATAAATTTTTATCTGTTTCCTCATATTTGTCGTCAATACTTTGTTCAGTTATTAACGCACTCCAACAGGCACATAATGTTGTCTACTTAACACCCCTATCGGATGTAATAAAAAATATCAAATGTATATTTTTTTTAAAAAAGTGTTCTCACTGATACACTGCTTATTTTTTTAATAACTTTTCTAAATAAATATCTCTTTTTGCTGGACAAATAACAAGTTTCTGTGGTCGAGAGCCTGAGGGGACTGTGACAGGATTTGAAGGAAGCCAAAATATTTCACGTCGAATAAATGGTGCTATTAAAAATGCAGCAGTGTATTTTTGTAGCAGTTTATTGATTCATGATTTCCAAGCCTTTTCCTCTTTGAATCAGGTAACAGTAATTTTCATATACCTTTTCCATGGCAAATAAGAAGCTAATTTAGTCCAGCAGATCTTTCTGTGTGTGAAATAAAATGCCAGTTATTCAGATCGCCAGCAGTGACCGGTGACAAAACTGTACCTCAGAAAAAAAAATTGAAGAAAAAAAGAATGTTACTGAGATAATCTTATTAAATCCTCCTGCAAAAAAAATGACCTTAGCTACTTGTCACTTCAACCTTTAAGCTTTCCATCGTGATGGTTGATTTTCTAATTGGATGTTTCTGTAAAGACAATTTAATAATGAATAATCCTTGCATTTGATATAGCGCCTTATCATGTCGTCGAGACGTTTCAAAGCGTTTCACAGAATATACTGGAAAGTGAATTGATTGATTATTATTGTATTGTCCTGTCACGATTCCGCATAATCAATCACCGGGTCTGAAATTTCACCAAATCTTAGCATTGTGAAAAGAAGATGTGAAAAGCGCTATATCAAATGCAAGGATTATTATTATTATTATTATTATTATTATTATTATTGTGAGACTCTCGCAATGCTAAGACTTCAGTTTGCTTTGAAGAACGATTATTACTGGCAAATGTAAAATCAAACCCAGTGTACTTGTAGTTCTTAATAAGTCAAGTGGACGAGTGGTAAGCAAGCATTGATTGACCTTCCTGTAGCAACGAAGCACTTATTGAATGGACCTGCTGTTGCTAAAGCCCAAACAACTGACAGGATTACAGATTACAGTTTTAGTACATGATTCTCAGAAGCATAAGTAAGTTCAGCACTCGAGAGAATGCAATGGCCTTTGAAGTATTCAAGCTGAATATGCTTTATATCTTCAAGTCATTTACTCTTGGAAATGTCTTGCTCTGAATACCATTCCCAGGCATCGAATGCAGACAGGTGACCAACTCCAACCCACTGTCCCTTGAATGAGGTAGAGCAGTCCCTGTATGACTCAATGTATGTCAGCCTGGCTCAGTCGGTAGCATTCTTGCCTCTTGAGTCAGAAGATTGTGAGTTCAAGCCCCACGTCAGGACTTTGAGCACATAGTCTACGCTCACACTCCAATGCAGTGCTGTAGAGGTGCAAATTATTGGTATCTTTAATATTAAAACAAGATAGTCTTGCAGGCTAAGATTAGGTGGAATTTTGGGTCTGATTAATATTCACGGGGGGGTTGGGGATGGGGAAAGCGGTGGGGGGCAAAAGGATAAGGGGGTTCTTTCTCTAAACAGGCAATTGCAAACTGGAATCCTGGATGATGTATTACCCCCTCCTTAGCCCACTGCCCGAGGCCAATTCTAACTCCCCTGGAGAATTCAGCACGGATCAGGGTTACAAGCTGTGATTAAATGTTAAGATTTGTTTGGTCCCTTAAACAGCAAGTTTTCTTTTTTCTTCTTCTTTCCAAAAAAAAAGCCCTAATATATTGAGAGGCTCACACCCTTCAGTCGGAGATTTAATTCCCTCTGTTTTCATTGGCAAGAGAGCTTTGGAATCACTTCCAAGTCTCTCTGACTCAGGTTGCACTTAGAATGTGTGAACCATTTTCAGTGTAAATTTCTCCAGCGAAAAAGCACCTTCAGGTTGGCAACATTTCAATGAGCGTATTAACTTTTTTTTGCTTCCAAAAACAAAAAGTTCAGAAAACGCCAGGACATTTTAGGGTAAAAGTAAATGGGGCTTTTCACTCATTCCAGGTCCAAGAGAAGAAAGGATCTGGATATTTTCATTATTATCTTATCACTGCATAATCTGTCACCATATTCATGTACTAATGTGATAATATGCTTTATCTTGCCTTTTACATGTTTACAGATGATTATAAATCTAATCTGAATAGGGTTCAAAGAGGAGGGGGAAGGGGTTTGATTAGCATGTGCTTGCTTTGGGCTATTTAAAACAATTTGGTGACTTGCTGGGCAGAGTAGGGGACATTCATCATAATAAAACAATCCTTGCATTTCATACAGCGCCTTATCATGTCATTGAGACGTCTCAAAGCGCTTCACAGAATATACTGTAAAGTGGATTGACTATATTTTTGTGGGTGAAACGTGGCAGCCAATTGCACACAGTCGTGTCCCACAAATAGTCGCAGATTGAGTGACCACATTTTTTTGAAAGGGGATTATTACCCCCGGAAAGTGATCTGCCAATTGACTTAACAACTGGGTTCCTACTTACTGCTAGGTAAACGGAAGCATGTGGAGTAAAGATTCAGTCATCCATGTTTGTTAAAATGACTTGCAAAAGTCGGAGTGTGAAGGAAGGGTGACAAGAAAGTTTTTTTCACTGGCTCCTGGACTCGAGTATTAGCTGGTTAACTAGGGAGATGTCCTTTGTGACCAGCCAGGCATACCAGATGTAATTAGAGTGAAAGCTTAGCATCAAGAAGTCACTAGGTAATGCACTTGTAATTAGATGTGAATGGACTCAATCAGTAGTGCTGTGCCTATGAATGATGCCGGGCTTTACACAGATGACAGGACTATTGAGAGACTGAGAAGCATCTCTGGCTTGTCCCACGGCACAGATAACAAGGAATGTGAAAGGGCAACGATGTAATAGGCAAGTACTCCCTCGCGACCTGTGTCCGGTTGTACCAGAGACAGTTAATAAACACCCGGAGAAGTAACAGTTTTTTTTCTTGCTGGCTTGTTTTTTAAATTAAGATTTTTTTCAAATATTGTCCCGGAATATTTGGCCCCGGCGAATGCTATTTTGGACGGCCTGCTCTGATGGGTGGTCAGGCCTCGAGCCCAGAGCTGTGAAGTGTGGACTCTGAGCGGGCGAAACAAACTGTCCTGCCAAGGACATGGCGAAAGGTCTCTCCGAAATAGCACAGCCAGAGAAACAAATATGAGAGACCAGTGTGGTGGTCATGGTGGGGTCCTGTGGCGCAGTCGTGGTGAGCGAGCTCGCCTCGCAAGCACGAGGATCCTGGTTCCATTCCCGGTTAGGGTGAAACCTTAAATAACTTTCCTTACTCAACATGCCTCTAGCAGCAAGTAGGAATCCGGTTGTTAGTCAACTGGCGGATCGCTTTCCGGGGGATAATAATCCCTCCAACAAAAAAATAATAATTGGTCACACAATCCACGACTGGGACACGGCTGTGCACAATGGCTGCCATGTTTCACTCACACAATATAAAATATATTCTTGAAGCCCTTCGAGACATGTCAATGACATGTTAAGACGCTATATCAAATAAATAATAATCCTTGCATTTTGATATAGCACCTTACCACGTCTCCCAGACGTCTCAAAGCGTTTCACAGAATATACTGGATGTAAATGCAACGATTATTAATCATATTATTGTGACGCAGTTAAAAAAAATTGCCTATCTTCATATTGCGTTAACACCACATCAGATACTGTAACTAATTCCCAAAGCCGAGCCCTTAGTGTGTGTGTATGTGTGTTTTGTGTCAAATCTAACCTAATATCATTGTTTCAAAGTTCCAGTAGTATTCTCCTCACTCATCCTTGCAACTGGTCTTGTGTGATAAGGACACCAGTTCCCATGTGCCGGTGACTCCATGTTTAATTGGTTCCAGATGCAGGTTAATTAGTTAGTCTGCATTTGCAAAGCTGCTTGTTCTCAGTCGAGCCCTGTTTTCGATTGCCAAGCAAGTGTATAAGCTTTGACACAAAACCAGATGCCGTATTTCACTGAGTAAATTTGTTCGGGGGTGGTAGAAAGAGGAAAGCTAAGACAGACAGAGAGAGGGGGGTGGGGGGGAACGAGAGAGAGCTCACTTGCTAAGTACAGTATAACAGGAGTAATGCTTAAAGGCAGCAGAAAAGCTGCTCTGATTAAATGAGTCGATAAAAGGCATCAGACGTGTGAGGGTCACGGCTAAAAATAGCCGATTCCCCACGTCGCTGAAGGTTGACATCAATGCACTCCCAACAAGCTTTGTCAGGGATTCCAGGCAGAATTCATTACCACCAACGTATAGGTAGTGTATCGGTCCATCTGGACTGCATTACATGGGAGTGGTTGTAGCAAATTAGAGTATTAAACTTAATTTACTTCTGTTGGTGACCGACAAGTCAGCCACTGAGGCTGTGATTGTAAGCGGAGACGCTACTTATCTATAAGTAGAACAGAATTCCTGAGAGAGATGTAGGGATTTCAACAGGATCGTTATAAGAATAGAACAAGGCTGTTGTATGTCCTCTTTGTGATTAGTGTGTTATTAGAGGTGGCAGAACATACATGATACCTGATATCTAGTTGTGCCCAATACAATTAACCCTTTCGCGACGACTTACTGTTTCACACCCAAAGAACGATCAAGAAGACTTGTGCCTCTCTCCGGTGGAGAGAAAGATATATTTTGTGGTTCTTAAAAATTAAATAGAAATTATTTGGGTTTTTCTTTTAATGAAATGACCGCAGGAAATTTGGAAATTCAGGAGGCGAAAGGGGAAAACACATCAGACTCTGGGAGGCAAGAGATGAGAAAAATAGCAGATTAAAGTCTGCGGTGTTTTGTAACTGGCTCCTTGTGTTAATTAGCACAAGGTATGAAGTGCCGCAAACTTTAATAATCGGCCGCTGGTTTAATTGAATTAAAGGGCAGGTCAGTCCATAATTGGGGGGCAAATCGAATCCATGGAATAATCAGCAAGATGCTGCTTTGAGAGTTCCCCTGCAGTCCTTCCCCAGTAACGAGTTAGCACTTCATCGCACCACAAGTTTAGCTTGCAGTGACGGGAAAGTTAACTTAAAAGTGGCGCGGACCAGGCAAAATGAGATTAAAATCTAACAGCGGAATCTACGTAGCCAATTTTTTCAGATGAAGCCATGACAAAGTGTTGAGCTGCTCTTATCGTGGTGCTGTTAAAGCTCTTGGAGATGTTACCCCACATGAAAGGCGGAGTATAAATGCTAATGGTTGTTACACTGTCCCCTTGACAGCCACCCAACCCCCTTCCCCCTCTCCGTGCCTGTATACAGAGACACTATTGCAGGAGATGTCCTACACGCTCCATTTATTATAACGTGGTCCCTGGGGATCAAGCACTTTGTATTACAACTGATGTGCACTTCAGTGAGTGCCCAGTGAACAATAGTAGGAGTGAAAGGCCTATTGCATTCGTACAGAGAAATGGGATAAAATCTCTCTCTCTGTCACTGCAGGCAGGTATGTCTTCAGGTGTATAAATGTACAAATAGACAACAACAACAACAACTTGCATATATGGAGCCCCTCTCGCAGGGCAGGTTCCCAGAGCGCTTAACCTGTCGTGTCAGCCTCTGATGCAGCGCTATTTGAGTTCAAAGCCTTGACGTGCGGATTGAACCCACAACCTCCTGACTCTGAAGCAAGAGTGCAACTAACTGAGCCAGGCCGACACGCAGTTAGTTCCTCATTGTGCCGAAACATCTCAAAGCGCTCGGCGGAGATTCCTGTGCAGTGCAGTGACTGTGGGTTTGCATAAGCCTCAAATGCAACATTTCGTAATGGATCTGATGTGAGCATGATCTCATCGAAAGTATCAGGAATTTTCGATCATCTCACCAAACACTTTCTAAAATTAAACGTAATTTAAATTTCTTAAATTAAGTTTAGAGGTCAGCTTCCTTCCTCCACCCCTCTTGCCCTCCACCCCTCTCTAATCCTAACCCGCAGCTCGGGTGCAAAACCCCTCATTGTCCAGCGCCTTTGGACGACCCCTCCCGACCTGAAAGGCATTGTAGGAATACAATTTGTTGTTGTCGTCGTTAAATGTAACTTGCACGAATTTCTGGCAATCTCAGTGCCCACTATAGGAAGATTGTGATTCTGCATCGACCGTCCGGTTTCCCAAGGTCCCATCGAGCCATAACATGGTTGCGGTATGAGTCACATATAAAGGAAACCTCATCAAGCGGCCTGGACGTTTGCACCATGACTCTATGGCTCTGGTCATGCCTGTTTCTTTGTTGTGACGGAGCGCACAATGTAACCTGGTGACATGCCAGAGATCACAAGCACTGCCACAAGATCACAGAGCCCATGACGCAAGGGCAGCGGGTGACATTTGGAACATATCACTGTCCTGTGAGACACGGCTTTGCGGTTTGGGTGTAACATGAGCCAGCCTTGGAATCAACAAGCTACACTGGGCCTCAGCTTGGCGTCTCTTCCAGCCCGTTTCTTTTAACTGTTGAAGGGCTGATTCCCAGGAGATTTCATGTGTTTAATGTTAATCGTTAAAAGGTTGTCCACCCTGCCTCCTTGTAAGTGTTTTGTTTAAAGCCCACATCGGTAAGCGAATAGAAATCCCTTCTTGCAGGAAGATGATGTGCCTTTTACAGTTGATTCAGCGTCTTTCACATCGAGAGGACCTTCTCAAGGTGATGCACTTTAAAGCGGAGTGACTGTGTGTTTTGTGGGATTGGCTGGTGATGCCAGTCAGTTTCCAAGTCTCTTCTATTTCATCACCTTTCTCCCGAATATCTGGTCAAACACCCTGCGCGATTAGGTAACATCTGTCTGAGCCATTAAGTCCCGTGTTAAGTAAACCACTCCGAGAGTCTACCCCACGTGAAGGGCTCTATATAAATGCAAGTTGTTGTTGTTGTTTGTGTGTCTCCAAGTGACAGTTTCACTTCCTCGTTCACCTCGTGAGCTTTGACGAGCTCCTGTGTCCGCACGCAAACCCCAATGACCTCTGAATGAAAATGTAACCGCAAGCACATGAACGGGACAAAAATCAGTCGCTGTGTTTGACACGACTCATGATAAGACAACGTTTGCTTCTCTTTCTTTAAACTGAACGTTCATTCCCAGTGTGAAGATGGTGGGTGATGAAAGGATTGGGCCTGATTATCTCTCTACTCGGCACCCTCCTTCTCAATAACAACAACAACAACTTGCACTGATACAGCGCCCTCTACGCAGGTAGAGTCTCAGAGCGCTAAGCAGCGGCGGAGCCCGGCTCCGAGCCAGGTGGGGAGGAGGTGGCCGTAAGCACGGTCGAAGAGGAAGCTTTTCAAGCGGGACTTGAAAAAGGGGAGAGAGGGGGCAGGACGGAGTGATTGAGGGACAGTGTTCCAGAATTTCGGGGTGTAGTGGCTGAAAACGCAACCTCTGATGGTGGGGCGGAGGGTGCGAGAGGCGAGCAGGAGGCCGGTGACAGTCGAGCGAAGGCACCGGGTTGTGGATTGAGGAGTGAGGAGGTCGGGGAGGCAGTGAGCTGCCAGAGAGTGAAAGGATTTGAACACGGGTGTGAGGACCTTGAAGTCGATCTGTTCAGTGATGGGGAGCCAGTGGCCAGAACTGATGAGATGTGGGTACGGAGTTTGGTCCGGGTCAGTATGCCGGCGGCAGAGTTCTGAACGAGCTGGATCTTTTGAACAATGGAGCTGGAGAGACCGGCGAGGAGTGCGTTTGAGTAATCCAAGCAGGAGGTGCCAAACGCAATGCACGAGGGGTTTTGCTGCTCTCTGCTTCTCTCTCTGACTGTTCCTTCAGCCCTCGTTTGCCTAACGCTCTCACTTGGCCCACAAAATACACAGTCAATTCACTTTACAGTATATTCTGTGAAGCACTTTGAGACGTCTCAAAGACATGATAAGGCACTGTATCAAATGCAAGGATTATTATTATTATTATGTAAAGTGCTTTGAGAAGATCTCCTATGTGAGTTACTGTTGTTTTTTTGGAACAGCTGGTGTTCGAACCAGACGCTTAAATCGCCTAATGCTTTGGTGAGTCTGAGTTAAACATTGTTGTCGCAATGAATTGTTATGATGACGCATGGGAAATATAAAGGTCATATCATCCCATTTACAAGAAATTAGTCCCGTCAGGGCAAATAAAAGGACAACTTACAAATGCCACCGTCACGTCAGCTCCTTGGACTCTGTAAGATTTTTGGAACTAAAATAGAAGCGTATCAGCAAAATTGAAGTCATAACAGAGCCACTCACCTCCCCACCACTCAGCAAATTCTGGACCGCCGAGTGGGTGGATGGTGGGGGAATGATTGGCTCTGTTATAAATTCAAAGTCCCGATGTAGGGGCTTGAATCCACAACCTTCTGACTCGAAGACAAGAGCACTACCAAGTGAGCCAGGCTGACAGTACCACAAAGTGAATCTTAGTAAAGAGGCATTTCACTGCAGTATTAACTCGGGAGCCATTCAACATGCTGTGTATGTCAAAATTTGAAGTATCCTACAGCGGCCCATTAAGGGAGTCATTTTTAAGCCCAATGATTAAAATGCTGTGATTTGTTGGTAATTAATAGTGGTCATTTTTTAAAAATTGTTGCACATAGGGCACATTTCCTCAAATTGCCCACCACCAGTGGCGGTGAAATAACTTTTGAAAGCGAGAGAGGGTTTTTAATTTGCGAGCTTTGCCAGAGGATTTGTAATGGGGATTTGCTCTTGGATCCCCGTTGTGAGGCAGAGCTGTGTTATGGTTTGGAAACTGCTAACTGCAGCGACTTATAAGCGTTGTTTGATAGAAACGGAAAGTCTTTATGGCTTACATGACTTGCCACCAGTGAAAACACCGTTAAACGTGTGATTTGCAACACAGTCAGTACTGTGCTGGCATATGTGTCAAGTGAGGGATATAGAAGAACGAATATTCACCTTTGGTAATATTTACACTTGATAAATATAGGCTGTTTATGGCGGAATCAAAATTCCCTATTTTGGGTTTCATTTTCTATACACTTGTTTGCTTTTTTTTCATAGGTTATGACTTTAACTGTTTCTGAGAATGAGTGAAGGTTTTTCTTATCTCTTACATGGATCTGGACAAATCCGACAACAATAAAAATAATAATCCTTGCATTTGATATCATTTCGTCCACAACGGATAGTGTCAATTTACTTAACAGAATATTCTGTGAAGCGCTTTGAGAGGTTTTGCAGACATGATAAGGCGCTAAATCAAATGTAAGGATCATTATCATTGATATAGCGCTTTATAGCACATCGTTGAGTTTCACAGGATATATTGTAAAGCGGATTGACTGTGTATTTGTGGACAAAACGTGGGCAAAATCCTGACATAATACAGCATCGAATGGTGCGATCGGAACCCGTTACTGGTTTGTAATTGTAAAACGAGGTTCTGAAGAGGAACAGGGTGATTTTGGTGTGTTGTGCTCCAGGGTGGTGTGGCTGTTAACCTCTGACACCGAGCCCCATCCCTGCAGTTCTGGTAAAGGGCACTGCTGTCCAGTTGCTGATAACCTTTGCAGCATCAGTCAGATACAGAGACCCTATCTGCTGCAGCTCACTGATAACAGCAAACAGACCTGTAAATAATTTCTGCATGATGGAGTAGAGATAGAGCCAGACAGACATTTTTCTCCCTTTTCCCCCACTGTTCTATTCAGACGCACTGGATTAGGACTCAGCTGGGGGTGGGGTTGGGGGGGGGGCGGAGATTCCAAATCGTCTGAGAATTCACCACCAATAATGATCTTTCTTTCAAATGGATCGCTCTTCCACATGTTTTAGCGAGAATTCGGTTATTTAAGCGGCTTCCCTTCCCCCCCCATACCCCCTGATTGTTGGTTCTGCGTGCGTTTTATTTATTACTGCAAGTAATTATTTATTATTTATCATACTGCACCTTATCACATCTTTGGGATATCTCAGAGCGCCTACCGGAATATATTGTAAAGTGAATTGACTGTATTATTAATGTAAAGGTGGTATGAAATTGCAGGATTTGAATCTGAGAGCGCCACTCTAACATATCCTAACATTACTGAAAAAATATTTTCAATTAAAATATTGATATTGCCATGTTAACACGCTATTAATTTTCTTATCAATTTAAAGACATTTTATTTGTTTGCTTTTTCTTTGCCCTGACGGTGCTTTCAACACTTCGGAGGGCTCCCTTCAGAGAGAACTGTATATGTGTTTGACATTATCAAAGGGGGTTTTGTGCTGCGAGAACTGCCCAAGTTTTTAATCAACTTCTAGCAACATTTCATATATAATATTGAAATGAAATAAAATTGTTCATTCACATCACGACTGTTTGCAGGACATCAGTGTGTGCAACTTGGCTGCCACGTTCGCCCACAAAACACACAGTCGCTGCATTTTACAGAACAGTATATCTTGTGAAGTGCTTTGTGACATCCTCCTGATGTGAAAGACCCTGTTCGAAAAAATAAATTTTTTTAGTAAAAATTAACTTTATTGTAATATCCGCAATTTTGGTACTGAGTAGCAGGATTTGGCAGGATTGCCGTGTATTGGAGTGCTCTCTGGGCCTATGTCCTGTTTTGTCGTCGCCAACAAACATTCGTTCCATTGCCGTCCACTTCCCTCTCCCCCCGGTCCTGCCAATTCAAAGGAAGTCATTTGTCTGCCTTAAATTTAATCCACCCACTCCTCTGTGCAAGCGAGGCCACAAATGGCTTCACCAGTAGCACGCCATCTGACGTAAACGATACAACCGCGGAGCCCGTCAGTGTAAGCAACAGCAAAGCAATGGCATTACGTGGCTCAACAAGATGCTGAGGTCAGGGGAGTGGGTAGTTTTTTTCCCCAAACAAGTGTGCTTATGGTCAATTTGCAAGATGTAGTTTGGGAAGACAGTATTTGTGCTCTGGGATAAAGAGTTGCCTGACCACATCCTGAGACCCTGGGATTCTTTTTACACACTTTCCTGGTGCTTGGCCACTGACCTAGGACACCTGTGTTAAAGTTCTGCAATACATCAGTTTAATTTGCATGACAAGCTATGCATCACCATCTAAACAAATGCCATGTTTATAGCCAAGAAAAATAAAACACATTCTAGTGCATGTTGTCTAATCCTCTGAACCCAATTTAGCATTTTGGCTCACTTGAAATGGGGCCCTCCTGAAGGAAGTAAATTATATTTTAAAAGCAAATTTGATTTGGGATTGGCAATTTACATATCGGAAATAATAAATTGAGCTGTTAAATGATATCTGTCAGGAGACAGGGCAGCTGATGTTTGTAATGTAACATTTCAGTGGAAGTATTGCTGTGAAATCGCTCTTAACAACTTTTTCCGCTTTACGACTCCAAATTAAATCACAATGTAACAATTCATGTTTTGTCCTTAGGATTTAGGGAAATCTGGGCACTTATTCCATGTTTTTTTGAGCTGATCATCCAGCACTGCGGGAGCACTGCTTTATTGGAGAAGCCGTTCTTCGGATGAGACGTTAAACTAAGGTCCAGCCTGCCTGTTCAGGTGGATGTTGAAGATCCCATGGCGTTACTCGAAAAAAGAAGAGTTTCTCCTGGTGTCCTGGCCAACAATCCTCCAGATAAAATCGGTCCCTCACTTCAATACCATTTGTGGGTCATTGTTGTATGCAAATTGACTGTCGTGTTTGCCCACAAATGCACAGTCAACAGCACCTCACAGTAAAATCCTTCAAAGCGCTTTGAGACATCTTGACGACGTGATATTGGGTTGTATCAAGGGCAAGGATTATTATTATTCCTACATTTCAAAGAACGTAAAATGTGTCAAATTCCTTCTCCCAGTCTCACTCCTTCCTACCTTGGCCATCTCTCCCCGGCCTCTTCCCCACTTCCGCACCCTCTTTAGTTTCTGGTCTATTGTTGCCTTTCTAACCCGGCGGTGCTGGATCGTTTGATGTTGAATCGATGAGGCTGCTCAATATGCGATAAATATTTGGATTAAGCAATGAGAACATTTCAAATCAACAAAAAAAAGACATCACAAATCTACTCCCACGCCACTAGATAAATTAATCATTATTTTACTCCCCCGCTCGTAATTTTCAGTTTAGCAATCGATTCTTCCACATCAGTCATCATTACGACTACGACTAGACTCAAGCATCACAAAGTCTTGCTGTCACCCTGTCCCACTCCTCCAGCCGTTCTCCCCTTATTACGCTTTCAACTCTGGGTTTCCATATATAGTCTCACTGTCTTAGCATTGGCCTCCATCCTACATACACATACTTAACATTGGGTTTCTCAGAAACAGTTACAGCTTCAAAAGCATCCGTCAAAACAATGTTCACTTCAAAAGAACCGAAGCACAAACTCTTTTGGCTACCAAGATAAATTGGGGTTTATTAAAGCCGGAATCGTTGATGGTAGATGGAGCAATGAGCCAAAGCCCGAGTTGACCTTACTTTGATCTCACAGCTAATCCTTCACTTGATATCACGTTCTGTTCATGTCGTTCAGACGCCTTAAAGCGCTTCATGGGATGTTACCGTGAAGTGTAGTGACTCCGTATTTGTAGGTAAGCACGACAGCCAATTTGCACACAGCAATGAAGTCAATGACCAATTTTAATGGTTTATTCCTCTCTCAAACAAAGACCAAAGTGATTAGGGGTGAGCCAGCTATCAAACCTGTTAAAAAAAAATTGCCAACCTGTGCAGAATAGTTTCCCGGATTAGGTGAGCAGAGTGCAGCTGTCTGTCTGGGGAACAGAGAGGATGTGCTCACTCCATTCCAGGCGAAGGGAAACTCCATGTGTATATGGAACTCTGTCTGTTTTGGACACTCTTAAACATGGTTTCCGTGTGTGTCAGCCACCCAACTGATCAAAGAAAAAAGCGAGGATTCAAGTGAGCACAGGAACAATCAGAAATAATTGACACTTAGGTTTGTTGCACTCAGAGAGTTGTTGGGACCTGGAATACGCTGTCAAGTACGGTAGTAGAGGTAGAATCCATAGTTGGTTTCAAGAGGAAAGTAGGCAGGTCATGAACGATAGAGACTTGAAGGAGAAGGAGTATATGACAGGGTAGTGGGGACTGAATGAATAGAGAGGCTGGCAGGGTTTGAATGGACCAAGTGACCTCCTTCTTTCCTGCAAATTTCTATGATTTCTATGAATCAATCCAACCCAGTCCTGAGTCGGGTAAACCGCCACCCGACTTTGGCTTCCACTTCTCGATATACTGTTTCTAACAGGATATTAAGTGATGTAAAGTAGTGACTATCATGTTGTTTGGATGTTGTATCGCTACAGGAAGCTATCAAGGCTTATATGACTTAACCGCTGAGTTTGAAGTGGACTGCGCTGCTGACATGAGGTTGCAGCCACAATGACACAGCAGAGCTCCTCGTGTTGTCTCAAATGCTGGTAAACGGGTACCAATCCGATGAGTCATAGCCAGCAAGTGGCCTTTAACATCCAGGGTCAGAAGTTATCCAAATATGGGCATTTTCCAGAATCTATTGGCTTTCCTTGTTTGTCGTGACTCAACCCCACTGAATACTTTGTTTCCCTAAATATTTTTGTCCCATGTTTGATGGATACACTTAAAGGGCCACTGTCTTCAAGCTCTCTATTCGAAAAAGTGAGGGATTTTCTTCCTCCTGGTGTCCTGGCCGACAATCCCCCCCCTGATAAAATTGGTCGTTCAGGTCAAGGCCGTTTGCAGTATGTTGCACCACTCAGCTTTGCCCTGCTTGCCTGTGCTGTCTCCCTGCCCAAAGAGGCTAAAGAGAGAGTGTTTGTGAGGACTTGCTGGGCAATAATAATAATAATCATCCTTACCTTGATATAGCGGCTTTCACACTGGGAGCACATCTCAAAGCATTTCACAGGATATACTGTAATGTGCAGTGACTGCGTACCTTGCAATTACAATATAGTTTCCAAGTTAAGATCGAATTTGAAAGTGTTTCACAATTCCGCGGGGAGCTTAAATCTTAAGACAAAATAGTCTTACAGGGAAGTCTAAGTGGTGTCATCTTAACTGAGTGCAGGGCTCAAAGCAGCAAATTAGAACTGGAGAGTTAAGGGGACACATGTGGCCGGTTAAGCAAATTTGCCATCAATTCACATGAAATGGGAACGGTCTCTAGCAGAAAACTGCTCAATCACGTGTGAAATCTCGATCTGCAGCGAGGATGAGTAACATGAAAGGGTCGTAATTGTTCAAGAAATCCGCATACTGGAAGTCATTAGGATCAAATCACAACAGAGGCTCTGGCAAACAGCCAGTTGCTTGAAGCGGCGGAGCATTGGAGCACCCCAGAGAATGTTGGACTGTGGCTTGTGATGTTCCCATAGTATGGAGGAGGTCCTGGGCAATGTCCCACAGGGAGGGAGGGAGGAAGGGTTGGAACACAAGAGGTAAGGAACAGCAAAGGATCATCAGAAGTCTCTGCAGGGTGCTCCCTTGTGGATTTCCCAGTGGCCAGTCTCACACCAGCATTTCGGAGAAGATTATCTACAGAACCCACTCCCATTCGTTTTTAAGAACTGACGTAAATAGCTGTTTTTGACCATGTTACGCCGAGACATAGAAAATTCCATCTGGGTGATGCTTCCCCAATTGATGTGGAAAAGAAAACAATGGGAAGTTTAAAGGTAGTATTATTCATTCAGTTATGGGCAAAACAAATGGGTAGTGATTAATCAGCCAGTGTGGCATTACAACGTGAGGAAATCCTGTTACAGATTCCTGAGACTTCATTGATCAACGCTGGTGAGGAAGTTGGGAGCATGTTCCTGCTTCCTCGAGGGCTCAGTGACTTTTTTGGGTGACTCATTGGGATGGGAAGATCCAGGGAGAGAGTGCGCATTCCGTTCTGACAATCTCTCTCTGGAATTTCCATGTATGTAAGTGGGATACATGAAATTCTCAGCTTGGTTTGGATACTCTTAAGCAACAGTGGTGGGTTTCTGCATGTGTCAGACACCCGGATGACCAAAAAAAAGAGTTCCCTGGGGTTGACCTCAGTCTGAGTAGTTATTGGAAAGTTATTAGAAAGACTGCACCGGGGCTTTGTGGCTGAGGGTGGGGTAAACCACCAACAATAACAACTTGCATTTATATTGTGCCCTTCACCACGGTTCAGCCAGTGTTCCCGCTCTCAATCGTGTACCACAGAGAGTTTGTGGATGTGGTCGTTTGATGTAGCGCCTTCTTGTGTCATTGAAACGTCTCAAAATGCTTCACAGAATATACTGTCAAATGAATTAATTGACTGTATTTTGTGGGTGAAACATGGCAGCCAATTGCGCACAGTAGTGTCCCACAAACAGTCATGGATTGAGTGACCACATTTTTTTCTCAAGGATTATTACCTCCGGAAAATGATCTGCTAATCGACTAGTAACTGGATTCCTACTTAATGCTAGGTAAACAGAGTCATGTGTAGTAAGGAAAACAAACCCGAATCCTCTCGCTTGTAAGGCGAGTGCTCTAACCAACATGCTACAGGACTCCACAATGATAAGCTACTATATCAAATGGAAAGATTATTATTATTATTATTATTCCGAAGCCAGTGTCTCACACTGTTCCACACGCCGTTCTAAATCAGTAATTGTCCGTAGTTACTCAGGGGCTCTGAAACTGAAGGAAGCAGCTCCTGATTGTCATCGCACGCAATGGACAAATGAAGCTTCAATGTTGGTTTCCTGTTAGCAACGTTGCCCTCTACATCACTCTGTCAGGAGCTTCCAGACACCCAGTAACTAATGACCCGAGAGTGTTTACGCACAGTCAACGCTATTTCGTTTTTCTGTTGCCTGGAATATTAACTGGCTTTGTGCGTGGAGCCCTTTTGTCACAATAGCAGTGTGGCCTTTATTTCATCGGCGCTGCTTGTCAATTACATTTGTTGTAGCGCCTTATCACATTGTTGAAACGACTCAAAGCGATTCACAAGATGTACTATTTTGTGGGTGAAACGCTTTGCTGTGAAACCCTTTGAGACGTCCTCCCGTTGTGAAAGGTGCCGTATCAAAAGTGAGGAATATTGATGTTATTTTTATTTTTAATAAAATTCATTATTATTTTCTCTTTATTCCAATATATAACCGCTTGTTGCCAATCTCTGGCTCGCTGTGTTTGTAGGCTTGTAGGAAATAAATTATTCGTCTGTTGCTTTCACCAGAAAACTGAATTGATGCTGCAATTTTTTTACAATTCATGATATTTCAAGTACAAACCCCGAGCCAGGATTTGTGTAAACCGGGAGGAGAGGGAGGGGGGAGGGGGGAATTAATAAGGGGAAACAAAGGACAGAGCGACATAAAGAGAGGATATGTCACAGGCAGCTGTGGGACATGATAAATATCTTCTCGTGTGAGGCAGAAGGGACAACTCGCCAGCCTCAGTAAGTGGAGTTATTTATATCTCGGTACTGGTTGTCACACGCTTTATTTATACCAATATGTTTTAAGCGTAATTGTTCAATTGATATTGTCGCTTGTTTCGGGGGATTTATGTTGTTTTAATCGTTGTCCACACTAGCAAACGGTAATCGGCAATCCTGAGCAAACCAAATGATTATTATTATCCTATGACTCTATTCTATACAATACAATTTACATTTATGTAGCACCTTTCACATAGGGTGGATGTCTCAAAGCTCTTCATAGTGCTGGATGGGCACCTAAACTGGTGGTGGGAGCTGAAGGTGGTGGTGAGGAAAGATAATAATCCTTGCAATTGATACATTGCTTTATCACGTCATTGAGACAAATCAAAGCACTTCACGGAATATACTGTAAAGTGGATTGACTGTGCATTTTGTGGGGGCGAAACGCACAGCAGTATCCCATAAACAATCGTGGGGGCGAGGGAGAGGGATTATTACCCTTGGAAAGCAATCCACCATTCGATTAACAACCAGGTTTCCTACGTACTGCTAGGAAAAGATGACCTAAAGAGTGGTCAGTGAGGTAGATTTTGAGACGTCCCTTGAAAGTAGGGAGGGAGCGAGTGAGGGAAGAGTTGAACGGACTCTGAGATGGAGTCCTAGAGAGTTGGGTCAATCGCGTTATCAAACTTGACCAAACCATGTTGTGCCAAGGGGTGGCTAGGAACAACTACCTGAACTCGATACATAAAAAGTAACGGCTCGAGATGAATGTTTCCAGGATCTGAACTGAACCATCCATGTGGCAGAGCGGTGAGGATATGACTTGGCCACCCATGACGCAGAATAAATACCTTCAAATGTGAGGCTGACCAGATAGCTGTGGAGCCGGTTATAGTTCTCCTGTGTGTGCAGATGTTTATCATAATCCACGCTAGCCAGGATGTGCTGTATTTATAACACTTGTACAGTAGTAAGGCCTGCAATGGAAAAAATGTGGTGAATAATGTACCCAAGGAAATCAGCCGTCCACACGCTCTCTCCTTCCTACATCCTCACTGTGTTGAAACTGAGGCTCCTTGAACTGTCTCCTTATGCTTAATGCATTCTTTCCCAGTATCTCACGGCTACAGAACTCATCATCTCCCCCAGTCTTCCCTTCCTCCGACAATCTCCAGGCTATTAAAACCCAAGTAACTTGACTCCGCTTCTTGATTTTATTCCGTCCTCTCTCCTCATCGCCAAAGTCCCAGGTGGGGAACTTGGAACTCGCCCAGTCTAGGCTGGCGTCCCAGCGCAGTGCAGGGGGAAAGCTGCACAGTCAGAGATGTCATCCTTTGGATGAGTCGTTAAACCAAGGTCCCGTCTGTGCCTGTTGAGTTGGACGTTAAAGATCCCATGGCACTGTTTGAAAAGTGAAGGGAGCTTTTCTCTCCCAGTGTCCTGGCCAACAATCCCCCAAATAAAATTGATCATCCAGTTCTTGGCTGTTTTTGTGATGCATTGGTGTCCCTAAATTGGTTGCCGCTTTTGCCTATAAATGCACAGTCACTGTACTTTATGGTAAAACCTTTGAGACATCCTCTCAGAATGAAAGGCGCAATATCAAATGTAGGGATTATTATTATTAAAATATAAAATTACACTGTACTGGTGTCAGGCACTGTCTTTGTATTCCTTTTTCTGATGAAACTAAAGAAAAACAATAAAAAAAAACACATTGAGATATGTGTGGTAAAATGCGATGTTTCATAACCGCTTCAAAGTAAGAATTAACACATCAAATCTGCTAAGAAGCATCGTATTTTGGAGTCAAAAGTTTTCTTTCACCCACAAAATACACAGTCAATCCACTTTACAAAACATCCTGTGATGCACTTTGAAGCATCTGAACAACATGATAAGGCGCTATATCAAATGCAAGGATTATGATTATTATTATTATTTCACTGTGCAAAAAGTGCTGGACCAAAGCCATTTGTTAATTGAAATCGATGAATATTTAGATCAACCATGATCTTTAGAGAGAAGGCAAACAGGCTCGAGGGGCTGAAAGGTATTCCTGTTCCAATGTGTTCCTGTGGGATGCATCATTGATTCACTTATCAGTGCCTTTTGGCTCCTTGTTGTAGCTGCAGTGCACAATTTGTCCAAGCTTGAGAGCTCCACATTGGAGTAAGGGACAAGGAGCTGATTAAAGCACTATATCACGGCTTAATGTTTAGTCAGCTGGTGGGCCTCTCTTGTGGAATAGAGCTCACACATTCATGCAGTGTAGCCTCTGCGAGGAGGGCTGGAATATGTGTGGTGCCGGTCTGAATTTTAAATAATTTCTCGAGAACATACGGGTTAGTGATTGCTCCCAGCAAAGCACATTCCTAGAAAATGATACACTATGGAGAATTAATGTTTCCAGTCAATCAAATAGTGGGAGCTTGATAAAAGTATGCACTAATGTAAAATAAAGTGCAGTCATATGGCTCATTTGACCGATGCAATTGATGGAAAGGGGGGAAAAAAACTGTAATGCGTTACATCTGTCCAGGAGTGTAGCTTGAATAGTGATTCAGGCGTGGACACTTAGCAGTATTGTATTCGCTAATAGTGCAAGTTGGTTACCTTGATTTATTTTAAGGAAAAGAGAGGGAGGGGGGAGAGGGAGAAAAAAAAATCCTGTTAAGACTGTAAAGAAATGATTGTTGAAGGGGAACGCATTGGGTTTTAGTACTTAGTCTCAGCGGGGAAACAACTCTTGATAGAGACATTTTCCCAGCATTAGAAGTTCTTGGCTTGTATGTTTGGACGTGTTGAATGGGTTTGAGAGGCTTAATTTTCAGCACATCTTCAATGCTCAATGCTCTCGCGTGCTAGGTTACAACAACAACAACAACAACAGTAACTTGCATTTATATACTGCCTTTCACGCAGGGCATAGTGTCCCAGAATGCTTGTTATCACTGTCCCCTTGCATCTCAAGCTTTGTGGGGGGGAGGGGGCGGTGGGGGTGGGCTTGCGGTGTTGTTTATTGCCACGGACAGTGTTCGGAGAGTTTGCAAACTGCCCACGGGGCGCAATTAGTCAACGTGGAGACGACTGGCTGAGAAAACATTCAGAGGAGAGGAAGAGGAGCGCAGAGGGGAGCGGTACCCTCTGAGAGCTGCAGCTCAGCCCAGATGATTGCTGTTGACAGGACTGTGATAATGTGAAATTGGCAGGAAGACGTGACTGAGATATACGCGGAGACGTCTGCCAGCACTTTCACTGGAAGCCTAACACAGAGCTTCTGCTGGTGTTCTTTTCTAGTGATAGCAATAATAATAAGAAGAAGAATTTATAATTGATTTGGTCACTCAATCCATGACTGTTTTGTGGGACACTGCTGTGCGCCATTGACTGCCGCGTTTCGCCCACAAAATACACAATCAATTCACTTTACGTTCTATCCTGTGATACGCTTTGAGGCGTCTCAACGACCTGATAAGGAGCTATCATCAAATACAAGGATTATTACTGTTATTATTATTTGATGTGTGTATTTTGTGAGGTAGGATTGTATTAATCTGTGCGCCTCCTGGAAAAAACAAGCCCGGAATGCCACTTGCTCTGAGCTTTGAGACGTCTAAGCAAATGGGTGGATGACAGTGTGGCAGGGTGTGTGTGGGGGGGGGGGGGGAGTGGGGAGAGAGCACAGATTTTCTGCCCCAGGAGAAGACAGGACTGTGTTCGGGTGCAAACCTCCCGTAGACTGGCATCACTTGCACTCCGGGCTCACACATGAAGACATTTTTCTTTGAAGGGATTATTACCCAATGAAAGAAAAATATTCAATCAAAATAATTTTTGTTGTCTTACAGTTTTCTGTAATTTCTTCAAAAAAAAAGGCTTGTGTCAAACCGGCTTTGCCAGTGCTAATTATCACATCAGGCGTCCCAATTTTGACCCTCTTGTGAACTGCGGAGTTTTGAGCCAACGCTGTATAAAATGTAAACTGATTCATACAATGCGAGTGACCTCTGTGAGCTGGACATTAATTCCTGTGAATTGGTTTCTATTCAGGATCCTTATTATAACATTGAGTGAAACAATTAGTCATTATTGCCAAGAAAAACAACTCCGGTGCCAACTAATGAAAGGGCAGGATTATTGCATAATTTATTCACTGTAACCTGATCCGAAAATGGTTTTGTTATTTCACAAGTAAATCTCTTATGATAAGGCTTGTGGATTTTTGTAACCTTCGCTAAAAAAAATGCTCAGCTGAAAGTAGAGTGGTTTGTTTTTATCCGATCTTAATCCCCTACCCCCCCTCAAAAAAAATAATTCCCCGTACTTACGATTGTCTCGAGGGAAAATAATAATTTCTATTGCACTCCAAAGAAATTTGCGGTGTTCCTTAATGCGTTCCTTCAATTAACACTGGGAATAATTTAAGGGATACTTGGGGACCTTACCCCATTTATTACCAAAGCACTAAAATAATTATAATAATAATAATTAATCATAAACCTTGCATTTGATAAAGCACCTTTCACATCAGAAAACTATCTCAATGAGCTTCTCAGGATTTCTGTAAAGTGTAGTGACTGTGTACATTTACAAAAGAACATTAATAAAAAAAACTATCGATCCCCTGGTTGTTATTACTGTTCTTAATTTTATTTTTAGTTTCGTCTTTTGAAATCAGTGGCATTCAACAAAATGAAGCAGTTTTTCTTGGTCCAGTTGATGAAGCCTCACATCCTTGTTGTTTATCCTTTCCCTGGTGTTTTGCTCTGCAAACGTCTAAGTCTGAAATGTCAATGACATAATGAGACAGTATCTAGTAATCTGCTCCTGAGAGAGTTTCTCGGTACAATTTCTCCAGTTAATAAAATGTACAAAAACTCTCCGGGACGTTTGGAATTTTAATTTAACCCAAAAAGCTTTTTTCAAACCATTCTCTTGATGGCATTTCACAGCAAGCAATAACGACAGAGGAAGCACTCTGTAGATCCACCTATCTATCTAACTAGCCGGCTATCTATAAAATCTGGGCAAACCCTAGCTATTTGGCAGATACTTCTGCGACATAATTAGTTAAATAATCAAAATTGTAGGTAATCTCTGTCTACTCGTAGCCCATTTGGAGAGTGCTTCATTTTACACAGAGTGATTAAAGTGCTACCACACACAGTGCTAAGTACACTTTAGCAGCAGTTCTGATCAACTAAACTCATTCCCAGTATGAGCAATGGGTAGATATTGAAACAAACACGGTGACACTACTTGAGGTTAGGTGTCGATTCATTGAATGCTTGTTTGTTCCGTGTGTTTTGTTTCTTTGTGTCTAAAAGAAATTTGCATACATCTGAAGGACTTTGCGTTTTTTTTAAGATAAGTTGCGATTACCTGTGATTTTGGTAGGGAAATGGGAGCTTTAGATACACCCTGGAATAGTGGTTATTGGAAGCTAGATCCCAGGATAAATATGACGCATTACACTGTGTAATATGTTTTAAGTATTTTATTAAAGGGCTACATCAACAACGCCACCAAATAAAATTGGTCATTCACTCCATGGCTGTTTGTGGGATGTTGCTGTGTGCAATTGGCTGCCGCGATTTGCCCTCAAAATACACAGTCAATACGGTTTCCAGTCTGTCCTGTGAAGCACTTTGAGATGTCTCAACGACATGATAAGGCGCTATATCAAATACAAGGATTATTATTATTATCATCATTTTGCAGGGGAATAAGCAGAAATGGACTGTATAATTCAGTGTCCCTTTCACTTTTACCTACATGTAATGCCTCAATTGATTGCCCCTGTCGAGACTGCTAAAATAACATTGCATTGTAAATGTGACCTCCCTGCTCCTGACTGTTAACGAATAACACCATTAATTTGTCAGGGCGCCCATTGCAGACTGGAACCAAGAGGTTGGCTGTGGGGTGTGGTGTGGGGGACACACACTAGCATGATATTGCTCAGCAGGTCACAGAAACAGGATGCCGATAACATCCTGCAAGCTTCCTCTCAGTGCTTGTGTGGAAAGAATGACTGCCGCAAGGCACACAATGCCCATTCATGCATCGCAGAATCACTACTAGATTTAGGGTTGAATTGAATTGAATTGCATTCGCTCGCAGATTGGGAATTATCGCTATTCCACAGAATTCACACTCGGACATGCAATTGTTTCACTACGGAACACACCGAAAACAACAACAACAACAACAAAAAATGACATATGTATAGTTCCTTTCACGTCAGGAGGACGTCCCAAGGCCCTGAACACGCACGGACTTAGAAGTTTAGAAAACATTGACAACTCAGTATAGCTTTCTTGTATGTGTTATTTCAATACCAATATTAATTCTTACTTTTGAAACAGCTCCTTATCTTTCTCACTTGGCTATGATGATTATTATTAGTTATCAATTTAGTTATCATTATTATGAGTAGTGATAACTTTATCACTTGGTTGTAATTACTCCTCACGGTTGAATAGGCAGCCAACAATCACTGTCTGGCTCACACACGAAGAAGGAACACTTGGAGTGAGGTAACAGAGGGTAAAGCAGGGCCTGTGGAGCTATTATATATATATATATGTACACACACTTATATATATCCCATAGTGAATTGGCTTCTTTGGGAGAGAAGGAACAAAAACATAACTTAAGAAAGAACAATGACAGAGAATAGGAAGTGTTAAATATCCATCTGATGAATCATAATGTTGTGCAGATGTATAGCTTGAATGTTGCATTACTTGAAATTCAATAGCGCTTTTGTTTGCTTTGGCTGTACAAGAAAATAAAAATCGAAGATATCTTTTCTTCCCCCCCCCACCCCCACCATCCAACTGGTTAAATCAAAGCGAAATGTGGCATTAATGGGGAGCAGAGAGATTTTGCAAATCATGTATTTGTAGCATTGCTCTTGCGTCCAAATGCAGGAGATGGAATTTGAGATAATTAGCGCAAGGTGGATGCTATGGAATGACACAAATTTCACCCCTACTGTCCTCTCATTGAGAATTCGAGAGTAAAATGATAACTTTCCGAGTGGATAAATAATCTGTGACGTCTATAATGTAATGCATGAAAGTTCCATTCAAATTCCAGTTAAAAAAAATCTGAACTACACGTGTGGGTTTCTCATGGGGGTAGGGATTACGTTAACTCGTGTGCTTATGATTGCTGTCGGCAGTTTGACATCTTGGTGAAATGGTCTCTTCATAAGGAAGTAAATGAAATGAATCTGCTGTACTGCGTCTCACGGTGGGAGGGAGGGAGGGAGAGAGGAGGAAGGATATGATAACAACAACAATTTGCATACTTTCACAAAGGGAGAACCTATATAAATAATAATAATAATCCTTGTATTTAATATAGCGCTGTATCATGTCATTGAGACGTCTCAGAGCGCCTCACAGAATATACTGTAAAATGAATCAACTGTATGTTTTGTGGGTGAAACATGGCAGCCAATTGTGCGCAGCAGTGTCCCACAAACAGTTGTGGATTGAGTGACAAAGTTATTATTATTTTTGGGAGGAGGGATTATTACCACGGGAAAGCAATCTACCAATCGAGTAACAACCAGGTTCTTACATAGTGCTAGGTAACGGGAGAGGTGCGGAGTAAGGAAACTGGCTTAAGGTTTTGCCCCGGATGGGAACCGAACCTGGGTCCTCTCTCTTGCCAGGCGAGTGCTCTAACCACCACGCTACAGGTAGTAAAGTTCACACGGGGGCTGCGACGTAAAACAACATGGTTGTAATGTGGCCCTTGCCGGTGAGTTACAGGGTCGTTTTGCCCGTGCTTTTAGCGTGTTGCACAGGGGTGGTCCTGCTCACTCGCCTCCCCGTCTGGTGGCCGGGCCAACGTGACGGAACCAATTAACAAGAACGCCTTCTTACACTTTAGATCTTTGCCAAATGCACAGGCGAGCTCCCAGGAGGGGCCGCAATCCTTCAGCCTTCAGAACTGCGGTTGGTCTGGTAAGACTCAAGGTGGCGTTTAAGATATCAACACATCTCCTCGCGTTCTGATTGCAAAAATAATGGGGGCGTTTAGCAAGGATTGACATTTCACTGCTGGCAAAGCGAGCGGTAAGTAAAGGGGGATTGGGAAACCGATGGTTGTTTGAGAGTTTATAACGACAAGAGGATTCGTTCACACAAATAACATCACTTTACCCCCATTAATTCAGGCGTTTCCTCCCTGCTTTGTGCCACTTGTTTTTAACTGCATTTCCTTTCTCAGACTAGGTCCCTGCACCCAGTTCCTGCCCTGTCCAGGAGGGTAGACCAGAGTCTCAATGTCCTTCAGGGCTCCCCCTCTCAGAGGAAGCTCTGTATCATCAACAACAACTTGTGTTTGTATAGCGCCTCACATTTGGCACACTGTCTGCGTTTTACAACTCCATTCACAGCGTAACAACACGCAAGTCTGCCTATGCCACTGGGACATCCCATTGTTGTTTGCTCCTAAAACACCTGTACACTATTCCTTCATTCAATACTGCCTCTGCCTTTACGAAATATCCAGTGGTTCAATAGCACTGCGCTGTGTATCCAGGCAGACGAGCTAATAGAGAACAGAACTCTTTCTTTTTGTTCCTCTGAGTCAAACACAGCGATCACAAGCCTTAATTCTGCGGGACATCCCAACCCTGTCTTAAAACTGAAGATGCACAGTTTGAAAGCCACTTCCTTTTTTCGAGCAAACTGCGGAAATCCGTGTTTCTTAAATTAAAACTGATCTCGGAGAATTTTCCCATTAATTCGGCACTGGGGCAGGGTTTGGAGATGGAAGACTAGGTGGATTTTCAGTGCCTCCAGAGAGTGAAAGAAAAAACACTCTATTGATCGGTAAATCATCATGAAAATCTTTATTCATTCACGTTTCGAGCACAATATTAAAAAAAAGTTTCCTCCCCTTTCCTCAAAATGTGACGTTAACTCTGTCAAAGATGCTATTACTGCTTCTTCTATCTTTTAGTAAAATCTCCTTTGACTTATTTGTGTGATTTGACTTATTTATCGGTCATCTTTAAATCATCAAAGTTATGGATTCAGATAATGATTCGCATTTCCCACAACACCTCAAGCCCTTTTTAAAAAAAATTTAAAAAACAATTTTTTTTAAACAACTCCAAGTCAGTTTCTGGCTGCTGGGTTTACAAACAGGAACTGGTATTAAACATTAAGAATGCTGTATCATACTTTAAGGGAGATGTCAAAGTATTATCGATTGCTTGTTTGGATTAGAACTCTGTGCTGGGAAGAAATAACATTCGAAAGAGGTTTTTTTTCATTGAGGACTTGGCCCTGGCTGAGTGTGTGTAGATGGATGTATTGTGCATGTTACATCTGTCAGCGGAGTGTATTTCTGGGGGGGGGGAGGTTTGGAAAAGGATTTCAGAGGAAGGAGATTTCTGGGTCCTTCACAAGATCCCAATAAACAGCACTTTGAACATTTTTAACATTCCCACTTTTTCCGAGCATTTTGTCGCAATTCCTTTTAAAAAGAATAGTTTGGTCCCCCTGCAAAATACAGGGTCACTCCGCTTTTTGGGAAGCACTTTGAGATGTCCTCCCGATGTGAAAGGTGCCACTTCAAATGCAAGGATTATTCTGACAATTAACGACAGTTTGTTGCAGAGAATCTCACATTCCAGCCATTCTCTGTGTAGGATTTTCAGACGGTTTTGAAGCCACAGAGATTGAGGCGGAGGGAAATTTAGGAGGGAATAATACCGGGTAAGAGCCATGGTGTCTAAAAGTGGAATTGATACACACACTAGGTGCCGTAATCCACAGTATCTGTTCCAGTCTTGCAAACACTTTGTTCATTTTTCTTTCGAAGCCCCGACTGAGGGTTCTGTGTTTCATTTTCATTTCTCTCCTAAATGAAAGCACGATGGAACCGAAATTCACAAAGACTAAAATCAAGACTGGCTACCACACTCAGAGAGAGCGAGAGACAGAGCGAGAGGTTGCAGAGAATTATTAGCAAGAATAACGAATTGTCTCACTCTGTGTGCCTTGCTCGCTGGCTTCTCAGTAAGGTAGGATTGGAATGGAATTGCGTTTAATGGCAACTTTGCTTCTTTATTTACAGTTGGTGTACTGTGATTGGGGGGGTGGGGGAATGAGTGAGGAACAAACATTTTTGATGCTACGTGAGATTTCCCCAGTGCCTCAGTCAGTGAAGACACTGTGAAACCCGGCCATGCAGATCAGGAAAGCCCCAGGTGCTATCAGTGATGAACATGTTTGTTACAGTCATTGGGATGCAGCAAGGGGTCCCAGTGCGCCCTGGGGTAGTGTAGGGAAGGGAAGGGGTGGCAGGGGAATCAACCAGTGTTAATGATCAGTGAGACATGCTACAAATGGCTGGCAGGTGTGGATATCAGGTGATTTTTGGCAAGATTAGCTGATTTCCTCCACTTACACCCCCTTTCCACTACCCACCCACCCACCACCACACCTGATCACATAGCCAGCCAGGTACCCATGGGGAGAAATTGGGACCACCTGCGTCTGCATTTAATCTATTTATGTAACAATTCAGAGCTTTCAGAATGTGGCCTATTCCGAAATACAGTCTTAATTTCTTTTTCTGTTAGTTCAAGTCTCAGCCTGGCTCAGTCGGTAGCGCTCTCACCTCTGAGTCAGAGGTTTGTGGGTTCAAGCTCCACATCAGGACTTGAAATTCATACCGTAGAGGCTGACACTCTAATGCAGCACTGAGGGTGCGCTGCAATGTTGGAGGTGCCGTCCTTCAGATGAGATGTTAAACTGAGGTGGTTTGGGATGGGGGTGGGAGGGGTAGGGAAAGGGTATGCGGGAAGGGAGAGGGTGGAGGAACATTTGAATTAGAATTGAACGTACAGCTGTCTAAACTGGAGCCAAAGACAGACATGAGATATCTATTGCTAACTTGTAGATATGTTGTGTGAATTCCAAGCATACTTCTGTTATTCTCAATAAGGTTTGACACTGGCCGGCTCGGAAGCCACCAGTCAATACTTGGCTTTTGCTACTGAGCAAGTTTTCTACCAGGAAAAACCCACCTGATTTTCGGCACTGTCTTTCATCCTGGCTCTCCCGCTGTTTAACCTTAAAGCTGTTCCTTGTTTGAAATGGCAGAGGTGCGAGACTTGTTCCTGAGATGTTTCCTTCCTCATCCTCATGTAAAACTTTTCATTCTCTCTTGTACCTGTAAAGTTCAGACAAGATGATAAGAATTTGCTAGGCGAAAGAAGACCAAGGTCCATCCAGTTCGCCTTCCACCATCCTGGCAGTCCCATGTTGTATCCCGAGGTATTATCTCCTAACAGAATCTAACAGATAAGGTGGGTTTGAAGGGCTCTTCCTGTCTGTGCCTTCTTCCTACCATTGCCTCTGCTTTGTCACTTCCTCCAACTCTGAGGAATTATTAAACAAGAGTTGAAGTATTAAGGCATGAGCCATGGTGGATTGAAGATGAGAGGACATTTCAAAGCATATTAATGGATATACTGTAAAGCGGAGAGACTGTGTATTTTGTAGATGAACGTGGTGGCCTTTTTGTTCCACGGACAGCCATGAAGTGAACTGGGGCCGTCAGCATAGACTGTGTGAATTCAAAACCTTGCCGTGGGACTTTAACCCACCACCTTCTGACTCGGGGGTGAGAGGGCTGTCGGCTGAGCCAGGCTAGAACAGCGAGAAGAGAATCTATCCTCCATGAAATAAAACTGGCGCAGGGCCAATTCAAGTAAACCTGATCAAGGTGTTTTTTAAACTAAAGACCTTTATTAATCCATAAGGGTTTCCTTTCTCTCGCCCCCAAAGGAGCGCTGGCCCTTTTTGCCTCTTGTTGTTTCACTCTGACACACTTTATTAACCCGCAGCTGCCAGTGCCGGGCATGACACACTACTGAGCACACAGGAGGCTCGAGGTAGCTGCCTTTTTTCTCTCCCCGCCCCCACCCCCCCGACTTCACTCTTAAGTATTCTCAGGCTCTGGTTCCAATCCAGCAAATCAGGGCGTGTAACAAAGATTAGTGTAACTTTACCAGGTTACCATCCAGGTGCCACCAGACACCACCACTGCCCTCAAACTGATGCTAACTTGACAAGAGGAACGCCAGTCTGTGGGCCCCTTTAGCAAGGCTATTCCCATTGATCCCATGGAAAACCCCATCCCCAGCAGAATTTCCCACACACACAACCTGGAAATCCAAACCAATGATTTGCGCCAAGGCAGTAACTTGCTGAATTTAACACTGTGTTATAGTGCCAAGGTCTTTGACGGAGCCTGTATAGAAAGTGTAGCCCAGGTCCCCCGACCGGCTTGGGATTTTGGAGTTGTGCGAGGGGTCTGTTTATTGCCAGCCTGCTCTCAGATTGATCAAAAACAATCCCAACCACAAAGGATGGAGTAATTATGGTATTTAGCTCGTTGGCTTTGTGTGGAGAGCGCTGTTTGTGAGGGTGGGGATGAGTGGCGGGGGAGGAGGTGGGGGGGGGGGGGGTTCTGGCTGGGGGAGGGGAGCTGGAAAGACACTGTGGTGGTTGAATCCGGCTCGTCTTAATCAAGGAAACCAAAGTATAACTTCAGCCAACCTGCATTTAACCAGACAAGAATTCTGAAATGATCATCCTTTAATTAATAATATAAATGCTAATGGTCGTGGTTTTTTGAATCATGTCGGTATTTGACTCCGAAAGCCACCAGAGCAAAGCCCCTGCATGAAAGGGGCCAAGAAATACTTTGAATAAAGTTTCCATGGTCTTTTGTTAACTTTAGCCAGTTCTTTAAATGCCTTTGGCAGCTAACTGCTACTTCTCTGCCCTCCAGTGGCAATTCTCTGCAAGGCTACTTTTGCTGAACACTCAACAAGCTTAAAGCCCATCTGACACTTTCTTAAATGTTAAATGGGCTTCACTGCCCATCAAAATCCCGTTGCAGTTTGGTTTTGCTGTGAGCAGAGACGTTGGCATTTCCCTTTACCTTGTTCTTCTTTTCAACTGTATTTTTTGAATCATTGTTCAAATGCAATAAACAGGTTGCCGTAGTCCATGCATTTTGGACTGTGGCCAACAATGCCCCTGGATAATAATAATAATAATAATAATAATCCCTTCATTTGATATTATGCCTTATCATGTCTTCAAGGCGTCTCAAAGTGCTCCACAGAATACATCATAAGGTGAATTGTATGCTTTGTGGACGAAACGTTGGGTACCAGGATGAAATCACTCGTTCGTTTTGTGTCTGTCTGTGCGATGCTGCTGTGCGCAAATCGGTTGCCTTTTTCGCCTAAGTACAAGAACAACAACAACAAGATTACACTTGTATAGCGCCTTTCACGTCGGGAGGACGTCCCAAGGCGTAAGGTGTATTCACCTTACTGTGTATACACACAGTCACTGCACTTTACAGTGAACTCTGTGAAGAGCTTAGGGACATCTTCCTGACATGAAAGGTATCCAATTTTGAGAGTTATTATTATTATTATTGTTATAGAAATGGATGACACAATAGGAGACCGTGGGGCCCGTTTTGTTTTCACTCGCTCCCCCAAGAAGCCACCCACCCCGATCGCTTTAGTCTTTCCCCGTCTCCTCTAACACCCATCCTCCTGCACACACACTTCCAATTCTCTCTAGGGCCGCGAGCACATGGAAGAGCAACAACAACTTGCATTTATATAGCTCCCGTCATGTGGGGCAGCAACTCAGAGCGCACGCTTTAAGATCTGCATCCAGCCACCTTGAAAAAAGCGCGGAAGAGAGAGCTGAGGGATTGAAGCTCGGGAGGGAATGAATTCACACCGGGTCTGAATGTTTCTCCCCATCACCAGAGGGAGTAGGTTTGCCATGATGGCTTGCACTGTCTGTGTGTGTGTGTGTCTGAACAATTTACAATAGTTATTCCCCACAGAGAGTCGTGTTATCTCAACAGCATGCTTTCCTGTTTACACTTCCTGTAATTCTGCCAGTAAGATTACCCTAATTGTTGTAATAACACCAGTTGTAAATGACAGGTCATAATCGCAAGAGCTAATTGAGGATTTCATAAATGTTACACAACTGAGAATTTTCGGAATGTGCATTTTACGTCAGAGGCGCAGTAATTTATCTCCCCTAGAGTGGGCCAAGCCTCAGATTTAAAGGGCTGGACAGGTCACTGCTTGTTGTGTGTGTGTGTGTGTGTGAGATATTCAAAAGATCTCCTAGTTTTTGCCACCTTTTCTGCTTCAACCTCTCAGAAGTTTTTGTGGAGCTCTTCTTCTCTGACAACTGAGTCTGATGAAGCAGCAGAAGTGTCCGATGAGATGAGCAAATGGAGCAATCGCGTGTTTTAATCATTACCGAAGGGACGCGGAGATAATGATGGGAGCGTGAGGTTTAGAAGGATAAGCTGTCAGCCTGGCTCAGTCAGCAGGACTCAGGTGTCTGGGTCAGAAGGTTGTGGGTTCAAACCCAACCCAACCCACCACATTGGGGGGACTTGATCTCACTGGACAAGGGTGACATTCCAGTGATGTACTGGGTGGGGGGCTTACCGAGCATTGCATTGTCAGAAGGTGCTCTCCTTTGCCTCGCTGACAATCAATCGCACCCTGGAGGGAGGGCTCCAGCTGTTTCCATGGAGCCCAAGGGGAACGCACAGCTGAGAGAACAGAGTCCAGTGACCACGGTTTGCATTGGGGAAAAAGGCCTTGTGGTCCCATGTGGAAGCACTGCAGACCCACCTCTTTACAGGCCCTTGCGTAAATGGACTCACTGGAAGACTGATAATAAGAGATACCGAAAGAAATTGCCGGTAATACACTGCAGTGGAGGAGACACGTGTACAGCTTCTTACGGATTGCGTTACAATGTCCCAGGCCTGCATCAATCACTAACATGGAGTCCTGTAGCGTGGTGGTTAGAACGCTCGCCTCGCAAGCGAGAGGACCTGGGATTAACTAATCAAGATTAATAGGCTAACCATGCAGAGCTGTCCTTTTGTTGGGTGTTTCAGTGGTGAGGTGAGGTCTTGCTATCCTTGCCTATAAACACTAGAGGGCAACAGTATGACAGTAAAAGGATCTTTTTACACTACAGTACGTGTGTAATATGCTTTGGACATCGGTGGGTGAAATCATGTAAACTACACTAGTTCGCACATATCTCACCGTCTATTTTATTCACTCAGGCAATAGAAGGCCTTGGTTTAACATCTCATCCAAAGGACAGGCACCTCCAACAATATATCACTCCCCCAACACTGTATTGGACAGTCAGCCTTGACTGTGTGAGCTCAAAGCCCCGACATAATAGCGTTCTTTCACAGGGTGAAATTTGTATTGTTTCGAAGTGCAGTCCTTCCAGGGATAATTTTCACACAGAGCGCAATATAATTATCACAAGGAAAGTGCCACAACTTTCATGCTCTTTCCTCTTGCCCAACTCTGCAGTAATAACATCTACAGAAAACCAGCATGATGGTTGGCTTTCAGATTCCATGCTGGCAATCTCTTTATCATTCTCTGCTTTCTTGTAATCTTCTTCTCTCTGTGTCCTCACTGCCCCTAACCCGCACCACCCACTGGTTTTAAGAAAAGCCTTATTGGAATTATTGTGCTTTACAGTGCAAGGCTGAGGCAGAAAGCCTGAATTAATGGGACGAAAAATGTGACATTAGAGTCAATATTTTATTCTTCAACTAAACAGATACACATTTGCTATTGAGGGGCAAATCCCTCTCCAAGTCTCAATAATAATAATAATATAATCCTTGCATTTGATATAACGCCTATTCACCCCTCAAAACACTTCGCAGAACATACTGCAAAGTGAACTGACTGTATATTTTGTGGGTGAAACTCGGCAGCTAGTAGCGCACAGAATCACCCCATGCCTCTGCTTTCCTAGCCTGGTCATGTACTCTGTGTTACCTGTTGTAATCGGTTGAACTTTCTCGATCACCTTAGAGCTAATGTCTCAGAAACCTATAAGATCATTAAAGGGCATAGAAACCTATAAGATCATCAAAGGGCATGACAGAGTAGATAGTGGGAGATTGTTTCCCCTGGTTGGAGAAACTAAAACCAGGGGTCACAACCTTAAAATCAGAGGCAGCCCTTTCGCACTGAGTTGAGGAAGAACTTCTTCACTCAAAGGATGGTGAATGTATGGAACTTGTTACCCCAAAGGGCTGTTGACGCTCAGTCCTTTAACATATTCAAGACTGAGATAGATATATTTCTGATTGCAAAAGAGATTAAGGGATATGGGGATAAGGCAGGTTTATGGTATTAGCTGGAGTTAGATTAGAAGATCAACCATGATTGAATGGCGGGGCAGGTTCGAAGGGCCGAATGTTGTGTCATGTTATGTTATGTCTCACCTCAAATCGGGTTAGAAGAGAGTTTCTGCTGACAGTAAGACTGATACCAACTGCATCATCCCCACCCACCCCCCTCACCAAGCTCCCCGGCTTAGTATCACTTCCAAGTGAGTCTTTAGCCAGTGCAGTGAGTGAGAGCTGGTCAATTTGTACTGTGCACCTGGTGAGAGTGGGAGGGGAGAGCAACACTAGAAGAATTTGGGTCACTTGCTGGTTGCTACATTTTACCCACAATTTAACACTACCCAAAGTAACTGTGAATATGGATTGATTTCCACTCCAAAGCCAGGCACCGTCTTAAACGAGTAGAGAAATCATAGTTGTTGGGCAGTCAGATGCCCTCCCTGTATGTATCATCCCATTTCCCTGCATTGTTTCTGTTCCTTGTACAGTTCCATTTTTGCCTTAGATCTGATATAATTTGTGATCTTTTGACTGGCAGACATTTCATTATCAGTAGAAGAGGAAGTACCTCTCACCAATATATTAGTTAAAAATATCACCGTGGAGGCAAAGCCTTTGTAGGCTGGACAGTTCCCAAGCACCAGGTTTGAGTTAGCAGCGTTTGGGTAGAAAAAACAGTGAAGGGAAAGTAACTCCATTGGGGTTCATCTCACAGCCTCACACAGTGAGCTAGTTCCTTTCTCACAAAGAAGGATGAAAAGTCCCAGAAAGAGACACCTTCACAGACCTCCTATACTGAGTTGGGACCATTTCGACATCTGGGGAGGGAGGGGAAAGGGTTGTCAGAGGAGAAGATAAAGGAGAAAAATCTATTTGCTAAAACGAAAATACCGTGTTTCAACATCTGATAGAGATAATCTGCTTTGCTGCTCAGTTTGAATTGATGCTTTTACAACATGTTTTCCCATTGTGTCAGGCCACAGGTTACAGACACAGTCACTACAGTCACTACACCAAGCAGGAAGCGAAACCAAATTTTAGGCAAAAATGGAACTACAAAAGGAACAGAAACAATACAGGGAAATAGGACGATACATATAGGAAATGCATCTTGACTGTCTTTGCAGGTAAAAGCCTGTGAAGCGCTTTGAGACGCAGTTTCGCCCAGAAACACACGGTCAAATCATTTAACTGTGTATCCCACGAAGGACTTTGAGATATCTCAATGATATGATGAGACGCTATATCAAATGCAAGGATTATTATTATTAATAATTTCATAAAGGTTGAGTGGCACAGACGCTGCCCCCTCCCTCCCTCCCACTCTGAATTTTTTGTGTCAAACATTGCCAGTTTGTCTGTCCTCCCAAGACATTGATACAACACACCCTTATATTTATTATTATCGACAGCTTGGTTTAGTTGATACCACTAAGTCAGGAGGTTGTGGGTTTAAGCCCCAAGTTGGGGATTTTGAACCCGTAACCTATGCTGACACTCTAGTGAAGTGCTGGTGGAGCCCCGCATTGCTGGAGGTGCTGTCCTTTGAATGAGACTTTGAATCGAGATCCCATCTGTACCTTTTTCGGGTGAACATTAAAGATTCCCTCGGGCTATTCGAAAAAAAGAAAGGAATTTCTCCCGGTGTCCGTGCCAACAATCATCCAGATAAAATTAATCACTTACTCAATGGCTGTTTGTGAGACATTGCTGCGTGCAAATTGGCTGCTCCGTTTGCCTACTAAGTACTCAATAATAATTACTATAAAATACTTTGAGACAATTTGACGTTTTAGGCACTTTAGCACAGGCAATTAGTAGCATAATATCTTGTTAAACCAGTGGGTTCCACGTTCTTCCCTTAGTTCACTAATGCGACCAGATTTTTTGTTAAGTCATTAGTCGTTGCTGAGAATCTCCCTTGTATTAATACAGATGCTCTCACAGCAAGGTTCACCATGAATGAGTCTCTGATAAAACCAGTAGTTTGCCAGGCTTGTATGTACTTTATGCTGAGTCTCCCTGTTAGTTAGTAAACTGAAAGTTGAGTTGAAAAGAACTATTTCAAGACAGACACCAAGAAGAATGTCTTCACCTAAATAATAACAACTTTTGCATTTGATATAGCACCTTATCGCAACATTGAGACATCTCAAATCGCTTCACAGATTAATAATAATAATAATAATAATCCTTGCATTTGATATAGCGCTTTTCACGTCGGGAGGACGTCCCAAAGCGCTTCACAGAATAGACTGTAAAGTGAATTGACTGTATATTTGTGGGTGAATGCGGCAGCCAATTGCACACAGCAATGTCCCACAAACAGTCGTAGATTGAAAATGACCAATTTATTATTGTTTTTGGTTTGGGAGGGATTATTATTAGGCGTGTGGAGTAAGGAAACTTGCCCAAGGTTTCGCCCTCTGCCTGGAATTGAACTCAGATCTTTCGCTTGCAAAGCGAGTGCTCTAACCACTGAGCTACAGGACTCCACACTTTACAGATTATACTGTAAAGTGTGTATTTTGTGGGCAAAACATAGCAGTGTCCCAGAAACAGGCATGGATTGAGTGATCACTTTTTTTTTGGAGGGATTATTACTCCCGGAAAAGTGATCCGCCAATTGACTAACAACTGGGTTCCTACGTACTGCTAGGTAAACAGAGGTGTGTGGAGTGAGGAAACTTGTCTAAGGTTTCACCCTGCCAGGAATCGAACCCGGGTCCACTCGCTTGTGAGGTGAGGGCCCTAACCACTATGCTGCAGGACTCCACATAGGTGCTGCGTGTCAATGAATATATCCATCAGTGAGGTAGAAAATGCAGAAACTTCGCTTTTGATAGTGGATTGCGTTGGACAGAGCAGAGCACCCCCAGGGCTGAGTGACACACTTTCGGTTATTGTAAGGAATCCCTACTAAGAAATCTTACCAGTAATCAACATGTTTTAACCTTCCCTCTCCTTCCAGGGATGGACACTCTTTCAATGAATGTTTTTTATGTCTATAAGCCACCATCATGACACCAGCCAATTGATCTAGACCAGGCTGAGCGGGAAGTCCTTTTGCAATGTTTGAGTTCTCATGTCTGCCCAGATCCAGGCTATTTCTGGGCAGTCAGGCATGTAGAAATACATGTGCAATATTGCGCAGAAGTTAACAAATCAAACAATGGGGGTGGGGGTGGGGGGGTGAGTGTTAATGAAAAATTCCCAACTCGCTCACCAAACATTTTGAAATTGCAGTCAGAAAACGCTGCGATTGATTCACGAGCAGATTGTGTTTGAACTCTGTTACTTGAATCGATTTGGCAGCGGTTCGTAGATATCGATTACACGGCGATTTCCAAATGAAATAATACCGTTCCTAGATAGGGAAGCGCATCAGTTAATGTGCACCAGCAACGTCCCACAAAAAGCAAAAGCTGAGAAGCGCTGTATTGTCAGAGGTTCCGTACTTATAGAATCATAGAATATTACAGCACAGAAGGAGGCCATTCAGCCCATCGTGCCTGTGCCGACTCTTTGAAAGAGCCACCCAATCAGTCCCACTCTCCCCGCTCTTTCTCTTAATGACATGTTACGCAAAGGTCCATTATCTGTTCAAGTGGATGTCAAAAGATCCTGCAGCACTATTTGAACAGAGAATGGAGTTCCTCGCAGTATCCTGGCCAACAAGATAAAAATTGATCATTCACTTCTTGGCTATTGTGCATGTTAGCTCCCGCGATCATCTACACTTTATACTAAAATCCTGTGCTGGCCTTTATGACGTTTTGATGCCACGATAAGGCACTATATCAAATTCAAGGAGTATTACTATTTATTATTATACTGGCCAAGGTTTTTATAACTGCTATTTATCACAATCACCTGCACACCAGTGGCTTATACAAACACATGGATCAAACACAATCAGCATTTTAGATCAACATTCTCACTGTGCTCTGCAAATACAGTGTTAAGTAGATGCATATATCAGTCTCTATTTAATGTGTGTATCTTGTGAAGTAAAGTTGTATCAATCGGTATGCTTCCTGGACAAATACAAGCCTGAAATGCCACCTGCTCTAAACTTTTAAGGCCATTTAAGATTGCGCGGGAATTGTGGAAAATTCTCAAATTCAGTCTTTATTTGGAAGCCGGTACATCCGCAGTTGTTAAAAATAATAATTATAATAATCCTTGCATTTGATATAGTGTCTCATCACCTCTTCGAGATGTCTCAAAGCGCTTTGTAGAATATACTGTAAAGTGTATTGACTGAATACTTTGTGGGCGAAACGCAGCAGCCAATTGTGCACAGCAGCGTCCCACAAACAGTCGTAGATTGAGTGACCAAATTGTTATGTTTTTTTTATTTATTTTTTTGAAGGGATCCACCAATCAACTAACAACCTGGTTCCTACTTACTGCTAGGTAAACCGAGACATGTGGAGTAAGGAAACTTGCCTAACATTTCGCCCTGCCGGGGCATCGAACCTGGATCCTCTTGCTTGCTAGGCGAGTGCTTTAACCAATACACTACAGGAAGAAAATGGCTTTTAAATTCAGACTGGTTTTAAGAACTGCTCAGCAGTTTTGTGCAATCTTAAATTTTAATACAAAATGGTCTCTCAGGCCACCACTACTGTAGGTGAAATATCGCACCAGGCACTGAAGGCTATTTGTTTTATGTTCAAAAGATGAGTCATTTAATGATCCACAATATATTTAGGGAAGTCAGCATATGTACAATCCCTAACCACATAATATTGGTTCTAACTGCACTTTGATTTACAAGAAAAGGCAAACAAGGAATAAATGAGCTTTCAGTATAAGTCAGCACGTTTCCCAATTGTAAAAAAAAGATAGAAGTGAGTGAGAATATGATTTATCTGAAGTACTTAACAGCTCAGTGCTGGTTTGCTAGCACCTCTGCAAGGCCAACTTTTCATCTGCGAATTAAATTTTATAGCCCGTACCTGATCTGCTTAAATGTGATCTGACTGGGGAGATATCATTCATGACGGCATCAATGGATGAGATCTTTAAATTGATGTCCGTTGCATCTATCTCTCTGGCTGCCTGTTGAGGAGCACATAAAAGATCTTGAAGAAAGGGCAATTCTCCCACTATCCTATCCAAATTCACCCCAAAAACAGGACATTTGGCTGTTCAATTCATTCCATTAGAGCCAAGTAGCAATAAGCTAACGATGTTCAGTGATCAACCGAAAATAGTGTGGCATTATATGCACATAAATTATTTCCATTTGATGTTTGTGTGTTAATTAGATTCTTCAGAAGAGAAATATATCCTGTGTGGCTATGTGTCACCAGTGAATCTTGACATTTTTTCTGGCTCCCGTCCCATGAGGTGATGGCCTTTGAAGCTATTTATGAAAATAAATCATTTGAAACCCAGGGGTGTGGTGTGAGAATTGGTGTTAGCGACCTTTTGTCACATCACATGCCTCATTTTTTCCAATCCCGATATAACTGATTGGATATTTGCCTCTGTTTACCTAGCAAGTAAGTAGGAACCTGTTTGTAAGTCGATTGGTGGATCGCTTTCCAGGAGTAATAATACCTTCAAAAAAATATTAATAATAATTTGGTTGCCCAAGCCACGACTGATTGTGAGACGCTGCTGTGCGCAATTGGCTGCCACGTTTCACCCACAAAATAAACAGTCAATTCACTTTACAGTATATCCTCTGAAGCGCTTTGAGACGTCTGAGCAACCTGATTGGGGTGCTATTTGCACATATTATTATTACTAACTATGGATTGTTTTCTTCACTCGTGAGAAAAATAATTTTATCAATAATTTAGCAATTTTACTTCTAGCGGCAGAGGGGTTACTTGAAGAGAAGTTTCTACAGTGTATTTGTTGGATTTACTGGGTGTGCTTGTTTATCAATGGTTTATCTCAGCCACATATCACACTGATTTCCATCCACGGTTATTTTGATCCCCTGCAGCACTAATTAGCTGACAGCGAGTTTGGACAGCTGTTTTTTTTAGCTCATTCAGTTTGCATTCAATAGAACAACATCAACAAATTATACTTATATAGTGTCTTTCACTTCTGAAGGCACTGGACAGTTAAGGGTTGCACCCAAACTGGGGGTTGGAATCAAATGGGCTGGAGGGTAGGGAGCATAAGGGTGAGAGTGTGGCCGAAGGCATGGTTAAAGAGGAAGGACTTGAGATGGACCTTGAAGGAGGCAAGGGAGGGGGTGAGGTGGAGGGGACAAGATGGAGGGATTCGAGGATAGAGTTCCAGAGGGTGGGGCGGTAAAGCTGAAGACCTGACTGCAGATGGTAATAAACAAGAGATCTCTTCTGTGGTTTGGTTCTTGTTCAGTCCGAGTGATTAGAAACCTCTATACTTGACTTCCTCGACATTGTCTCTTGTTTCATGGGGTAATAAATAATTCCTGAGTTTGCTTTTCCTGCCTTTGCGAAGTCCCACGGGTGCTTTTAAAGGCAGCTCAGTCTCGGAATACCACCCTGGTGATAACGGGGGTCAATTTTGCTGTATTTCTTAACAGAATTAACCTGGATAATTGGATCTCTACATGTGTTTTATATCATAATAGTAATCCTTGCATTTATCAATGTCATCAAGACACTATAAGGAGCTTCACGGGAGTTACTGTCAAGTGCAGTAGTGATTGGGTATTTCCAGGTGAAAGCGGCAAATGTAAGGATTATTACAAATCGAGTTCCATGAAACTTATGCCACAATTAAGTCCTTTAGGAAAGAGGCATCCCTCAATCAGCCAGGATTACTAGTCCTTCGTAGTGCCAGGGGTCAACAGATTCGGGCTCAGCTTTCTCTCTCCTCCCTCCACCACCACCTCAGTGAAATAACTTTTAGAGACTTTTAGCCAACTCTCATTATCAAATCTCTCACCATTAACAATGGTGACTGGGCCAAGTACCGGAGAGCACACAATACACAGGGAGATGCACCCAGAGAAGAAGGAACCAAGAGTCCAGGCATCTTTGGTGAGATTGTCATTGGAGCAAATTGCCACAACAAGTAAAAGTTCTTGTTCCTGCTTATTGAATTTCTGACTTGGTTAATGGGGCCAGCAGGGGGTGTAGAACACTATGAGTATCAATCTCTTTCTCTCTCTCTTTCTCTCACACACACACACACACAGAGCTTTGCCAAGTCCAGTACAATAGAAAGTCAAAGTGGATCTTCCTTTGATACAGTGCCATTACCAGTGTGGAATGTCCAGGGAACAGTCTCCTGAATGGTGTGTTGTTTCTGACAGTTAGCAGTGGAACACCGGCTCATGCTTTACACGACACAAATCTGAACCTTGGTTTTTTTATTGCGATTTGATTCCAGTTTACTGGCTGGACATTTCCACGAGCTCTAGTCTTGAGGATGCTATCAATGGAGCAGAGAGCATTGACATGACTGGCTCCCCCCTCCCCCACAATCACACACACATACACGCAAACACATTTGCCTTGTCTTAAGGACAAAAGAAGGCCCTTCAGTCCATCATGCCTGCGCTGGCTTGAAAGAGCAATCACTCAATCCCATTTCCCTGTTTGCCCCCTTCCCAGTGAAAATCTCTGAAGTTAACGTTCTAAAATTTCTCAAAAGGTAATTTCAAAAGCGCTCGCACAAATCCATTGCAATCCAGAAATACGTTTGGTTGAGTGCAATGACCTGAATGACACGCAACCACATTATTATATCATTTGCTGATAGTATCATCACATTGATAAGATGTTTCGCCCACAAATGTAGAGTCAATTCACTTTACAGTATGTTCTGTGAAGTGCTTTGGGCTGTCTAGAAGACGTGAAAAGTGCTATATCAAATGCAAGGATTAATATTTTTTATTATTATTATGTGTTTTCCACAATAAATGACATAGCTGGCATTTTGTGGAGAATATATTGATAAGTATAGGACAACTCCCTCTATAGTAACGAGATGTGTAAATATTCCAACACTCCTTGATTCCTTCCGAAACACACACTTCAGCTCAGATCAATGCCGCTAACACTTAACACTTGAAAAGCCACATTTTTTGTGGTATTAAAGTGGTGTTAAATGAAACAATTATTGCATCACACACTGCATTTGTCCTCACAATATATTGTGCTGATTTGAATTCCGTCCTGTAAAGATTGTTTAAAAACTATCCAAAGTGGTTATTAACACAGAGTAAAAAATTTATTCTCTGGAAATACCCCCCACCCCCCCACCACCACTTTACCCCGAGCAGTGAAAACCCCTGTATATTATATATAGAGCTTGACTTATTATTAAGTCAAGTTATTATTGATCTGATTTAATGTGAGGTAACAAATTGATCACTTGTGTAAAAATTAGGAAATGCTTCTTTTCCTCGTCGAAATGCAGGAAGAAATTTATTTTCCCTATTGAGTCAGATGCTAAACTTTAGATAAAGTGCGACCTTTTGATAACAGGATCGCATTGGTAAAAGTAAAGTGAAACCAGACAGACTGGTTAATTGGCATGTCTCAGTGAGCCCACCGAGCTACACAGTGGCTGGGCCTACGCAGACAAGATGAGACGAGAGGGGCATTTTTGCAACTTTAATCCGCTCAATTCGACCATTCTTCCTCTCCCCCACCCCACCTGCACCCCACGCCTCCCCAAAAATTTCCCTTTTCATCATCCTCGATGTAGAATGCCCTGCAGAATGCAGACAGGATCCCTTATAGCTACCAAGAGGGAAGTCAACAGACATATCAAAGAGAGACATGCTTGAAGGGATATGGGGATAAGGTGGGCGGTGGGATTGAAGCAATATCCTTGCTCTGTGAGACGGTGTGGACTCAATGGGTCAAATGGCCTCTTTCTGCGCTGTAGAACTCTTATGTTTTTATGCTATCATTCATAATGCACGGTTAATTTGTTTTTATTTGTTTGGGATGGATTTCCCCCTCTAACCATATCTGATGCAGGAACTCGGATGCACGTTTGATTTTTAACGTCTGTTGAAAAATAAAAAAAAATTAAAAGGTTAATTTGAAAGAAAACTAAAGCTTTTTGCGTGTCTTAATTTTTGAGCGTGATCTTGAATGTGAAACTGGTCTAAGTGAATCCGTGATATTACTGCAATTTTTTTCCGACAGCTGTGAATCTATTGGACAAATAAGTTGTGAGGTTGTGGGTGACATTTTTCATATTGTTGTGACTTGCGTTTTCTCAGAAAAAATGTCAGTACCATTTACAAGAAAGGGATTGCTGCTGCTTTGGTGGATAAATTTAGACTAGGTTTGTAACCTCCGTTCCTTTGTACTCCACCTTGTGTGTAATGCCACATAATTATCATCTTGATATCACAAAGTGGTATTTAAAGCAAATAGCAAAAACAGACTTGTGTTCAGTTGTAGAACTTACAATGGCAAAATACCTGAAACGACCTTGTATGTGATTATTATCGGGTGTAGTGACTGTTTTTGTAGGTAAACACGGTCTGAGGGCAAAGGTCAATTTAAATGCAGAAAGATTGTCGGTCAGAAAACCAGGAGAAACTCTCTTCTCTTTTCAAACAGCCCTTTGGATCTTTACATTCACCCGAACTGCCAGACGAAACAGGTTTAAGGTCTCACCAGAAGGATGGAACCTCTGGGTTGTAGAGCTAATTCCCCCAATGCCCCTCCAACCCCACCCCAACATCCAAAGTACAGCACTTCCAAAGCTATGAGCTCAAACTCCAGATGTGGGGCATGAACTCACAACTTTCATACCCAAAAGCGAGAGTGCTATTCACTGGCTCAAGTTGACACCCTGCCAACAGTCTATGAAAACACAGAAATAAAAACATAGCAGAAAGTGGCCGAGTTATAGAAAACCTTTAACCCTATTCTGTCACCACAACAATTTTTTTTTGCTTCTCTTCATCAGGCTCTTATTTGGCACTTCTATTTTCATCTTGGTCGAGTGGTTTGACCTGAAGCATTTAACTATTCAACTATCCTCCTCGGGGGGGGTGGGGAGGTAAGCAGGGTCTGCTTGGAGCTGAACCGGCTCCAAGTTGACATGCCTGGCAATGGAATGTCGGAATCGATCCAGCCCTCTGTGGTGGTCTCGGTAGTCCAGTTCCTCGGTAGCCCAGGCATGTCCTTGGTCTTCCAGGGCACTGCTGATTACAGCACAGCCCAGCCTGGCTCATCGACAGGACTTGAAAGGGCAGACAAGTCACCGGGGGTAGGAAATTATCCGACTCAGCTCCTGTTTGCCCTGCAAACCAAAGCCCTAAGGGATAGGGTGGTCCTAGCTGGACAAGCAGCGGGAAAGCTTGCCCGAAAACGATGTCAATGGCAAGCTATGTGGTTTTAGTTTTTAGCCATTTATATCTTTGTGGCTGATGGAAATCCTGACATTAAAAAGATGCGTGTGACTCTTGAAATAATGCAGACAAAATCTTAAAAGTGACACCGTTCTTAACCAGCCTTTGTAAATAATGATGCTTTGCTATCAATTAAATATGCCAACTAATTGAAACGACAGAGGAGAAAAATACGATATTTCAGATCTGATAATAATCCTTGCATTTGATATATCACCTTATCACATCTTCGAGACATCTCAAAGCGCTTCACAGAATATACCAGAAAGTGAATTGACTGTATATTTTGTGGGCAAAACGTGATGTGTTAGTTATCATATTTCTCCTGCCCATCTGTGCTTCCCATGAGACTTTTATCGCAGATTCTTACCCCAGTAAAAATCTACCTTAACCATTAATGTGACAAGAACATAAGAATTGCTAGACGAAAGAAGACCAAGGTCCATTCAGTTTGCCTTCCACCACCATCCTGCCAGTTACATGGACATGTCATGTCCCAAACTATGATGGAAGAAAAAGTTCTATTTATCCAGCAGCGACTGCGGAAGATATAGATTCAACTCAAAAAGCTGATGTTCAGTGCAAAAAAAGGTTTCTTTAAATGCTGAAACTTTAGGTGTCAGCCTGGCTCAGTTGGTACCGCTCTTGTCTCTGAGACAGAAGGTTTGAACTTTGAGGAGGTCCATAGTTTGACCAATCTCCAAAACAAACCATCCACTATAAGGGCTGGAGAGAAATGTTCTCACAACTTTTGCAGTATAAATTTATAATTCCTATAATTGCTTCAAGCTTACAATTTGAATGAGGGATTCAAACTTCTTAAAATTAAATCTTTTGGTGGTATTAATGGAAGATTTATTCAGAGACGATCTATCTTGAAGACCCACGCTATGATTTTAATAGATTTTAGTCTCGTGATTTATTTTATTTTTCTCGCAGTTGACTGAAACAAATCAGGATTTGACTGTGTTTCTCTTAATAAGTAATGGCTTTTATAGTAATGTTATTTTTTTTCCATAAACAGTTGTAAAGGGGATTTCCTGTGACTTAAAGTGAACCAAAATGACATCTGCTCTATTGAAAGGTCAAAATATTTTCTGTGAATGGAAGGAAGCTTTGCTAAATACAATAGAGATATGCGGGTTGTGTGTAGACTCAATTCAAATGATTCAAAGTCACTTACTTTTACATTAATTTCATAAAGTTTGAATTTGTTTTACCAAGTGGTACGCTGATAATTCAAACTTTGAGTCTTTGGACGAAGTGAAGCAGAAGCCTCCTTCACCAGCAGAAAGGTGCGTTTGGAATTTCAAACGTAACCATTTTGCACAACACAATTTGCCCACAAAACACGCACATCGTGTCGCCGGACGTCACAGTAAATCCTGCGAACCTCTTTCAGAAGTCCTCCCGACGTGAAAGGTGCTGTATCAGATGCAAGGATTGTTACTATTGAAAATGAGAACTGCTGCTTTTTATTCTGTCAAACGTTCCTGCCCCAAATCTGGAAAGTCACAGGATGGACAGGCGGGATTTAATATCATCGTTGACAATTTCTGCTCCGCCAAGCAAATTAATGTGCAGTTGTGGAAGCGATAGCCGGACTTTTACGGTTGAAACACTTAATTCTTAGCTGAACTAATTATTTTAATTGTAGCTGATCGATTGAAATTCTTAACTCTTCATTCTCGATAAATCTCTTTAAATCAATGATCTTGGGCGTTATATTTAAGGAACATCTGGTCTGGCTGACATTTAACCACAATTTTTTTTTGCTGAAATTCAACTTTTGTGATTTCAATGTAGAATAATTTGGTTGCATTTAAACCTGTTTCTTCATTTCACAAGCTCTACACCTGTTATGTGTTACAGACCAAATAATAATAATAATAATAATCCTTGCATTTGATGGAGCGCCTTTCAAGTCGATAGATACCTCAAAGCGCTGCAGTGCAGTAAAGTGTGTGTTTTGCAGAAAGATATATAACGAAGGTTCGGTAACCAAAACGAGTTACACAAAAAAAACAATTCACGGATACATTTCAGAGTGAAAGTTGTCAGAGTTGCTTCTGAAGTGGGCAAAGGCTCGGGATGATAACCAGATTCCCTGTAACAATTCAGAGAGGATGCACGGTGTTTTATTTGGTTATGCGGCTAAGAGAGGCAGCAGCTGCTTGTTTCTCTTAAGTTTAGGGAAGTGGTGTGCACACTGGAAATCTCCCGCTTCCCACAGTATTTTCCTGATGGGTCTGAGTGTTTATCACGTGATGAGCCCATGACCTGCGTAAACTAAACTTCGGTTTGAAAACCCAACAGATTTTTACCGTGTTATGCAATTTTTTATTTCCTTTTAAAACTGCCAAGTTCATTATATTTGCTCTTTTTTTCAATACATTTCTTTACCAATGGATCCGGGTTTTCTTGTGGCTTTCTGTGACAAATAGCAAACTTGTTTTGTCAACAGACTTGCTGATTTTTTTTTCTTTTTTAAAGTAATGGGCTTCTTTATCATTTATTTCTTGATTGGTTTGAACTGTATTGACCTTTGTACTTTCAACGCTAAATGTGTTTTACCTAGCTTTTCTTTTGATAAAATCATTTTAATAATCCTCGTGTTTGATACCGAGCCTTTCACATCTAGAGCACGTTTCAAAATCTTTCACAGGATTCACTGTACAGTGTAGGGACTGTGCATTTTTTTTTGTTCCAGGTGAATTAATATCGTTATTATAATAAAGGTGCAGTAGCTTAAAATCAGAACCATGACAGTACTGAGGTCAGAAAGCATTTCTTTACACAGAGGGCTGTGAAGATGTGTAACGTTCTGCTCCAGAAGGCTGTAGAGACGGAATCTAGCATTAGTTTAATGCAGGAAAATCTATGGCTCCACTGCATCGTGAGGGGCAGTCGGTACATACTGAAACACGGGCATGTGCTGGGGAGGGAATGAATGCGTCTATTGTATGACATCGATGTGTCTCGACTGTTGTCGTGCGAAGTAACAGTTAAATAGTAAAAAGTAAAACACAGAAAAAACAAGAGTAAGGTTTCACGTGGCAATGAATAATGAATCATCTCACACCCAGAAAATACTGTTTTACTTCACACCTCTCCCTCCCACTCCAGGGTAACCAGGTTTTGTGAATTCTATCACTGATGGAAGGACTTGGTAAATCTCTGTGCAACAATGAGGCCATAAAATCCCAAACATGATTAGTATGGACACCATTGCCAGCCAACACTTGTGTTTTCACCCCTCCATTTGGAGGAAAAACCAGCCGGCCAGCGTGTGGGGAGCTAAAGTGGCTGACTTCTGGGTCATCAGGTCAAGCCAACATCACTTGCCAGGGGCAGGAAGTGACACCAGAAGTAATCTGATCGCCTGGAAGTTGACCCATTTTTAGGGTCCAGGAAGCTTTAGTTCAGACTTTGTTCTGAAACACTACCTTGATCGCACTTACACAGAGCTCTCTTGACCCCTCTCCCTCCCCTTCCCCACACATAGAGAGTGATTCATAGCGGGCAGCATAAATCAGACTCCCCCTCCCACCCCCTTACGCCCCATCAGTCAGCCTGCTCACAAATGAAGCTTCTCCCCATCAGTGCTTCAGAACATCTATTGGATTTCTCCTCTGCTTTTCTTTGAAAACACTTCTGTTTCTGTTCAGCCTTTTACATTGGTGGCTGTGTGCGCATTATGTCCACAAGATTTATGGCTACGAGAAATCAGTAGCAAGAGAGAGAGTCGCACTGTATTAAATTGATGTGCAAGTCAGTGGCTAATCCCCAACACGGTTGGGTTGCCATTTGTTGACAAAGCCATTATCACTAACCCCTGTGTAATAGCACTTCATCACTAGACACCAATGTAGGGTTGACAGACCGACCTACACAATGCATTGAATAACACTGGTTATTCGCAGATTGTTTTCTTCCCCAGTAACAAAGTCATTTGTAACTATTATTATTTCTTACAGCATTCCAACTGTGATAGAGCAATATCATTTTGAGGAAGTGGTTTGACATCTAAAATACCATCATTTCTACTCTCAACAACAGTTTGCACTTACCAGTGGCGGAGCCTAGCTCCAGGCCGGGGGTGTAGGTGGGTGGGGTGCTGAAGGGAAGTGGCCGTAAGTTCGATCGTGCCTACGGTCACTTCCACCCCCGCCCTTCTCTCAGCTCAGAGTCAGGCTCCACCAATGTTAAGCACTCTGAGACGTTAAATAATAATAATAATCCTTGCATTTGATATAGCGCTTTTCACGTCAGGAGGACGTCCCAAAGCGCTTCACAGAACACACTGTAAAGTGAATTGACTGTATATTTGTGGGCGAACGCGGCAGCCAATTGCGCACAGCAATGTCCCACAAACAGTCCTAGATTGAAAATGACCAATTTATTATTGTTTTTGGTTTTTGGAGGGATTATTATTAGGCGTGTGGAGTAAGGAAACTTGCCCAAGGTTTCGCCTTGCCTGCCCCCGTGGAGGGTGCTATATAAGTGCAAGTTGTTGTTGTTGAGCATTTAAAAAATAATAATAATTTGGTCACTCAACCCACAACTGTTTGTGGGATACTGCTGTACGCATTTGGCTGCTATGTTTCGCCCACAAAATATGCAGGCAACTCACTTTACAGTATATTCGCTTTGAGACACTATATTAAATACAAGGATTATTATTATTATATATTTTTTAAGATTGCAATCAATTTGTTTCTCTCTCCCTCTCTCTATTTCTCTCCTGTGGGGTAAACTAAACAGAGATACTCCACCTTTGTTTTTGAGAAAGAGTCATTTTATTCCCAAAGCTTTGGGTTTTACAAACTTCCCACTGGCTGTGGTAGGCAGTGCCTTACCTGTCTTGTATTTTAACTCGGTTACAAAGGAATTTTTTAACAGTTGTGATTGCACAACATCGAGGAGTGTGGCATGCCTTCAGTTCGCTGGAAAAGAATGGTTAGGCAACTGTGATTCGGTGCAAGGTGCTGCCTGACAAGATAAGGAAAGAGCTGCACCTGCATTGCTTTTTTACTCTTTAATCTGTCAGAGTCCTGTAGTGTAGTGGTTACCATGCTTGCCTCGCAAGTGAGAGGACCCGGGTTCGATTCCCAGGTGGGGCGAAACCTTAGGCAAGTTTCCTTACTCCACACACTTATGTTTACCTTAGCAGTTAGTAGTAGTAGGTTATTAGTCGATCGGTGGATCACTTTCTGGGAGTAATAATCCTTTTAAAAAAAATCCATAGCTGTTTGTGGGACACTGCTGTGCACAGTTTCGCCCACAAAATATACAGTCGCTCCACTTTACAGTATATCCTGTGAAGCGCTTTGAGAAGTCTCAATGACGTGATAAGGCGCTGTATCAAATGCAAGGTTTCGCCCCCAAATATACACTCAATTCACTTTACAACCTATTCTGTGAAGCTCTTTGAGACATCGAGAAGACGTGAAAAGCGCTATATCAAATGCAAGGATTATTATATTATTATAATTAATGTTATTATTAATCCAATCTATTGCTGTTTGTGAAGGGCCATTTGCAGGGTCACTTGCACACCAGTTGCAAAACCTGCAACCTCTACTCTTCTGATTGTTTTATTGCACGTTCCCCAATCCCTTCTCTCCACCATATCACTTGCCTGTGCAATTTCCAAGCATGTGTCATTGCAATACTCATGCCTTAACATCAAGATGTCCGTGCAGTCATAGAATGCCCAACACAATGCTGGTCAGATTTAAACTCAAAATTCGATAAAGCAGTGATTTTACAACGCAATTTGCCTCCAAACACAACAACTTGCATTTATAAAGCGTCCTTTACAAAGGGTAAAATCTCTAAGCACTTACTGTTATGGGGACTGACACTGTCCAGTAAACATGACTTTAATTGTTCCTATAAATTCTTGGTTCTTTTCTCTGTTTGAATGTACAAGAGATTACCCCACATCTGAGCTAATTGTTCCTTTAAATGACAGTTCCCAATAGCAGAGTCCCCATTAAGTGGTGAGCATTGCACTTGTGGTTTAAGACCTCAAATGTGTGCCTAAGGATTATTTGCATCTACCATAGCTCTAAATCTATAAAAGTCCCTTTTTCTTTATTTGACACTGAAAGGTGCAGGTGCTCAATTGCGAAACATATTGGGAACTCAAAAGGCTTCACTACTATATATAACTTTTTTGTTAAAAGTATGAAATTAGGCTTTGGCGTGCATTTCACAATGAGTTCTTCCAGATTCATTGTGTTATGTGCCACAGCTAAAAGTTGAAGTTGGATTGTGTAACAGAACCCAGTGTGACAGATCATGTTCAATAGCAGAAGAAAACATTGTTCTTTCTATGAACAATCCACAACAAATATAAAACAGATAGGTTCTGTGCTGTCTTCGACAACCTGCATCCATTGGGATCTGAAAGAGATTCTGTTTGCAGGGTGAACAAGTTTGGAGAGAATACAAAATCTGTTCCCTCATCCTCATTGTTTCTCTCTTTCCCCTCACCCATAAGACAAAGCTTCAAAATACGTAATAGAATCTTTAGAGAAATGGCCAGAATTTCAAATAATGCAAAATTCTGCACAATATCTTTTCGCAAGCCAAGTTCTCAGTCTTAGTCTGAGATGAAAACTTTCCCTGAAGCAGTGACGGGGGAAAATTAGTCCAATGCAATGTGTTTTTAATGCATTAACCTTGTGGCTTCAATTTCAGATCAACGTTGTTTGATTTGTGCATTCTTTGTTAGGGGATGGGATATACCAGGGATATGTTTCTAAGGACTTTGGGAGGAATGGAATTGATAGATGTGACCATCTTTAAATAGACTTGATAAATAAGAAGAATTGGATGAGTCCAACATTTCGTTCATCAAGAACATGTTCCTATGAGTATTCTGCAAAAAATACCCAAAACTTAACTTGTGCCCAGGAATGAACATTACATCTCAATGTCAATCAAACATCTTAACATATTTGGTTCTTTTGACTTGACAACACCGATAATAACCTCCAAACAACAGAAATTTGAGCAATTGAATGACCCAATTCCATGGCATGAGACACAAGTTTCACAAGGACACAAGGATATAAGTGCTTTGGGATGTCCTCCAGATGTGAAAGGTGCTATATAATGTCAATTTTTTATTATATTGTATTGCAAGTTCAACTGCTTCCACTATACACTGAGTTCATGAGGTTTTTGTTCTTGTTTGAAATTGAAGATCGCAAACTGAGTGGAATCATGAAGACATTCAGGGAGGTTCACAATGTGGACAAGCTTTAACTTTGGAATAATTGAGTTTGTGCAATACTTCTGCTTACCCTTGCTTTTACTTTGTCTTTCACGTTAGTTTTTGTTGAAGGGGTGGGAAAGGTGAATAATTTATTTTATTGCAAAGTTGCTTCCTGGATGAACTACTTTGAAGGAATTGAGGTTGAATTCCTTTTCCCTCTTTCTGACCACAAATTATTTTTTTAAAATCTATGGTCTTTTTCTTAACAATACAATGATTGTTTACCAGAACAAAGACGAGGTCAGTTCTGATAACCTTGTGTGTACTTGCACCACCCAGCTTGTTAGCTGGACCTAGAAAACAAAATCCCAATCATGAGAATGAATGCGAGCGTGACATGAAAGTTAACCTGACCTGTGATAAGGACACATCTTATTGTGCAATTGCGTTTTGTACATGTGTGATATTTTTCATGGGTGAAAGACAAATTGGTGCATGAAGATTCTTACCTTTACAAGTGAGCTTTCCTTAATACTTGCCTCTAGCCACCTATAACAATGATTACCGCACATTTCGTTGATATAAATATTGGATTCCTTCAACCTCAATAGTCATTGTATGACTCAATCACGCCTTGATTTTGAAGTAGAGATGCTTTTGGTGTGTCTTCAGTATGCCACAATCCTCGCTCATCTACAAAAATATACACTCACCACGCTTTAAAGTGGATCCTGTGTAGCACTTTGAGAAGTTCTCCTCTTATTGAAAAGCGTAATATCAAATGCAGTAATTATTATTTATTACTATTTTGGTACCTTGTGTTCTGCTCATGCTAGGAATGTGTAACAAAGTCGAGATCTGTATCTTTAGGTCATAAGCCCAACTGTACCCTGAAGGCAAAAACACTTTGTTCAACGCCACAGCCAGAGATGACTGGAAGAAGATGAAGGAGTCATACTTTTGCCTTCCAGCATACTGGAAGCCTTTGTACTTGGGGCGAATGTCATCAAATTGGCCATTGAGGCCCATATACTCACCACCAGGACTCTCAGTCACGCTCAACCACCCCCCCACCCCCCCAACCATAGACCCATAGAAATGTAGCGGTAATGGGAAATGCAGTGAATTATTGCTAAAACACCAACTTTTATAACTGAGTTGCAGGTGTCACGTTGTGTCTGTGTTTGAGGAACTTTGTTAGATATCAGAGCAATGCAGATGAACAATTATGGACCACCCCTCCACACACACAAACATACACGCTCACATGAAGATTGCAGCGTTTCGTAGCACGTTCCTTGCTATGAAATCGCGCAAATTTCACCCCGCCCCATCATTTTGTTTCTCTCTCACCCGATGGACCCTATCCTGAGCTTAAACCGAAAGCTCCCCCCTCCCCCAGACCACCAAAATTTCATATCTCTGCGGTGCGTTGTGAGATCTAAAAGTTGATGAAGTTTGACTAAATCAAATGTCATGAAGTCTGAGTCATACAGCAAGCGAAAGCAAACTTCGAAGAGTTTGGTGTGAGCACTATTCTGAAAGTATCGTCGTCAATTCTGTGTGGAGAGCAACAATAGTATAGAATCTCTGCAAAACCCTCTGATCTCCTAACCTCAGACCTCTTCACCTTTGAGGCAGGTTTGCTCACCATGCTGTGTAGGGCACCACCACCCACCTTTCCCTTTCCCAGGAGACATATGCATTTTGAGTGTTTCACTCACAAAATACACAGTCACTACACTTTACAGTACAGTCTGTGAAGCGTCTTGAAACGTCTCAAAGACGTGATAAGGCACTATATCAAATGCAAGGATTATTATAGTGAGCAATGTGTGCATCTAACTATCCTCCACTGATGATTTATCATTATCTGAGCATTTCGGATTGAATCCCATGATATGGTATCAATTGTCTTTACATCAATTGTCTTTACTGATGTTCACTAATCAAAGGTGGTACCCAGAAAGTGATCCAGGGAGGAGTCAACACCTTCAGGGGAAGGAGAGGGGCCTAAGAAAATTGGTGAGAGATAAAATTACATAAGTAGTAGAGAAAAGCATAAGCATGATGTTTCATGAGAGCTGCATTGTGACGCTAACACTAGATGTGTACTTATATCACTTACACTGTTTGAAAAGAGAAGGGAGTTTCTCTCCCAGTTTCCTAGCCAACATTCCTCCAGATAAAAATCAGTCATGGTTCATTGCTAGACGTCGCTGTGTGCAAATTTGGATGTTGTACACATTCACCTGCAAAATACACCTGCAATATTTCACAGTAACAGTCACGTGCAGAGCTTTGAGATGTTTCAGTGACGTGATAAGGCTTTATATCAAATGCGAGGGTTTTTATTATTGTTCTTGAAATGGCACATTTTTCATTCCATATTTGGCTACAGGTAGAGAGAGATTCACATGCAAGGTTAGAGATGAATAGGCAGAAAGACAGATGCAAGTATATAAATAGTGTACCCGGACATTATTTTTAAAAGTAAAATTTTTTTTAATTTTTTTTTAAAAGGCACTGAGTAATTACAGCTAATAAGAAAAGGCGAATTCCCTCTGGGATTTGTGTTTGATAATTGAGGGGACTTTGGGTACCCTCAAACAAATGTAAATTTTGTGGTGAATGCAGGCTGGTTGTAGAGAAGAAAGAAGGGTACAAGACACCAGGCACAGGTGCTGTGAGAAGATAACAAATTTTCACATCAGCGGCCTCGCAATTTAGGAGTTCCATAGGGTAGTACTTAAAACATTCGCCTCGCAAGCTAGAGGACCAAGATTCGATTCCCGGGCAGGGTGAAACCTTAGGTAAGTTTCGTTGCTCCACAGGCCTCTGTTTACCTAACAGTAAGAAGGAATCCGGTTGTTAGTTGATTGGCGGATCGCTTTCCGTGGGGCTGGGGGGGGCGGTGGTAATTAAACCAGTATGCTGCAGGATGTCATGTAGTGTGTTGAAGATACAACGCACCGCATGGCAAGCAACCTCTCCTCAAGGTCAGGATCACCTCTGCAACAAATCACGATACTCTGCTGACCATTGTACCTCTGTATAATACATTAAACTCCCTTCTCTGCCCTCTTTTCTTTATTTAATCCTTCTATCACTTGTCACCCCAGGCAGCTTTGATCTCTTTGTCACTTCGTTCTGTAATCTTGCTAGTTATAGCCCGTGCAGGCCAACCATTGTAGAAGGTAATTGGAGCGGTTTTGCCAGCAGCAGGGGAGTTTGGGTATTGACGTTGAGCGTGTGCCTTGTGCAGCGTTTGTGCCTCAGTGAAACTGAGAGGCGAACGTCAGAGATGCTTTAAAAATAAATGTTCATCGCTAAGGGATTGGAACAGAAACAGGGATTCTTCTCACTCAGCTCCTGCTAACCCTGCAAGCGAAAGCCCTAATGGTCCTAGGAATCAATTGCAATCAAGACTGAGGTCAAGGGTAAGGGTACCAAGGGATATGGAGCCACGCTCCCCCCCCCCTTTCTCCTCTTTCTTCTCTTTCTTTCCCACCACATCTACCCTCTCCTTTTCCTCTTTCTACCCCCCCCACCCCCACCCTCCACTCCGCACTGTCCTGTCTGTGCCTTCACTGGCCATGCAGATAGCACAGTAGAGATTGGTATAGGCGGGAGGCTTGAAATTCTCAGTCTGGTTTGGTCAGACACCCGGCTGACCGAAAAGCTATGGATTGGCACCTGTGTTAAAAGTATGCTGAACCTATCCATAAGAAATCAATGAAAAAAACTCCTTTAAAAATGCGTTAGTTATGAAACACTCACTGTAGGGCAGTAATGCAAGACTTTCAGACCTCAATGAGAAGTGATATGACCAACACAACACTGATGCAAGAATGTTGTCAGTCAGCACTTTATACTTAGAAGCAATGGCACATGAGAGGCTTCTTTGTGTGTTCAACAAATCGTCCAGAAAAAAAAGTGTCCCAGTCTGCTGATTTTGTTGAACATTACTCAAGCTGCCAAATTCAGCAAACGCAGCACATTTCTGGCCATGTCAGTTCATCCGCCAAAGAGCAGAGAAAAAAAATAAAACAATCAGCAAAGAGGTTGAAATGAGCTTCAAATAATTTGGCTGGTTCTTGGCCAAAAGTCCCTCGGATAAAGCTGGTCGTTCATTTCATGGCCATTTGCAGGTTTGCTGTTCGCAAACTGGTTGCCACATTCGCCCACAAATACCGTCACTACACTTGACAGTAAAACTCTGTGAAGCTCTTTGAGAAGACTCAACAACATAATAAGCTTCTATACTAAATGCAAGGATTATTAAAATCCAACCTTTTTGGTTGGTCGGCCAACAAGATGAATTTTCTTGATTGAACGTTTCTTCATTCTTGCCATAAATCAAGAAATATTCAAATCAAGAAAAAAACTGGAAACAAAACACTGATTTAAAACAGACTAGTGTGAATGTTCAGTGGGGTGAGGGGGGTGGGGGAGACACTTATGGACAGACCTGAGGGCCATTTCCCTTAATAGTAATCAAGTAGTGGCCATGGGTTCACCAACACTAGATTATTATTATTAAGAAGGCCTTTCAGCCTATTTGATCTCATTCTTTCACAGTACCCACTCTACTGTCAATCCAGCACAGCTTTGAGCTGTTTCTTAAATGAATCCCAGCATTCTGGCCTCAATCACCCTTCCCAATAATTTCATTCCAGTTGTTTGTGGGACATTGCTGTGCGCAATTGGCTGCCGCGTTCGCCCACAAATATACAGTCAATTCACTTTACAGTATATTCTGTGAAGCGCTTTGGGACGTCCTTCCGACGTGAAAAGCGCTATATCAAATGCAAGGATTATTATTATTATTATTAATTGCCCTCTGGTTAAAGAGCACTCCTGGTGTCTGTCCTGAAATTGCACTCTCCGACTCTGAACCTGTTTTGCTGCCTTACTGTACCTGAAAGTATTGTTCTTGGCAATGTTCCAAGTGCTAAGCATTGTCGTGAGAATGAGGATCAAGAAAAAGCTTCCGGCGTACTTGGCAAGTGCGAAGTACATTAAATTACAATTTTTGTTGCTGTTTTCCAAAAAGCTAGAGTACATAATGACATATCTTAATGTGTGATGCCAAACTGAGATGGGTGTGAAGCACTTAGCACAGCTGGATTCAATGGATGGCTGATCTTCTGATAAGCAAAATATATAAATAATGATTTTTATACAAAGAAAACCTCACATGGCTTCATTTATTAATCACGTACTTCTTACCTCTCTCTCTCTTCTTTCACCCCCAATCAGAGCAGGGGTAGAAACACATCTTTTGTCCTGCAGGCAATTGCCCTTTTTGTGAGGAGTCATGTTTCCCCCCTTTCATTCTAATGGGGAACAATAATAATAATAATGATGCAGTACAGTGCTGTTTAATCAAAAGGTCTCACAGCGAATTGCTGTAAACTGCACTGACTGTGTGTATGTTGTAGACATATGGAGCAGCCAACTTGCACCCCCAGTATTATTGAGGAGGAGCGGGAGGTGGATTGTTGGCCAGGACACCAGGGAGAAACTGGCTACCAATCGCCCAGATAAAACTGATAATCAGATAAATCAATCATTCATGTCATTGTTGACTTGGGGACTTTACTGCGGCTAAACAGGTTATCACGTTCGTTTATAAATATAGTCCCTGCCAACAATGACTGAAAGAAGTTCACAATTGCGAAAAATTGTGATCTTCTTTGAATCATTATTGGCACCGTATGAATTACACAGATTATTGTTTAATAATAATAATTCTTGCATTTGATATAGCGCTTTTCACGTCTTCTCGACGTCTCAAAGCGCTTCACAGAATATACTGTAAAGTGAATTGACTGCATATTTTTGTGGGTGAAACGCGGCAGCCAATTGCGCACAGCAGTGACCAATTTATTATTGTTTTTTTTTTCTTGAGGGGTTATTATCAGGCGTGTGGAGTAAGGAAACTTGCCCAAGGTTTTGCCCTGCCAGGAATCGAACCCAAGTCTCTTGCATGCGAGGCGAGTGCTCTAACCACTGAATTACACGACTCGACATCATAGAATTATCATAGAATCATGGAATCCTACAGCACAGAAGGAGTTCATTAGGCCCATCGTGCCTGTGCCTGCTCTTTGAAACAGCTACCAATTAGTCCCACTTCCCCACTCTTTCCCCATAGCCTTGCAATTGTTTTCTTTTCAAGTATATATCCAATTCCCTTTTGAAAGTTATTATTGAATCTGCTTCCAGGACGGGTTCAGGCAGTGCATTATTACAATATTATTTCCTTGAAATCGACTCTAGAAGTCCGCATAACCACGAGAACAGTAAGCGGTAGCACATGTGAGCTCTAGCCATTCTTGTTCAATCTTAATAAGCGGAAGAGATGAGTAAGGGCTTACTGTAAAAATGGGATTGCTTCACTCATCCGTCAAGAATAGATCGACTGGTTCCCATATACCTAGACACCATTAGACAGTCCCGTCTTTTATTTTTGGACAGGGAGACTACGCTGCTAACAGCTAGAGTGGACTGCAATGGTGTTCTAAGTACAAATGACAGTTTTTAACTTTGCTTAGAAATGTTTCAGTGATTTCTCCTTGAAAAACCTCCACGAACAATGTGCGAGTTGGTACCTTTTTTGTGGCCAACTGTAACAAATTCACCTCTTGTGCAACACTTTTACATTTGTTGTCAACAAATCATAAGAACAAAAGAAATGCTAGACGATAAAAGACCAAGGTTCACCTAGTTCACCTTCCACCTTTCTGGCAGTCGCATGCACATATGTCCTGAACTACCTATGTAATATATCCTGTAACAACAACAACAACAACAAAATTACATTTATAGAACGCCTTTCATGTCGGGAGGACGTCCTAAAGCACTGAACAGTCAGATGTCGGGGCACGAGCATGGGGGAGGGGTGGTGTAGGTGTGAGGGAAGACAGAGAGGTGGGAGGGAGACCAAAGGCACGGTCGAAGAAATAATAATGTTATTTCCTAAAAGAAAAATCTGTGTTTGAACGAATCAACACTTCGAATCACTGGAATTCACCAAATAACTTCACCAAATTGACCCTTCCTCCCACCCGCTGGTGAGACCGAGAGCACCCAGCCTCCCCCAAACTCACGGTTGTGTGTCAGCATGCGCTAGGAGCCTCCCAACAATCCATTCACACCACTTTCTCTCTTCCCAGCCTTCTCCTCCAGTCCTGCACACTGGACTGTCACTCCACCTGCATTACCTCACGCATCCCTCCCCTTGGAGTGGCTCAGGTTAGAAAGAGGAGCGGAAAATACAAGTGGCATCCAATAATTTTTGTTAGGTGAGGATATCAAGGGATATTGGGCAAAGGCGGGTAATTGGAGTTGAGGTACAGATCAGCCATGATCTTACAAGAATGGCGGAACAGGCTTTAGGGGGTGAATGGCCTCCTCCTGTTTGTATGTCGCTACGTTCCAATGTTCCCGTTCACCATCCCAGTAACAGGGCAACGCCAAATAGCACTCATATGCTTTCATGTCATGTTGGGAGAATGTCCCAAGGCGTCAAGGGCAATGGGCAGTCAGCACCATGTGATACAGTGTGTCAGTCATCAAAGTGCGAAGCCAAAGAGCCCCTCTCCCTCTCTCCCTTCCTCTCCCCCCCTACCCTTTGCAAATCTCAAACCTTGCCGGAAATGGCAGTCTTCCTCAGCCACTAACTGACTTTTCTGTTGTAGAATATAGCATGGTGGCAGAATTCATCTTAGCAAAGGCGGAGAGGGAGTCAGACAGACACCCTTTGGTTTCCTGTCTGCTAACCTTTCATCTAAGACTTCAGATGCCTCTGTCTGTCTTTCTGGTGCTCAGGATGTACTAAAGGCAGCAAAAGAAAATTGTCGGAGTGGTGGGAAACAGGAGGGGAGAGGAATTTATTTCCAAACGTGTGCTTGCACACAATGTTTCGCTGTTCACTCTGCTCACATGCAACCTCAGCCACAGCACCTGGTATAACTACTGACCAATGGCACCACAGAAACCTCAGTATTGGTGTTGCAATGACTTGGGTCTTGCCACATGCTCGCTCTGCAGAATCAGTCGTGAAGAGACAGCACACTGACCCTGGAAAATAACTACCAGGCTATTTTGAGTAGCCTGAGATTTTCAGAGGCTGTTAATTCCTACACCCCCACCCTACGCACACATACATACACACACACAAACACTACAGACCTTTAAACTTGAAGTCATTTGACTAAGCACAAAAAAAACGAAAATCGTCAAAACACTTCCTTTTTTTATATAATCCTTAAATCACATTTACGATTCTTACAGTTAAACAGTTCGGTGCATTTTGAAGACTGAATAAGAAACATCTGGACACCTGGCCAGAGGACAGCTTTTGTGTCCAAGTGATTTTAATGGGGCAGAATTGCCACCCTTGGCTTTTGATTAGATTCAGTCCATTTACTCAGCCTTTCACAGCGTCCAGAATTCAGGGGAAGGGGAAAGAATCCTTGAACGCTGAAGCTGATTCTGACCAGTTCGTCAAAGAACCGACAGACAAAAAAAAACAACTTCGAAGTTAAGACCAAACTCCCTGAGGATTTGTCAATTTCTGATCCTTCTGAAAACCTTAAGAGAAATAGAGTAGACATGGAGCCAGGTGGAAGTTTTCAACCCCTGACATTGAGCGGTCACATTTGCTCTTTAAAATGTCTACTAAATGGCCACTGCATTTGAAAGAAAGCAACAACAACTTGCGATTTATACAGCGCCCGTCAAGGAGCGGTAGCGTCTCGAAGAACTTAACAGCAGCGTGGTTTGATACCGAGCTGGAAAGAGAAGGGAGGTGACTGAATTGCTTGGTGACTTGCTGCAGATTTGATTTGGTATCCACAGTGTGGACAAAGTTAAAGCAACGACCTCTTCAACTCTTAACCTCACAGTTTAAGACAAAAGCGAAATGCCCAAATTAAAATTTTTCATACATGTGTTCTCCACTAAAACAACTGTGTTTACACGTGGCGTATAATTGCCCCCTGCTTAAGCAACAGTCTATTTGAGGACTACTATTTGCCTGCACCACTTGCCTGTATCACGACAGGAATTATACAGACAAAGCAGAAATTTTGCTATTAATTTTGCTTACACTAGACTTTACTGTGTTGTTTAGAATCACGCGAGGAGTCATGTTTCCAGACAGCCTCACATTGCCAAGAGTCAGTTAATAAAGAGCTGAATACAGTGAGGTCGAGAAAACTTCTGTCACCAGAGGCTCAGGTTTTTTTTATTTCATTCACCGTGAGACTGAAAGGAAAAAACACAGCATCGGGTGAAATTTACAAACCATCAGGGCAGCTTTATTACCTTAATGACACTTCTGAGGCGCTAAATTAAATACTTATTAAAATTAAAAACAAAACATTGTTGAGGGACAGCAGTGTTAATGGCTGAGAGGAGGGAGTGGGGGAGGTGGGGGAGAGACAGTGATTAAATACCAGAATCTCATGAGCTTATATTGATGGAGTTGGAGAAATCTCGACTGAGGGAATTCTGTCAGCTCGTCACCATTGGTGATGATGGTGATGATGATGAAGAAGGCACCCTGTCTGCAAACGTGTTTATGTTTTTGTTTGCTTTACTTAGACACACGGGTGAAATTTACAACATCTGTGTCCGCAGTGCTAGGTCTATCGAGTTGGGTGGGTTGCAAATGTTACCTTCCTGTTCTTTTTATTGAACGTGTGACCAGCGGTGCAGTCAGCCAGTGCCGTATGTGCCTGGGACCGACTGCTGTTAATTCGTAATCAACGCAGAAATGATCTTATCTGGAATTTGAAAGGGCTTCAATCTTTTTTNAATTCATCTAACGTGAGCTGACGAATTAAGGAATAGCAATGAGACTAATTTGCACACCGCGAGAGCGGGACTGAGAGATCTGAAGAGAGAGAGAAAAGAAATACTTGGTTTCCTGTTTATTTATCGGTTGTGTTGCAAATATCTTTGAGGCGGCCGGCTGGCTTGGAGTCAGTTTCTGACAGATATCTGAAGGGTCGAAAGATTCATTGTCAGAATTATAAAATAATATCTAGATAAGCAATATATACACTTATTTGAAATAAGGAGCCCGCACCTTTGCAGAGCCCTTTGTAATAGTAATTAATAATAATAATTTGCACTTTATGCAGTGCCTCACATGTAAAAATGTGCCTATAAAACACACAGTCACAGTACTTTACAGTACATCCTGTGAAGAGCTTTGAGACATCCTTTCATGTCATGAAAGGTGCTATATCAAATCTCACGATTATTATAATCCCCTTACATGCCACAAGCCATATGTACGTGAATGTTATACAAGCAAACCCAGTATCACATTCATGCAATTTTCTTCAGTGAATTTTTATTAAGTCAACTCTATTTTTAAAACTCTGCATTGTTGTTTTCCCTCAAGAAAAAATATGTTCTGTTACAATGGATTCTGTTAACAGAGCCAGCCCCTGTCTTTGCCATTGATCTTTCCGAAATAAATGTCTTACAACCCGAAAAATCCTTCTTAAACAATCTGACCTTTATTGATTTGCATTATCAATGTGTGTGCATGTCATATTTGTGTTGCATATTTGCTGGCGCTGAACAGATTTTGTTTATGATGGTAGGATGAGGGTGTTATATAATCATGGCACAGAATAAATCTTATGCTTTTAAACTGGACATTCTGTCTTCTAATGAATTATGGCTCTAGTTGGCATATTGGTATTAAAGGTGAGGATCCCTCATTAACAATAACAATCTTTTTGTCGGGTGTTTACAATGGGATTTTCGTTTTTTTTAACACATAACATGTCTGTTGCTCGTGTTAGGACCATAAGAGATCCCTATCTCTTCTCCCCCCCCCCCACCCCGCCACCTCTAACTCTGAGCCCTCTACTGTCTTTCTGATTGTTCAGATCTATTGTACACAAGTAACAACTCCTAATAAAATGCAATCGTTCAGTTATTGAAGTGTCGTTGTGCAGCCAGTGTCTTGGTCGCAACCAACACTCTGGCATTGGCTCAGCTATGTGAACGGGGCTGGATTCAAAGGGCTTCTGATTTAATTTTATGTTTCTTCCATCGATATTTACAAAGCAAATGTGTACCTTGGCAATACCGCGGCCAATTAAAACAGTTTGGAACAGGCAAACAGGATGTTGGGCTACATTGCCAATTCAGCTGGAGTTTGCATCCCCAGAAGTCATGCTTGAGCTATACAGTGCTCTCTGGTTTGGCCACACATGGGGTAACTGCGTACAGTTCTTGTTGCTGTGACATCTATAGTCTCTGGAGGCCGTGCAGCAGAGTGTTAAACTAGCATTAGAAGGATGAGCTGTGAGGGGCTATTGCTCTTGTGTCTAGAAACAAGTCATCTCAGAAGCAATACAGTATAGTGGTGTACAGATGCTAAGTACGAAAGAGAAAGTAAACTCAGAACAATCATTTCAGATATGCCGAGGCAGAGGATAAAAGGGCAGAGGATTTGAGTTGTGAAGCGTGGTGTTTGGTGATTCAACAAGAAGTGACTAAGAAACAGTCACTAGCCTTCAGTGAAATTCATTTCCGGGTGAATGGGAATTTGCAGTGTGCAAATTGCTGTGTTCTCCTACAAATACAGTCACTACACTTGACCGGAAGAAAACCGTGAAACACTTTGAGATGTTTCAACAAAAGGAAATGTATCACATGCAAGGATGATTATTATTATTGCTAATATCATTGGGGATTATTGTATTAGACAACAATTCTCCCTCCCCCTCAATACAATTGATGATTCACTGAGAGGCACATTGTGGTGCTGTCATGTTTGTCTGCGAGATATGCCTGTGCTACAATTGACATTAACTTTGAGATGGCCTCTCAATGCGAATGGCTCTATATCAAATAAAAGGATTTTTAAAAAATATTTATGAGATCGCAAGGTCGAAAGGGCCTTCTTCATCCAACGGTGTGAGCGATTGTAGCTGGTGATCGTTCTCATTTTTTGGACAAAAAAAATGGGGAAAGGAACAAAGAAATGATAAACGTTCAGCTTTGCCCAGTCCATGACACACTCCAGTGACCTTGAAGATACTCCTACAATTCACATCGTAAAGTTAATAACTCCCTTTGAGGTTTTGCTTCTAAGCCCCCTGGGCACTTCGACTTCTTTTCCTTTCATACTTCAGTAGGTTTGCGAACAGTAAATAATAAAAGTCCCACAGCCACAAAAAGTACTTCCTACTGTATCACTGAGCTCTCCTCCAACCTTGGTCACAACAGTTCCATTTCCCTTTGGGTTCAGTGTCAAAGATAAGTAGCGGGCCCTTTGCTGTACATATCAATACACGTAGTCATTGATAGGTTGTTCCTTTCAAAATAGTATTTTCTCCAAAGTATTCGCTATTACATTTGATTCACACCCGTCCACTCTTCCTCCTTACTATTACTGCTTTCACTCAGTGGTTCCCCAAAGACCTGCTTGTTATGGAAGCTGCCTCTATCTGTCACTGTAGGTGCAGCCATAAGAGAAATATTGTACTAATTAATGCTAATTAATTTCCTTGGCTTAATTAAAGAAGTATCCCCATTGCTATCTAAAGAAAAAGAGAGCTCCTTTTCTCTTTATTTTTATTCATCAAAATTATTTGGAAGGAGCAGTCTGATAGTGGAGCACATTAACAATTAGAAGGCAAATCCATAATTATCTTTTGCATCTGATATCTCATCTATAATATTAATAAAGCAATAAATTACTGTTAAGCACAATAACTGTGTATTTTGTAGGCAGATGCAGAAGCCAATTTGTGTACAGCAATATCCCACAAATTGGTAGGAGGTGACTGATCAATTTATCTAAAAGATCGTTGGTCAGGACACTGGGAGAAATGAAGTGCTCTCAATGATTAAATGAAGTGAAAAAATTAAACACAGATCCTTAACTTGCCCCAGCATAAAATATAGAATTTAACATTTTAGAACGAGGCCATTCGGCCCATTGTGTCTGTGCTGGCTTTCTGAAAGAGCTCTTCATTTAGCCCCAGTACCCTTTCCCTTTTTATATTCTCCTATTTCGACCTATTTCAAAAGAAATGCCTTTTAAGCGCTCCAAGACGGTACTCCACACGCAGGGTCTTATATAAATGCAAGTTGTTGTTTAAGATTTGTCCAGCTAGATTCTGGCCTTCTCTGCGACTTTCACGATGTGTTTTAAGACTGAACGTTAGTTAGCATGCAAGGCACACACAAGACAGATCAATCTTTGAATAATTTGCCGTTGAACAGACATCATAAAACTGATTCTGTGGAACTAAATACAAAAGGCGCCAACGTGTAGAGGTTTATTGAAGGTTACCTTCTGGTAAATACTTACTGAAAACTTTGGACTCTATCTGCCGGTCAGTCATAAACATTTTAGCAGGTTGAGTCCTAAATCCAAAGCATAATGACTTTTATCACTGTAAGCTATAAAAAAGCCTTGATAATCGCGATAACATCCAGTAAAGCCCTGTTAATATTGGCATTAGAGACCATTAGGGGAAATTGTGTCACTGTGTCTCAGAAATTGTCAGTCAAACCGTATATGGAAAAATATGATAAGGTGGAGATGATTCCCTCATGACAAACTTCTCCTGAAGTCATTTGAATTCCTTTTCCCTTCCACTCGATTGTTCCTTCCCCAAACTCCACAATCCCTAAGTCCTTGTCAGGCTCCTCTTGACCGACTCCCAATGGATCAATTCCCAACAGATTAATTTCCAGGTCCTTACCCTCGCCTACAAGGCTATAGAAACTGATTGACCAAATCTTGTCTGAATCTAATTGCACTAAAATGGTGGGAGACAGGCCTCGTCACGGAACAAACAATTCAGCCATCCTCTTAGAGTTCTCTGATTTATCGTAATATCGATTAACAATCCATGCATATGATACAACACTATAACATCACAGAGCCCCTCACAGTTGTTGACAAGTGTAGCGACTGTGTATTTGTCCTTTAACTCTTCTTCTGGCAATCTTATATCTATATCCCCTTAGTTCCTAACTCCCCAACCGGAAGAAATAACTTCTCTCTATTTACCCTCACAAAACCTCTCATCGTTTTTTACACCTTAATCAGGTTCCCCCCTCAACCTTCTACGTTCCAAACACTGGTGCATCAGACATTTATGTGGGACACAAAAGTGGTGTCAGATCAATACTTTTCTGTACTGATCATTATTACTTGATTACTTGATTAATTTGTTACTTCATTAAAATCAGTGGTAAATGATCTTTGTTTTTAGACGAACAAATTGACAANCAACAAAATTACATTTGTATCGCGCCTTTCACGTCGGAAGGACAAGTGGTTTGGGTTTTTTTTCAAAGTGTGAGACAAATTTGTTTTCTAAAGTTTGACAGAGAGACAGGAAGCCGCTAGCAATGATTGAGAAATAATTCCAAACTTAGAGCACTTGCTCGCCAACATGTGTGATTCCCCAATACCAGATTGAAGATGGAGAATGAATAAGGTACAACTGGTTACCTTGGTTGGTTATATTGGCACAATTCTCTCTCTCTCTCTCTCTCTGTCTGTCTGTCTGTCTATCTACCCCACCACCCCCTTCACCCCCACCCTCCCTCCCTCCTCTTGAACTTTGTGCATTCAGACCACAATCGTCCCAGTATTGGCAGCGTGCCTGAGCAGACCAGAAGAGGAAGCAGATGTTATATAGAGAGAGGCCTACATTCCACATTAAAAAAATTGTACTGCAAGAAACAGATTTGTTTCTCTTCAAACAAAAAAAACCTCTCTCACTCACTCTGTGTCCCTGACAGCCCTCGGCAGAGATGTACAATGCAACTGTCTGCTGCATTTTTTTTTAAAAAAGGGCTTATAGCACCTGATTATCAGAGAGAGAGAGATCAGAGACAAGGGGAAAATTGCAACATGTGAAATTACATCCGAGCGGTGCAAAAAAAAACCCAGAGTTGAATGGCTCGATTACAGTTAAGTGTTGGGAAGAGGTGAAGGTTACATAATGAGACAGTGATAACAACTGGTTATGGTCAGATACAGATAAATATAGCCTCAGCATTTACACGGTTGCTTAGTTCTGACTGATTTTGCTTGTGACCCCACAAGAGTGATTGATTTCCATGTGTAGGTGGGATGCATGGAAATCTCAGCTTGGTTTGGATACTCTTATGCCTGGAGATGGGTTTCCACACGTGTCAGACTCCCGGCTGACCAAAAAAAAAAGACATGATTGCACTTTTTGCATGTGGAACACAGTTTAAATCATTGCGCCTCCAAATCACAGAAAAACTAACTTTGCCAAACACTTTGTGATCACAGCAAATACTGCTCCTGAATCGCTGCCCTACGTGAAGAGTGCTATTTAAATGCAAGACTTTGTTGTTGTTTCTGTTGAAAAGATGCAATGCACAATACACAGGATTTTCACTCATTTAATTTTTGGAAAAAAATTGTATTTTTCTATCTGCAGTTGCGCAAATATTTCAAGCTGAGAATTAATTATAGTTGGAATAAAGAATTGCAAAACTCTTTCTCCAATTTCTGTTGCAGCTTTTCCTGGGGAGGCGGGGGGAGTTGTGGTGGGGAGGAGTGGGGGGGAGGGAGGGGTTGTTGAGGGAGAGAGACAGCTGCTGAACTAAGTGATTAGCTGTCTGTATATCTATTCAGAAGCCTAGAAGGCTTTGTACTTTCACATAATAATTGCTTCTCATTTTTAAATTTATATCATTTGGTAAGTTATTCTGCATTTTGCTTCCTCTTGCTTTGTTTATTTCTCTCTCGCTCTGATCTAATGCTGAACACTTGCTCAACGTTCACTTGTGGCTATGAACAGGGCAAAGATCTGGGTAATGGCCAAGGCAGAGCGGCACTGGCTTCACATGACCCAAGACCATTTTAGAGGGGAACAACTTGACTACACGCCCGATAGCATTGCTAACTCCACACGCCTCTGTTTACCACACAATCAGTGGGAACCCAATTGTTAGTCAATTGACAGATCGCTTTTCCAGGGTTTGTGGGACATTGCTGTGCGCAATTGGCTGCCGCGTTCGCCCACAAATATACAGTCAATTCACTTTACAGTGTGTTCTGTGAAGCGCTTTGGGACATCCTCCCAACGTGAAAAGCACTATATCAAATGCAAGGATTATTATTATATTATTATTATTATAATCTCTCCAATATTTGACCAAAAAAATGTGGTCACTCAATGCACAACTTTTCACGTCTCAAAGCAAGTCACAGAATATATTGTCAAATGAATTGACTGTGTATTTTGTGCGTAAATGGGGCAACCAATAGCGCACAGCAGTGTCTTACAAACATTTCATTGAGTGCTTTAGGTGACCACATTTTCTTTTAATTTTGGAGATTATCATCCCCAGAAAGCTATCCACCAATCGATTAACAACCGGTTCCTTTTTACTGCTAGGTAAACAGAGGCAAAATAAATATAATATCAGTATAATCTTCTTGTCAAAAAAAGCTGAATTACTGTGATCAGCCACAAGTACTTCTCGTTCATGTCCAAATTCCACCCTCAACAGCAGATGTGTTCAATGCAGGCACACCCGTACATCTTTAGAGTAATGTGTTGCCAAATATCTGTAATCTGTTTATTTTAATTAGGGACCTTTCACATTTCGTAATCACTTGTCCATTCACTCTTCCCAAATTAGAGATTTCAGACATCTCCTAAGCAACTGGACTTTTCGGATGAGAGGTTAAACTGAGGTCCCATCTGCCAGGTTAGGTGGACGTCAAAGATCCCCATAACGCTATTTCATACAAGAAGGTTGTTTGCCCCAGCGTCCTGGCCAACAATCCTCCAGATAAATTGATCTTTCACCTCATGGTTGTTCGAGGGACTTTGCTAAATATAAATACTGTTCATGATATTATCTACATCTGAAACATTTCTTACTTGAGATAAGGTGCAGTAACATGCAAATCCTATCTTCCTTCCTTATCTAATCAATGGATGAGATGATGTAAGTGTATGTGTGTGTGTGTGCGTGTGTGTGTTCCTATTTATTGCAATTTGTTCCATTTCTGCTCCATAAGATCAGGATTGTTTTTTTGTTTCTGAAACAGATCATTCGTTGACTTTCACCTTATTCAACCGAACCGCATTTTAAGCCAGTCTGTGGCTCGCCTCACAGCAGCTTGAGCAGTGACTGAGTGTTATTTCTGTACTCCAGATGTGAGCTTCAGTTGGCGAACGTTTCTCAATGAGCCGTGTGGAATGTGGAAGCATCCCTACGAAACCTCGGCAGTTTCAGTGCTTCTGCAAGCCTGGATATAGCCGTCTATTTCTGTTGGCCCATTTCCATTCCAACGCCAGTGTAAGACGTGCATGGCGCTTGAAATTGAGCGAAGTTTCAGTGGAACCTGTTTCTTCAGGATGAAACATAAGCTGGAGGATCTTCTTATGTGCAGCCATGAAGAGCAGTTTGGACATGTTGTATGTTGTTTACCTTGCGCACCTGACTGCTTTACAACAAGCCCGGCACCATGAAACTGGAGCCCAATTAAATCCCTCCAGCGTTCCTGCTGATTGTTTGCCTTCTACGTGAAGAAGAAACCAAGAAAAGTATGGAAATGGCTAGACTGTAAAGATATCCAGGTCATGAATTGGAATTTAAATACAGTATACTAATAATCCTTGCAGTATATTGCGCCTCTCACGTCGGCAAGAAGTCTCGTAGGGCTTCATTGGATTTATTGTAAAGTGTAATGATCATGTATTTTGTAGGCAAACTCAGCAGCCAATTTGCACGCATAAATGGCCCACAAAAAGCCATGAACTAACCCGAACTAAATGACCTGTTTTATGACCTATGGTTGATTGTTGGCCACTACACTTGGAGAAACTCCGTTCTTTTATGGAATAGCGCAATGGGATTTTTAACATCCATCTGGATGGGCACAGATTAGACCTTGGTTCAACTTGTCATCCAAAAGATGGTACCTCTGATAGTGTAGCATGCAGCACTCCCCCAGCACTGCATTAGCCTGGACTATGTGTGAGTTCAAAGTTCTGGCTCAGAACCAAGAGCGATACCAGCTAAATTTTGTTGGTACTGTAGTAATAAATATAATATTTATCAATAAAGTTCCTTTTTTTCTTTCTCTGTATTTTTCGATTTACTCTCAGTGTGGCTTTCATTTTCTTTTACTTCTCTCTCGTTCTCTTGGTCACTTTTCCCCTCTTTTTAATTGCATTTTCTCCCCCCCCCCCCCCCATTCTCTCTTTCTCTCTCTCTTTCTCTCTCTATCATGAATTACATGAAAAAGGTTTCGAAAAGGAACTAAAGAAGTTCCTGGAAATCGATAGAATTTAGGGTTAGTAGATGATGAAATAGACGTGTCAAAGGAATTTTTGGGAAAGTTGGGACGGTTGTGTCGATGGTTCACTATAACCTGAAGCAGTTATTATGTCATTAAATTGCCATCTGAATAGTGGAATTTTAGCTTTGGTCACTGGCTTGTGATTCACACAGCACCGCGCAAAGGAATTTTTTTTTGTTGAAAATTTCAGCCGCCCGGAAAGAAGCCACAACAGAAAAGTATAGAGACTTTCAGCGTTGATCTGCTACAATCTAAGTGACCACAAACACAGGTTCAGAAAGGGTAGATCACGTCTGATCACCTTCTTAGATATTTTGAAGAGGTGGTGACCCACGCTGACTGTTGGAAGCCGTATGATGTTGAGCATCGTAGACTTTCAAAAGCAGTTTGACAAAGTAATGCATGAAAGATACCTTCCCAAATTGATGTCACTGGGTAACATGGACAAAGAGATGGGCCTGGATGGGACGAGTGGGAGGGATGTTAAGTGGTGTACCTCAGAGGTCTGTACTGGGTCACTTTCTATTCGTTTTGTGCAAAGCACTTCACACTTTAAAGTGTAGTGACTGTATTTTGTCAGCGGATTTCCTGTTCATTTGAGGGTTAGGGTTGCAGTCATTTGAGGGCTTGTGCCTGTGTGAAGGTCGTTTCAGTCAATTCAGTTCAAGAAAAATCACAGCTGTTATTGCAGCATCACAGCAATGGGTCGATGAAGCAATGGCTGGAGCAGCTCCAGGCTGGGATGGTTTAAACAGATTCTAATCTGCCAGCTGAGGGGAATGCAGCCCTGACTGAACAGGCTGGACCTGAACGACTGGTCTCCTGCAAATAAGTGTATCAATGGCTTAAGCCCTGTGTGAACCAACGTACACGGAGCGATCACAAAATGAGAATGTGGAAATAACCCCTCATCTTATTTCCGACAGCACAATCAAACACTTTAGGTGTGCAGTAACCCTGTGAATGTGAGTGACAATCAACTTGCTTTGAGAGAAACGTATGTTTTCCAATTTCATCCCCCGAACCACTGCCAAAAAATACGCCATCATCATAATAATAATAATAATCCTTGCATTTGATATAGCGCTTTTCATGTCGGGAGGACGTCCCAAAGCGCTTCACAGAACACACTGTAAAGTGAATTGACTGTATATTTGTGGGCGAACGCGGCAGCCAATTGCGCACAGCAATGTCCCACAAGCAGTTGTAGTTTGAAAATGACCAATTTAATTATTGTTTTTGGTTTTTGGAGGAATTATTATTAGGTGTGTGGAGTAAGGAAACTTGCCCAAGGTTTCGCCCTCTGCCTGGAATCATAGGGGTGATTCTCACGCAAAGATACTAAAAAGAGACGTGGGAACAGCTTGACAAGAATAAAAGGGCAGGCGCCTTTATTTACAGCGTTTTATTTACAGTAACAACATTAACACCTTTCCTTTTTAAAAAAAATTTGTTGAGAAGTTTGGAACATAGAAGGTTGTACATAACTCTGTAGCTCACTGGAATAAATCCCTCGCGATACATAGATATACTTTTAACAATCACCTGGTGTGGTTCCATGCAGTTGAATGCAACGCAAAAGGCTCATAAAAAGGCACTCATCACTCCCCACTGCAGTATAGAAGTACAGAACATTTTTGAGTGCAATTGAGAAAATAAAACAGGACACATTGCCTTCGGATCCACAAAACAGTCGACCAAAAGGACACAGGTTTGTTTTTTTTGGTTTCAGGACAGACACCAGGAAGTATTTCTTTGTCTACAGGCTAATATGAGCAGTTTGTGGTGTCTCTAGGTGAAAAGCGTGATGTATTGATTATGTCAGTAATAGGGAGGGGCTCAATGCTGGAGAGGCTCAATGCTGGTGGGGTTCACTCCCATTCCCCTGGGGCTGGGGACGGTGAGTGAGGAGAGGAATGTCAGTGTACGATTCATTAAAGCAAACTCTGTGTAAATTGGAGGTGAGTGAAGCAAATCGCTGTGATGTTTGCAAAATGTGGTTATTGATCACTGTCAGCACTGGGGAAATGTAGGTTATTATGAGAACAGTCGTTAGGTTACAATGTCAGTGTTAGCTGTGATAATGGTAGCTGGCTGATCAGTGCTGAAATACCAACAGATGGCCAAGTAATAATGACCAAATAAAGCTTTGTGGAGGTACATCGCTGTAAGGAACAACAATGAACTAACTCCCCAGCACAGCACTGACATCAACTGGTTTGTGCCTGGATATGAGTGCAACACGTGACTTTCAAAAAGAAAAAAAAGTTTATCCCTGAGCTGGGGGCATTCCTGAATGTACGAACTATTTATATACAAGTTTTCCCTGGTTACAAACGAGCACTGTTCCCTGTGTTTTCCTTATAAGCATCAAGTCCCTGATAGCAGTGTTGATTATGATCAGTGCGGGTGTGTGTTGGGGAGGCTTTCACCTGTTTAAACACAGCAGGTTATCTTCAGTGAGTAAGAAGTGGAACGACCCTGGAACACTGTGCATTTCAACTCTCCCGCCTTCACCTACCTATTGCCCAATTAGCCTGCTTTACACCTGACCGCCCCCCCCCCACCAATCCCCCCTCACAAATCTGAATTAATCCCCCAAATTCAAATAAATTCACCTGCTCGCCTCCCTGTCTGTGGGACATTGCTGTCTTTGCCTCTGTAAAAATCTCACTTTCATTTCAGCTATTTTGTGAAGCGCTTAAGGAGTGGGGTTTTTTGGAAAAAAAACTTAAAAGGTACTGCGTAAATGTAAGTCACAGACCATGTATTGCAGACCACATTTTGTGGGAGTAACTGATCGTCAGCTGCACCTGGGGGCAAGTGTTATACAATCTCGAGCCCATGTTCCGTTTAGCTATTTGTAACTCATTTATTTATCCCAATACATCCTGCAGAGTTTGGTTGTTTTTTCCATTATCTCTCCCCCTCCCCCCACCGCCAACAAAGTGAAGTTAAATGCAAAGTACGTCACTGCTCTATTCTGAGTAAAACATTTTGTTACTCTGCTCAGTTACAGTTAGCAAATTGGGCGTTGTGTGTATCAAGTGAACTGAAAAGTTACTGGACAAAACAAAGACGAAAACAAAACAAAAAAAATCAAGGATTATTACAAGATTGTTTAGGAAAAAATCAATTTGCAATGCAAAGCGCTTTTCACCCAATGTTTACGATCAAATCTCCCAATTGGCTTGAAATCCCCGTGAATCCTTCTTGTCTTGATATTTAAGGTGGCGCAGAACTGTGGAACATTCTTCAGTTCCAGCCTCCCTTTAGAAGCTGGGGGTTTCCATACAGTTCTTAAGAAACCGGCTTCCAAATTAAGTCAATTCTGAAGAAAAATGTTCCACATTTCCGAACCATGATGATAATGATCCTTGCATTTGATACAGTGCCTTATCACGTCTTTGAGACATCTCAAAGCGCTTCACAGAATATACTGTAAAGTGAATTGCCTGTATATTTTGTGGGCAAAACGGACCACCTTAATTTTCAAGACAAAATGGTCCTATGCGCTAAGACTAGGCAGAATTCCGGGCCTCAAGACCCTTAGCATCACTTTTAGCATTCATTGAAAAGCAATCACTCACACCAGAGTCCTCGAAGCACAGAATCAGCAACTTGTGCAGCTCCTTTTGTGGGTCTTATCCCATACTCACTCGCTGTGCGTTACCGTAGGTGGTCATACAGAGTTCGTGCATAATTCCGGAGAGTTTGTCCTCTGACGTCTCGCTGGAAATCTGTAGATTGGGGTTTTCAAAGTTCCTTCTGCGATGTAAGAAGTCCAAAATCTGTCTGGCTTTGACCTGCTCGATCTGTTAGGTGAGAGAAGAGGGAATTTTGTTTGCCAACAATTAAATTCACTTTTACTCAAACATTAAGAAAAATACATACATACATACAGTCCGACGACACTTGTTGTAACAGGATGGGTTGGGTCCACCCATAAAAAAACACAGCCCCACCACGTTATAAAAATGGCTGCCGCTGATTTCACTTCCTGCGCAAAGTGTATGCGTGCCACATGCATGAAGTCAGTCAGTTAACGCCTGGAGCCGTAAATAAACTGTCCTTCCAGTGCGGCCTGGCTTCAACACCCACCCCCAACCCCCCTCCACCCGCACTATACCGGGGCATGTTAGAACAGGCTCCGACTGTGTATCCCAACACATGGCACTGAAGTCAACACTGCTCCCAGTGCTTATGAACTGATCACCTTACCTCCACTGTGATTAGTTTTTTGCTGATGGGTTTGGAGTCCGGATATTCCTCCCCGAAGCAGATAATAACTTTGTGATGTGGGAGCAAGATCTGGTTTTCGCTGTAGAGATGACAAGCTGTGAAACAATGAACATGGTGTAAAGAGCAGGCAGCGATGGTACCAACACGAGTCTAGTCCATTTCGAACATTGCACATGATCAGATTTATACCTATTGACATTTGTAAATTCCCCCCTCCCCGCCCCACCCCTATCCATCCCCCTCATCCATTCATCCCGCACCCTAACCTCTGGCAAACCTGCCCCTAATACTCTCCGGCTTTAGGTACAAGATACAGCAAAGTCACTCTACTTTGGGATATATCCTGTGAAGTGCTTTGAGATGTCTCGACAACATGATAAAGCGCTGTATCGAATACAAATGTGAGGTAAGCAGGGTCCAGTGGGAGTGCGCGTTCCAGACAGGGAAATTTCCACATATAGGTGACGTACATATGTCTGGTTTGGATACTCTTCAATGTGATGGGTTTCCACTTGAGCGGCAAAGGGTGTAATAAACAAAGTACTGTTTAATATGTAAAACTCTTTTGAGACAAAACCCCTACTGATGGATCTCTCTCTCGCTCTGAATTGCTGATGTTTCTACTTCTTTCTCTGTCTACTTTCGCTCGGAGGAGGGAGGGAGGGAGGGAGGGGGAAAGTTAACGCATCAAAAGGCACAAACCTTGTAGGAAGAGCTTGGTGTCAAATAGCTTGACGACGGCATCTCGGTCCAGCTTGTTTGGCCTGTCGGTGAAGGGTGCGCAGGGCCCACTCCAGAAGACCCTGCCTTGGCAAAGCCGTTTGATGTAGATGCCCTCATCATTGCTGAGGAGCAGGACTCCCCTGTCCAAGTGGGTCAAGAGTTTGTTGGTGACAATCTGCTGCCGGAGGTTGAGGATCTTCTGAGTCGTTGGGAACAGGATGGGCTCCATGGTCTCAGGGCCGTAGGGAATCTCGCCGTTAATGGGAATGGGGCGAACTGTGATCCGACAGCCTTCCGACTGCCTGATGGAGGCCTGGGACATGGCCACCCCTCCATAATAAAACGTGATCAGCATGTGGCAAAATTCGGCACCTGAAATGGTAACATATAAAAATAATCAATAATAATCCTTGCATTTGATAGAGCGCCTTATCATATCGTCGAGATGACTCAAAGCGCTTCACAGGATACACTCTAAAGTGACCTGACTGTGTATTTTGTGGGCAAATTGCACACAGCAGCGTCCTCACAAACAGTCGCGGATTGAAATGGCCAAATTATTTTTGTTTGTAGATTCATTGTTTTATTTTTTTGCTTGTTTGTTTATTTGACTGCACTGAATAACACAATGAGAGAGCGGAGCGGATGGATGCAGGTGGATGTCAATTTGCAAATCATTTGATTTGATTATATTGTGTAAATATAGAGTGTTCTCGTGTGCATTAACAACACAGGCACAAGTAACCAACTGAGCGAGCTATGAAAGGCATTTCATTACCTAGGCTGAAGTGCGTGGGTTCGCACCCGTGGCGATAACTCATTATCATGGGTGTCTCTGTGAAGGGAGGAGAACAAACAGGTTACAATCAGCAACTGCGGACACAAAAGGCAGGTTAATTCGCACGCATGGATCTCACTAACTGAAGGGGAACGGTGCAGTAGATAGGCCAACACTCTTCCCTTGGTTGGGGAAATTTGTGTCAAGGTGAGCATGTTCTGAGGTTGATTAGCAAAACAAAAATAGGCAATAGGCAGGAAGGTGACAGGAATGTCACATTGTTCTTAAATCTCCTAAGCCGTGACGGTTGTTATGCAGTGACCTGAATTCCCATCTGTTCTACACTAACTACATTGCTTTAAAATGTACTGCAAACTCCACACGATGAAAGGAAAGTTTCATTTACAACACAATCGTATTTATTGTCTATACCATATATACAAAAAAAAATCCTTTACCCTCGTAACCACTGAGTCTCCACCAGTCTTGCTGTTGGTGAGTTGTGCAGTTCTCCTGTGGTGGCGAATGACTTCTCTTGATGATTCCGCTGTAATCTACAAAGCTCTGCTAAAAGGGATCAAAACAGAATGAACGATTATCGATCAAAGCTATTAACTAGGATAGATAACAAACGATATGGTTAAAAACATCATTTTTCTAAGTCATTCAATATCAATTGCAAGTATCCTTATTATCCAGCGCTCCTGTATACACAATTTGCTCAGACCAACAGCCAAGAGGCTCTTTCAAACTGGAAATCTACAAACTACTAAACATAGGGATATAGCTTCCACCCACATCTAGATTCACTCTATTTATTTCGCATTTCAGAGCCAATAGGAATGCTTTAAATGCAGCCTTAAGTTTGAAGCCAGTTTTCTGGTGAGTTTCTTTTGAGAAGTATTAGAAAAATGGAATTCAAAGTTAAGACTGAATTCAACATCTTACCCAAATTCTGGCCACTGTGAAATGTTACATCAACAGAGTAAATTTAGACCCGGCTGGAATTTCTCCCCCTTCCCGTAGTACAATGAGGGTTGTTCTATGTGGATGGTGCTTTGAACTATAAACTTAGGGTTGAAAGAATAGTTACCTCCTTCATCATCTCATCCTGATGCGATGGGTAGGAGCTTATATCCACCATCTCAGACTGGCTGCAAGATTTACCTGTTTCAAAAATGGTTAAAATCTGTTTAGTTCAGGGTAAACAAACAGAATACACAGAGAGAGAAAGCTATGCATACACATCAGGGATATTTCATTATATATCTGTCAGCCCGCCACCCCAGAATGATTCAAGAGGTTTGGATCAAAAAGGTTTTTCAGTTTTACTTTATGTTCCCTTCTAGAATACCAGCTACAGCTCCTCCCATACAGTTTCATGTGGATGGAAGCTGTTTGGGACCCATTCCACTGCTAATTACCCTTTCTGAAAAGAAATACTTTTGGTGTCTGTCCTAAAATTACTCTTCATACCCCTGAACCTGGGGTCCTCTTGTCCTGCTAACTTGGCAAATCTCTTTCTTAATCCCATTTAGCATTTTGTTAATATAAACCTCAATAATGTTCCCTCTGAGGCAGTTTTGCTACAGCCCTAATAGTTCCCCATAGTTCATCCTTTCCAACACTGGGGTTTGACCTCATTGCTCTCCTCTAAGGCAGGTGTCCTCTGAGCTGACCGTATATCTTGAATGCATCTTTTATGGGTCTGAACTCAATTTGTTTGGCAACCTAACGCAAGCATGCTGCTTGTTTTGTTTATTGCTGCCACTCTCACTTGCTGGCAGGGGCGATAGTGCATCTTGTGTAAACACAGCTCAAAGCAGTTTTCCGCGTACCTTTTTGCTGTCCTTCGGGAATGATTCTGTAAACTTTATAGGGCTCTGATATATCGAGCTGCGAGCGATCGAGAGCTTCCTCAAAATCTGGGCTCTTGTTAAGTGCACAGCGAAGTCTTGTCTTCCATGTTGCAGGCTCTGCCCTGTCTCCTTCCTTAAACTTTCCTTTAAAGATAGCCCATGCCTAAAAATATAGTGCAGAGCATACATCACGAGTTAGCAACAGATCTCAAACCATTTCCTGTAGTATCTTTTTTTTAAAAAAAAGAGCATTTAAAGCAATAAATTGCAACTTTGCACTTTTGGAGATATCAGTTGAGAGGTTAATGCAGCAAAAGTTTGTGTTTAGTCGGCCTACAGCTGAAAGTATCAGCTTGCTTTAAAACCTTGCAGGCCGCTCCCTTATTGATTCAGCGGGCAGCTGGCTCCAAGGTTGGACTCCCTGGTCAGTCTTTAGTTAGAGGCGTCACAAGTGACCTCCGCCCCTCTCGGCCAGGAAGAGGGTTAAAGACAGTTAAAGACAGGGTTTTCACTGTTGATCGCTGTCTACTGAATTCTGTCCCACGTGCAGGCATCAGGCAGTGAGGGCAGAAACAGCCTCCGTGACAATGCATCGCAGCGTCTTGACATAGTCAAAGCTCAGGCGTGAAGAATGGCTGAGATCAAGGTTGGCGACCAGTACAGAGGCTTAAGACAGTGCCTTAAACAACAACAATTTGCATTGATAGAGGGCTCTTCAGGCTGGAGTGGCAGTGTCTAAGAGTGTTTAACCGCGGCGGAGCTTGAGGGCGAGCCAGGGGTTGGGAGCAGATGACCATAAGAACGGTCAGACATCAAAACGTTAAAGGGAGAAGAAAATAAGGTGTGAGTGTGTATGGTGAGGGGAGGGGTCTAGGCTAGAATCAGTGGTAAACGTTACAAGATTACTTTCCACAGAAGGGTACATTGGTCCTCAATTGTTGATTTCACCTACAAAACTGTGTGAGTTCAAGTCCCGAAGTGGAAACCGTTCGGAAGGTAACCACATTTTTTTTTTAAAAAATCTACTAATCTACTTGGATTCCAAGCTCACAAGCAAAATTAATCGCAGGAGATTTAATTTAAAAAATAAGTAACCCAGAGATATTATTGAACTCAATTTAGATTTATCTTTTACGCTCTTCCCGCCCCCTCTCCCCCCCCCCCCCCCACCCACCCCTCCGGCCTCTGAACACTTCAGAGCCAGTTCAGCAAGTTCAAAGTTCTCTCTGGTATTTATTTTGCCTCTGCCATTCATTACAAACTGAGATCAACACCTCCGGGACCTGAAATTCCACCCAGTCTTAGCCCGTGGTACCACTTTCTCTCAAAATGTAAGAAGATTCAGAGTTGCGGAAAATTCTTAAATTAAATCTTAAATCTTAAATTCTGCAGTTATATTCAGAAGCTGGTTTCTGTTTCCAGAAAATGGGTGTGGAGGAAAAACATCTTCTAAATTAAGACTGGAATGAAGATTTTTCACAATCCTACACGACCTTAAATATTAACCCAAAATGTTCTTATCGGTGGGATTTCGGGGCTCAGAGGTTCGTCCGAGGTGAATTAGGTAACTGGGAAAACATGAGGAGTCCGTGACTACAGCAAAGGTTTTTTTNGCTTGTAGTGTTCTAATTGAAAAATGACAATATCAGCAACAACAATAAATTGCATTTTCACATCAGGAGGACATCCCAAGGTGCTTGAGCATCACTGTCATTGTTTCCCATCCTTCCAACCACGTACAGTGCAGAATCAATACTTTCTCAGATGCCTTAACATAGCGCTCTACATAGCATTAAAAATAACCCACTTATATTTTCAGATGGTGCAGTTTCCTTAATCGCTTTAAAGCCAAGCTCCTCTATTTGGATTTAGGGTTCAAATGCTTAACTTCCTAAACTTGGGCGCCTCCCGAGATGTGAAGCTAAAGTTTTTAACTTTGAACTTAAAAATTTTCGAACTAAAATCTTGACCTGATGAGACAAACATCGAATCAAAACAGTTGGTCAGAACGGATTTGTCAACTGTGCATTATTTGATGTCAACTGGGATTAAAAGTCAATGTGTGACCTCTTTTCCTTCCTTAATAATTGAATATACATAGAAGTTAGTTATAATAATAATCTTTGCATTTGATGCAGATCCTTATCACGTTGTCAAGATGGCTCAAAGCACATCAGTTATTTCTCTGTATGGTCGGAAACACATCTTTGTAATTCAGTCCAATTCATACACACCCACATTATTAGATATTTTCACACGATACCCACACCAGCTCCAAATAAAGTAACAGCACGCAGATCCCACAGCCCTATTCAAAAATAGAACGGAGTATCTACCAGCCTCCTGGCCAACAATCCCCACCCCTCTCACAAATAAAATTGATCGTTCATTTTATGGCTGTTTGTGGGACATTGCTGAGCGCAAATTGGCTTCTGCCTTTTGCCTATAGAATACACAGTCACTATGCTTTACAGTAAATCCTGCAATGCACCTCAAGATGTCTTCCCGACGTGAAAGGCCCTGTATCAAATGTAAGGATTATTATTATTATTAAAAGTAAAGTTGGGATTGAACGCTTCACCCCACAAAACACTCATTCAAAACCACTTTACAGTTTATCCAGCGAGGAGCCTTTGAGACGTCTCGATGACATGATAAGGCACTACACCAAATGCAAGGATTATTATTACTGTTGAATTTTTTTTAAAAACTGCAAAACCAGCCTGGACGGTTTGTGGGACACTGCTGTGCGCAATTATCTGCCACGTTTCGCCCACAAAATACACAGTATAGTGAATACACTTCACAATATAAATGTATTTTGGGAAATGCTGTGAGACAGCTCAAATGACATAATAATAATAATAATAGTAATAATAATCCTTGCATTTGATATAGCACCTTATCACATCTTCGAGACATCTCAAAGCGCTTCGCAGAGAAATGCAAGGATTATTAGAATTATTATTATTATTTGCAACCTGGTTCTAACTGTCCCCACCTTTCTCTCACTCTCTCTCTCTCTCTCTCTTTCTATCTCTGTCTAGCTTTCTCCCAACAAAAAAAAATCGCCCTTCAACGAGAAAGGTGAGGCTTTTGAATGAACAGAGAGACGTTTAACGACTGCGGTTCGAGAGTGAGCGATGGAAAGACCCGCATTTACTTTAAAGATCGACGCGTCCACCTCTTGGATATAGTCCTGTTTTCCGGCGTGTTTCCAGGGAATACGGAAGGTGTTCTTCTCCTCGTCATCCCAAACCAAACCAGGGTAATGCCCACTGTCTATTTGGTCGATCAGCCACTGCTTGAGACGTCTCATCCCCGACACACTCTTGTCACCCATCTCTCCCAACTGGTTCCCTGCAAATAAACCCCCCAATAACAACACCCCATTATAACACAGCCACAAAAAAAAAGTTGGGGGGAGAGGACCTGATCAAAATGCAATCTAAATAAAACAGCAAACACACACACACACATAACAACAACAACACAAGAAGAAGAAAAGGTACAAAAGGACCCCAGCAATCCCCCCACTCAGGAATTTAAGTGGCAAACACGGTGGGGGATGACTTTTTAACAAACAAAACAACTTTGGAGCAAACAAACCAACACACAAACAGCAACTTTTGGGGATGTTTTTTTTTGCACAAGTCCAACCCAGCGTTTAAAGTCATTAAAAAACGAGAGAAAACGATGTGAGAGAGAGAAAGAGAGAGAGAGAGACGCACTGTAAAGCCATTTAAAGTTAAGATTTGATGACACCCTCTCCCCCCCCCCCCCCCCCCCCACCACCCCACCACCACCACCACTCTGATGGTATATTTTACACACACAGTGTTTTAAATAAAAAGTTTCCTCACCTTTTGCTGTGTGTGTTCCGCAGATCTGTGTTGATTCCTAACAGTAAAACCAGAGGCAGAGAGAGAGAGAGAGATGTAGAGGGGGGGACACACTTTTTTGGGGGGGGTTGGGGGTGAGTGTTACTGTCTGGTTTTGCTGTTCTGATTTGTTGGTGACACTTTTTTTGGGGGGAGAGGGGGGGTTTGCCCTGAGATCCTCTGCCTGGGCTCTCGAATCAGATAGGTTTCCCCCTCCCACCCTCCAAATAACACACACACACACACACACACACACAATCTCACGTCGGATCTATAGAGGATTATACTTTACTGTATTTATTTATTCATCTCTGGGGAAGGCGGAGCGAGTGTGTGAGTGCGTGTGTGTGAGTGTGCGTGTAATTGACAAGGAAACACGACCAATGTAGGGCTGTGCTCCAAAAAAAAAACACCAATGAGAGGACACAGAGACACGACACACAGACACACAGACAGACAGACAGACAGAGAGAGATAGAGAGAGAGAGAGAGAGAAGGCTTCGGGGAGGGATTTTCCTCCCAATTCCACCTTTTACAAGAAATCAAACTGGTACATATTTCTGTTCCGAATTGCGAAACTGGGAGGTCGCTTTGCGCATTCGTTTGTATCACGACTTAAAGTGTCCCATTCCCTCCCCCCACACACACACACCCCCACACACACACACCCACACACACCCCCACACACACTGATGCCACTACCTGCACAGCTGTGTTGGCACTCATCACCTGGAGGCTGAGGGCACCATCACACATTCAGAGGAACTTTCAAACTCTGCACTTTATTGGGGCAAAGGGAATTTTTGCAAAAGCCCTTTTCCTGATGGGGGTGGGGGTGGGGTGGGGGTGTGGGGGGGTTTACAGAGCACCACTCGATGTGTGTGTGTGTGTGGGTGAGTGTGTGTGTGTGTGTGGGGGGGGGTGAGTGTGGGTGAGTGGGTGGGTGTGTGTGTGTGGGGGGGTGAGTGGGTGGGTGTGGGGGTGGGTGGGGGTGGGGGTGAGTGGGGGTGGGGGTGTGTGAGTGGGTGGGTGAGTGGGTGTGTGGGTGAGTGGGTGTGTGGGTGAGTGGGTGGGTGTGTGAGTGGGTGGGTAGGGGTGGGGGGGGTGGGTGGGTGGGTGAGTGAGTGAGTGAGTGGGTGGGTGGGTGAGTGGGTGGGTGAGTGAGTGGGTGGGTGAGTGGGTGGGTGGGTGGGTGGGTGAGTGGGTGGGTGGGTGAGTGAGTGAGTGGGTGGGTGAGTGAGTGGGTGGGTGAGTGAGTGAGTGAGTGAGTGGGTGAGTGGGTGGGTGGGTGAGTGAGTGGGTGGGTGAGTGGGTGAGTGAGTGAGTGGGTGGGTGGGTGAGTGGGTGGGTGAGTGGGTTGGGGGGAAATCCCAAGTCATTACGCCTCCCCCTGTTTCTTCATGGTATCACTGCCTTTAGTATTTCACCCAAAGGACTCTTCACCATCAATTTGCTGTGAAGCTCTGATGAAACGACAACGGTTATGTGAAGTCGGGATTTTTATTGATTAAAGGTAAAAGAAAGCAAGTGATCTCCCACTCACTCACTCACTCACTCACTCGTGTTGTCAACCCAATCCCAGAGCCCTCGACCCAACCACAGTCAACACGAGTCACCCAACGCTGTGATTAATCTGCGTGAAATCGTGGCCACCGGTCCAAATGCTTTGGGACACTTCGGAATATGGGAAGAGAGAGAAAGGTGCCATCTCCTTGGGGGCTGAGGTGCCCCATATAGTACACTTCCTACCAGACAGGGAGATTTCCAGGTAGAGGTGCGGTGACACTGGTGGAACTCTCCGTCTAGTTTGGATACAGTAAAACTTGCGTACCTCTGATCGCCATAAGTCGTATAATCACCTGAGTCTCACATCTGCCCAAGTCCCGTTCAAGAACTTATATTCGATCCAAGTTTGACAATAATTCATACTTTGCATATTAAAGTCATATTAAATCTATGATTCCAATTGATGACTTATATGAGCTTTACTGTACTCTTAAGTATGGTGATGGGTTTCCGTATGTACCCGACTGCCCTCAAACAAAACACGAAGATAAGAGTTACGAAAGAAAAGTTTGAGAATATAGGGTTGATTGAAGCCAGAAAAGTTGTTGATTTGGAGTCGGGTCTCGAGGTGAAAGACGTTTTCCACAGTACTTTGAAAGTAACCAGCACGGAAATAATAATAATAATAATTCTTGCGTTCGATATAGCCCCTTATCACGTCGTTGAGCTGTCTCAAACCGCTTCACAGAGTATATTGCAAAGTGGATTGACTGTGTATTTTGTGGGTGAAACAACAAAATTAAAAAACCCAAATTTTTTTTTAAAAAAGACCTTGTAGCAATCCTGCACGCAGATTTTGTTTTGAATCCTGACTTCCTGTTTCAACAGGGAAGAAAGAACCAGTCAATGACTGAGGGCTCAATTCTGATTTGTAAAACCTAAGATATATCTTGGCACACACTGGTATAAACACACTTTCTTGGCCAAGTTACTATCTCATTTGGCACTGTCCTCATTCACTGCCTGCTCTTAACATATATTAACCTTATATTTGATATTGCGCGTTAAGACTTCACGGGATTAAAACGTGGCAGCCAATTTGCACACAGTAATGTCCCACAAAGAAACCTGCATGAAGTGGGTATCTCGGGGATTGTTGGCCAGGACACTGGGAGAAACTCTTTTCGATTTTCAAGTAATGCCACAGGATCGATTAACATCCACCTGAACAGGCAGACGGAGTCTCGGTTTTAATGTCTCATCTGCAATAAGGCACCTCCGACAATGCAGTGCTCCCATTTATTGCGTCTAAAGTTAGTAGCACTCTCGACCAAAGGTTGTAGGTTCAAGCCCCGCTCTGGGACTTGGGCTCATAGTCCAGGCTGGCACTTCAGTGCAGTACTAGGTGAGCACTGTATTGTTAGAGTTGCCAGCTTTTATGAAATAACATTAAAACTGAGGTCCCATCTCTGCCTGTTCAGGTGGAAGTCAAATGATCCCACAAAACTATTTGAAGAGAAGTGAGCTAATTCCAGTGCCTTTACCATCCTCTCATTCACTGCATGTCTTTGTGACACGTGGCTCACGTTTCCTTACAAAAACAGTAGCTCCGTTTGACAGTAATTGCCTGCGAAGTATTTGGAGACATTTAACCAATAAATCCTCCAAATCAAAATTGGTCACTCACTCCAAGGCTATTCGTGGTCAATTCACTGTACAGTCTATCCTGTGAAAGGCTTTGAGATGTCTCGACGACATGATAAAGTGCTACATCAAATGCCAGAATTATATTTATTCTCATTATGTTGACATGAAAAGGCATTATAAAAATAAAAGCCTTTTCTTTCATGTCTGGCATCACTCCATCCCGGACAGGCAAGTGAAAGTGCCTCAGGTCAAGTTGGGTTGGTGGTTTTCAAGGCTGTGTTTGTACCTCAGCAATTCTGTAAGCATGTGTAATAAAGCAATCTCCTTTCATCACATGGCAGTAATTACTTCCTACCAGTGATCACTTGGAGGTCGCCTTCCTGAACATACCGCTTTTTGCTTGAATCTTTACGCTTTGGCACTGGACGCAGCTCGTCTCTCCAATTATGTATCAACATCTGGCTCGAGGTTATTCCGTCCTGTTAAATATTGTGCCAAATCAACGCTAATTTCTAATTGACCCATTTGTGGTCTATATAAAGTAATACTGTGGCTTCCCTTGGAGACCGCTGTTTGGGGTTGTTTGTTTTACAGAGAATGTGATTGTTTGAATGCCAGCCATGTTCTCTTTATTCATGATATGACCTACCACCTCATTCACTGGAAGGGTTCATTTTTAAAATGGGCGGGAAGGAGGAGAGAAACAGTTATTGTACCAGTAACATGACAGAGCAGCTTTTTAAAGAGGTAACTTATTACTTCTTAATATTTTAAATCCATCTCACTGTGTCAGCTTGACTCACTTGGTAGCACTCTTGCCTCCGAGACAGAAGGTTTGTGGGTTCAAGCCCCAACTTCACGACTCTGAGCTAACAGTCCAGGCTGTTGCTCCAATGCAGTGCTGAGAGAGCATTAAAGATCTCATTGCACTATTTGAACAGTGAAGGGGGTTTTGCCTGGTCAACAATCCCCTTCCCCCCCCCCCATCCACCCCCCACCCCCAACACACCAAACTATTAGTCAGTCATTCACTTCATGGCTGCTTGAGGGATATTGCTACGGTATATCAAATATAAAGATTATTATTATTAATAATAAGTTCTCCACCAACCTACAATGAATTAAATACTCTGCTTGCACACACATACCCACCCATGAAGCTTGGACAAAGCTTCATTGTAGGTGTATTACTTACTAATCTGTGGTTATGTAACACAAATCAATCGTTTGTATATCAGCAGCAATAAATGCCACAAATGCAGGTTACAACCTGATTTCCAGTAAAAGCATTTGACACTGCCTCAACCACACAACACACCCACTGTCAGTCAATATATTGATAAAACTTGGGGGAGAGGGAATCAACGGATATTTGATGTGCACAGAACGCAAATTTCACCTTAATGTCACTTGAGAGAATCTTTGCTTCAAAGCTCTGCTCAGAGAAGGAATAATTTCTTATCCCTCGAACTGTGCTGTACTGTGTTTCAATGTGAGGTGCTATCTTTCGACGACTCCAATCGTGTCTGGTAACCATGGTTAATCAGTGAGCTTGAAGATAATCAGAATTATTTGAGAAGGATTTTCTGTGCTGAAGTTTGTGTACGGGATAAATTACTCTGATTAAAATACAGTTCAAATGCAGTAGCAAAGATGGGGATTGGTTTTATGGGACCTGGGAGTGGCGCATGCTTTAGTTAACCTCACTTTCATTTTTACGAACTAAGTTTGGTTCCGTTGCAGAACTCCCAGCCAGCAGTGAAAGTAAGGTTAATTCCAAAGACCCCAAAACTGACTCAGCCTTAGCTCGAGAAACAGTTTTTGCCTTAAAAATGTAAGATTTTGAATGTTACATTTAAGGCTTAAGGGCTCTGAAAAAATTGCATTTGGGAGTAGGTTTCTCTTTAGAAACTGTCGGAAAAAAATTTCAACCTTGAGACCGAATTTAAGAATTTTCTTAATTCTGTGAGATCTTGAATTTTAGAACACAAATGGTCTCACAGGCTCGGAGCAGCTGGAATTTGAGGTTCCAATGGTCATGAGTTAGTACCAGAAACAATCCATTCTGAGAAGTTACAAGCATGGTTTATTTGGAAAATTCATAATGATTCTGAAATAAAATTGCTCACTCACTTCGTGTCAGTTTGTAGGATAATTTCTATATGCAAATTGGCGGCTCTGGTTTTGCCGACAAAATACACAATCACTAGACTATGCGGTTAAAAAAATGTATCCTGTGAAGCACTTTGAGAGACACTATATCAAATGCAAAGATAATTATTATTATTATTATTCCTATGTCAACTGAAAATTGTGCCTTTTATTCATGCTTTTAGATAAGAACAACTGGGGTCAATTTGTTTCATAATTAATTCTTTATGAGGCAAAAAACAAGACATTTCGTTTTGTTCAGTCCATTTTTCCAGCTTCTGTGAAAACGAACGGATCCGGTAACTTTATTTTGTTGGTTTAAGTTTGGCTGATGTTTTGCCAGAGAGATGATGAATGCTTCCGAGCTGTCCATGAAGACCAAACATTAATGCTGGATCAATCACTGGTGTTGGTTTTGGCTTCCATGATTCCTTTTTGTTGACAGTGATGTGCCTCAGCTTGTGCAGAGGTGTCTCACACAACACTCATGCTAACATGTTCACTCAGACTTTACATCACCCCAACGGTAAAAATAGATATCTAAAGGCTTTTGCCCTGCAGTTCTGGTTTGGAAATTGTCCAATTATTAGCTAATTGCACTTCCAACGAAACCATCACATATCACTCAAACCCATTGGATACCTTCCATTGATTCAGTAGCACAGGATATCATTTAGCACCGAGACTGCTTAACCTATCCTTTCAGGAAGACCTACAGAACTGGAATGTGCGCTCACACTTTCTGTATAGTTTCTAGAATTAGGTAAGTCGGCTGTGTCCCTCTGAGAAGAGACAATTTCTAACAAAGGGACTTATCCATTGATTAGGTAGCAGGCATGGGAGACCTCTCTGACTCTTCTGGGTAGTGTTAAGAACAGTGATGGGGATTTGTGTGTCAGACTCCCAGTTGACCAAAATTAAAAATTCCGTGATTGGCACCTACCTATTCATTCGTCGAGTTAAGAACAACAAGAAGAACTTGCATTTTTATAGCACTTTATTAAGTTGAAATACTCAATTTCACAGTGGTAACCGTGAGGGTAGTGACTGTTTTTTAGGCAATTGCAACAAATATTGTGTGCACATCTAGCAAGAGGATCCTGGTTCGATTCCTGGGCAGGTCGAAGCTTCAGGCAAATTTCCTTACTCCACAAGCCTCTGGTTACCGAGCAGTAAGTAGGAACCTGGTTGTTAGTCGATTGGCGGATGATTGTTTGTGGGACACTGCTATGCTCAATTGGATGCCGCATTTCTCCCGCAAAATATGCAATCAACCTATACAATATATTCTGTGAAGTGCTTTGAGACATCAGAAAGATGTAATAAGGAAATATATCATCTGCCAGGATTATTATTATTATTATTCAGCAAAGAATGTTTGTATTTTAACCGACCGGTTAAGTTATGTAACTGAACACAAATGTGCACCAATAAGATTCGTGAAACCAAACCCCAAAATTCAAGCAAAGTGCGGAGAACGTACTTTACTTTTAGTTCCCTTCTTTATTTAAAACTGTTGGAAAAACAAATATCTGGGGTATAGAAACATAACCGCAATCATTGTTCATATCCTTAAACTCTGACCAGTTTGGAGCACTGACAATGGACCGTTCACCTTGAGCATCCTTTTTTTGAAGTTTCTGAATGACAAGGTTAAAACCACATTTTTCTTTAACCCCTTCTCAGACCACTAAGCCACTGTACACTGGGATTTTCAATGGAAATCACTCAGGACTCTTGATACAGTAGGTTTCTACCTCTCTGCTCCACTCCATCTGATATTAAGGAATACATCATCCCCCAGAGCTAGACATCCTGCTCCGTATCAGTCGGAAATGGTGACATTTATGGGGTTAAAGTGAAAACGATTGCCATTTTAATGCATATTGATGACCGGGCAATGTGAGGTTCTGGGAGAAGCAGCCTAGAGCCTGACATATAGAGTGATTGAGGAAGAACAAAACAGAAAGGATAATAGTGCAAGCAGTCATGGTGCGCCGCAAGTTATTGTTATTTTATAGATTTTTGGTCTTTTAATTAAGTTTAATCTTGATGACATGCCCTTGGCTTAGCTGCTAGAGTCAGAATCTTGCCAAAGACAAAGAGTGAAGCATCTGATGCTGGAGATGTTGCAGTGGAAAAGTGCCAAATGGCATTCTTGTCTAAAAGCCACAGAAAGAGAACTCCACACCACCTCACCCACCACAACAGAAATGCTAGGTCAGTAGATATGGTCACCTCCATCCCTACAATGTCTGTGCCAGGCACCATCTCCGCAAAAGCACACTCCAAGACATAATAATAATAATAATAATAATAATAATAATAATAATAATAATAATAATAATAATAATAATCCTTGCATTTGATATGGTTCCTTGTCATGTCGTTGAGACGTCTCAAAATGCTTTGCAGAATATACCTGAAAGTGAATTGACTGTATAATTTGTGGGCGAAAAGTGGCAGCCAATTGCATAGAGCAGTGTCCCAACAGTTGTGGATTCTGGCCGGATCTGGCATCCTCCTTGTCCCCCGAGTCCTCTGCTCCACCCTCGGCGGCCGTGCCTTCAGCCACTATGCCCCGAGGCTCTGGACCTCCCTTCCTCACTCCCTTCGCCTCACTCCCTCTCTTCCTATTTTCAGATCTCTGCTGAACACCTTTCTCTTCGACCGCGCCTTTGGTCACCTTCCCCCCCCCTCCCCCTGGCTCAGCCCCGGGATCCGTTACTGTGAAGCGCTCTGAGATGTCATCCAAGTTGTTGTTGAGTGACCAAATTATTATTAGTATTTTTTTAAGGGATTATTACTGCCAGAAAGCAATCTCAACAATCGACTAACAGCTGGGTTCCTACTTACTGCTAGATGAACAGAGGTGTGTGGAGTAAGGAAATTTGCCTAAGGTTTCACCCTGCCTGGAAATCGAACCTGGGTCCTCTCGCTTGCGAAGCGAGTGCTCTGACCACTAGGCTACGAGATTCCACGAGAGAGAATGTTATAAGCAACACTTGCAAAAAAAAAAATCCCCACAACTTTAAGACTGAATTTTACTTTATTCCTTCGAAAAGTGAATAGGATTATCTGGTAATAATAAATAAGCACTGATCCAGGCTGCAATGCGCAGGAAGCAAATTATGTCCACATTTTACGGCACGGGGGCTGTGGGTAAGATGTCGCTGAGTTGCAAATTGTCGAATAACTAAGCAGTAGCCCTTGTGCCACAGTATGAAGTCCCTATGCTGCACTTAATAAAGTTTAACAAGAAACCTAACTGTAGTAGGTTAGTTGCTGTTCTTAGGCACTTTGAATAAGGTTTGGAAAGACTCTGGAAACCTTTCCATGAAATTACGCAGCAACAACCCATAACTAGTACAAGGAAGGCGTTACGAAACATCGCAAGTTTCACTCCTGTGCTTTTGTCTTGCATTGGCGGTTGATATGGCTGTATATATACATAGATATATAAAGATATATTCTGCCTTGGTTGTGGCAATGAACGCGGCAAAGCTACAGCTGTGAGCCTCCTTATCGATTCACCCACCCATGCTTGGCTGTGCCATAGGCGTTGTAGGGCAGCGGGTAGACAGTCGCTGTAGGGTTTGCCCAGCGAGGCTGCCCACATCCTGGCTGCTGTTGCTTCTGTTGCTCATTGTACTCCGACAGCAGCTTCCCGATCTCTTGTTTGTCATTAAATCTGCTTTCTCCCAGCTCCATCCGCAGCCACCTTCGATACTGTAACAAGACAGGCTTGTTTATAATGATGATGATAATAATCCTTGCGTTTGATATAGCGCTTTATCACGTCGTTGAGACGTCTCGAAGGCTTTACAGCATATACTGTGAAATGAATTAACCGTATATTATGTGGGTGAAACCAGCAGCATCCCACAAACAATCATAAATTGAATCTTAAAGATTTCGAATGAATCAGTTCATAACAATAAATTATATAACATCCGAAGCACTGCGTCTCTGCCAATGCAGTGTGTGGCACGCCCCCAGCTATGAGTTTAAAGTCCCTGAACATAGGAGCTTGAAACCACAGCCATCTGACTCGGAGGCCAGAGTGTTACTGAATGAGTCATGTTGACACTGTGCAAACCATGCTTGCCTTCAGCTGAAATGTGCCTACCAAATTAAAATGAATGATCCAAATCTTCTCTTATTTGGACTTCCCCCCCCAACCCCCAACCCTCCCTTGGGCAAACAGTGTTCCAGGAAAAGCCAGGAAATGAACATCATCAGAAACAAAGACCAACCTAGTTTCCTTTTTCCCAGACGCACGCACAAACCAGACAGTCGTAAGCGCTATGCCAAAATCATTCTAAATACTAAGTAGAGCTCTCCTCCTCCTCCTCCTCCTCCTCCTCCCTCAGCCCACTTCATTCCAAGAAAATATGCACTCAAACAATAACATTGCTGGATCATTTTGAATTACCTTTTGCAATTCAAACGAATGGTGCGTAACTGTGAAGTACCCCCACTCCCCCCACCCCCCACTCGGCTCCAATTATAATATGCTAACTAGGACCCATAAAATGCCAACCAGAGCTATGGAGGGGTGTGATTGCCGATTGCCGATCGATTTTCACATGCACGTTCACCGTGAAAGATAAAACACCATCCAGGGGCAGGAAAGCCAAACTTCCAGGTCATCAAATCTCCGCTGATATCACTTCCCGCTTGCCAGCCAGCATGCTGAAGTGACGATGGAGCGTAACTGCACCCTTTATGATTTTTTTTTGGTGTGGGAGGCGTTGGTGGGGGGGGGGGGGTGATTAAATGGCGAGGTCACACACAGTTCCCAATAAACAACCCCGCTTAGTAATGGAGTGCTTTATAACAGAGTTCTAAACTGTGCGAATAATGCGAGCCAATGATACTTAGTAAGAAAACGCATCAATTCTGAAGACGTCTTCACATTGCTTGCACCCACCAGATATTATCTACAGATGCCAGAGGCTGACTTCACAGCTTGTTTACTTTTGTGCCAGGGAATTTCCGTAGAAACTCTCCCTAGTTGCTGTTGGCTCTCAATGTGTCTCCGACCCAGAAATATGTAACTAACACTGATGCAATCAATGACCCTCCCTCGCACACAAGGCCCACTCACCCATCTTTGGGTCACATTTCCATTAATTGATCATTGAAGGCTCAATTGACCATGGAGTCATGGTGTTCAGATATTAAAGGGGCATCACGAAAATAATTTTTGCCATAACCAGCGTAAACTGCACTATCTACCATGCAGAGCACTGGTAAGCTTCCTACTGCTTGTCCAACCAGGACTATCCCAACTGCTAGGGCTTTGTCCATATCCTTGACTGTTCAGCACCTTGGGACATCCTTCCGAAGTGAAAAGCATTATACAAATATAATTTGTTGTTGCTGTCTTGAGTGGATTATCAGAAGCCCAGTGGGAAGAATCACTTCTTCTCATGGCTGGTCTGTACATCTAAAGTCCCACCAATGTGTCTTGGCAGCCAAAGTAGCTGAATTGCGTCTTTCTCTGCAATAAACTTTCTAGGATTCCACGATGTTGCCCCTTTAAGGAAACGGAATTCAGGCCAAGGCTCTGAGGGGGCGATGCGTCAGAATGCAGAATACAATCTCCGTGTGTATCCAGTAACCCAACACAGAGAAGCATTAGTCATTCTCTTGCACAAGATTGTGCAAGCAGCAACAAGGGCTGTCTGCCCAAAATATCTGTAGGTTAGCTTCAAAAAAGCGTTCAAAGGCATAAATGATCCCCAAAACAACAATCAGACCAGATTTTGGCTTGGTTCCAATCTTTGTTTTTGCCATTCCCATTGCTTGTCCTGCCAGGACTATCCTAAATACAATACACACCTACGGGAGTTTATGGGAGGTTGTCTCAAAGCACTTGACAATGCTGAGGTGGGAGCTGAGGGGAACAGCTGACCCCCACTTATTGTGCAGCGTTATCCCAAGATAGAGGTCAGGGCTCGGCCTCTTTGATACACAAAGACTTAGGGAAAAATTCAAAACAAATCTGTGGAAACACTATTTCAATGAACGAGTAGCAAATGTGTGGAACAGGCTACCGAGGGAGATGGTGGAAGTGTAAAGTGTCGATACTTTCAAAAGCAAATTTGATAAGATTTCTTTTGGGAAACAATGTCTTGGGAAACAGTATATAGTTTGGGGCAATTACATGTGCATATGACTGCCAGGATGATGGACTGGATGGACCTTGGTCTTCTTTCATCTAGCAAATTCTTACGACCTGAACGACCCTGTCACTTTGTTTGGTTTAACGAAGAATAGAAGCCAACGCCTTGCTGGTCACATTTCTAGGACAATTCTGATCATCTCCAAACTGTAGGTGGATATTGGGCTTCTGTCATTAAGGAATGATAATACTTGCATTTGATACAACATCTTGTCACCTCATCGAAATATCTCAAAGCACTTTGCGGGATTTACTCCAAAGTGTAGTGACTGTAACACATTTTTTGTTTTTACATATTTTGTAACACAGCAACTAATTTGCATGCAGCAACGTCCTGCCAACAGCCATAAATATCCTATTATAAAATTGATCATTTACAGCCAGAACACTGGAGAAACTCTGTTCTGTTTTCGAACAGTGCCATAGAGATCTTTTAAGCTCCCTTAATAGTCAGCTGCCTTGGGTCCTGTACGTTTAAAGCACTACTAGGAATAAAGGTAAACAGGAACAGGAGGAGGCCATTCAACCCATCAAGCCTGTTTCACAAGTTTATTTGGTCTTTTAAACCCAATGCTCCACCCTTTCACCACAGCCCTATATACCTGCACTACCCAAGTATCTCTCTATCTCTCTTTGAAACACCATGTAAATGCTGGTAAATCTGCCACTTGCACATGAAGAGGGGGGAAGGGGGTTATGATACAAGTCTGTTTTGATCAAAATGCGATCTTCCCTCCACTAGAAAAAGTGAGGTAGGGTTTCTGATGGAACTTTTTTTTAACACCCTGCGAAGGTGAGGAACAGGAAAAGCCCAGTAAGCTCTCTGCCTCATGTACAAACTGTTTTGTCAGGGACTATCCAATGAATTTAATCCCCCGAGAATAATTTCTGCAAACTTCCCCGCCCCACCCCTCCCCTTGGCCACTCACCCCCCTACCTCCACCCGGGTAAACTCCAGCAAACTCCACAGTATCTGCTGAACTCTACCTTCTCAGTGATTCACTCATACTGTGGAGTCCTGTAGGGTAGTGGTTAGTACGCTCGCCTCGCAAACGAGAGGACCTGGGTTTGATTCCCAGTCTAGATTCCCCATTTCGTCATGGGGGGCACTTTTATTTCCATGAAATGCCATGGTACAGCATTCAACAGGAGATGTTCCCCTATCATTCCTGGTGCAACTGGATGTAAAGGAGTCACTATGGGGTACATCCAGGGATGCGTGCCTTAACACTGAGTGTATTTTCCCTACAGCAGTGTTCCTCTTTAAATATGAATCATACAAAACCTCCAGATTATGGTGGGTGAAACATTCACTGAACACCCACAGGCAAAGTTTCACTGGTTCTTTTCGTGCAGAGTATTTTGCTATTAACACACTCACTCTCCTAGAACAAGAGTTAAAAGCTGCACTTAACACTGCAACATCTGGAGCTATGGTAGAGGTGATGGAAAATGACTGGGATTAAACTGGGATTATTAATCACAATATAAGTGATAATTCTCACATTTGATTTAGCGCCTATTATGTTAAAATGTCTCAAAGAGTTTCCTGTGAACTGTAGTGATATTATTGTGTGTAAATTGGCTGCCGTGTTACAAAATATACAGTTACTACACTTTGCAGTAAATCCCTCGAAGCATTTTGAGATGTCTCGACAAGGTGACATGACGTTATATATATATCAAATGCAAGGATTATTATTATTATTATTCCGGAATGACAGAAGCACTTGTATTTGTAGGCGAACAGAGCAGCCAATTTGCGCACCTCAGAGTCCCACAAACAGCCATGAAGTGAATGATCGATCATATCCGATTAGTTGTCCTTGAGATGAAACATCATCCACATTTTAGATGCATTGCATGTTAGTTGCTTTGCGTCTGCATGCGAATAGGTCGTTTTACTGCAAGTCTCCGTGTTCAGCGGGTGTGAAACCCTCAGAGGCACGTCAGTTGAGGTACATGTGGTTAGTATCAGGATTGGAATACCTGGATGGTGTTCAAGGGTCAAATGCAATGAAGCTGGCGATTACGAAGTACAGACAAGGCTACAAAAGCCACTCGTATCACTGTTAGAAATTAAATTAATTGGGGGAACGCTGCTTCCTTCGGAAGAGACGTTAAACTGATGTCGCATCTGCCTACGCAGGTGGGCGCTAAAAATCCCATGGCATTATTCACAAAGAGGAGGAAGAGGAGGACTCCTTTGCTAGAGGTGGACTTCCATTACATTAAAGCTCCATTTGAATCAGAGTCATTAATGAATAGCTCTGAGGAATCTGTTGTTTTGTTTAAACAGGTGTGGTTTCAGGTACCTGTGATATTTGCAGCTAGAGGATTCCACAGAAGTTTCACAAACTTGCTAACGGGAAGCGATCCTATGCGTCAGTCCACACATTTGGGCACAAATCCAAAGCCTTTCCCTCCCATCCCCACCACTACCACCCCCTCCGTGGGACAAAACTAATAGCAGTTACTTTCGCATCATAATAATCCCCACAAGGTCTGCTTAAAGGGCTCTTCAGTTAAAGTTGTACAATATTTACCCGACTCCATGTTGTTAACTTCACACTTCAAACACACAAGTGAGCTTGCGCTGCACTGACGGAGGTGCCATCCTTTGGCTGAGATGTTAAACCAAAATTCCTGACTGTCTGTGGGATTATTCGAAAAGGGAAGGGAGTTCCTCGTGATATTTTAGCCAACAATCCCTCAAATAAAATTGGTCATTTACTTCAGGGCTGTTTGTGGAACATTGCTATTCACCTACACAATCACAGTAAATCCCGTGAAGCACTTGGAGATGTCCTCCTGATGTGACAGGCGCTATATCGAATACAAAGATTATTATTACTATTTTATCATGTATTACCAGGTTTCTTATAAGAAATTCCATGAAAACCCCCCCCCCTTCCCAGTGGCCTTTCAGTGCTCTTAGGGAGTTACCTCTTTGACATGGTTCATCTCAAACTCTTGGAGCTGTTGCTGGAAGCCAAAGTTCGGACTGACATACGATCGGCAGACCTTCACTGCGGACAGGCATTCTTCCCAGCCGTAATCAGTCACAGTCATCAGGTAAGCTACCACCACTGTGGTGCTGCGGGAAACTCCAGCTAAGCTGTGCCATGGGAGTCGGAGAGACAGCAAGGAGACGTAGACAGAGATAGAGACAGAGAGAGCTGTCAACCAATCGCTAGAAAGAGCATAGTCTTGCTAGGCTGCACATTGTGTGTTGTGTGTGTTGTGCAGTGGTGCGGGTGGAGGGGCGGAGGGGGAGGGGAGGGGGAGAATTTGGAGAATGTTGTTGTGTACAAGTCTAATTTGTGATGTTTGCAACAATAAAATAAAGCTTCGTTGGGAATTCCAGAGAGGGTCCGGGGAGTAAATAATAATAATCCTGCATTTGATATAACGGCTCGTCACGCCTTCGAGACATCTCAAATCACTTTACAGAATATACTATAAAGTGAATTGACCGTGTATTTTGTGGGCGAAACGCGGCAGCCAATTGCTCACACCAGCGTCGCCATAAACAGTCGTGGATTGAAGTGACAAATTTTTTTTNAAGGATTATTACCCCCGGAAAAGCGATCCACCAATCGACTAACAACCGATCAACTTGGTTCCTACTTACTGCTAGGTAAACAGAGGCGAGTGGAGTAAGGAAACGTTTGCCCAATGTTTCGCCCTGCCGGAATCGAACCAAGGTCTTTCGCTTGCGACGCGAGTGCTCTAACCACTGAGCTACAGGACTCCAGTGTAGTCCTATACAGTGTACAGGATTACAGTCCAGTGTACAGATCCAATCCACCCTAAGGCCTTCCAACTCCCTCGCTCCCTCACTCTCCTCACTCAAGGTTCAACGCGAAACATATCTCTTTGGCCGCGCTTATGGTTTCATTTGCCCTCCCGTTCCCCTCAGCTCCCAACCGTAGCATTTTGAGACCTCCTCCCGGTGTGAAATGCGTTGTGTAAACGTAAACTGTAGTGTAATTGTGCCGCAAAGGGTTTGAAGGAGAGAGAGAAAACCTACCAGTGCACAATACACCCTCCGCCACGTAGTCGACACATGTGAATAAACTTGATGCACTCCTTAAAGTACTGCAGCCTGGATAAAGCAAACAAGACAACAGTTACTGGTGACGGTATCGGCTCATTTATATTAGATTTCATCTCTGGCGAAATAATATTTCTGGATACAGTATACAGTTTGGGACACGACATGTCGTGCTGTAGCCAGGATGGTGGAAGGTGAACTGGATAGAGTTTGGTCTTCTTTCGCCAAGCAGTTCTTATGTTCTTATGCTCTGACCTTCTCAGCAATGTCAAGCACTTTGAGACATGCAACTCCCTGTAGAAATGTAAATGACATTGTAATTGTGCGTGGAATCCCAGAGTGGGAAGCAAATTTCTGTCTCTATCGTTGTGCTCTCTTTCAATGTACTGTAACCAGTACCACCTCATCTCTATAAATTCCATTCTCTTGGTCGCTTAGAGTTGAGACACATTTTCCTCCTGGAACATTAGATAAGACATTAAACGGAGGTCCCATCTGCCTGTTCAGCTGGATGGTAAAGAACCTATTCCAAACGTGAATGGAGTTTCCCCGGTGACTTGGCCAACAAAGTTCCAGATACATTGGTCGCTCAGCCCCTGGCTGTTTGTGGCACGTTGTTGCGCACAAATTGGCTGCTGAGTCTGCCTACAAAATTGCAGCGACTACGTTAACAGTAATTCCTGTGAAGTGCTAAGCAACATGTCTATTATCAAACGCAGGGATTATTGTTATTATCGATGCTATTGTTGCAGGAATCAAAGGACAAGAGAAGGCCGTTACAAAAAGGAATGGTGCTCTGTAGTGTAGGGTTTGGAGAGCGAGCGTGAGGGTGTGATGAGTTAGACTGGGTGGCTCGTATAGAGAAGAATACCAACAACTGGACTTGATGGTCTGTTTCTGTGCTGTAACATTCTTTGATTCTGTAAGTAAACATTTGCGCACATACCTTTGTCACTTGGAGAGGCTTTACAAACAGAATTAAAACCTCATGTTTGCCCTGATGTTTTCAACACTTGAGTTTTCCTTTTTAGAGATATTTCTCCCAGTTACTAAAAAATATCCGGCCCTGACTCCGATCCCAAGTCTAACTATCAGTGGAAGGAGAAAAAGAACGCTTGTCCTGAGAGCATGGTTTGGCGTCTTCCCCGGACATCACCTTTGTCACTCTAAGGTACATTCAGCTCCAGCTCTGTTACAAGTACAATTGGTGCTTGGGGTTAACCTCAAGTAGACTGAACAATCCCTGGCACTGAGACAGTAACTGTGTCCTTGTCAAACACCACAGCCGTTGGACCCCAGGTCATTTCCGTGAACATATAATAATAATAATCCTTGCATTTGATATAACTCTATCACATCTTCGAGATGTCTCCAAGCACTTCATAGAATACACTGTAAAGTGAATTGACTGTATATTTTGTGGGTGAAATGTGGCACAGCAGTGTCCCACAAACAGTCGTGGATTGAGTGACCAAATTTATTTTTGAGGGATTATTATCCCTGGAAAACCGATCCGCCAATCGACTAACAACTGGGTTCCTACTTACTGCTAGGTAAACAGACGGGTGTGGAGTAAGAAAACTTGCCCAACATTTCGCCCTGCCGGGAATCGAACCCAGATCAATACCGGCACCAACAAGTTATAACTTGAATTTACTTTGCCACAACGGATAATTAAAAAATCCTTGCATTTGTTATAGGGCCTTTCATGTCAGAACAAAGTATCCAATTGCTTTATGGGATATACTGTGAAGTGTAATGACTATTATTTGTGGAGTTACAGAACACAATAGAGGGTGGTTCTGGGATAACACTGGTCAGTGCACTGACCAACCGAGCCGTCTGTGGGAAAATCTGGAAGAAAGTCATTTTTCCAAAAGCAGAAGTTTCACAGCTTCAAAGACTAGGAAAGACCTTGATTGTTGAAGGTGCTATCCTTCGGATTACATGTCAAAGCGAGATCCCGGCTGCCTGGGGGGGTTTTTTGGTCAGCCGGGTGTCTGACACATGCAGAAACTCATCGCCCTTCTTATGAGTATCCAAACCAGACAGAGCGTTCCACATATATATGCCACCTACACATGGAAATTCCTGCTCTTGCCAGGTCAGGTGGATGTTAAAGATCCCATGATTCGAAAAGAGAATGGAGTTTCTCTCTCTCGGTATCTTGGCCCAACAATCCCCCAATTAAAAAATTGGCCATTCAAATCACGGTTTTCATATTGCTATGCGCAAATTAGCTTCCACATCAGCCTAAAAAGTACATAAATCACTTTGCAATGAACCCTGTGAAGCGGTTTGAGATAATAATAATCCCTCCAAAACCAAAAACAATAATAAATTGGTCATTTTCAATCTACGACTGTTTGTGGGACATTGCTGTGCGCAATTGGCTGCCGCGTTCCCCCTCAAATATACAGTCAATTCACTTTACAGTATATTCTGTGAAGCGCTTTGGGACGTCCTCCCGATGTGAAAAGCGCTATATCAAATGCAAGGATTATTATTATTTATTATTATTTGAGATGCTCATCCAATGTGAAAGGTTAATATTATTAGCATTCTCTCTGTGGAGGTGATTGGGGTGTAGGGAGAGGTTTGGGACAAGCTTCCAAAAATGAGATCTGTCATTTGCCGATTAGTAATCGCAGCAATCTCTGCGTTATGCGCTCCGAGACGGAAAGGGGGCTATAAAAATGCAAGTTGTTGTTTTTATTGTTGTGTCTTTATAATGGGATTTCCAGGGTTGAGGTGTCATCAATCAGGATAAAACCAGATAACACAAAAAAAATCACGCACTTTTATACTTTATACTACTCGAATACAATCAGCAGACTTGACTCTCTGAGAATCTGCACAGACTGGACAATGGGTGGATGTTGCCTTGGCAATTCTTATGAGTTTCCTGTGCAGGTGCAGCCCTGTGCAATGTGTTATTTCCTCTAGCAAGCTTCCACTCCTGCACCCAACGCCGCCGCCCCCCACACCCACCCCCCCCACCACCACCCCCCTCCTTCCCCACCCCCCAACACTCCTGCCAGCTTCCAACCCCTATATAACACCATTTACCCACACCTTCACTCCCTTCCCAACCCAATCTGAATCAAAGCTTGGAATTACTAGGAAACAATTGTTCTGATTGCTGAGTCTCACTCATGCAGAAAGATATTAATAAGAAGGCTTTGCTCTTCACAATAGTTTCCTCCAGCCCTTCACGGTGCATAAAATATCTGCAGTCAGTAAGACCTGAACCATTTAATGACACCTGGGCTCAGCTGGACTCCCAACGCCAAACGTGATACGTTGGAAAATGTTTGAAACAATGCAGCTGTAAGCGAACATGTGCTGTAGTGAGGCGTGTTATGTAAAAGAGTTGTCCTGTATTTGGTAATTTGTCTTGTATTTGGCAAAGCTATCTTTATGGAGGAAGCACTCTCATACCAATGACCTCTGGTACCTCTTATATCTCTCAGGACTCAGATTGCCCGAGTGAGCAATTACCGTCCCCTGGGAATGGTGTTCAGGACGGGCTCATCCCAAATGGATCTCCCAGCGCTCATGACAATTGTGAAATCAAACGGAAAAAAAAAAGCACATACAACTGCAGAAAAAAAGGCACTTCTGTAAATTGAGCGTTCTTCCTTCCTGTGGTCGTTGCTCTTAGACACATTCTGAATGCAAAAAGGAATAAAGCGGTGCAGTACCCAGAAAGGCATTTCTTGTAAACGGAGCCATTAGTTCTCCATAAAGATACAAGAGGCAAGTTCCACTGGTGGATCATTTCCCAGCTGTTTTGTGGAAAAACGTTGGGAAAGAAAACAATGGGGTCCAAATGGCCAGTCGCTGCCAACAGAGTTTTGTTGGCCATTCAAAACCAGGGGGAGGGGCGATGTTATAATGTTATTGGCTTAAGGATAAACCCCGCTCTGATCTTAGTCTCTTATCGGAGGGACAGAAACAATGCAGAATTTTCACTCTGGTAAGAGAAGGAAGAGAAGTCCCCTACTAGAGGAGACCAGAGCTGCTTTGTTGACTGCACAGAGGAGGGGAGGAGGGCGAGGGAGGTTGAGGCATTGACTGGCCTGAGAGCTCAATGATCAACAGTGTTCCAGTGAGGCACCTGGAGATGCCATTCCACATGAAAGGCAGCTTGGGGTAAAAAAAAAATTCCATTCAGCATTAACTCACAGCCTCTTCAGCCTTTAATCGTAGGAAACGCTCAACAGAATTTCTACCAGTAAACAAGGGCACCTTGTTCTTGTTGGACCAATGAATCTATTTTGCGTGGGTTTCAACAAGGGTGTTCCATTGACCAGAATAAAACTGACAAAGCTCACAGCAACAATTGCCGATAAGTACAACATCAACAACAACTTACATTTATATATTGTCCTTAGCTTAGCTCTGAGAATCAGAAGAAAGAGAATCATTCTCCTTGCTTCCAAACTATGAGGCAACGCAGAGGTCAGAGCTAGGAATTATATGGTGATATAACCTGTGTATTAGATCACTACAATACATCAGGCTTTTGACAGTATGAGAATGATTAGCTGAGAAAAAAACACCTGAATGTGGGAGGTACAGTTTCAATTGAAAGTATTTCCACCCCTCCCAACCCCCATAAAGAAATTTCAATTCTTTTTATAATTTCCCTTCTGTGAAAGAAAAAACACATAACTTTTCATCGTGAGCAGTTTCGTGGCAGGGGCATTCATTCATTTCCTCTTTAAAGGCGTAATTCAAAAGTCATTTCGCCCACAAAATATACAACCAACTCGATTTACAGTGTATCCTGTGAAGCACTTGGAGACATCTCGGAGGCACTGTATCAAATGCAAGGATTATTAATAATATTATTATCAACTGCCAACTGACTTCAAAGCAACAGCGTTGAGATTTAAGTCCAATACTTTGGGTTAATTTATGGTCAGTCATGGGAGAGGCACTGCTTTTGCCAAAAGATGGGAAGGCATGGCTATGGGGTGGGCGATCAGCAGGGAGATTGACATTCCACATCAGTGTAGAGCCTGGTCCATTGAGTAACTCGATAACAATAATAATAAACCTTGCATTTGGTAAAGCATCTTATCATATCGTCGAGACATCTCAAAGCGCTTCACAGAAAATACTGAAAAGTGAATTGCCTGTGTATTTTGCGGGTGAAGCAGGAGTGTCCTACAAACAGTGACTTGCCGTCGGGGAGAGGTGAGAATTTTGCCAGCCGCTCCGTCCCAGCAAGACACAAGAACCGGGACGCCAACACAACAACAACAAGATTACATTTGTATAGCGCCTTTCATGTCGGGAGGATGTCCCAAGGCGCTGGACAGTGTACAGCATTTCAGACCCGAGCTGGGGTCGGGGAAGAAGGGAGGGGAGGGGAAAGAGGGGTGGCCGAACCATGGTCCAAAATAAACAAGACACTCGGGCCTGAAGCGGGGTATAATAAGCAAATCAGGTGCCTGGGTAAATCCCCAGTCACAGGCATTCAGCTCACACCTGTACGCACTCAGACTTGGCAACGTTTGCTCTTCTTGTTACTCACAGGTTCTGGTTTGAAGCGTCTGCAGCAGGAATACACAGGTATGTCATGTCCTGTGAGGGGAAGACAAGCACAGAGTCAGCCCCTAAAGTGAACCCTCTCCCCACGAGCCCATTCTCACCCCACCCTGCCCCACCACCTACTTCCCTCACCTGTCCACCTGTGGCTTTCCTAGTAAAGACTTGGTGAATAAAAATAACCATTAATAAACCTTGCGTTTGATACCGTGCCTTATCACATCGTCGAGACATCTTAATGCTCTTCACAAGATGTTGTTACAATAATAATAAAGTGTAGTGACTCTGTATTTTGTAGGCAAACGAGGCAGCTAATACGCGAGCAGCAACATCCCACAAACGGTCATGAAGTGAACGACCGATTTCAATTAGAGTGATTGTCAGCAGTGCCCCCAGCGCTGTATTGGAGCATCAGCCTAGAGTGTGTGAGCTCAAAGTCCCCGATGTGGGGCTCGAACCCACAAACTGACTCAAGAGGCGAGAGCGCTACCGACTGAGCCAGGTGGACACATTCCACCTGAATCTGCCACCTCTGGTTCACATCTCTCAAACTATCCTGCCTTGTGACATTAGACCCAAAGGACCATCACATCACTGGGTACAAGGTCCCATGTCCCGAGTGGGATTATTTTATTTGCATATTACTCTATATATACTCCGCATGGATTTAAAAATATCTAAATCAAAACATTTTTTTTACACAAACGCACTTAATGAACTCCTCGTGACAAAGCAGTCATTGTCCACTCATTCTCAGCAATCTGACTGAGACCAGAGTAGATGTAATCGAAACCTGTACTGTTTTTCACTGCAGTAGGTATAATTGAAGCTGTTCCAAAGGGATTTAAGATGCTTAAAGAGTGATATAAACTCATGCGGGGGAAATCACAGGAAATGAAAAACACATACCAAGAATTGTGGTAATGAAGAAATTATCACCAGCACAAGCAGGTGGAGGACAGACCAGGAGGATGTGTTCGAGCAGAGCGCTCCCAGGTGGAAGTTGGCACCAGTAGGGATATGAAGGGATAAATGGCTTCCCTCTTTGTGCACAAATTTTCTGGTTCTTCTGCTCTGTATACAGATGTTTGCACACAGACACTGAGTGCTACAAGAACTTTGGCACATCAAGGCTGCACTGGTGTAAATCAAACCTGCGCTCATGAATCGAAAACTGCATTGGTGAATCGAAAGCTGGGCTGGTGCATGTGAAGAAATAGACACATGTTCCATGCAGTGATTCAACCATTTAAAAAAAAGTAGACATTCAACTATTTCCAGCTATTTTGGTCTGAGCTATGTCTTGGTGTATTGATGTATTGAATCAGTAGACCCATTATGCGCGAGAGAGGCAAGATCTCAGCTCCAGAGATAGCGTAAAGGAACCGCGTTGTGAAAAACAGCAAAAAAAACATGTCAGCCTAAGGCCAGCCCTTTTGGTTTGTTTGGTTTGGTTTGTTGTAAGGAAAAGGTTAACACTGGTTAGTGATGCAGTAGTTTCATTGCAGTAATTCAGATGTGTGACTTGTTCAGCATTCTGCTGCTACTGCTAGTGGAGTCCTGTAGCTCAGTGGTTAGAGCACTCACTTTGCGAGTGAGAGACCTGAGTTCAATTCCAGGCAGAGGGCGAAACCTTGGGCAAGTTTCCTTACTCCACACAGAGCCTAATAATAATCCCTCCAAAACCCCAAAAAAACCAATAATAAATTGGTCATTTTCAATCTACGACTGTTTGTGGGACATTGCTGTGCGCAATTGGCTGCCGCGTTCGCCCACAAATATACAGTCAATTCACTTTACAGTGTGTTCTGTGAAGCGCTTTGGGACGTCCTCCCGACGTGAAAAGCGCTATATCAAATGCTAGGATTATTATTATAGGATTACTGTGTCGGTTACAGTAAATGTCACCCTTACCCAAAAGCTCAAAACTATTCTGTATTCCTGTGTGATACTGTAGCTGATATTACAGGTACCATTCATACAAACTGCTTACAACCTAGGAAGCCGACAGCAATCACACAATGTATCACATGAACACCCACTTTTTCAGTCACTTTTCCAGTGCCAGTTATTAACAGAGGTTAAAGAACCAATGGGACACAAAAGACAAAGGAGTTGGGACATGATATAGGTCTCTTTACAGTGCTCAGAGCCATGGATTTTATAGATACAACCAGGCTATTTGAGGTAGATTGTGAGTTAATAGATAAATATGCCTGCATTTCACAGAGCACCTCTCATGTTGAGAGGGTTCATCAAAGCGCTTCACAGGATTCACTCTAATGTGACTGTGTATTTTTATAGGGGAACATGGTAGCCAATGTGCACACAGGATTGTCTCACAGACAGCCGTGAAGTGAATAACCGCTTTTACCTGAGGGAAGAGAAACTTCCTTTTCTTTTTGAATAGTGCCAGCATCCAGCCATGCAGGGCATCGGTTTAATGTCTCATCCGAAGAACATCACCCCCAACGCATTGGATGTGAGAATTTGCTTAAATTCCCGATTAAATTATATTATTTATTTCTGATAAAATTCTGGACGCCCAAAAATCTTACATCAAAAAGGGTAAATCTAGGAATTTCTTAAGGGTGTTGACAGATGGTTACTCTTTAACTACTGAATTTATGTTACAGCTAAAGTTATTCATGTTTACTGAAACAATGGGTCTTATATCATCAAAAGGGGCATGCTGGATCAGGCCTGGGCATTTGTGCTATGCACCGCTGGTCAGAACCATGTGTCTAGGCAAATCTCTAAGCAACGCACTACGAAACGCTGCTGTGATTTTTGATGGCAGTTGTCAAACCCATTACAGTGGGTTCCCAAAAACCTTCAGCCATTGCTCTCAGGGATTATAGCAAATGTGAAGAGTTTTGATTACTTTGCAGTTAGGAGTGATTTGGTTCACGTCTCAATAGTCCTCTGGTGATTGATTCCGTTGCCAGATTCCGTTGCCTGTCGCTGTTTAGGGGGGAGAGCCAACCTCACACCCTGTCTCAACTTACATTTATATAGCGCCCTTCACCCAAGGTAGCGTCTCGGAGCTCTTAAAGGTAGCGGAGCCTGACGCCAAGCCGAGGGGAGGGAGAAGAATTTAAGAATTTCTACAATTCTTAAATATGTAAAGCAAACTGGCCTCACAAGTTTAGACAAGATGAAATTTCAGGGCCATTTATCATAAATTCATTACATTTTGTTTGATATGTTCCTTACATTTCATATAGCGCCTTTGGCGTCAGGAGGACGTTTCAAAGTGCTTCACGGGATATACAGATGTACTGTAGTAAAGTGTAGTGACTGTGTATTTTTAGGCTTATTGGCTAGAGCTTTAGAATGAAATTAAAACAGAAATGTTGGAAATCCACATGAATCGGCATCTGAAAACGAAAGCTAGGTTTATGTTTCGGGCACAAACCCATCATCAGAACTGAAACAGAGAGAAGGGGGAGTCCCTACAGAGCATATCCCCCACTACACCCCCCCCACCGCCCCACCACTCTCATACTCTCACTATAACCTCTCTTTCCTTGGCCGCCCACACAAGGCGAAACTTCGGGAGCAAATTATTATTACGTTTCAAAAAGTTGAGTGGCCTCTCGCCTCTGAAACAGGGAGTTTGTGGGTTTGAGCTCCACATCAGGTACTTTGAGCTCACAGTTTTATTTATCTTTCCAGTGCAGCGCTGCGCTGTTGGAGACGCTGTCCTTCAGATGAGACATTAAAACCCATGTCCTGTCTGTCTGTCTGTCTGTCTGTTGAGGTGGACCTTCAACAGCAACAAAAATAACAAATTGCATTTATAATGAGCCTTTTGCGTTGGGAGGACATCCCAAGGTGCTGGATAATAAAGAGCTTTCATCAGCCCAAGGTTCATCCAGCTTGCCTTCCACCATCCTGGCAGTCGAGTGCTCCAAACTATATACTGTATCCCGAGATATTACTTCCTAACAGAAATCTATCTAATTTAATAATAATCCTTGCTTTTGATATAGCGCCTTATCACGTCTTCGAGGAATCTCAGAGCGCTTCACAGAATATACTGTAAAGTGGATTGACAGTATGTCTGTGAGTGAAATTGAGTTCTCTTTTGTGATTTTGAATAGATTCTCAAAGGATGAAATGCGGGAGCGAAACAGCAGGTTGAAGACAAGGTCGAAACTATCTGCTCTCACCCCCACCCACTAACCCCATCCTCAATTTATTTAGATGCTGTTGTTATTTGCCCGAATCTCTCGCCCCAATTTCCTGCTATGATGCTGGGAACCTGATACTCTCTCAAGTCTCCCCTGAGTTGGCTGCTGGGAGGGACACAGGAACACCCTGCAAATTGCTTATCATTCAACCACCCCTCCCTGTAATTCGCAGTCTCGGTAAATTTTGATAGTGATAAACACTGAAAGTGTTTAGTTTTAAATACTGTTGCTCCCATCTATCCGATGGACTTAACCTTTAAAAAATGCTCGAACCCTCAGAAGCCATACGAAACTACACAAAAAAAAGCCACAACACTTAACAGTGTTAAGTACTTTGAGACGTTTTACTGATGTGAAAGATGCTGTATCGAATGTAAGGATTACTATTATTATTAATTAATGGGGCTTGTTTTATGCTTTTTGGGAACATAAGAATTGCTAGACGAAAGAAGACCAAGGTCCATCCAGTTCACCTGCCACTATCCTAGCAGTCAGATGCACATGTCGTGACCCATACTGTATTCTGAGATATTATCCCCTAAAAGAAATCTTATCTATATAATTTGCTTTTGAAAGAATCAACACCTTTTGCTTCCACTTTCTGTCTCCCTGGGGAGCCCGTTCCATGCATTTATATTGGGAAGTGGGAATCATTCCTCTGGAATGGGCAGCACACACCGCCAGGCTCCGTGGCTTTCCCGACAGATGGAAAATATTGCCTGGAGTTATTATTTAGCACGATCGGTGGGAACCAGTTTGGAGTCTGATCACAACCTGTACCAAACACAGTAAGGCAGTACCACAGCGCCGCCTGTGGTCAGAGACACCCACCACCAACCCACAAAGACCAGAAAATGCCCGATTATGTAACATGATGTTCAGGTGAATACTTACTGCCCTCTGGTGTTTCCTGACTGTAATAATAATAATAATAATAATAATAATAATAATCCTTGCATTTGGTGTAGCACCTTATCACTTCAGAAGGACTTCTCAAAGGCGCTTCGCATGATTTACTGTGAAACGTAGTTACCGTGTGTTTACAGGCAGCAGCCGGTTTGCACACAGCAATGTCCCACAAATAGCAACGAAATAAATGAATGACCAATTTTATTTGGGACATTGTTGGCCAGGGAGAAAGAAATTCCCTTCTCTTTACGAATAGTGCCATGGGATCTTTAATGTCCACTTGAACAGGTAGAACGGACCTCAGTTAAGGTCTCATCTGAAGGACAGCACCTCAACAATGCATCACACTCTGAATAGGAGCGTCAGCTTAGACTACGTGAGTTCAAGTCCTAACATGATATTTGACATATACAGACAGATTAGTAACAGACTCCTTAGCCTCAAATGCAGGATTTATCCAGCACATTTTGTAGATGAACGCATCAGTCACTTTTCGCATTGAGTAAAATGTATCATCCAGGGTGAAGGTCAGCTTTGCAGAACTAGGCTTTATCTCTGCTCCGTGCAGTTAGTCACATTTGATATGATATACATATATATATATATATATAGTGCTGGAGTGTTAGCCTGGAGTGCAAGTTCAAGTCCTGACATCGGGCTTGAACCCACAACCTACTGACCCAAATCTCTGCCAACTGAGCCAAGCTAACAACAGCAGAGGAAACACTTGTTTTGCCTCCAGCTGAATGGAGATATCTCTCTCGCTCTCTCTTACCTCAAGCACAGCCTCCGCATTGTGGCACACAGACAGGACATGTGTAACCCCATTCTTTGTCAGATTCTCTCTATCCTTGGAGTCTGTGGAGAGGAGAGAATGGAAAGAAATGATTTCCGCAGCTCTTTTTTTTTCAAAAAATCATATCAATAATTTTTAAAATCCTTGCATTTGAATTAGCGCCTTATCACGTCATTGAGATGTCTCAAAGCACTTCACAAAGTATACTGTAAAGTGAATTGGTGCGAGGTAAACAGACGCATGTGGAGTAAGGAAACTTGCCTAAGGTTTCACCCTGCCTGGGAATCAAACCTGGGTCCTCTCACTACAATAGACTACAGGACTCCACACACAATATCATCACGCAAAGAGATACGGCATAGAAAACAAAGTCTTGGGCTAAGAATGGAAAAATTCTTAAACTTTCCGGGTGCTGGAGATGTGCGGTCAGAGTGTCAAGGAAGATGGACAAACTAAACAACTTATCGTTTATCCACTTCATCAGCATCTACCATAACATTAAATATACGCGCAGTGAATAGCAAGGACCTCACCCGAAGATGGCTGAGCTTTGAGAGGGTGAAGTCTCGCTTGGGAGAGACCACTACAGCACTGTATACACTGAGCTTTCTGTTTATAGTTCTCCCTGTTTGTATTCCAGGGTACTTCAAAGTCCCAGGGTCAGGCCACCCAAAGGGAGGGAATAAACACTATGGACACATTTATTAAGGAAACCTGGGGCTGTGGAAGGTAATGTGGAACCAGTTTCCAGCTGCACGTTCGAAACAACCGTACATTTTATTATTGAATGACAACATGGTCATGAGTGCAATGAATGCAATGAATCTGGTTTGCCAAGTTAATTGCCACACTGACGCCCATCAAGGCTCCTGACAGTTTGTTGGATCATGTCAGATATTTTAATCCCATTGCCCTGCCTTTTCTCCGCACCCCTTAATACCTTTACTTCCCAGGTATGTGTCTACCACAAACACATGCACTGATGCAGAGCCTCTCACACAGGATAATGCCTCAAAGCATTTTACAGAGGGTGGAGTGGAAATCTGAGCGAGGTGAAGAAAAGGGGAACTGGGAGAGTTCTCTGCTTTTCACACAGCCTTCCCAGCCCAGGGAAGCGGTTGGCGCACAGTGCGCATTAATTTTTCTTCAGTCTCTGACACTCCCTCTGCAAACAGCCACAGCAAGAGGAGGTCACCACTTAGCCTTCGCCAAAGCCTTGGCAGGAGGTGAACAACATGCCTGAACCTGCTTCAAATTTGGCAGATCAGTGAGTGGCCAGGTGCAAGCTAACCCTGTATCAAATGCAAGAATTATTATTATGATTAAAACAGAGTCGGAAAAACCACATGACCCATCAATTTGTTTTGCAGTTGCCTCGGTTCCTGACTTAACTTACCTAAAACCAAGAGAACAGACATGATTCAAGGTGGTCCAACTGGCGGCCCACGGGTCGATTTCATCCCCCGCCCACCCCCCCCCCACCCCCACCCCCTCTCCATTTCACCTGGTCCCATCCACTCTCTCCATAACCCATAAATGTTATGTTATGTTTCTGGAAGGGAAACACAAACATATTGCTTATGTGGCCCACAGGGCATCAAATGCAAGAATTATTATTATGATTAAAATGGAGTCGGAAATAGGTCATCCGGACCTCAGCAGCCAAAGGATTGGACCACACTGTAAATAAGAGAACTTTACAACGGTCATTTTCTCAATAACAAGACATTGGGAAAGAGAAATGCTTAAGACATGACTTCATGATGATCAAAAATGGGGTTTTGTATTTCAGCCAGAACTCTTAAGTAATTTTCCCCCCCAAAAAAGTAGAGTGTGAACGTACCTCTAATATTTCCGAGATAGAGTCCATCTAAAACCTAACGAGAGAAAACAAGAATGACTTATTAAATTAATTGTCTCCTGTTACCAGCTCCAGCAACACTCTTAACTCACCAGTATAAATTATTATTAATATATTAAAATTAGATTATTGTTATATATAAAGCGTACAGGATTACAGTGTGCTAAGGTGCTCTTTATTCACTATTTTCATCAGTGGCTTGTTTCAGTTATCGCCCATTGCCCATCATGACCTGGGGCGAGATCAGAAACTTGATGTAAAGTAGCAACAACTAGCATTTATATAGCACCTTTCACACAGGATATTGATTTCTGAGCTCTGTAATCTCATCAAACATCTCCACTGGCAAAAGAGAATAGTGCACTCACACACACACATTTAACTCCTTCATGGTTATATCTTAAGAGATTTGTGGTTAGAACCTAAGAAAACTGACAGGGTCTGAAAAGGTAAATAAAGCGAGGAGATTTAATAGCGTTTGGCTGTGCAGAGCTGGTAAACAAATACAGCTATACTGGAGGAGAAGCTATCAGTAATTACAACATACACTGCTTTTTCAGGAACTTTTTGTGTGGCAAATTACAACCACAAGCCCACATCCTGGCACAAAACCGACCAACACTCGCAGATACATGATCCCACGCTGCTACTTTTTAGTCAGAGTTTTAGCAGTGTGGATTCAGTCATCTCGGATGATTAAATTCATCCCATCACGTCACGATATTTGTGTCAGCTTCCAAGTCAGAAGGTTGGGGGCTCGAGCTGTGAAGCACTTTGAGACGTGCTCCTGACGGGGACAGGCGCTATATCAAATGCAAGGAGTTTAATATAAAGATATAAAAAGGGTGTGAAGAAAGAACAAGGAAATGGAATTAGAGCAGGCAGCTATAGGGAGAGGCTCTAGGCACAAGTACAGTCACAGCAGCCCTGTTGTGCTGACATTTCCATGAGTTCAACAGAATGACTCTTATCCGAACAATAGGTGAGCAACATCTGTAAATCACATTGAGGACAAGCTACTTGCCGTAGCTCACTGTCCCACTGAGCGAGTACTTCCACCTAATCTGTTCAAGGCACCTTGAAAAACACACGGGCAGATTGGCCGTCAAATGACCTTTGCACAGAATGCACTTCACTTGCCAAGTTCTTTTCCTATAAACAGTTGCTGAGAAACCAGGAGCTGTTTGCAGTCAGAGCTATTCCCAGCATCATTACACAAACCCCAGATGGATTTGGATTTCAGTCAACGCTCTGGGTTCCACTCGTCTGTCGCACATTCCTACGTGCAAGGATTGAAACTAACCACACGCTAGGAACGTGTACCACGTCAAGCCGTATAGGGTAAAACCTGTAAAGAATACCCCAGGGCCCCGTGTTTTAATGTTGTACAGTAATTACTTATTTGCTGAGCGAAACAGCTGATTTGAGAAATGAGGGGCTCAGGCGTGTTTGACTAGCGAGCGAAAGTTGCCTGTTTATCAGTTCATCTCTTACGCAGGAAGTTTGTTTGTCCTTTGAAGACTAAAATTCTTAAATTGAGGCACTCTTGTAAAAGAATCAAATGGACTTTAACATTGTTTGGACCTCTTTTCTACCCTCCCTCTGCGGGATATTGACTGGTGCTAAGGATACAGCTCCAGAAGTGCCTGGGAGTTCTCTGCTATCTCTCCCGCTGTGTGCACATGAGCCTGGATGCTGAGTCCCGGAGGATTATTGTACTGTTAAGGACATTGACCCTGTTCTGACTCTTTGTTTAAATGCAGGCCCCATGCAGCGAGTGAGGGGGTGGGGTGGGGGGGGGTGAGGAGGGAGTTCTCGATAGCAATCTGGAGCCAGAAACCCTGGCTGATCTTTCCCCTCTCCCTAAGACCAATTGTAGCACTGCTAACGGAGCCATTGCAAACCTTTTGGTATGAATGGCGCAATGAGTGCCTTTTAGCCATTGGCAGAGTGTGGAAGCTACAACCCTTGCTCAGAAAAGATCTTTCCAAACGTTACCATTCTGCAAGGCGTCAGACAGTCCGAGTTCTCGGGAAAGAGCGCAAACACCTCTGCTCTAAAACTGCCTACAGGCCATGAGGAGAAGAAGGGTCTACATCAGCAGACACACAAACATATAACGTGAACCCTTGCTCTGTATTCTTTCAATTAAAACAGACACTCTGGGGACCCCAAGCCTTAGCTCCTGCCAACCTGCACCTAATACTTCCTGGAATTGGGTAAACAGGATGCAGTGTGTATTCCATTCCAACAATCTATCTCTGGAATTTCCATGTGTAGACGGGATGCATGGAATTCTCAGTTTGGTTTGGATTCTCTTAAGCATAGTGATGAGTTTCCGCGTGTGTTATTCCTGAAAGTATTAGGCACAGGTTGGCAAGGGCCAAGGCTTGGGGACCCCAGAGTGTTGGGGTAACTGCTGGAGTCTAACCAGCTAAAATCGTACAGCTTGCCATTGATCACACTGTCTGGCAAGCCTTCCCGCTGCTTGTCCAGCTAGGACCACCCTACTCTTTAGGGCTTTGGCTTGCAGGGTTAACAGAAGCCAAGTGTGAGGATTCCTGGCTCCCACTGACAGCTCATAATGGTCACTTGAGCAAGATACTGGAACGGCAGCCCTGAAACTATACCCCCAGAAAAAGGAGTCAAAAGCATCTTGAGAAGAGGAAAGGAAGGGAAGAAAAAAAAATGTTCAGCGTACATAAAATAAATGTAATAAACTTTGAGAGGAGGCTTTGTGTTGACTGCCATCAGTTTAGTTGAATGCAAGTCTTTGTAGCTGAAATAACAGCATCATGTTTAAGTCGCAACGCTCATTGGAGCTGACAAGCGGTGCTATTTGAGTGGAAGACATTTGCGAAGAATGGACAAGCATCTAACCACAAGTTAAATTTAGTGTTTTACGTGGGCTGTCGGTAATTGAAGCCAGGTCCTTAGGGAGTGTCTCTTAAACCCAAGGACAGATTTAAATCGGCTGCAGCATTCTGTCTCGATGACTCAAGAATTGTCTGGAGCAGCTACAGTGTAAACTTAGTCCAGATATTACCAACTTTCACACACACACAGACTCTCGACTCTTCAATAATTCACCAATATATTCTATATATTAGAATATATAATAGTAATCCTTTCTATATATTCTGTGAAGCGCTTTGAGACATCGCAACATCGTCATAAGGCACTTTATCAAATGCAAGGATTATTATTCCTATCATTATTAATATGTATATTTCACACCACTAACCAATTGCTATCATTAAATCAATAAGATTTGCAATTCTCTTTATCGTTATTATCAATAATAATAAAATAATATCAAATTAAAAACCCATCGTTTGACGTCTCTGAATAATTTTGCTCCACCAAATCACTTTCTAGGTTGGTTCTGCATTGTGGGGCTGCATTGTTGGAAACCTAACACTTACATAATAACACGTTGCTTTTATACGTGTGGGCAATGTGAATGTTTTTTTGAGAGCTTCCCTTAAAGAGCTGCCCTTGCGACGTTAATACAAAAATACCAAACAGGCTTCCCAATTCAATTCAAATACCATTTAGATCAAAATATATAAATGCATATCATACCACAGTAGGGTTCAAGTTAATATCATTCCAACCCACCCCCACGATGGCTCCATCAACTCAGCGACCACAATAACAAAATATGATCTGGTGTCACAAAGGCATCATTTAGGGATTTATAAAAGCAAAACACATGAGCTGAGGAATCATTTAGTGATTTCCATTGGCAACAACGTCAACAAGACTCAGGATAGAGAGAGAGAGAGAGAGAGGTACCAGAGCCTTCCTTACCTTGCTCATTCCATTCCCCATTGCCCCCGATAAAGTGGGTTGCAAAAATCTGCAATGAAGCACAGACGATAAAGAGAAGGTGGTTCAAGTTGCAAACATGATGCCAGTTGCAACAGACAAAAAGGGTGGGTTTGCAATCGGAGGCTGAACCTCAGGCAGTGATTATGTAAGCGAGGTCCAGCACTGAGCTGATTTTTGCAGATCAACCCCCAGTGCTATAATCCTCAATCCACATTGAATACCTCAATCTCTTCCGGACTCCTTGAACAACACGTCAACCAACACACGCTGACATCAGCAGCAATGTGCACTCCAACGAGGCTGAGTTGAGAGATGCAAAACAAAGTCTTGGCCAGTTATTTGGGGGGGGGGGGGGGGGGGGGGGGGGTTGGCAATTGTTTGGGTGGGCTTTGGGCTATCTTTCTTGCCTGTTCAGGTGGTCGTTCTAAGATCCCCTGGCACTGTTCCCGAAAGCGTTTCTCCAGTGTCCTGGGCACCAAACCCCCAGATTATTAAACCGATCACTTCATAGCTGTCTGTGGGACATTGCAAGTTGGCGGCATGTTTGCCTACAAATGCACAGTCACTCCATTGTCACAGCAAATCCTGTGAAGCGCTTTGAGATGCGATAAGGCAATGGATTGCCTTACGTGTAAGGATTATTATAATTTTTAAGGCGCCACATCAAATGCGAGTCATTTTATTACAAGTGCCGTGGTGTAAACTGTACACACTGTACACACAGATCCAATCAATCCTTCTCACCCTGCTCAGGAAATATATTTTCCAAACAAAATCTTCCTTTTTAATTCTGTGTTTAGTTTACTTGAGCAAGTTATGAAATGCTAAGATTGATTACCAAGTGGGGTACATCTGTATTTCCTGGTGGTGCCCCCACACATTACATTATGAAGGGTTAGGGCATACTCATCCTTCCAGAATACCCACTCAGACACCGACCATTGTTTTTGAGTCAGACATATGCAGAAACCCGTCACTGTACTTAAGAATATCCAAACCAAACTGAGAATTCCATGCTTCCCATCTGTACATGGAAATCCCATAGATTGTTGGAATGGGATACGCACTCTCTCCCTGGAGGAACTCCTCCTGCTTACCTAATTCCAGCAAGTATTAGAAGCAGGTTGGCAGGAGCCAAAGTTTGGGCATTGGGGTAACTGCCTGAGCCTAACATCTTCAAACCCCTCTTCAACCACACCACTCCCCTCCACACCTCCTGATCCCAAATCCCTGACTGTCCAGCTCCTGGGACATTCTCCTGATGTGAAAGGCGCTGTGTAAATGTAATCTGTTGCTGTTGAATCATTGGCAAGCAATCTCCCCCATTCTCCTATTTACAACACTAATAAGAATCCTTGCATTTGTTTATAGAGCCTTAAAATGGCTTTGAGCTATCTCAATGAAGTGCAATACCTAGTTTATCAGTTTTTATTTTTATCCTCCTTATCCCATGTTTGATACAATACAAAGTTACATTTGTATAATGCCTTTCACGTAGGGAGGACGTCCCAAGACACTGGATAGTCAGGGATTCGGACCTGAGCAGAGAGTGGGGTTGGAATCAGGAAGGGTAGAGGGCAGCCGAAGGCACGGTCGAAGGGAAGGGTCTTGAAACATGCCTTGACAAAGGCAAGGGAGGGAGCGAGGGCAAAGGGAATGTGGGATGGAGATCCAGAGGATGGGGAAAAATAATCGTAAAAAATACAACTCATACCCAAAGTCATGTAAACCAGAGGAGTTTATTAAATTTACAGATAACCCCCGACAGTAAATTAATTGTTTCAACAGGTAAATGCTTCCATTTGAAAGTGGTAACTTGAGTAAGTACTCCGACGAATCCTAGAATTTCTTCATTTCTTCCACTCGTTCTTCTCATAGTCCCAATGAGAAGCAAAACCTGTGATGGGGTTAACCCTCATGTCCAGCATCCGCTTGGTTTGCTTTGCTATCCATTCGTCAGAGAAGGTGTGAGGGACTTCTCCGTAAACTGTGGGAAAGAAAGAGTTCAGTGTCATCCACATCAACCAGATACCAATGGGAGTTAATTGTCAATCATTTCTGAGCAGTGAGCAAACAGACTTCAAGTCAATTCCAATATATGGACTATATACACTAATGCAAATTTCTACGGCCCTTTACTGTTAATATTCTGTTGTTTCTGAACACACTTTGGTCAAAATACTTTCAAGACTATGGAGCTACTGAGTTAATAAAGAAGAAATGGAGAAATTATAGTTTTGGATCTCCAGGTAACAACCATCACTGATCTTTAACCTGCCAAAGCAATCAGCACTCAGCCTCGACGACAAAGCCAAATGCAACTTGATTTCTGAAGTACGCTCGTATTCGGACTGATCAGGATTTTTAATAAACTCCTGTGGCACTAATTTCAGACCACAATAAGCACAAACCCGCCCCCCCCCCTTCCTCCCCAATCCCAGACCTTTGCGATGGTGAGCATGAGAAAACAAAGCCACGTGCTGAAATAATGTCCTTCTTTTCAAACCAATTTATTCCATTCAGGCACAATTTCTCGTGTCAAACTCAACACGCTCTTGGGGGTCCCCCCAAGCCTTGGCTCTTGCCAACCCGCAACTAATATTATCTGGAATTAGGTGAGCGGGATGTATCCCTCTAGGGAGAGAGTTCTCATTCCATTTTGACAAGCTATCTCTGGAATTTCCATGTGTAGGTGGGATCCTGGAGTTCTCAGTTTGGTTTGGATACTCTTAAGCCCGGTGATGGGTTTCCGCATGTGTCAGACACCCGGCTGACGAAAAAAAAACAAAAAAAAAACACTCTGACCTCATTTGCTCAGTTAAGTAGAGACAAACCTATTGAAATAGGACTCATTTTCACATAAACATCTCTTTTCTTCACTCACCGAATATTCTCTGCCACCAGACAACAAGTCCAGTAAGGCCCATCATGGTCAGGATCCCGCCAACAACAGTCTTCCATTCGCTCGAAGATTTGTTCATTTCAGCAAAGGTCAGATGGAAGCGGATGTTGTACACTTGATGAAAGAACAATAAAACGTTTATTTCTATTCAAAAAAAATTCACATATAAAACCACCTCAAAGTGGTCCACTTTTTCCCTGTGTCCTGGCCAAAGATCCCACAAATAGAATTGGTCGTTCATTTCATGGTTGTTTGCGGGACTTTACTGCAGAAATAGGCTGCCATGTTCGCCTACAAAATGGACAATCACTGTACTTTACAATAAGTCCTGTGAAGCACTTTGACATATCCTTCAGACAAGAAAGACACTGTATCAAATGCAAGGTTTTATTATTGATATTATTAATAATCCCTTTTCAGTTCCCTTCTAGCAGATCACTGAGACAATGGGCAACCTTGGCATTTGTTCAATGCTCGTACTGACTTTCAAATCCTTCAAAATCCTCCCCTCTCCACATCTCCCTCCAACGCCACTCGCCTATGCAAACTCAAGCCTGTGGCACATCTCAGTCTCTCCAACTCACCACCACCATCAGCAAGCTTTCAGCCACTCACCTCCAAAAATTGTTTCACCAGTCACCCTCTCTCCCACATCTACTTAAAAAAAANCTCTCTTGATGATGCCTTTGATCACCTTCTCCGTATCACCCTCTTTCCTCATTGCCCCCAACAGTCCATATCAAGTACTTTGAGATGTTCTAGATGAAAAGCACTGAAAGTCTACAAATAACTTATAAAAACTAAAAAGAGTTGATTACCCTACCAGCTCTTTTCCATCATCAATCTGAATCTTAACTGGCAGCAAACAAATTGCATTTACGTAGGGCCATTCATGTCAGGAGGACGTCCCATATTTGGTATAGTTGCTCACAGTACTGTTTTAGTTAAGATCTCTGTTGCTCAATATTATCAAGTGCAATTCAAACTCAAATCAATACAAAAGAATGCCAATTAAAGAGCATTAATTAGTCTACTTACAGTCCACTTTCTCCTCATGGCTAAGGGTAGCCCAAGAACCTTTCTCTTTCTCCTTAAGAGACTTCTGGTTTGCATCCAAATTTTTCACATAGTCAATTTCTGGGAGAGGATCATCTTTGCGATCCAAGTACTTTGGAAGTGAATAATCGTCGAGCTTTGCAACTCCAGCTGAAACAAAAGACAAAGGGATGGCTCATATCAGAATACAATAGATCAACCACTGAAGCCAGCTACACATTCATAACCCTGTGCGCTCTCTGCTTCTCAGCACATGTAAACATAATAAATAAACCTGAAACATCAATCTTTCAACACGGGGCGTACACTGTGCCGATCATCTGAATGGAAATCGTATTCAGCTAATTAACATCTACAAATTTGGCCAATGTTAGTGCATGTTTCGGGTTTATGCACAGCATGCCAATATTAGAGGAAACAGTATCTCCACAATGAATAAAACCACCAGCACATGGCATAGTGCCACTGATGAACTTGAGCCTGAAGTGTGCAGGTGGGAACTTGCTGTCTTCTCCCTCCATCGTACAGACAGACCAGGGTGATGAATAAAATCACTCGAGGCACAGGTAACACAACTGTGCGCACGGCACCTCCCCAGTGTAGCACATCAAAGAACTGACAAGCTGTGGGCAAATTTAAATGATGGTTTTGACTTTCAAAAGCAAGTTAGATAAAAAAAATTCATCGAAACCGTCAAGATAACCGTCATTTTGGTACAACTTACATGAAATCCTCAAGGATGGCGACAAGGACTGCACTGAGTTGGGGCAAGTAGACATTTTTCATATCTCTGAATGTTAGTGCTATCCCTAGTCACCAAAACTGGGTGTGTGGCTTAAAGGTTTCTTCTATACTAAAGCCTCATCGCTCATAAATGGTTATTATAAATTGTGTTATTATAAACATAGAACATAATACTAAATAGTAATATTAATATATAATATTCGGATACATGGAATAAAAGCAAATACCAAAAAATGTCAAAACACACAGTCGAAAGAATATGCTGGCCGGCACTATCAGAATGATGACAAAGAATCTCTTAGAACAGAAGAAGCCTATTTTGTCTATCGTGCCTGTGCCGAAATTGGAAGCGGAAAAATAATTCACTACATCTCGCCCCACCAAACTCACCATGTCCTTGCAAGCAAACCGAAGTAGAAAGTGCACGTTTGGTAACAAACCCCAGAGCCCTTGAAGCCAACATTCTGCAACGAGGAAAGAGGTTTGTCAATTAGTCAGTCAGTCAGTCCATAAGCAAAGCTAGAAATATTTATAAAATGAGGATGCAAAATAATTCTGAAACCCAATACTTTTCGCGGGTTGCAACAGATTGTATTTGTATAGCGCCTTTCACGTCATGAAGACGCCCCAAAGCACAGATGGCGCAGAATTAGAATAAGGCCAAATTTCCAAATACGTGGAGGTTATCAAATTCAAATTTGCAGATGAACAACTAGTAAAGTTAAAAGTAGATTTTGTTGGCTTTCACAATAAACTATTACATTCTAAGCTTCTTTGGTGCTCCAATTCCAGTCAGCATCTTCAAACGTTCCAATACTATTATATCCACTTGCACAAAGCACACAACAACCCTTCTATATGAACAGTGGGGAAGTCTCCCCACATCAGTATTCATACAACCTTGATAATTAAAAATCCCTGGTACTGTTTATAGCAACCAAAACCTCAAGGATCATACTACCTTGCAACAAAGTGCAACCTACACTGAACCTATAGATCTGTACCAGGGAGTAATCACAACACATCACACACTCAATGCTTCCAAACATAAAAGCACTCCTCAGTGAAATCGTATTCAGGTACATACAGTCTCCGTGTCTGAACATACGCACTGACCGAGAAAAAGGTCACGTAGCCCACAGTCTCTTTCTTTCCAACAGACAATGTTAAACCAGCAGTCACTCACTCACTCCTCCTAATTTAGCCGGGCCAGACAGCAATGAACAAGGTCAAACTGTGAGGAACAGAAAACTGTAAAACTGCACCCCACTCCAGGCAACATACGATATCTGAAGCATTCAAACCCCACCTCCTACACACAGCAATGTATTCCACCATTTTCTTCCCTATTTAAATCAATGTGCGCTACTGCGGGAGAATGCAATGAAAAACTTGGTTCATTAAAATCAATGCACAATGTTCATCACACGCTCGAAGGAACCCAAAGATAAACACCGATCAATATCCATGCCAGCAGTCCTGTCTTTTTCTACCCTACATCTGACAGCCACGTTTATTGGAAGACTCCGCGAGGGCAAGCTTCGGTTGTAGTTTCAATTTCTGCAAAACATAGGATTCCGCCGCCGCCGCCGCCGCTCCAGGAGGTGCATTTTTAAATTAACACGAGCGCTTTCTTTTCACAGTCAACCATGACTAATAATCCTCGCATTGGATAGAGCGCCTCATCGCGTCTTCCGGACGTCTCGAAGCCCTTCGCGGAATATACTGTAAAGCGAACTGACTGCGTACTTTGTGGGCGAAAGTAGCTTCGGCTGCACGGCCCTCAGAGATGGCTGAGTGAGTGAGTGAGTGAGTGAGTGCGCGAGAGTGACAAAGTGAGAGTGAACGAAGGAGACAGAGGGAGGGAGGGAGGAGAGAGGAGAGAGGGAGAGAGGAGAGAGGGAGAGAGAGAGAGAGGGAGGGAGAGAGAGAGAGAGAGAGAGGAGGGAGAGAGAGAGAGGGGGAGAGAGGAGAGAGAGAGAGGGAGGGAGGGAGAGGCCGCCATTGAAGTGATTAAACCCTGAGGGTCAGGCTGACACCAACAACCTTCCCGTTAAACTTGGCGGTGCCTCTGCCTCACCGCCCGGGGTGCGGCCCGGTGCCGGGGTGTGTGAGTGTGTGTGAGTGTGTGTGTGTGAGGAGGAGGGAGGGATCGAGTCAGGGACCCGCTTCGCCTTCCCTTCCCAAGGTCAGCCGGTGCGGCCTCGGGCCCCTCAGACCCGGGCCTTGGCTCCCCCCCCCCTACCCCCCGCCAGCCCGGGGAGCGGCGGGAGCGGGAGCGGTGGCGGGAGGAGGGGGGGTAAGAGGCCGGAGCGGGAGCAGTGAGTCAGACCGCGACCGACCGGAGAAAGGCCGCGACGCCCGGGGCCTGGTCGGCTCAGGGCCGCCTCCGCGCTCAATGTCACCCCGGGGTGGGTGGGGGAGGGGAGAGGGCTCGGTACCGGCGGCTGTGGGCTGAGCTCAGGCCTCCCGGGGGGGGGGGGGGGGACACGGACACTTACTCGCTGTCGGGGCGGCGGCGGTTCCGGGGCCGAGGTCGGGGGGGGGAGGGGGGGAGGCAGTCGGCGCGGAGGCGGCGGCGGCGGTAAAGCGGACACGGAAGAGAGCGGCCGGAAGTGCGGCCCCAAAGCACTGTGGGTAACGGCCCCGCCCTCAGCTCCTTATATGGAGTCACCAGAACTGTCCGTCAGTCAGTGATCACCGGCAGTAGTAATAATAGTAATAATAATACTATTATTATAATATTATAATAATTATTATTATTATTATTATATATTATATATATTATTATATTATATTATTATTATATTATTATTATATTATTATTATATTGTATTATTATTATATTGATATATTATATTATTGTTATATTACAGTAATATTATTATTATATTACAGTGATAACGCTGTTAGTAATAATAACGTTAGTGATACTAATAGTAATAATAATATTTGTGATGATGATACTAGTGGTAGTAATAATATTAGTAATAACGCTGCTAGTAGTAATAACAATATTAGTAATGATAATACTAATGGTAATACTAATACTAATCCCGGGGGGGAGGGCGCTATATAAGTGCGAGTTGTTGTCGCTGTTGTTTTGTGGGCGAAATGCGACAGCCAACTGCGCGCAGCAGTGACTTCCCCACACACAGCCGTGATTTGAGTGACCACATTATTATTATTTGGTACTATTATTTTTCTGGGGGAGTGGCATTATTATTACTCTGGGAAAGCGATCCGCCAATCGGTTAACAAGCAGGTTCCTTCTTACTGCTCGGTAAACGAAGGCTTGTGTGTGAGTGTGGAGTAAGGAAACTTACTGAAGGCTCACTGCCCTGTCCGGGAATCTAACCCGGGTCCTCTCGCTTGCGAGGCGAGTGCTCTAATCACTGAGCTACTCAGTGGTTAGAGCACTCGCTTTGCAAGCGAGAGACCTGAGTTCAATTCCAGGCAGAGGGCGAAACCTCGGACAAGTTTCCTTACTCCACACAGAGCCTAATAATAATCCCTCCAAAACCCCAAAAACAATAATAAATTGGTCATTTTCAATCTACGACTGTTTGTGGGACATTGCTGTGCGCAATTGGCTGCCGCGTTCGCCCACAGATATACAGTCAATTCACTTTACAGTATATTCGGTGAAGCGCTTTGGGACGTCGAGAAGACGTGAAAAGCGCTATATCAAATGCGAGGATTGTTATTATTATAAATACAATGTGTTCACCAACTGACTGTAGACACATTGTATCTGAGTGACTGGTTATCCACTCATATACACTGTATCCGCTCATCAATTAGATACATTGTATCCATTAACTGGTTGGACATACCCTTTCCACTGAGTGGGTGCCATATATTTTACAGATACGTTGTATCCACTTACTTCCTGTCTGGAGACATATTGTAGCACTGGAGACACAGTAACTACACTGACAGTGTGTTTGTGATGTCCACTGATTCTATCACATTGATCTGGATGGAGAAGGCCCTTTTTGGCCCATCCAATCTCACCCTCCAAAACACACTGTATCAAATAGCTTCTTTTAATTGAGTCCCAGTGTCTTGGCCTCAACCACCTTTCTCGGCAACCCTGTTCCAGTCATTGATGACCCTCTGTGTTAAGAAAAACTTCCTGGTGTCTGTCCTGTAAATTGCTCTTTACAACTCTAAACCTATGTCTTCTATGACATGTATCTACTGTCATGATACATCCCAAAACATTAATGTGGGTTTACCTTTTAAATACCATTTAAAAATGAACTCTATCCATCTCCCTCTCCCCTCTCTTGTATCTATTTTTAATCCCACCTTAAATCCTAACTCTTCAACAGAGTCTACGGTCACCTCCAAAATATCCAGTGGCTACACTTTACAACAAGTCCTGTGAAATGCTTTGTGGCATCCTCTCAGCATCAAAGGTGCTGTAACAAATGCAGGAATTATTATTTTGTTATTGTAATACAGTACTTGTATATAATTGAATATCTGCAATAAAAAAAGCGTTATGCAATGCGGCTTAATATTACGTTACAATATTCCACAAAGTAGTAATTATAGTATGTTTTTGTTGGACCATGTGTGGAAAAAAAACACCTTTGGGCAAAAAATCAATTATTACATTTTTAATTTTAATCTGCGAAAACACTCCCTCGGCGTCGGGGGCAACAATCCCCCAAATAAAACGGATGACTCGCTCCATGATTCGCTCGGGGGGGGGGGGGGTGGACGCTGCCGGGCGCAAACCTGGCTGCCGCGTCTCGCCGCCCCCCCGCAAGAAAAAAAGACCACCACCACGCGAGCGGCTCCGCTCGACGGTACATCCCGCGCAGCGCTCGTGAGCCGTCTCGGCGACGTGTGTGTGTAAAAAAAAAAGGGGGCGCTTTACCAATTGCAAGGATTATTATCATCATCATCATCATCATCATTACTTTTGGGTTACTATTTAATTGACTTGAGGGGTGGTGTGTGGGGGGGGGGGAGGGAGAGGTGTGTGTATATGTGGGGGTGTAGCTACCAAACATATTTTAATTGCTGACCAACCCTAAAAGTTGGGTGGAGGAGGAGGAGGAGGAGAAGAAGAAGGAGGAGGAGGAGCCCTCCCGCCCGCCTGCTTTTCCGCCCACCCGCCCGCCCGCGTGGCTTTCCAGGGGGAGCGGTTGAGGGTGAAACAAGCGTCGTGGTCGTCGTCGTCGCCGCCGCCGCTGTGGTGTGTTTCTTCTTTACGGCACTCGCTTTACGGCAGCGAGGCCCGGGGCACCGGAGCGAAGCCTCGGGGCGGATTTTTTCTTTCTTCTTCTTCTTCTTCTTCGAGGAGGGAAGGGAACGGCCTCCTCGAGCGACCCGCCGGAGGGAGAGAGGGAGGGAGTGTGAGAGAGAGTGAGAGAGAGAGAGATAGAGAGAGAGAGGGCCCTGGAATGAGCCTCGGCCTGTGATTTCGAGGTGTGCGGGTGGTGGTGGGGGGGGAAGGCGGCCCCAGCGATGCCCGACTTCAGGCTGACCACCCAGGCCTACTGCAAGATGCTGCTCCACGCCGCCAAGTACCCGCAGTGCGCCGTCAACGGCGTCCTGGTGGCGGAGAAGCTCAAGAGGAAAGAGGCGCAGAGCCATGGCCAGGGCCAGGGCCAGGGTCAGGCCCCCGGGCCGGGCCGGGCCGTGCTGTGTGTGGACTGTGTGCCCCTCTTCCACGGCACCTTGGCCCTGGCGCCCATGCTGGAGGTGGCCCTGACTCTGGTGAGACACGGGGGGGGTGGTGGGGGGGGGGGGAGAGGGGGCTTTGCTGGCCTGTGACTCTCCCCCCCACCCCCCCCCCACCACCCCCGCTCATTCCCTGATAATTCCCCCCCACCCCATTTCCCACCTGATCATTTCCTCCCACCCCCTCTCCCCCCACCCTCCCTCCACCCCCTTCTCTCCCCCCACCCCCCTCCCTCCCTCTCTCCCCACCCCCCTCCCTCCCTCTCCTCCCACCCCCCTCCCTCCCTCTCCCCCCCACCCACCCCCTTCTCTCCCCCCACCCCCCTTCTCTCCCCCCACCCCCTTCTCTCCCCCCACCCCCCCTCCTTCCCTCTCCCCCACCCCCCCTCCTTCCCTCTCCCCCCACCCCCCTCCCTCCCTCTCCCCCCACCCCCCTCCTTCCCTCTCCCCCCACCCCCCCTCCCTCCCTCTCCCCCCACCCCCCACCACCGACAGTTTTCTCCTTCCCTTCCACTCCCCCCCCCCCCCCACACACATTCCCTGATAATAATTCCTGACACTCGTTTGACTGACACTTACCTTTCTCTCCCCCTCCCCCCACCCCCCGCCCCCGCCCGTCACCCCCCCCCCCCCCATTCACAACACTCGGCGCCGATCCCTCGCGAAACCCTTTGCAACGTTTCGACGTCCCGAACAAACGCCGTAGTATTGAACGCGATTGTTACGAACGGCCGCGCGGATGATCCGCGCGTTTCATTCATCGCGGTTTCTTTCCCGTTGCTTTCCTCTCCCGTCCTTTCAGGTCGATTCGTGGTGCAAAGAAAATAGCTACGTAATAGCTGGATACTACCAGGCAAACGAGCGTCTGAAGGACACCAGGTGTGAATACTTTGTTGTGGGTTATTTTAAACCAAAGGGTTGGAAGAGAAAATATCCCGCCACACCGCACGCCGAGTGAGAGGGGAAGCAACAAGCGCTCTTCCGAATGCTAGTCCTGGAATCCCTGCCTCGCATTGTGTCGCAGCAGTCTGAAGCGACTTGTTTTCCGGTGTTCCTTGTGCCTGCTCTGGTGGTGCATCTGAAATCAGGAATTAGAGCGAGCGAGAGTGAGAGAGAGCGAGAGAGTAGAAAGATGAAGAGCGCAAACTTGTTTTTCGTAGCGTCTCACAGCACAATGTGTTCATGAACGCAACACCCCTCATCAAAGAGAAAAGAGGTTTAATTTAATTGCTCGCAGAATGACCTTAATATTGTCCTCACGTGCCCTTGAGTTTTGGTTCAAATACTGCTCGCCGAAGATTCATTAACTGTTATGGTTTATATTAACTCTGCAAGTGATCTATCTAGCCAGAAGGGTTTGGGATAATTTCTTGAAACATGTATCACCCTGCGTCAGTGGCAACACGGTAGTGCAGGGTTAGTGTTGCTGCCCCTCCATCATGGAGCGGTAAATACTCTTGTAAATTGGACCTTCCTGTATCCTCTTGTTCATTTGAGTGTTGTTGGTGTCGGATTCATGTGTCACTTGGGGCCATCTTGCAGGTGTAGCTGGAAAATTATTACAATGGTTCAAAAGTTATGCAACCCACAGTCCCCCGGAGTGTTTTAGTTCAGTACTGACATAAACATAAAGTGGCAGATTGGAGGTCAAGTGTGGCAATCGCCTATCCTGAAATTCTTTGATGAACGTAAGAAAAGATACAGACAGTGACTGATGATGTGCTGATCACGTTTGCTTCAGGAGCATTTATTGTTGAATTTTATCCCCCTCTTTCCTCAGCCCAAATCAGGTTGCTGAAAAGGTGGCTTCTCGGATTGCAGAGTCCTTCAGTGATGCTGCGCTAATCATGGTATGATTTTGCTGAAACTGACCCCTGTTACTGTCAGGAGCACAAGAAGCTTCAAAATAGGCTGGGAAGCCCGATAACTCTCCCGGTCTATTTATACTCCATTTTGAGTGACAGTTCAGTGTTACTTGAGCTATTCAGAGCTAAATGTATAGTGAAACTCCGCTTTCCCAAACCTGCGCCAGCAGATGGTGTCAGGGGGGAATCGACACAATCAGTAGCTGTGTAAATCCTGTTACACCACAGCAAGTTTCCATTGCTCTTTTAGACTTCAGACTAAGTTTAAAAACCTTTGGGTCTTTCCATGGACTCATCTTATAGAGCCACTTGCACTAGAAATTCCTATTCCAAGTGCATATCAAAAACTTTGCTGCAGTTAATACTAACAATAATAATCCTTTCATTTTATATAGCGCCTTATTAAGTCCTTCAGACGTCTCAAAGCGTTTCACAGAATATACTGTAAAGTGGATTGACCGTAAAAATAGTTAACAAACAGGGCAGAGGATCTCCCTTGACATTGAATTCAAATAACCGTGGGTATCTGATTCTGATGGGGAGCCAAGCCAATTAGAGTTGCGTATATCGAATATATTTTTCAATGCCAACGCAGAAACCTGGAGTTGTCAACAGCTTCTTGTTCTTGCTTTTATACATATATATTCATTTGTTGATTTAGCCCTTCCTGTTTTGGGTCTTCGCACCCATTGTACCTCTCTTTGCCCAAGAAGGTAAATGCTTTACTCACTGCCAGGACTTTGATAGTAAGCTGTGTAAACCGCTTGCTGGAAATGGGTAAGAGGAAATAATGTATTGTTCATCTCTGACTGTGCATCTATATTTTAGGTGGATAATCATAAATTTACCATGGAGTGTAACGAACAGTCAATCATAGTATATGAGCACCATGACAACAAATGGCGCTGCACAGACCCAAATACGTGAGTACTGTATACACTTTCCCTCAACGTTTATTCAGTGCAGGGGAAAGTAGAACTGGCTTCCACAGTTTGTACACATTTAGCAGGAAAGACCACTCACTAGATAATGTTTAGTGGAATACACTCTGCTTAAAGGGTGAGGTGTACTGTGGTTTGATTTTAATATAAATAATAATAATAATCCTTGCATTTGATATAGCGCCTCATCACGTCATTGAGACATCTCAAAACGCTTCACAGAATATACTGTAAAGTGGATTGACTGTATTTTGTGGGCGAAATGCCACGGCTTTTTGGTGGGCCAGCAAAATAAATGTTGATTGAATATTTCTTGATTTATGGGGTAAATCTTTGCTAATTTGTTCTTTCTATGATTATTTTGTTGGCCAACCAAAAAGGTCGGTTTGAGGTTAAAAAATGCAGGAAGCTTGAGATGGATCTGAATGCAACGTGTGTGCTTTTCATTTTTGTAGCGATTTCTGTGAAGACTGGTCAGAGGTGCAGCGAATCGCAGCCTGTCTGCTAGAAAGCAAATCCTACGACTCTTTAGTGGATTTTGATAACCATCTGGATGATCTGCGGAATGACTGGACAAACCCAGAGATCAACAAAGCTGTTCTCCACCTCTGCTGAAACCTCTTCCTTCCTACAAAAGCATTTCAAGGCATTTTTCAATAGATGGGAGCCACGGATCGCGTACGGCTGTAATGAGCATCCCTTTATGAATGTGAAGTCTTAAGCGGTAAAAATCAAACGGGCGGAATTGTTACTCTCACGCACCAGTGTCCGCGTGCCAAGATCCAATGTTCTGAAAGAAAGCGAATTGTTTCGAGCCTGATATTAAGCCATGGATCAATTGATCTCGACCCAATTGTTAATTGTTGAGGTTGATTTTCACCGTGAAAATTATTAAGAAAAAAACATGTTACGGTCACGATCCAAATATTCTTGGCCCCCAATTGTGGTATGAATCTGATTAACTGCACGTATCGAATCAAACTTACAATAACCGAGTTGTTGACCATTAGCTAACGACCAGTCTTTTATGATCATAGTTCATTTTTATTTGATAATTTACTTTATTTAAAAGAGTCATTCAAATCCTGTGTGTGTGATACGATAAGATCAATAACAATTAATCCCCTTTTTTAAAAAAAATTGTATCTCAAAAAGCAATACCATTTGTTGGACATTTGTTTAAATCTTGAGTTGATGTATTTCTTCCAAGTGCTGTTACACAGCTGTGTTTCGTTTTCTCCCTTTGCTAAAACAGTTGACTTCAATTTGCGTTTAGCACGAAACGTTTGATACGGACCCAACAGAAGCCTTGATACATGTCATTTAATACCACGCTAAGCCAAGAGCTTATAAATCGAATTTGTGATGACACCTTTTTGGATTGTTAGTGTACAAATTATTAAAAGATGTGCATATAACAGTCTCTTAACCCAGGCTCCTCGGATGGCTCCAAAAGTTTGTTCATTGAGTGGTGTTGTAGTTCCTTATCTGCTGTGAGTTGGCTGGACTCAGTTATAGTAGCTCTGGGGTTGGGTGTCATGGTTGGTCTAAGCGCTCCAAGTGAAGAATGGTTAAAACCAGCCAGAATTCATGCTCCCTCCCTGTGACTATCCACTGAACCTTGCTGGAGGTGCAGATGTACAGCCATTGGATTAAGATGGGTTACAGGGCTCAGCTGTGACACCCCTTACGCACAGTTTAATAGACTTGTGGCATTCGTTGTAAAGATTCACAGGTGTGAAGGCCACCCAGGAGAGGTAACCAGAGGATGACCAATAGAGAGAATATTAGTGGTCAAATTAATATTAGAACTGGAGCCTCTCCAATATCTATAATAATCTTTCACTTTTGTTTGATTTTGTATTCATGTGTTTAGGTCTGTTACTGTAAGATTTTCCAATCAAATTAGCGGAAATAAATCCATGTGCCCTAATAGTTTGCAGATAGCTGTAAATGAACATAGTTCTTGGTGGTGGTGGTGTGATTTATCGAACGAAAATGTAACAAATCAAATAGAGATTGCGATGAAATATGTATATACAGGTGATTGATTTTTAGTTTCAAATTAAATACTGAAAAAGATCCATCCCAGGAACAAGAGAGTCATTTTTATATCAGTCAAGAGATTTCTCATGCAAGCTATTTATTCCATCAGCTAGCCTGTGTGCCTGCTTGCTCCTCTACAGAATTAAGTGTCTTGAGTGTAGTTTGAACAAAGAGCAAATGGTTAACTGAACCTTTTTTTTGCCCGTAAAGCTTCATTGAACAAACCTTTTTGGTATGAAATTGTTTTGAATACCTTCTATTAAGAAGCATTCGTTCAGGGTCACGTCAGCCTGCAAGGGAAAATGCCAGAACACAGTTGATACCTTGAATTTATTACCTGCCATCCAAGAGCTGAGATTGCAGCTTTCAAAATAAGGACCATTCGCCCACCTTTGGAATCTCTGTAATTCTAATGATAAATGTCATGCAGTCAAATGGAGAAGTGTGTAAAACAGTGGATTATTGCTCAAATTACAGGATTGCGAAAAAAAAACACAAAACTGTTCTCGAATTTTTCTGCTGAATTTCTACTACGTACTTGCATTTCTCAAAAGTTTATTATTTGTGTAGGTTTTTATTATTTGTGTACCTCATTAGTTCCTTAAACTGAGCCTTGAACCTTTACCTGAAGAAATTAGCAACCTTAAAGAAATTCAGAGTGGTGAGGCTTGACACTTGTGAAATAGTACTAACAATAATGTTTTACAATGGAAAACTGACTAGGAGCATATTCCTCTTAGAAAAATGGGCAATAGCGATCTTGCAGCCAAAAGAAAAGCCTGTTAAATGAAATGATGGGATGGTTGCATGATAATTGCATGGGGAACGCAGAAATGCGAGACAGATAAAGTGTCAGAAATGGGGATCAGGAATGTACTCACGGGTCATTACAGTGGCAGTGGAGCCATCGTTTTAAAGGGTTAAAAAAAAAGTGCTCCTTAACTTTGTGTATCATCAGCTGGAAACTGAGCAGAATGCAAACATGCACTTGAATTAAAACATGTGGTTGGCATTGATACTCAGTGCTAAATTAAAAATGTGATGAGGTATTAAACTCTACTGAAATGGGTTAAGCCCGTCATATCTCCTTGTAATGCCCCTGCTGCCCCAGGCAAGAGGACAGTAACTGGTTTGTTCTGAGGCCCCCACTCAACTGGCACATGGCGGAGTCTTGGTTTCTCCTCCCAACCCCCCACCCCACCCCCGAGTGATGTACTTGTACTTGAGGCTTTTTTCCCATCAGATTATAACACTGTAGTTAAGTGGTTGAACAACCTCTGTGAGTGAGTGTGAACCTGTGTACCACAATTAACAAAACAGTGCATGCCCCGCTCCACACAACCCGTTTTGCTCTTTTTCAAGACAACTATCTCACCTAGGACCAGATATTTGATGGGAGAAAATATAAAAGTTTTTCTAGTGATTAGATATTTGATGGATACTAAAAATCGCTTGGGTGAGCGTCTTCTAATATATCCAACTTAAGTTAAAAATAAATTGACCACCCAAATTATATAATGGGTAATTTGACCTGGCATCGTCCACACACAATTTGATTATTGGGCAAGAACATTAAATCTGCACAATACAAGAGGCTTTTAGACATCGCTCCTAATTGCATCTAATCTAGCCAACAATGTCAGGTCAATAGGATGTGGAATGTAAAAGGACTGTTCTCTGAAGGCACATTGGGAAGAAATTCCACCTGGGTCTAAATTTGCTCTATATATGTAACATTTCAGAGTAACCAAATTTGCCAAATTTCTGGAATACAGCCTTAACTTTGAGGCCTGTTTTCTGTAAGTTTCTTTTAAGAACTACACAAAAGCAGCTTCAAAGTCAATTCAACAATTTTCCCAAGTGTGGATGCTTGAAAATGCTACTGTAACATAAATAAGAGTAAATCGAGATCCTGTTGCAGTTTCTCCCCAATTCTCGGAGAATTGTGTGTTCACTTTAATCTGAATCTAAGCCATCCCATACTCGGATGCAAAAAGTCATATATTCCATTCTTTGCCTTGCTCTTCACCCACCCTTAAACATAAATTCCATTTATTAGTCCTACATTTATTTATGAGTAACAGTAAGGAAAGGAGCTAATAGTGCTGCTGTGTGCCATTTGGCACCAGCTTTTTAAAGGGAGAATTTCTGTTTAAATCTGGTATAAAGTGGCAGGTCAAACAGTACCTCAAACAATTTCGTGCATGATTTAGAAAAGGTTTTGCTATCCCCCTCCCCCCATAAGATTAACCACAACATTGGACTAAACTTATTACACTGAACAAGATATTGTACACAGAAAAAAAATGACTACATGTGTAAGATTACTCACTGCCCTGAATCCGAATCCAAATCTCTGGCAATGGCTTGCCTTGGGACTTAGCCTTTTACTGAATCCTGCCTGTCCCCTCCTGATTCAATCCCCAGGCACTTTCATGTAGGTTACCAAGTGGCAGTACAGTATATTGGACTATGTTGCACTATAATGCTTTCCAGTCCAGCAAGATAGATTGGTGGTGGCAGCGAGGAGGGACATAGTTGGTGGTTGTGAGTTGGATGTGGGGAGGGGAGAAAGCACAAAAGTGAAAAATACAACACTAAATATTTCTAAATTGCTATCAATAAATATTTTTTGTGAAACTTCAGGGAACAGCCACTGTTCTAACCTGCATCTTTCAAAAGACAGAGGTCGTGACTTAACGTTTTTAAGAGGTCACTGGTTGCACATGCCCATTGCTCGGGTCTAATAACAGTCAGGGTGTGGGGCTTGTTTGTAATGTGTTAATATGTTGTCATTTTTAACACTTGTAATAAAACCTCTCTTAAAAAAAAACTGATGAAAATGTTGGCAAGTTTGTACAGTATTCTGAGTGAAACAGATAATTCTGCGCGACAAAATGATGGGTTCATTATTGAACAGCGGTCAGCTTTATGGGGGACTCAGAGATGTTCAATGTCGCTGGAACTGTACTGCAGCAAAAGAACAAAAAGAATGAAATACCTTCGGGGAAAAAGGAAGAAAACGAGATATTTGTCAGGAGAAGGCAGAAACATTCAACGTCTCTGGCAAGTGTTATTAACCAAGAATTGTGACTTGCAGCTAATATTTAGGCTTCCTCTCATTGGAGTGTTTTGAGCAGCCAGAGTGTCTGACATATCAGAACTCTTGTGTCATGCTTAAGAGTATCCAGACCACACTACTGAGAATCCCCTGTATCTGTGCAGAAGTTTACATTTGCCTGAAAGCACTGAATCGCTGGAGGGAAGCACCCTGCTCATCCTAATCCCAGAAATCACGATGGGTTTCCCAGCTCTGAACAAAGTGGAGTCCTGTAGTGTACTGATCAGAGCATTCACCTTGCAAGCGAGAGGTCCTGGGTTCGATCCCCGGGCAGGGCTAAACATTAAGCAAGTTTCCTTACTCCACAAGCCTGTTTACCTAGCAATAAGTAAGAACCTGGTTGTTAGTCGATTGGCGGATCGCTTTTCCGGGGGTAAAAATTCCTTCAAAAAATAATAATAATTTGCTTACTCAATCCATGACGGTTTGTGGGACACTGCTGTGAGAAATTGGCTGTCGTGTTTCACCCACAAAGCATGCCGTCAATTTACTTTAAGGTATAGTTTGTGAAGCGCTTTGAGACGTCTCAAACAAGTGATAAGGCGCTATATCAAATGCAAGAATTATTATGATTATGATTAAAGTAGCACTGGTGCGGGGAATGGAACCATTGTATCAACGGAAAAACCGTACACATCTCCTGAGCAACAAAGTTTTCCAAATATTTAGGACATCTTAGACTTCAATCTCATATAACTTCTAATAAAAGTGATTACCTTTCTTTGACCTCCTGTAACAAAACTGTTTATATCAAAAAAAAGTTAGTGTCATGAATCACTGAGAACTGTTGCCAGCAAGATCCCAAACACAGCAATGGAAGGAATTTGGAGGTGGGGAGAAATATTGGCCAGGATATCAGCAGAACTTGCTGCTCTTCATCCAAATACTGACACGGGAGTCAAAAGCCATATCAATCTGTAAGAAGTAACCCTTAACAATGGAAAGAAAAAAAACACTGCCAACTTTGGAAATCAGACATCCAGTTCATATCAATATAAATAATAATCCTTTCATTTAATATAGTGCCTGTAACATCAAAATGTCTCACAGGTAATCACTGTAAAAGTCAGTGACTGAGTGTACCTTTGTGGATGAGTACGACAGCCGATTCGCCCATAAAATGTCCCACAAAGAGCCAAGTGAATGATCAGTTTATCTGGAGGATTGTTGGCCTGCAGTATCCCGGGTCCTTTCACATCAAATCAAACACACAAAATATTAAAGATCCCATAGTTAAGGATCATGTCCAAAAAGTTAACCTATTTGCTTCTTTCATTTCCATTCCATCCAGTAAACTGTTGACATTTCAGTGGCTGGCACCCACTTGACACCACTTTGCTAAGATTTAGCAAATCATTTACCACTTGTCAGCTGGTTGCCTACAGGACTCTTGTGATCCTTTTTAACAGAACAGTAACAGTGATGTTTTAACAGTGACTTTTCTAAACTCATCAGCAGTTCCCCGGAATACTGTGGACCTGCCTGGCTCGGAAACCGGACTACCGAGACCGCCACAGAGGGCTAGCTCGATTCCAACATTGACCTTGGTGCCAGTTCAGTTCCAGGAATACCCCGCTTGAGGAGCAACAGGCAAGTGCAACAAACTCATTTCTTTGCATGCAAGACTTGCGCGGAGTAAAGAGAATGTCTTAGGAGGATTTGAAGATCTCCATAAAAATATCATGGTACAGTATACTGGTGAATATCCACTATATCTCCGGGCTAACCGTTATAACCATATATGTCACACTGGGCACTGGATGTGTGCATTAGTTACATTCACTTTAAGATTCCCCCTTAATGTATGTATCCTTTTATTAATCAAGGCATTGTGACCGTAATGTGCTCGGTGCTTTTTTAAATGCTCCAGCCCGCCTCTTGCAGAAAACAAGGAGGAGATATGGATCTTTGCAATTTCCTATAAAGTACGGACAAGATGACCTGTGGTGGTGCCCTATTACATGTCTGTTGCAACTTCTGTGCAACATAAAACATTTTACTGCCTATAATTCCTCGTGTGCTTTCAATCTGTGCTTCCAGTTTTTGACTACAGGAAATATTCTTTGCTCTCATCTCTCTCTTTTTGGGTGGGGGGGGTTGAGTTTCTTGTAAATACAAAATGTGCATTAGGGCACATGGATTTATTTCCACGAATTTGATTTGAAAACCTTATAGTAATAGACCTCAACGCACGAATACGAAATCAAACAGCCACAACAGATAAAACAGCCATGGTTCCCTCAAGCCCATCTATCCCCTGACCCTATCCTGAAATCCAACCCCATTATCACCGATCTACCCCTCCTGACTCCATCTCGGGTGCAAACCCTTCACTGTCCAGTGCCTTGGGACATCCTCCCAACATGAAAGGTGCTATATAAATGCAATTTGTTGTTGCTGTTGATTTCAGCAGGATTCGCGATCCAGCTCCTTTGACATCATCCCCAAAACAGAGCTGAAAGTGCATAAAAAGTAAAAAAGTTCCTTTTTTTCACAAAAGAAAAGAAAATCTTCTCGTGCGTTTTGTATTCTGCGTGCTGCGAAGATAAGTTCCTTGATGGAAAACATTTGCTACGCAGGAAGGGAAGCCGTGGGTAGCCATGGTAATTCACTGCCTTGTCTTAAAACCCGCAGCCAACACCTGGGAGCGCTCCGATCAGAAAAACAAGAATAAAGAGAGAGAGAGACACACGCACACACAAAAATGTTTATACAGACTGGTCTAAATTTACAATGTTTGTAATAGCTAAAAAGGAAGCCAAATTCACTCAGTGTCTGTTCCTGCTCCAGTTCCTGTTTGGCTCTTATGAGATATCTGAAAGAATGACATGTTTGGAAGTGAATTACTCCTAGATCAAACGCTCGGTCGAAGTTGGGGTTTAAGGCACTTTCAGCGTACCCAATGCTTTTACAGTAAACTCCTGATAACCCGACCCTGACTTTAACTTGTCACTGCCACGTAAGTCATTGGCCGCATTTATTTATGTACATACACCTAACTCACCACTTCTGATAACTTGTCATTGAGCACTTTTCCTCAGAGCGATGAATTATCAGGACTTTACTGTAACTGACTTGCAAGCGCTTGATGTTAATACTTGTGCATAAATGAACAGAGAAATGTTCCAACCCAGCTTGATTTTCAGAGGAAAAGAAAGTTGTAAAACGGGTTACACTGCGATCCAATATAGCCTGTAAAGTAAACGATCAGGCCATTTCTGTACCTTTCTTTACAATCCTTGTTAAAGCTTTTTTTGCATAGACCAGTGCTATTGGTGCTATAACCAATGCTATTTATCTCACGGATGTAACACTTTAAATAAATACGTAGCATCAATACAACAGGACAAACCTTTTCCAACTGCTCCTTATAAGTGAAGTGCGGAAATGGACTTAACAGTAACAATCTTGATGCATTCCAAATGTCTCCACATCAACATTACCCCTGGCTTCAAAATCAAAGCTAACTCCAGACACCCAAAGCCATAGATCAACGCATTGTTTTATTTGAGTGAACACTTTTTTCAAAGCTATTTTTTTTTGTTGGTGAAGGCGCCGACACCATCAGCATCCAAGGCTGCACTCTCCACCTCTCAAAGCCAGTCAGGAACCTCGGCGTTTTGTTCGACCCTGGGCTGTCCTTTCTCCCTCACATCCGCACCACAACTGGCACCGCCTTCCATCACCTCCGGAACATCGCCAGATTACGGCACTACCTCACCCCTCACGCTGCTGAAACCCTGGTCCACGCCTTTGTCACCTCAAGGCTGGACTATGGGAACTCTCTCCTCACCGGCCTTCCCGCCACCTCCCTCCACACTGCAGGTCATCCAGAACTCTGCAGCTTTATAAATGGAATCTTCTTGTTGTTGTTGTTGTTGTTGTTGTAAGTGATCCTCTATCTTTTTAAGCTTACTTTTCTCTCCTTACTCGTTACTCTGGGCTCACCAGGTTCTGCGCCAAGTCTGGCCAAGAGGGAGGGCAGCCAGCATTGTTCTAGTGCTATTCTCAACGAAGAGTGATATGCACACATGATGAGATATACCTGTTTTTGCCCTCTATCAGCTCCTGCCAATCGCTGGCAGCTCTGATCAGACTCTCCGCACATTGGGTACAGTACAGTCTCTTCGCTGCCAGGCTGCCCATCCAACAAGCATGCTAGATATGAACTTCAAACCAAAATGCTACAAAGGGAATTAAACCCTCAAAGCGGCTTCTCTATGTGCCCCCAGGAGTCAAAATTACTGAGGTGCATGATTCCAAACAAAGTAACATGCAGTGCGTTCCAGGCAAGGAACAAGTCTGAGGTTTGATTTATTACCAATTCAACCCATGTATTTCGCTGTTGGCACACATTCTAGAGCGTGTTATCCTTTCTAATACGTAGAGGGCATTATTCTTTATCACACACGAAGCTTGTTATCATTTGAATTTGTATAGAGGGCATTATTCTTTATAACACACAGAGACTGTAATTCTTAATAATAGATACGCATCACTTTTTTTTATACAGAATTGTTTTGGGGTGGGAAGTGTTTGGCCAATAAGGGTTCTGTGAATGGACAGGAATAGAAAGCCAACTCCCCCTTACGAACCCATCACACAATTGAGGCAGGTCATATATTAAGCACAGCCTGACTCCACTCATGCTGACTCCTTGTTGCAGAGTATTTGTGTTTCTACTGTTGTTAGTAACACAGTTACAGAATGGATCCACTGTTGTGAGTGGTGTACACCTCACCGGTTTGAAAAAGATGTTCAATGTTTGGTTCTGCTCACAAAACAATGCGTCCTTTATGAGTTGCGAAATTTTAGAACAATTCTTAAGAACAGTCTTAAGTTAGATTTCTGCAGGCGTCTTCTGTAAAGCCAACAGAAAATCTAAATTAATCCAAATGAAAACAAAATTTCCCCACTTCTGCAGTCTCCTTCAGACAATGATCCTGTGATTAAAACCATGAAAAATGTCAACTCTTGACTGTCTTGGGACATCCTCCTGAGGTGAAAGGCGCCATACAAATGCAATTTGTCGTTGTTGTTGTTGGGCGCCTGATGTGCACATATACTCACGGATGTTTTACCTGGAGATATTAAACAACAACAACAAATTACATTTGTATAGCGCCTTTCACGTCGGAGCTGGAACCTAAGCTGATCTTTGCCATCCCCAAGATTAGGGTTAGCCACTAAAATTTACGACAGTATAACTCTGCAGCTGAGATCAGCCAACCAGGCTCGGACCGCAAACCAAACATGGGATCTCTCAATGCATTAACTTTACTAAATGGGATATTTACCAATACAGCATTATACTACCCAAGTGAAGTGGCAATATAAATTGTTGTTGATGTTTTATTGAACCATCTCATGTCTTTGTTAAAAAGGACTATGTTTCGGATTCCGCTCCTCACATTACCTCATTAGCATGGATCGTTACCTACAATAGTAAACTCGCTGCTCTGTTGTTTAAACTTGCTACGACGCTGACTTGAGTTACATCTGTTTAGATTAGCCGAGATGTAGAATTCGCTTCTGAAGTATATCACTCCTTATTAGGTCCTTGGTGAGTTTGGTATCAGGGCTAGAAATTGGCGAGACAGCATATTGGAACCTCTGTTTCCTACTGAGGACCATCAACCGTCTGTGTTCCTCTGTTGAAATATTCCACACAGCATTGCTGCATCTCCTCCAGGTCAATCCGGAATCAAAAGACATTTAAAGCATCAGCTGTCATCACTTTACACAAGATAGGTTCAGGTGATGAAGGCCATTTAACCCCATTTGATTTCACTCTTCCAGTATATCAGCCTGACTGTCTTCTCATCACTCCTCATCACATGGCTATAACCATCCTTCCTGATAATGTGTTCCAGCTGTTGATTGCACTCTGTATAACAAAATACTTCCAAGATGCCTAGCCGGTAGTTGTCCTACTCAATACTGAACCTGTGCCCTCTTGTCCTGCTCGATATCTAAGGACTGCTACCTTGGTCATTCCTCATAACTGATCCCTTTAATGTAGAGTAAGGAAACTTGCCCTAAGGTTTCTCCCTGACCGGGAATGGAACCCAGGTCCTCTCGCAGGCGAGGCAAGCGCCCTAACCACTATGCTACAGGACTCCATTTAGCCTCGAGAACACCAACAACAACAACATTACATCACATTTGTATAGCGCCCTTCACGTCGGGAGGACACTAAGACCAAGTTGCATTTGAAGCCCCTCCAGGAAAGGAAGGTTCAGGAGAAGTAGAAACAGGCAACATATGCAGACTTCCAGTTGACTGATAACCAATACAGGTTTTGTGAAATAATGGACAACTCCCTGGGAGGGTACAGGGTGATTAAATCCAAGTTGTTGCACAAGGTCTGAGGTCATCTTCGTTTGAACCGGAGCTATTACATGAACAGAATGACACAAGGAGATATATTTTGAATGAATTTGCCAATGAATACAAAACAAATCTACTTTATCCTATTACGAATATTATTTATGGTGTTGCACAAGAGGGCGTGTAAAAACACGTGCAGTAACTAAGTCATTCAGAGAAAGAAACGTCAAAATAAGTTGCTTTCAGAATTGATCCTCGAAGGGGAAAGATTTTCTTTAAAGGTAAAGCAAGTTCTTCGCTCTTTTTGTCCTTGATTTGACATAAAATGTGTTTTTCTTATCTCGAGTTTAATTCGTAAAAAACTCTATCCTGGCACATGGGGGGGGGGGGGGGATATATCAGTGTATACAGTATATACCTGTGTGTCTTCAGGATGTAGACAGAGGTTGAGACAGCTGTTAGCAGTCAGTGTGGAGTGTCTGTACTGTGTTCTGTGATGTAGCGTTTGGGAGTTAATGTGACATGTGTGTGTGTGTGTGTGCGTGTGTGAGAGATGCATGCGTGTGTTTGCATGTGACATGTACATGTGTGTGTCTGAGCTTCACGTCCCACAAACATACACAAGTCGCATTTCTTAGAAGTGTCCAGTTGTCTCTTTCAATTTCCATTCACCGAATTAGACAAACTTTAGACAAACTGTGTGTGGGTGTCTGTGTGTCTGTCTGTGTGTGTGTGTGTCTGCGTGTGTCTGTCTGTGTGTGTGTGTGTGTGTCTGTCTGTCTGTGTGTGTGTGTGTCTGACTGTGTGTGTGTCTGTGTGTGTGTGTCTGTCTGAGAAAATCACACACCATCTCTGGGGTTTTTATGTTTTAAATTCTCTGGTCTCTAAACCTTTTTTTTTTGCTCGTGTTTCCAGTTCGTTCAGAAGGCTGTGCTCCCTCTCTCCCTCTCTCTCTCTGTATGCAAAAGAGAGAGACAGACCTAGAAAGAGAGAGAGAAAATGATCTGGAATTTACTGTGTAAACCTGTCACCACGTTGTGTGTGTGTGTGTGGGTGTGTGTGTTCCTCAGGGGATTACTTACACTGACTGTATCTGACTTGGATCTTCCCCCTGATACCGTCTTCGCTTCTGCTGCTTCTTTTTTGTGTGTGGGATGTGTGTGTGTGTGGGGGGGTGTGTGGGGTGGGGGTGGGGGGGAGATATTCATTAAAAAAAACAGACGTGATCACAGGCAAAACAATTCCTCTACAGTCAGTCAGTGAGTGGAGTGAAGCGAATGGTCACTGGGACCACACGACTGGGGATCTCAGCCCTGAGTTACCAAAGTGAATCAGCTGAACCTTCTTCATTCAGAGTGTCTCAGCGCAAGTCTGAACAATGAGCCATGGGGCTTCGACATTCATGCCTGGGCGGTAAGTCATCCTAAACCAATCTGCCTCCTCACCCTTTACCTCTCCTTCTCTTTCTTTTTCTCTCTTTTTCTCTCTCTCTCTCTCCCTCTCTCTCTGCCATCAGTCTCTGTGACCAAAGAAAGGTTACCTGGGGTCACCTGTCTCACTGTTATCTCCTCCTCCTCCTCCTCCTTTGGATAAGATTCCTGTCTTGTCTCCCAAACCTACCCCCCACCCATCCAACTATTTAGTTATCCGATCGCTTCTTAAACCTTTGCTTTCCACGTGTGTGTTTTTTTATATAAAACAAAAACAAGTCCTACATTTGCAAAGTGCATGTCCAACTTTCTCTCTCTCTCTCTCTCTCTCTCTTTCTCGCTCATCAGTTAGAGATGTTCGTTATTTTGTTTGCAAAATACTTCTTTTTTTTAAAAAAAACTTAAAACTCACATAGGTTCACAACCATCTGCCACGTTGTCTTTAAATTGGTTGCACAATTTCCTGGAATTACACAACTCACCTAGAAAGGGAGATTCACTCTTAATAAAAGCAATAATAATATTCCTTGCATTTGACACGGCGCCTTATCACTTCTTCGAGGCGTCTCAAAACGCTTCACGGAGTATACTGTAAAGGGAAAGGACTGTATATTTTGTGGGCGAAATGCAACAGCAGCCAATTTGCGCACAGCAGAGCCCCATAAACAGTCGTGGATTAAGTGATCCAGTTATTATTTTTTTGAGTCAAATAAAAGTTCTCATCTTTGACATTAAACTCTGTAGCTTTACCTGAACATTAACTTAACAAAATTAATTCTCTTCAGGAAAGCTGGTTTGCAAAGACAAATTGAATACTGTGTATGATTTGGGAAACAATTGTTGTTTTGCCTTGTCTCCAGGTTGCAGCTTGTGTTTGCAAGGCGAGTACAATGAGAGAGGTCGTTCAGGGCAGAATCGCTTGAATATCCCTGATATAATCGTCACACCTCCCACCCCCACTGTGCTCTCAGCACCAGACGCCTCCAAACCTGCTGACAGGGAATCGCTGGTGGACGATAGTTACCGAAACAGATGTTAAATTGAGAAGAGATCAAGAGAGGGAGAGACAGCGAGCGAGAGAGAGAAAGAGAGGAGAGGAGACTGGAAAAATCCAGGCGAGCTCACATCAAAAACAAATACATCCACAGATTGAAACGGCGTTCACAGCAGGTTGCACACACGCCATCTGTCTTGTTTCACTTCGAATGCAAATGATAAACCTCACACAGATTTGATCTGTCAATCAGTTCTCTCTCTCTCTCTCTCTCTCTCTCTCTCACCCACTGAAGAAATGAAAAGTTTTGAACTTGTCGCACACACTTCTTCGCAAGATTGACTTGTTTGAGAATTTTTTCCCCACCACGTTAAGGATTTATTTTTTTATGTGTATGTATGTAACAAAAAAAAAGTGTTTTTTTTTAAAAAAATATTGTTTCTTCTTTCTACTGCTAGCAATGGGTTCCGTTGACTCAAAATCAATTCACACAGAGATCCTGGAGCACACCTGGTCTGGTTGAGTCTTGCAATAATAATAATAATAATAATAATTCTTGCATTTGATACAGCACCTTATCACGCCGTTGAGACGCAGAATATGTAACAATATATTAAATAAATATAACAATGCAAGTTCTTAGCAGGAACCAAAGACTGAGTTTGATGCTAACATACTAACATGTCCAACATGCTGAAGACCGCAAGATCCTTAAACCAGGACCATCTGGGAATGCCAGCTCCTTCTCATACTGTTAATGCCTGAAGGATTTTTTTTNAATGGCGAAGAGGACAGATGGGAAAAATTGTAATTCATTGTGACAGCCAACAGAAGGCGAAAGGCATAATAATCCACACGCGCATGATGTCAGGAGCTTTTGCAATGTCGATAGCCAAACGGGAAATAGCACCTTGCACTGCCACTCCTCACCCCATCTCTCAGAAATGGAAATGTGAGATATACTATATATATTTATATTGGAAAACTAAAGAAATTACACTGTAGAGTGAGACACTTCACAAGGGCAAAGCAGATGTGACAATTTCATCATCAAAGCAAACTTTGAACAGAAGAACATAAGAATTTGCAAATGAAGACCAAGGTTCATCCAATTTGCCTTCCATCATCCTGGCAATCACATGCACATGTCATGTCCCAAACTATACACTCTATTCCGAGATATTATTTCCTAACAAAAATCTATCTAATTAGTTCTTGAAAGAATCAAACCTTGATCTCCATTCGAACCACAGACAGGACTAATCCACTGAGAATGGTGTCGTTGGTTGGAGTTGAGTTCAGTTCCCAATACTGTGCAACAATCCCTTATTATTTAACTGTTTTCAAAATAACTTTTGAAGCAAAAACATAAACAAGTGCCAACACCAAACTAACAAAACTATCCTGTCTTTTATAACAGTATGTTCTTAGCTTAGTTTATGTTGAACAGTAGAAACATATGTTTTACAAAATATTTACATGTAAGCCAAGTGACAGTGATTTATAATCTTTATACCTTTTGCAAAATAAACAGCATGTGCCATCGACTGTGTGGGTATGTAGTGCAATGGATTCAAAGTAGGAATCTATTTACCAGATCCATTAGCAGGCATCACACGTGGGTCTTGGGACGTTCTACCGATGCGAAAGGCGCAATATAAATGCAATTTGTTGTTGCAGTTGATGATGAGAAGATAAGAATGAGAAAACCCCACTGAACCCATCCAAATTCACCCCATCATTTCAGGACATGTATTAAACCCTTCTCCAAACATAATGTGACCCTGTGGGTGGAGTGCAGACTGATGGGGGTTGATCTACACTTCCAAATGACAAAGAAAGCCTAAGAATAAACGTAGTGATACTTATGCAAAATCTGTAAGGGCTTTGCAAACTAAATACATTGTTTTATTTTATAATCACAATGCCTCCAGCATTTATTGGAACACTCTCACAACAACAACAACTCACATTTATACAGTGCCTTCCCCATGGGGTAGGGTCTCAGAGCGCTAAACAATGACACTAAGCCGGGGAGAAAGTGGTGGTGACCTTAGGCACGATCGAAGAGGAACGTCTTCAGGTGCGATCGGAAGATGGGGAAAGAAAGGGCAAGGCGGAGGCATTGTATGACAGTATCCAGGAGATATGTGCTTGAGTGTTGAGGTGCTTAGTATTTTCACTGAGAAACCTCAATAAAGCCGAAAATGTGATTGCGTAGCCACGGGAGGATATTCCACACATTGTGTTTGTAATGCATCAGTTTTGACATGTTCCAGACCCCATCACACAGGGTGCTGTAACGTTGTTAGGGGCAGGATTTCTAAGGGATGGGTTGCTAGGGGCACGTTGCCAGTGGGGTTGGGATGGGTTGCTAGGGGCACGTTGCCAGGGGGGTTGGGATGGGTTGCTAGGGGCACGTTGCCAGGGGGGGTTGGGATGGGTTGCTAGGGGCACGTTGCCAGGGGGGTTGGGATGGGTTGCTAGGGGCACGTTGCCAGGGGCACGTTGCCAGGGGGGTTGGGATGATTACTAGGGGGGGGTTGGGATGGATTGCCAGTGGGGGAGTTGGGGGGGTGGTTGGGATGGGTTGCGGGGGGGGGGGGGTGTGGGATGGGTTGCGGTGGGGGGTGTGGGATGGGTTGCGGTGGGGGGGGGTGGGATGGGTTGCGGGGGGGGGATGGGTTGCGGGGGGGGGTGTGGGATGGGTTGCGGTGGGGGGTGTGGGATGGGTTGCGGTGGGGGGGGTGGGATGGGTTGCAGGGGGGGTGTGGGATGGGTTGCGGGGGGGGGATGGGTTGCGGGGGGGGTGTGGGATGGGTTGCGGGGGGGATGGGTTGCGGGGGGGGTTGGGATGGGTTGCGGGGGGAGGGGTGTGGGATGGGTTGCGGGGGGGGGTGTGGGATGGGTTGCGGGGGGGTGGGTGGGATGGGTTGCGGGGGGGTGGGTGGGATGGGTTGCGGGGGTGGGTGGGATGGGTTGGGGGGTGTGTGTGGGATGGGTTGCGGGGGGGAGGTGTGGGATGGGTTGCGGGGGAGGGGGGGATGGTTGCGGGGGGGGGGTGTGGGATGGGTTGCGGGGGGGGGGGTTGGGATGGGTTGCGGGGGGAGGGGGTGTGGGATGGGTTGCGGGGGGTGTGTGTGGGATGGGTTGCGGGGGAGGGGTGTGGGATGGGTTGCGGGGGGGGGATGGGTTGCGGGGGAGGGGGGGATGGGTTGCGGGGGGGGGGTTTGGGATGGGTTGGGGGGGGGGATGGGTTGCGGGGGGGGGTTGGGATGGGTTGGGGGGGGGGATGGGTTGCGGGGGGGGGGGGATGGGTTGCGGGGGGGGGGTTGGGATGGGTTGCGGGGGGGGGGTTTGGGATGGGTTGGGGGGGGGATGGGTTGCGGGGGGGGGGTTGGGATGGGTTGCGGGGGGGGGGGTTGGGATGGGTTGCGGGGGGGGGGTTGGGATGGGTTGCGGGGGAAGCGTGGCCAGGAGGGTTGGGACGTGTTGTTAGGGACGCGTTGCCAGGGGGCGTGTTGACCGCGGGCGGGGGAGCGGCACTTCCGGTTCCGGGGGATCTGGGTTCGAGCGGGACGGTTGACAGTTGAGAACTGAGGCCCTGAGTCGCGCGGGGCCGGAGCCTGGGGCCGGGGTCTGGGGTCTGGGGCGGGGTCTGGGGCCCGGGGTCTGGGGTCTGGGGGTCCGGGGATGGAGGCGGCGGAGGTGGAATTTCTGGCGGAGAAAGAGACGGTGACGATTATCCCGAATTTCAGCTCCGACAAAATCTACCTCATCACCGTGAGTGTCGGCCTCCGCCCCGCGAGCACTCGCCATCACCATCACCATCACCACCATCATCACCACCATCACCATCATCACCATCACCATCACCACCATCATCACCATCACCATCACCATCCTCATCATCATCATCATCATCATCACCACCATCATCACCATCACCATCACCACCATCCTCACCCTCACCATCATCATCACCACCATCACCATCATCATCATCACCATCACCACCATCCTCACCCTCACCACCATCATCATCATCATCATCACCATCCTCACCCTCACCATCCTCACCCTCACCATCATCATCACCACCATCCTCGCCATCACCATCATCACCATCACCCTCACCCCCATCACCATCACCCCCATCACCCTCACCATCATCATCACCACCATCATCATCATCATCATCACCATCCTCACCCTCACCATCCTCACCCTCACCATCATCATCACCACCATCCTCGCCATCACCATCATCACCATCACCCTCACCCCCATCACCATCACCCTCACCATCACCCTCACCCCCATCACCATCACCCCCATCACCCTCACCATCATCATCACCACCATCACCATCATCATCATCACCACCATCACCATCATCCTCACCACCACCATCCTCACCCTCACCCCCATCACCATCATCATCATCATCACCATCCTCACCATCACCATCCTCACCCTCACCCCCATCACCCTCACCCTCACCATCATCATCACCACCATCCTCACCATCACCATCCTCACCCTCACCCCCATCACCATCATCATCACCATCATCACCACCATCCTCACCCTCACCACCATCACCCTCATCATCATCATCCTCACCCCAATCACCCTCACCATCATCACCCTCACCATCATCACCCTCACCATCATCACCCTCACCATCATCACCCTCACCATCCTCACCCTCACCATCCTCACCATCATCACCCTCACCATCATCATTCTCACCCCCATCACCCTCACCATCATCACCCTCACCATCATCATTCTCACCCCCATCACCCTCACCATCATCACCCTCACCATCCTCACCCTCACCATCCTCACCATCATCACCCTCACCATCATCATTCTCACCCCCATCACCCTCACCATCATCACCCTCACCATCATCATTCTCACCCCCATCACCCTCACCATCATCACCCTCACCATCCTCATCCTCACCCCCATCATCCTCACCATCATCATCATCCTCACCATCATCATCCTTACCATCCTCACCCTCACCATCATCATCCTCACCATCCTCACCACCATCATCTTCCTCACCCCCATCATCATCCTCACCATCAGCCTCACCATCATCACTTATTGTCATTAAAATAATCATTATTAAAGTCACACACCAAAAAAATAACAACTAATAAATGTAATTGTGGTTGCAATCCTGGTCATTGTAACTACATCTTATTATAATAATAATAATAATCTTTGCATTTGATATAGCGCTTTTCACGTCTTCTCAACATCTCAAAGCGCTTCACAGAATATACTGTAAAGTGAATTGACTGTATATTTGTGGGCGAACGCGGCAGCCAATTGCGCACAGCAATGTCCCACAAACAGTCGTAGATTGAAGATGACCAATTTATTATTGTTTTTTGTTTTGGAGGGATTATTATTAGGCTCTGTGTGGAGTAAGGAAACTTGCCCAAGGTTTCGCCCTCTGCCTGGAATTGAACCCAGATGTCTCGCTTGCAAGGCGAGTGCTCTAACCACTGAGTTACAGGACACCGTATAACATTGTATGTCATAAACACTGTGTAATAACTATAATGTAATAGATAAATAATGAATAATAATAATAATCTTTGCATTTGATATAGCGCTTTTCACGTCTTCCAGACGTCTCAAAGCGCTTCACACATCTTAACTGTAAAATGCAGAGACTGTATTTTCGGGCGATCGTGGCAGCCAATTTCAACCGCACCACTTTGCAGTAAACCCTCCCTGTTGAGCGCTTTGAGATGTGACAAGGCGCTATATAAAATGGGAGGATTATTATTGTTAGTATAATTGTTTATTTCAGTAAACTCCTTATAGCCCAACCCTGACTTAAATTCTCACAACCATTCAAGTCGTCAAGCTGTCGGTATCCCGTCTGCATTTGTTTTTGTATTTACACATCCACCTAACTTGCCACTCCGGAACCCTCGTCACTGAGCCCTTTTCCCTTAGAGTGAAGAGTTACCAGCAGTTATTCAGCAGGCGCTGATGTCTCTTTGTACGCAGGGAGATTTGGGACCGTTCAATCCAGGGATGCCAGTGGATGTGCCCGTGTGGCTTGCGATTAATCTGAAACAGAGACAGAAGTGCAGAATCGTGCCCCCCGCCTGGATGGATGTAGGTGAGTGAGATTCCTTATATTATTGTAGTCTTATCAAACCAGACATCTCCCTCCTTATCAGAGGAGGGAGAGGTCTGGTCTGATAAGACTACAATAATGTAATATATAATCCTTGAATTTGATATAGTGCCTTATCACATCTTCGAGACATCTCAAAGTTCTTCACAGAAAACTTACAACAACTTAAACCTGGAGAATGTCCTGGAGTGCTGCCAATGGCATTGGGTAGAGCATAGTAATAATACGTATAAAGGGCCCTTACATATCTGATCAGTCCAGACACAGGTTGTGCCAAGCTGCCGAATGATTTATGTTTCATACATTGCCAGGATTCGGCGGGAGAGGAAGGAATCATACAGATACATAAAACTGACATATTTCTTCACTGACTTTTCAGAAAAACTTGAACAAATGAAAGAGCAAGAGCGAAAAGAAGAACCTTTCACCCCGATGCCCAGCCCTCACTATATGGAACTGACCCAGTTATTGTTAAACCAGTGAGTATAACCAGTGCTGCATTGTTGCAGGTTCAGTCTTTCAGATGAGATAATAAACCGAGGTCCTGTCTGCCAGTTCAGGTGGACATTAAAGGTCCCGCAACACAGTTGAAAAAGGGAAACAAGTTTCTCCTGATGTTTTGGTCAATAATCCTTCAGATTAAAATTGGGTTTATTGGATGATAATTATTAATACCTCAGTTGAAGTGGTCCAGTCCAGTTGGCCTCTGCACTCTGCAGTGAAATGGTGAATTGAAGTTTGTCTGGTAAATGAAACGGGTAAACACTAACACTTCTCAAAAATATTATGTTTCTTTGACCTGCTTCTTAGAACTCTCTTTCCTCCTCTCCAGTGCCTCAGACAACATCCCCAAAGCAGATGAAATCCGGACGTTGATCAAAGATACCTGGGATACTCGCATTGCCAAGCTGCGGTTGTCTGCGGATAGCTTTGTGAATCAGCAAGAGGCACACGCAAAGGTAAGGTGCCCATCGCCACAGCAGCCCTGTGCTCACACTAACGTGAAGTTCCAATTTGGAAACTACTTGGAATTCCTCAGACTTTGGGAGTGTTTTTAAATTCAATTTCAATCCTCATTCTTTGTCCTTGTATTCAGCTTTGTTTCCACTGGAGGGCGTTGTTTTCATCAACGGCCTTAGCTCGCCTTGAAGATCAGCAAACAAACATTTAGAGTTAGCACAAGCCTTGCTTCTCAATGTAAATGTTTAATCATATGAAGATTCACTGAAAGCTTTGAGCCCAACCCCCAGGAATTGAGCTCATAGCTTAGGCCAACCCTGCAATGCAGTAACGTGGAAGCCATCACCACATTGCTCTGTTAATTGGATATCTTTCAAATGTGAGGTCGAAATGGAGTCTCTGCTTTCTTCTCATTTCTGATAGGTATCCAACATTGTTCCTAAGGGAGGCTGCTGAAATGTGTGAATACACACATTGGTTGGACTGCTCCGAGCTAATCCTGTCCCTCAGCTGACACAAGTCAAGCACACATATGGAAACCCATGGCATTATACTCCAGAAATATCTGTGGTGCCACCTTCCTAATGCTTCTTAAAAAGAACTGGCTGGCAAATTAAATTCTGTTTCAACCCTTACATTTTTAATACAAAATGGTCTTGCAGACAAGAGACTAGGTGGGATTCTGAGTTAGATTTCACGGGATTTTAAAGTCAGAGCTGCCACTGACATCCAGGAAGGCTAATTTTGTTGTTCATGCGATTCACGGGAACTTTCTCGTTCTCCTTTCTAGCTGGACAACCTGACTCTGATGGAGATCAACACAATCGGGGCGTTCCTCACCGAATCACTGAACCAGATGCACAAGCTGCGCACAAACCTGCAGCCCGGAGATAGGGCTCATTCGCAGGACTATTAAGCTGCCTTCAGCAGGAAATGGTGATTATTTTATAAGGAGCGGTGAGAAGATGTGGGGATGGGGGCAGAGCGCAGGGAGCTGGTGGACCGCTAACGTTATGTAATTCTTTTTTTATAAAACCTTGAAGATCTTCATCAATTCAGTTGTTAGGAAATGCATCACTTGGCAGAGGGGCAGCTGCAGAATGGCGCACTCACTGCTCCAGAACAATACCTCGAGAGCTCTTTTGAAAATCCGTTTATTGTTAGCGGCGGCCGGGTTAAAGTTGCTTCAAGCTGTTGCTTCTGTGCTCAACTATGCGAGTGGGGACTCTGTTGGGAGCTACGCAGCATTGCACTGCGGTAAAAACTGGGTTGGTAAGATAAGTGCTGCTGAAATGACTTGGTTCACAGCGATTTGGAACCCCCGTTGACTCTCCTGAGGATTCGAAGGCAAAGCAGGCAGAGGAATAGTGATTTGCTCTCCATGACTGCTGTTAGGGTTTCTAGATAAATGGGTTCTTGACACTCAGTTAAGTGGAAAATAAACCATAGCACAAAATTCTTGAAAGTCAGTGATGGTTTTTCAGTCTGTTTTTTTTTTTGGTGGGGGTGCGTGGGGTGGGAAAGAGAAAAGAGACAACATAAAATACATGGAAACTAGCCACCACAGGATTACCCTGCGGACTGAATATAGGTAACCGTGACAAGGTATATTTCAAATGGTTGTGTTAAGGATCAAAATAGCAGAAGGGGGAGTAAGATTGGCTGTAAGATCTGTAGCGTATTATCAATGTGCAAACGCTTCTCCAGTTGTTACCAGCACGCAGGAACTGAAGAGATCCCTGCTGACTTCCGAGTGAATTCCCTCAGCTGTCCTTCTTTCTGCTTCAACAACAGGAATGTTGTTCCCTCCTGGGCACTGAGTCACAGAGCCGATGGAGTGGTGTCAGGAACACACCAGTGAGCACCATTACTGGAGAAGCACAAGTTTAACCTTTGGTGGTTGAAGGTATTGCTGTCAGTGCCTGGGATTTTACCTTATGATCAATTATATAATCCAATTTGTATCGATATAAATTAAAACATTTTATATTCTGCCCTTTTCATTCTGTTCTTTTGTTGAGCTTTTAGCAAACATTGAAGAGCAACACCTTGAAATGAATCATGATGATTGAAACTGAAAGCATCATATTTAAGAGGAAACTTGGTGCATGTATGAGGGAGAAGGGAGTAGAGTATTAGGAGGGGGCTAAAGGCTTGTTTGGAGCACAAATGAGTTGGGTTGAATGGCCTGGCATCGTGTTGCAACAATCTATGGAGCAATGTTACCTGTTTCAGCACCCTGGCTGCACTGGGTGATGAGGGCCTAGAAATTAGTCATTTTGATCAGGTGATTTGGGAGACTAAAGTTCAAAGCCTCACAACAACAACAGCTTGCACTTCATAGCGCTTCTCACGCAGGGTAGAGCTTGACTCGGGAGAAAATCCTGGCTTTCTAACTATGAAATGAGGTTGACAGTAAGCAGCCAGCGCAAAGCACACACAACGGCCCTGCAATTGGCAATGCTGCTCAGCTGTTGTGGGAAATAGAGAATGCCTCACTGGCGCGGAAAGGTGCGGGCACTTCTCTTGCATTGAGCCAGAGTAAAGCAAAACATCATTCCTGATCTGGCAGTGCTCAATGTTGGCAAAATGAAACCGGCTCATTGCTGAGTACAAGCGTGTTTTTTTGAAGCTGTGTTGAGAGAGAGTCTCCAGTTTGCAGCTGAAGAGAAGCAGAGTCTCTGTTCGCCAGTTTCGGTGTTCCACGCCTCCGACCAGTGAAAGGAAAAAGGAGTTGACGGCTTCTGGAGAGGACGGGAGATAAATAGCTGGGAACTCACCCCCTCCCCAGGAAAATGCCGGGCAAAGTCAGCTTCGAGGCTGACCTTGTATCAGAGCTGACACAGATCAGCTGCTCGTTTACCTGCTGCACATTTCAAGCCTTTTCAGCTTTGAATATTGCACGTTGCCCGGCTTTTGTGGTCTCTCCCTTTGCGGTGAGACACTGGCACTCTGCTCAGTGCCCTCCTGCCTGACAGTGAGCGTGAGTGAGCGAGGAGCTCAGCGGGTGACTGGCACTGTGCAGGTGCAGCCTGGCAACCTATTAATCAATGACAGCACCACTACTCCACACACGCTGTCTATCGAGGTTTGACATGCCATTCAACTGCATGTGTCCACATCACACAGCGGGGAGTTAGGAGGTGGAGCGAACCTCGACTCAGTCGCCGTAAGAAGATTGATCGCAGGAGTTTGTGGGTACGATCGAGTCGGTGGAGGCACCAAATTCCATAATCTTAGCCTTAAGGCCATTATCTTAAAATTTACGACTGCAGAATTTAGGGCAGCAGAATTAAAATAATTTTTTTTAAAAGAAACCACCCCATCCCCCCAGCCGCCGCCCAACCTAAGATGATGCAAAATTTTGTGTAGCTGAACCAGGCAGACAGGATAAATAATAATAATGATGATGATAATCCTTGCGTTGGATGCAGCGCCTTTTCACATCAGGAGTGCTCACAGGATTCAGTGTAAAGTGTAGTGACTGTGTATCGTGCAAGCAAACGATAACTGCAATAGAGTAACACCCAGGTTACGTAACTCGAAAAAGACAGGGTTAAGAGAGAAAAGGTACTACAACGCGTGTCGACTTACAGGACAGGCTGTTGGACCCAATGAGGGAGAAAAATGCTTGGCAACAACAATACTGTGAACATAAGGTAAAGTGGGAGAGTTGGGGATGGGGAGGGAGGAATCAGAGGGCAAATTGAAGGAAAGAAAGCACATCATGGACATTAAAAAGTAAAGAGCGTAAGCTGGAATAATGTGCTGTCTGTGGTCCCAGGAGACACCGAGCTGTGTACAGCCCCGCAGGTTTGATGTAAAGGCTTTGTGATGTAGCTGTAAAGTGGCTTGAAATTGAACGCTGCTGCCCCCAGAAGCCTCATTTATCCCTCGGTTGTGTCACTTACTGTCTGGTGTGGATGAGTGAGTTTCTCTTACTCTCCGCACTCCCCTTAAATGCGTTTTGATGGATCTGCAGGATGTCCTTACCACCTGACCTATCTTGACTGAGAACACAGAGGTCTGTGCGAAATGCAGCATGCTCCCCTGGTCTGACACAGCCACTCAATTTTTACATTTATAGATGGAACCTATATTTTTTCCAGCAGTTTTTCTCACGCGTACTTTGCAACGAAGACAGGGACTAATTTGTCACTCCAGCCCACGGGCACTGAGGGCACTTGTAGCTCACACACAACCGTTATCAAGCTGAGATCGACTTAATTCAGCACAGACTGTGCATCAAACCTGGGACACGTTTCAATCTCACACAGTCGTGCCTCTGCTAACTGGGTTAGTTCACCCTGGTTGCTGTGACACAGTGTTGGTCACCTACCTACCGTCTCATCTGTGAAAAGTGGGGAAAGGATTATTGGAGGGAAATAATGTAATAATAATAATAATCCTTATCGCCTTATCACATCGTTGAGGCATCCTAAAGCACTTCACAAAATACACTGTGAAGTGAATTGACTGTATATTTTGTGGGTGAAATGCGGCAGCCAATTGCGCACAGCAGTGCCCCACAAACAGTCAGGGATTGAGTGACCAAATTGTTATTTTTTCAAAGGGATTATAAAAAGATGTTTCTTTAAAAATATAATAAGATGATACAATAATACTAATAATAATCCTTACATTTGCTAATAGCATCTTGTCATGTCACAAAGCCCCTCACAGGATTTAATGTAGCGTGTATATTTTTGTAGGCGAACACAGCAGTTAATTTGCACCTAAACAGCCATGAAGTGAATGATTGATTTTATCTGGGACAGAACACTGGGTGAAACTCTCAGCTCTTTTCGAATACTGACATGGGATCTTTCACGTTCACCTGAACAAACAGGCAGGACCTCGGTTTAACATCTTCTCTGAAGGATGGCACCTCGAACGATTCAGTGCTCCCCCCAGCACTGCACTGGAGTGTCAACCCCAGGTTGTGAGCCCAAAGTCCGAACCCACGACTTGAATCTTCTGGCTTGGGAGGCGTGAGGCAATGTAAAAACTAGGGCAAAATACAACAGTGCGAAAAAGATGTTATTCTTCATTTTAACAGCAGCAGTCTGGTGCAAAACACATTTAGTAATCTCCTGTCTGCAGGCTGCGAGGTGAACCTGTGATTTATTTATTGGTTGGTTGGAAGGAGGAGGAAACAAGGGGGGGTAAAGGACAGAAGAGGAAAAAACATGTGTAGTTAATTCCAGTCAGGGGCTAATGAACGAAAGGACCAGTGTGGCACACACATCCCCACTCAGTGGCTGAGTGCGAGACGGCTTCGATCTGCCGTCTAAATGCTGAATTGCTTGAGCTCAGCTGAGAAAGCGAGCACCAGAGAGCACCAGCTCCGAGGACACCAATTTCCCAGCCCATCAGTTGATTTCCATTGATAAATTGCACTGAAAAAAAACCCTGAAGGTGGCAGAGTGTTTCATCAATACAGTGATTCAGATTAGACTCCACTTGGCTCCGGTTCTGCCAGGGAAATGCGCCCGTCAGCTTCAGCCTCTAATTTATCCGAGATTAATATCACGTGTAGCTTTCTAAAGGATTAACTGCTGAAATGTTTTTTTTCGGGAAACATTTTCACACTTGAAACGCAAATGGACTGTTTCGCGGGGATCGAAAGTAATGTCCATTGCTGTCATTCGTTGCTCTTATGTGGAGCGTTGGCGCAGAAGGTGGGGAATTGTGTTACGTCAGCGCTAATTTTAGGAACACCTTAAGGAACACCGCAAATTTTACAGAATAGATGCGTTTTCTTTCAGAAAAAAAGTGATGACTCCTCAACACAGCCGTATCTTGTCTTTACAATGGCAACAAGAGTGACTACCATCAAGTGTGTTGCTCCAGTGCCCTTGATAATGCACCAAGACTATTGTGTCTATGAGGTTAGAACAAAAATATTTCCCCCACAAATACACAGTCAAGGTGTGAAGTTTCACTTTCACAGCATAAGGCGTGAAGCGTTCTGAGACATCTCAATAGCGTGATGAGGCGCTATAGGAAATGCAAGGATTATTATTATTATTCTGTTCCAAGTAGCACATGTATTACTACGTGCTGAGCGCTGTTGCGTTGGCTACCCCTCCCTTCCCTTTCGCACCCCCATTTCTGGGAGGTGTAAAGAATTTAACCCCATCGGCCTATCTGTTACACAATTTCAGAAGTGTAATAGGCTTCTAACATTGCATTAAAAGTGCACAGCAAGAGCTATCGAATGCAGGAGCAATACACTTTGCCTTACAGGCACACCAGTAAATGTACTGTGCAGAACATAGCGAGCAGAATAATCATTCACCTCCTTCATTCCCTCCCTCCCATTGTTGCAATGCATCACAACGCAAACAAGTAAAAGCATCTGGCAAGCACCAAGCATGAAACTTTTAATGAGAAAGACTGGCCACAAAATAAAAGGGCCCCAAATCCCCAAGGAAAAGGGCCCATATGTTTTCAGCCACAATGCACGGGAGATATCCCTGCGGAGTTTTCCCCTTATTCATCTGCAGCGAAACTCCCTTTAAATTCCTTTTTTTGAGCTCTTGTCTGGTGTAAAAAAAACTGCTATTTTATTTTAAACTTTTTTGTAACACTTTCTTACAATACTCAACGATTCATCGGCAAGGAGAAAGCAGACGGGTTTGCTGCTCTTGTCTAGTTTGGCCACAGGATGGAGCCACGGTATCTCAGTGTCTCAGCGTATTATGAGACAAACCTCTGTTTTTTCACACTGCCAATTATTTCCCCAGTTTTCTCTGTTCCTTGTCCTTTGCAATTGTTTTTTTTAATGTGACTACAGTACGCTTCCACAGTTGGGGTCCCATCGGCTCTGGATATCTCCTTTCCCTCCCCCCTCCAAATTGGTTTCCTCATTGCCTGAGTTTTGAGCGTTATGGGCTATGGGGCAAGTGAGGATGGAGAGGGTGTGGTGGTGGGGGGGGGTGCTGTGTGGAGCAGATACTCATTGCAGCTGAGCTTGACACCCACACATATCATCGGTACCTGGATAGGGATCAGGATCAGAAACCTTGGCTGATTCTTTCCTCCCGAACTCAACTAACTCACGGGGCTTGAAGCCAATTGTCGTACCAGCCCTCCCCCCCCGCCCCCCACAATCCATCCGCCGCCCCCTCACATTCCCCCAGCCCTCCTCCCCCAGTTGCTCACCCCGACTGAGATCAGCCACAGGCTGGGATTGGAACCTTCCACGTTGGCTGGGAAGCTTCCCAGGAAAGAGGCAGCGTGTTCGGGAGGCGAGGGGAGCGCTCGGTTTCCACGGGGGAACGAGAACGCACTATGTCTCCGAGGAGCGACGCGGGTCCCAGAAGGAGCTCTGTGTTTAACATATTAAAGCAGCTCATCAGCAACAACTCATTGCGACGCCAGTTAATTACGAGTTAACGCGGCTGTGCCTGTGACGAACCAGGGAACAGAGAAGGTTTTCCTCTGGCTTTCTCTCCCTCTCCGAACGAAACACGGCGTCACACGCCAACTGCCGCAAAGTCAGACCCACGGGTCGATTCGCGATTCCGAGTGTATAAACGTCACCCCCCCCCCACCAGCTCGCGGAAACCTTGCTGACGAGGTAAGATTAGCTCCTTTAAATATCTTTTCTCGCGTTACATATCGTTCCCCAGTTTGTGTGACGCTGTGATCAAGCTACGGGAGGCGTATCAAACCCGTCTATGGGGGTCCGGAACTCTGTCTGTCCAGCGCCTTGGGACATCCTCCCGACGTGAAAGGGGCTTTGCAAATGTCATTTTGATGTTGTTGTCCGACTGGTCAATCTAGTATCCTGTGTGGACGGTTGGGACGCGAAAACACTTGGGAATATACATGTGACAGTTCTTATTAATATTATCAATAATAGTAAGGTGAACAAAATATCACCCTCCTGCAGAAAGTAACTAAATTAGGAAGCTCAAACATAATTAAGAAAGTGGCAGTCTTATTGGTCTGGTTGACCCCTTATTGAAAACCATTAAGAAATTACCTCTATGGAGTGATTTAAACTGGAATAACATCACAATAATAATCATAATAATAACCTTTGTATTTAATGTTGTGCCTTTCACGTCAGGAGGACAATGGCACTTCACAGGATTTACTGTAAAGTTAGCCTCTGTGCTTTGTAGACAAATGGTGGCAGACATTTTGCGCACATCAAACAGCCCGACTTCAAAAAAAAAGGATGTCAACTGGCCCTCACTTAGCAGTGAAGCTGACTGTGGCCTGGCTTCAGACCAGCACTGCTGTGTTTGATATGTTTGTCACAGTCTTTGAACTTCCTACAGTTCATGTGTTCCTGATTCACATTCGTACAAGAAAGTATATTCATTACACAGCGAGCTGCCAGCTTTTACAGTTGCGGCCCTCCACAACGTCAACAACGTGTCTCTCGTGTCAAAGGAACCTCTCACTGTTTGACACTTAATAGCCTGTATTGGAGAAGTCCCTTCACACTGAGCTCTGTGTTGTGGTTACAGGTGCCAGTCACCCTCCACTCTCCTGCACGCTTCTCATTCTTAATGTGTAAACCCGGTGCCCGTCCCCAACAAAGGCTATTTCCCAGCAGGAGGCAGAGGGAGTCATGAATGAACGCCAGCAGCAGGAGCCCTGCTTTTAATTTCCTCCCATGCAGTCGGTCCATGAGCGCGGAGGCCAATTGCTAGCGCCCCCTAGAGGAGATCAACTCCTGGTCAACTTCATCATCACGTGATTGTGCTTTCTGAAGTAGGGTTCGGCTCAGCAAGTGTTGAGTCCTAAACCAGTTATTAATTTCCACTCATTAGATCACAAAGTGAGAATGTGGATGTCTGATATTCAGTCTGTTTGGCCTGTGGCACCTGTGGCCGGAGCTGGAAATAATCATAAGAACGCAGAAATTACTGTAAAGTGAATTGGACTGTATATTTTGTGGGTGACAGGACTTTCCCTGCATGAGGGAAAAGGCAGCGGAGTGGAACTAACAGATAGAGCGAAGAGAGAGCCAGTACAGGCACGATGGATCGAATAACATACTGTGTATGACCAGATGCCACCTCCACGCTAGGATCATCAGGACATTTCCCTTCCTCTATGTTCCATTCAGCACGTTTCGAAAAAGGCATCTTTTTCCAATTATCCGGTAGCATTGTCTGCGCTTTGCCTTTACGACATTGGTGCCGTTGCTGTTTTATCACCAGCAATTCCTGGCTTTAATCAGCGGCTTTGAACCCGAGACTCCAAGAAGTTTTTCAAAGTCGTAAAAAACGGTCTTCGGGGAAACGGCATGAACCAAGAAATTCCAGCACATCAGGGCAATAAATCAAGAGGAAGCATTTGGTATTAGTGCCCCATATTACTAGGGATCCACATTTGTTTCCCTAATGGTTTAATTTACTGCATTACTTCCAATCGGGTGGTTTCTGTTGTTTTTTTTGTCAATAGGAGGTTGGTAAATTCATAATGGTCTGTCTGTAAAGGACCCAGGGCATAGTAAACATCACTGCAACAGTAGCTATAAAAATGGGAAGATCTGAAATGAAGAGAGAATTTAATAGGGTGAATAATGGCACTTTATGTGCTGTATCAGCAAAGCTAATGAGGCAGAATCTCTACCAATATAAAGCAATATCCGATGAAGGCAATTCCATCGGAGGACATAATATAATAAAACCATTTTTCCTATAATCAGAACACACCGTTAATTCCCTCTTTGAATCGCAGGAATTCTCAGCACAGGTGGAGGCTGCCCTTCGGATGAGATGTTAAACCCCGTCCGTGCCTGTTCAGGGAAACGTTTAAGATCCCTCGGGGAAAGAGAAGGGAAGTTTCTCTCTCCCATTGTCCTGGTCGACAATCCCCTCGAATTAAATTGTTCGTTCACTTCACAGCTGTTTGTAAGAGTTTGCTGTGTGCAAATTGGCTGCCGCATTGGCATGCAAAATACACAGTCACTATACTTTACAATGAATCCTGTGAAGCGCTTTGAGGAGTTCTTGCCGACGTGAAAGGCACCAAATCCAAGGATTATTATTACTGTCTTTGGCCTTTTTGTAATCACGCTGTATTTCCTCATCCCCATTCCTTCTCCAATGTCCTGACAAACGCTCACAGGGACAAGAGAAACTTGCAGCTTGTGTTCCCGACCTGCGCTGAGCTCAATGATCAGGGAGTTGAGAGGCTACAATTGGCTTTGGCGCAAGAAAAAGAGATCAACAACAAGTTAAGATTTATCTCGTACCTTTCGCATCAGGAGAACATCTCCAAACACTTCATAGCTGCAATCAGCCAGCTTAAAGCCAACATCCAGTGACGCCTGTTGGTAACTACACTGTGAACATGTTGGGGAAGGACCAGAGAAGTCTCACAGCTAACCTCCACCCCCTCGCACCTCACACACCCTCTCTCGCCTGTACACCCACCTCTGCCCCCTGCACCATTCCGGCCCCGCCAATCAATTCCCCCCCCTCACAAGCCCCACACCCCCACTCCCCCGAACCCTCTCGAGGAGCTCACAAACCCACCACTGTCCTCCTCCCCACTTCCTGACTACTCCCTGTGGCATTCTGATTGAATCCACATTGGCGACTTTCATTCTTTCTTTCATCCTATTTCGTGAAACAAACCCCCTCTCCCCCCTTCCCCCTGAATCTCCGGCTGAGAAGATCTGACATTCAGTTTCCTTTTATTCCCATATAAGCATGAGATACTGAGACATATTATTATTATTATTGGCATTTTTACCATTGGTGTAGATGAACTCACTGAACCAGTCTCCCAACTGTACTGCAGGACAATACAAGTTTACATTTACACAGCGTCTTTCAGGTCGGTAGGATGTCTCAAAGCGCTTTGCTGAATTGACTGTAAAGTGTAGTGACTGTGTGTTTTTGTAGGCAAATGAGAACTTCAAGTGGGGTAGTAAACGGAAACAAGGCAGGCTATTTACGCACAACAAAGCCCAAATAGCCTTGAAGTGAACATCCAATTTAATCAGGGTGATTGTTGGCCAGGAGAGAAACGCCCTAAATCAGCCAGGAAGCTTGTGATGGGAGGAGGGGAGGTTGGGTTTTCCTCAGGGAGGAGATCAAATGGGTCAAAGGGCCTTCCTCGCTGTAAGCTGTTGCAGAAAGACCAAAGCACCACCCGCAGAGAGAAGACTCTCGTCTCCAACTTGCTTAGAAGTGAGGTGGGGTGCAGTGTAGTGTAGTCCGTCATGGCAAAAGCCACTGAACCCCACTCCCTTCACCTGGATCCCATTTCTCTGGCTCCCATTTATCACAAATGTTTTTTTTAAAAAAAGAATACATTCACTGAGTCAAAAGCAGGAACGTTTGAATCCAATGCCAACGTTTGTAACAAACAGTCCGTGGGAACACTCGACCACATGTGTTGGGATAAATCAGAAGCAGATGGCAGTTCCCGAGCAATGCCAAACGGCAGTTCCTATCCTGATTGCTGGACAGACTCAGCGAGAAGCTTGGACCTCCTGCTTTTAGACACATTTCTGCAACACAAGACAAATTCACATTTATGCAGCGCTTTTCATGTCGAGAAGACGCCTCAAAGCCCTCTGTACTTCAGCTGAGGGTGGGAGCCGAGGGGGGCGGGGAGGAGAAAGGTGGTTATGAAATAGTAATAATAATCGATGCATTTGATATAGCACCTTATTACATTATATGTTATCAGAATATATTGTAAAGCACTCAATTTTAGTAATAAATTTAGCACAGCAGTGTCCCACATACACAAACCAGTCAATTCAGTTAACACAGAAATAATATATAAATACAAAAAGAGTGATTCAAGCTCAGACTGATGAGGATCCAACACTTTGCCAATTCCATCAACCAACAAGCTAACCACGCATTTGTACAAGATTTTTAATTTTTATTTTTGTCAGAAATTACAGCAATATATTCATAAATACCTAATTACTACATTCAACAAATAATATATTACATTACAATAAATTCAAATACACTTAAAACAGGATCTTCACAGCATCAACCTCTCCCCACGTCTCCCCCCCCACCCTCCCCATATTATAGTGGGATCAAGTCACCTTCCTCCCTCGAGAGAGAAAAAAAATTCTAGATCAAATGTGCACAGACTGTGGCAGAAATGCAGAACCAAAAAGTTCACTCATTAATGGCAGGTCTTTTTTTTCAGGTGCAATGGCTTGTTAAGGATATGTCTGTTCAGCAGAACAACAGAGGTGCAAGGCAGGCGGGTTGTGGCTTATTAGCGATGGGCTACGGCAATGCAGCCCCCCAGATAGAATTCACCCCCCACCACCGCCGCGCCCCACCCCCACCCCAGATAGAATTCACCTACCACTAGTTTGGCAACTCCTTTATCTCCCACCCTCCACCAATTTTCTCCCTTCCCGGACACTTTCACTCCCATTATTCCATCCCCTGGGATCAGTTTCCACAGATACTTTCCAAAGTGCTCAGCGTTCGATCACCTGGGTCCTTTAGATAGTGAGCATTGAGGTTCATCACCTTCGAGTCCAATACATAGTTGGCATCTGTGATTAGGTCATGATCAACACACCGCTACCTTGTGACATGTGAACTCGGTGAGGTCTACTCCACAGAGAGCTCAGGAAGGTATCCCTCGTTCAACATCCTCACAGCGATCAGTGAATACTAGGGGCACTGGTGAACTCGAGGGGCAAATTTGCAAGGCTTGGTAATTAACGCCGGCATTAATTATTAGGCGCAGCAAACGTTACCCCTTAGTGCATGGAGATGAGTACCGTGGAGATGCGGATGGACACCTGAACACCTAGACGTACGTTGGACAGAGCCTATGTGAAACACTACTAACCTCTCTGGGGTTAAAAGCCACACACAACACACAAGGTCAGCGTTTGCAGGAGTTAGTGGGAGGTGATCCAGCCCGCTTGCTGCCTTGGGACAAACGGAAGAGTGAGGCAGTTGGATTGTTGGCAATGGAAGCTGCGGAAGGCACAGACCTCTCCTGCATTCCCTGCAAGGTTCTGAACATCACCGCACAGGGAGGGAGGCCAAGCGGGAGAGAAAGATCTATATTGTCATCTTCACCGATACAAGCAATCGTTCCTCATTCTAAACACTTACAAAAGATTGTTGGTGTCAATGATTGGGCTGCTCTCTTCTTCCGCCCCACCTCCGCAAATTGCTCCTGCTTCATTTAGAAGCCACTGCAATCAATCAAAGCCCCTCATTTCACATCTAAAGACCCCCGCCATCAACTCCGCACTATGTAATCTCAACAGTGGGCCGTGTGAAATTAAGGGGGGAGTGGGGGGGGGGGGGAGGTCGGGCAGAGAAGAGATTATGGGATTTTCTTGCCTGTAAACCACGTCTCAAGACCTGTGGATGTGCGAAACGTGAAATGAACTTTCAGATTAATTTTCCCGCGGAAAGAAGCAGTGGAAAATCAGTCGTAAATTCAGTGGGGATGGGGGAGGTGATATGAGAAAGTGCGTTTTATGGGTGGAGGAGGTGAGGGTCTCAGTGCACGGTGGATGGAAGGGGGTGGGGGAGGGAGCGGAAGGGAGGAAAGAAGAGAGAAATGGTAGAGTAGCTGATACAGCCAAAATATACCAGTGACGCTCATTTTTCTCAAGCACACGGGGAGGAAGAGGAGAGGCCTCTGTGCTGTACTGTCCATGCACCAGTGAAAACTTCCTTTGTAATCCTTTTTTATGAAAGCGTCAAATCTTTTCTCCCCCCCGCCCTCCTTTTCCGTGAAGCACTTCAATTCTTTTCTCGACCAGCAGCGATGGGGAGGTGGGGGAAGGGAGGGAGGGTGGGCTGAGAGCAGAAAGCAAGGGAGTTAACGGGAATGGGACATCTTTAAAAATGGCAAGCTTTTAATAATAATTAAAGGTAATAAAAACATACAAAAATTCTGTTTTCTCCTATATACAGTGCAAGGCTTCAGCACCTTTGTTTCTTTTTTTTTTAAAATGTGAAAAAATTCCTTTTTTTGTTTAAAACTTCGTCAGATAAGATAGAAAAAAAACACAACGCCCTTGGGATGAATGTCGACACTTTACCTTTTGATTCCACGCACCCACACACGCATGCACACCCACACACGCACGCACACGCTCGCTCACACTCTTGGCTTCACGTCAAGCACCTTTTTCGTATAATCGGACAAGAAACAGATCAACCAAGCCCTCCAAAAAAGACACTACTTTGAGAAGACGCCTTCAATGAGCTTTTTAAGTGCATTTGCTGTAAAGGGCCTTAATGTATCAGTGGGTCTCACATTGTCTTGTGCGAGGCTGGTTCAGGCTGTGGAGCAAAAAGGCAAGACAGCGAATGAGCGAGGCAGGGAGAGAGGGAGAGAGGGAGGGTAGAACGAGCTGGTATTTCCACCAAGCATCAAAGATTTCGGGGGCGAGAAAGGGGATATATAGAGAGAGAGAGAGAGAGAGAGAGAAAAAGAGAAAGAAATAAAGAATGAGGGAGAGGTTCTTCGGTTGGCGTTTCCCCCAGCACTTTGCGAATCTTCCCGTCTCGCGCCTGAGTCACCGAACATGCCAGCGCCCGAGCACAGGACGTGGGAATGAAAGCCGCATGCACACACACACACATGCGCGCACGCACGCACGCACCCACACACACGCGCTAGCTGTCCCCAGGCCTTCAGTGGTGTTGACTCTGGAGTTCAGCCCTAAACCCCACTTGCCTTCTCCACAAAGCAAAAGTCACTGTGTACAGGGGCCGAGCAAATAAAATGATCAGAAACTCAAACAAGATTGGGGGGGGGTGGGAGGAGGGGGAGGGGGAAACACGTTTCCTTTAGGCCAATTTATGCAAAAATAGAGAGATGCAGAAGTCATGTTTTTAGTTGCATTGCAAAGTTCATTCATTTCCTGGTTTCGTTTTAACCCTTCGCTTCACATGTGGCACGTTTCCTTTAGGTCTTTATCTACAGGGTCGATTTCAATGGGAATATTAAATATCGGGATAATAAAATATTTTCTCTATGGTGTGGCCCGAGCTGACAGGCGTGTCACCTTGGGTAGGACTTGCAGTTGCTCCTATGCCAGTGGATCGCAGGCAGTGCAAGGCACTTTCTTAAATGCTCCAGTTGTGACTGGAGCTGCTCCCGCTCAGAGGCCAGTTTCTGTTTCTGTGACAACAGCTCCTGTGTGTTTCAGAGAGAATCAGAGAGTTAGTGCCAGTGGGTCACGTTATTAATAATAAGAATAATCCTCGCATTTGATACAGAGCCTTATCGCGCTATTGTGACGTCTCAAAGAGCTTCACGAGATATACTGTGAAGTGAATTGACTGCGTATACGTTTGTGGGCGAAACACGGCAGATAATTGCACCCTGCAATGTCCCACAAACCAGCCGTGGAGTGAGTGAGTGAGCGAGCGACCAATTTTATTTTGGAGGATTGTTGGCCATCTTTTGGGGGCACAAACCCCTCACTCTGCTCAAGGGCTCGTTCGGCACAACAGAGTTCGTTGCTCACACTCACCGACATGCTGAGGGAAAGCTGCTCGGCTGTGAGACTGAGATTATAGTGAAAGTTCTCCAGCCGTCGACACTGCGTCTGTAGGACCTGTCGCTCCATGTTTTGTTCTGTTTTAAAAAAACACACACACGCACACAAACCCTGTCATTCTGAGAAGCCCAAATCCCGTCACGCAACCTGCGCCCCAGCGCAAAGGACTGAGTCCACCGGACAGACAGATTCATGGAGAACATTAGAGCGCCGATCCCGAGACAAGGAACGTCGGCGTGCCCGTACCTTCCACGTATTCCTGGTACGCGGCGAAGACCGCCTCGATGCCCTGCCACTTGGAATGGGAAGGTCTCAGCTCCTCGTCCTCCTCCTCCTCCTCCTCCTCGTCTTCCACATCCGTGCCCTCCTCCCGCTCCACCGGCGTCCCTTTCCTCGTCTGCGTGGCCGAGTGCTGCCCGTTCTGATGTGTGAACAGCGCCCGGGGCGAGGAGTGCATCTCTGGAATGTTGTAGTGGACGGCTGCGTCCAACTTGTGCTTCTGCTCGGCTGCCGCGGAGCCTGGAGCGGGGATCGGACAAGAAGGGCAGGGTGGTGACCATCAAGAGCGTCAATATCAACAACAACAACAACAAAGCTTGGTTGTCCACCACTGCACAGACCCGCAGAGCCAAACACAACCTCACTGGCTACAGACGACGCCACCTCTACACACCGCACCAGTCACAAGTCAACTTGAGTTCTCCAGCCCCTCGCTTCCCCCCCGCGCACCCCAATCACCCCTTGACAAGAGCCTGCAATATTTTCGCCAGGGTTTGAGTTTCAACCCAAACTAATGAAAGACGAACAAACACTCATGTGTAATTCCCACAGGGAACCGAGCGAGGAATTCAGTTAGTCCGAGGCTCCGCTCCTTAACTGGATGCTTTGCAAGGGAGCTCCAGCCTGGAGCAGGTTTACACACAGCGGGGGATAACTCCCTGCCCCTGCCTCATATTCCACAATAATGGGCAACAAGGACTCCAAACACACTGAGCAGAGTACAGCGATGGGACTCGCGTTTGCGCGTGTGTGTGCGCGTGAGTGTGTGTGCATGAGTGTGTGTGCGTGAGTGAAAGCATGTGAGTGCTTGCAAGAGTGTGTGTGTGTGTGGGTGTGTGTGACAGAGGGCACGAGAGTGTGTACCTATGTATGAATCGGCTCCATGATTGCCTGTCAGCGAGATATGTTGCTAACGCACAGCACCCTGTCCCCCGAGGGGGAAAATCACATGTGGAAACCCTTGACCATGCCTGAAGAGCGTCAAAACCAGACTGAGAACTTAAAATCGGGTAACGGAATGTGGGGGGGGGGGGGGAGGAGAGGCCGGGGGAGGAGGGGGGAGAGCTTTAGCAGTGGGAATCACAGCTGACATCTGCGCTCTCTTGTCTCTAAGCCAGGGCCTGGGTTTATGTTTTTTTTGTTGTTGGCCTGGCTGTGTTTACCTTTCTGTTTCTGTAGCGCCCGCTGGGTGGACTGGAGCACGGACTCATGGAACTGATGGGCAAAGTCCTCAGCCAGGATGCCCTGCCAGGCCCTGCTCCTCTCGGCCGCGCTGTGCAGCCCTCCGGCCGGCAAGTCCTTCTGCCGCCGGGCCGGCACGTTGCCGAGCAGGCTCAGAGTCCTCTTCCCGTGGTGCGTCTCGTTCGACCGGCTCTTCTCGGCGTTGTGCGCGGCTTCCTTCGGCCTGACCGGCTCCGAGGGTTTGGCTGGCTCCGGCCTGTGGTGGCGTTCCGGCTGGGAATAGGAAGGGGCGGCGGCCACCGGCGGCCCGTCGGACGTGTCCGATGCCGGAGGAGGAACGTTCGACGCGTCTTTAAACGAAGAGAAGGAGAAGTCATGCGAGCGTGAAAAAGGGAACAAAACAAAAAATAAATAAAAAATCCTCGTCCTTAATATTGTGGAATCCCGTTCGCCAGGACAAGCCTGCAACGCTCCCGAGGCTTTACCCACGTGCATGGGTTCTATTTTTAAACGCAAGCTGCTCTCTCTGCGCAATTGGCTGCCGCGTTTTTTTCGCCCAAAAAGTACGCGGTCAATATCCCTTTACGGTGTATTCTGTGAAGCCCCTTGAAACGTCTCAACGACATGATTGGACATGATGGGCTATATCAAAACACACCACTGCGCCAAGCTGACACAATGACTCTGTCACCGCCCCTCCCCACATCATGCGCCACACCTCCTCTTCCCCCCCCCACCCACCCCCCCTCCCCGATGTGGGCTCACCGGCTTGTGACGAGCTGGAGCTCCGGCACGCAGGAAGCAGGAGTTGCTTCGAAGGCGTTTCCGACGGCAAAGGCTTGTGCCTCAGGGACTGGATCATTACTGCAAGGTCTTCCTTTTCTGTTGGGGAGAACAAGGTGCAGAGTTTAGTCACCGTTCTTGATCTCCATCTGGTTCACACACCCCTCACCCTCCCCATCTCCCCCACCCCGCCCCACCCCAGATAAGGTTCTCTCTACTAGTTAACTCCCATTGTCCAACTTCTTTTAAAAACATGGTCCAGAGGATTGGGGCATTTGCTGGGACACCATGAGAGAGGAACTCCCTTCTCTTTATCAACAGTGCCATGGGATACTTCTGAGGTTCCCTCAACATCTCATCCAATGGGGTGGGGGGGACGGCATCTGGATTGGTGGCCCACCCCTTGCCTCGCTTGGTAACGTATTGGGGCGTGAGTCTGGACCGTGAGCTCAAAGCCCCCGACGTGCGCCTGTCTCAGTGAAAGACATTAGTAGTAAATCAGGACAAGTGCCCCGTACCCTTTCTCCTGTCGGGGAGGACGTGTGATAGGTTGAAGGCCGTCAGGAATTTTTTCTTCTCGGCCAGGTCGGGGGTATTGTTCATTTCGTCCGAGCTGTACTTGCTGTGCAGGGGGCGCTGGGAGGAGGGGTTGGGGCGTTTGCTGGGGATGGGGGGAGGGGATGGGCTTCGCTCCATCAGCATCCTCCTCCTCTTCCTTCGCTTCTGGGCCAACAGCTCCTCCTTCCTGCCCCTCGTGGTCAGGCTAAACATCCTCAGGAAGTCCAGCTTCTAAAGGGCGGGTTCGACAAGAAGAACAAAGGTTAACACTTGCACCGAATACATTTAATTCATGTGCTTTTAAACACCATTATCTATTGTTTCGCCCCCAAAATACACAGTCAATTTACTTGACAGTATATTCTGCAAAGCGCTTTGAGACATCTCGACGATGTGATAAGGCGCTACATAAAATGGAAGGAGTACTGTTGTAAGACTGATCTGTACAAGTCATATAATCGTACATCTGCCCTAGTCCCGTTCAACAGTTTATAATCTATGCAAGTTTGACACAACTCATACTTTGCGTAAGTCACGATAAATGTATGGTCCCAAATAAAACTGCTTGTGTCAGGTTTACTGAATAATATAGGTGTCAAAATGCAAATGCAAGGATTATTATTATTATTATATAGGCCATTTAAGAGTGAAATCAGAAAGCATTTTTTCACTCAAGGCGGGGGGGGGGGGGGGGAAGAAATCTGAAATTTTCTCCCCCAAAAGGCCTGTGGTCCTACACACACGTACATAGTGAAATATTCAAGGACATCAAATTAAAAATGCAGCCGAAAATAAAGAAAAACCTCACAACTCTGAAAAGGCTCTCATGACAGAGCCTATTTTTAGCCGCAGCCAGCGACGGCACAGTGTAAAGTGTTACCTACTTCAGAGGAGTCGTCGAGTTTCAGAGGCGGCTGCTCAGACACTCGGTGCAGATGAGCCCGAATGTCCTCTTCATCACTCTCATCGTACGAGTCATCAAAGTCGTAGTAATAACCTAATTAGGAGGAGAGTGTGGAAGCAAAGCGTCAGGCGAAGTGACAAATGGCTCTTGGCAGCACGCGGCAGAAGACGTTGCTGTTCCAGCATCAGCACATCCCTTCAGCGCCCAATTAATTCACCTCAATCCCCCAATTAACGAACCAGAACCCGCATTCCCCCCCCACCACCCTCCCAATCCCAGGCTCAGTCGCCAGCGCTCTCGCCTCCTCCGAGTCACAGAAGATTGCGGGTTCAAGCCCCCCCAACCCCCCCCGCGCCCCCCCACCCCTCCACACATGTCGGGAGTGTGCGACATGAACTCACGTATGCGAGTCCAGATGGTCGCCGCTAGGTGGCGCTCTCGTGCGCGATCAAACAGACAAGAGGAAGCGGCGATAAGGCGGCATCGGCATTGGTTCTGATTGAAATCGAAGCCAAGCGCACAGAGCATTTCACGCATCTTGAAATAAAAATGTTTAGAATGTCCAAAACTGCGGTAAATAACGCTCCTGCCCGCCTCTATGTTTTTACTGAGCGAGCGCGGACACGCCACCTAGTGGACGGAGATAGTCTGGTCAGGAGCCCCCCCACCTCCCCCTCCGGTACAACACTGTGATGACCCACCTTTCTCCTTGGCCTCTTTCCGCTTCCTCTCCTCCAGGTCCAGTTTGCTCACCAGCCTGCGGTACTGCTGCAGAAACTCATCGTAGACGTAGGTCCGGTCGGGGATGGGGGCGGGGGCCTGCGGGGGTCCGTGCTGGTGACGGTACGGGGAGGGGGGCGTGCGCAGGAGGTTCATGTCGCTGTATTGGCTGCACTGAGGCAGCGACAGCCTCTGCTGGTGGAGGATGGACTGAGCCGACTTCTCCAGTTCGGCAAAGGGGGGTCCGTAGGAGTAGCCGGCTCCAGGCTCCAAGGAGCCGGGGCCTCGGAGGGGCTGGTATTTCTCCGCCGGGTCCCGTCGCTTGCCATGCTCCTCGTGGTGGTTGAGTCTCTCGGTCTTGACGGCGTTGGCCAGCTGCCGGTGAGGCTCGTAGTGGCCGGTTGGGTGGTGGTTGTTGAACGCGTGGCTCCGGCGGGCTTCGCTGTGGCTGTCCATCAAGGTGATGGGGTTCCACAGGGCGGTCGAGTGGAACTCCCTGTGCTGGGGCTTGGGGGAGATGAGGGGAGGGGGGGCCCCCAGGTGAGGGGGCTGCTCTCGGACGCCGTGTTCGTGATTGCTGGGTCCCGATCTGGCCAGGGGAGAAGGGCAACGAGAAAGAAGACGTCAGCTTTCAGGAGAAGAAACATTAATCATACTAATCCTCGCGTTCGATACGGCGCCTGAAGCACGTCAAATGGGAGACCTCTCGAAGCGCTTCACAGGATATGCTCTCAGTTGCACACACAGCAGTGGCCAACACAGCCATGAAGTGAGAGACTGAATTTTATTTGAAGGGGATTGTCAGCCAGGACACGGGGAGAGGGGAACTCCCTTCTCTTTTGGAATAGCACCGCTGGATGTTTTAACGTCCAACTGAACAGGCAAACGGGAACTCATCTTATAGCGTCGCATCCAAAGGATGGATGCAAGGATTATACCCATCGTTATTGAATTATATTATTAACATTCCTATCCGCTCTACTTCTGAACCCAAACAGAGCAGTTGACAAATCTCCCCAAGTTCTCACAAGATGGATTACAAGTGTATCTAATTACAGTTGCTCACTCAAATAAGACGACATCGCAGGGGGGGTGGAGGGGGCTTTTAATGGCCAGAGTGTAACAGACCTGTTAGGCTCTGCACTAGTCTAACCTCTCTACATGGCTGTGCTACCATCTCCTTAAACCTGCTACCTTCATCTGATCTCCAATCGGCCTGCAATTATCAGATCACATCATTATTGTGCAACGCTGTATTTGATTAGGATGAACGCCGGGCTTTAATAAGCAGCAGATTAACCTCCTGCTCTTCTTGAAGGCTGAAAGCATTACTTCGCTCCCCAGAGAAGCGGTAAAAGCCTGTCAGCTCGCTTCTTCCATCCTCTTCCCTCCGATCGCTCCCCCCACACCGCTCTCCAGTCAGGCGGACCCGCACATCCACGCCAAAGCCCCTCCTCTCTCTCGCCCCCTCCCCATAACAATCCCACCCACAAATCCTGCTCCTCACAGCCTGTTTGACCTCACCTTCGGTCATCCTCACCCCCACCCCCGCTCTCCACCCCTCGATTCCAACCCGCAGCTCGAGGTGCAAACCTTTCATTGTCAGCGCCCTGGGACGTCCTCCCGACGTGAAAGGTGCTGCAAAAATGCAATTTGTACTTGTTGTTGTTGTTCGATCGAGGAACTGGATTCTGTTTCTTCCCCCCTTCCTTCCCTACCCACCATCTCTATAGCCCAGGGACACTGAAGCCAATTACTACATTGCCTTTAGCTGAGATCACTCTTGTTAGCACATATCTGGGTTAGAACCTGGGTCCTGTTTGCTCTGCGTTGCTCAAGTGTCACATCTGAGTCCCATGAAGAGAACTATAGCCGAGGACACGTGTTTATTACCAGTTACTAAAATGAGGTGATGCAGAGCTGCTTTGACACATATAATGGGAAAGGGAAACTGTGCGATCAACATAAACCAGCAGAAAGCATTCAAAGACCAGCGAATGCAATTTCAAAAAGTGGAAGCGAATGCAAATGCAAAGAGATTTCATTTAAAAGGTGATCTTAATAACAGCAGCATGATTATACTTTCAGGCTATTGTCTTGGTGTATGTGTATTGTGTGTGTGAGTGTGTGTATTGTGTGTGTGAGTGTGTGTACTGTGTATATTACCTGTTTTCTCCCCCCTCCACTACCCACTGCTTCCACTCGGCTGGCTCTGGCCTCCTACTTGTCCCTCACCCCCTCCGCTCCACTGTCAGCCACCGCACTTTCAGCCACTATTCCCCGAAGCTTTTGGAACTCTCTCCCTCAATCCCATCCGCCTTGCTTCCTCCTGTCCCTCTTTTAGATCACGACAGAAGACCTCTTCGACTGTGCTTATGGTCATCTCTCACTGGTTCGGTGTCAGGCTCCGTCCCTGTTAAGCGCTCCGAGAAGCTGCTCCGTGTGTAGGGCGCTATATAGATGCAAGTTGGTGTGGCATAGGTGGGCATGTGGTGTATGGTATGTGTATGTGTGTGTGTGTGTTCATGTGGGTGTGTATATGTGTACGGTGTATATATGTGTGTGTATATGTGGTGTAGCACTGTGTGAAGCCTGTCTCCTCACTGGCGGAAGATGATCAGTGACAAGCCTTACCTGAAGCTGTCACGAAGCTCGGCCTCGCTGGGAAGTCCCGGCCGGCTGATGTCCAGGTGCTGCTCCAGAACCTGCTGCCGGAACTCGGACACCTGGTATTGCCGGTCCTCCTTCTCCTGGCGGAGCTGCCGCTGTTTGGCCATCCACTTCTCCTCCTCGTTGGTCCTCTGCAGCAGCATGGTGGGGCCACCGGGCAGCAGGAAGCTGCTGTGGCTGGAAATCAGACAGGGGACCGAGTGGTGGCTGACCGGGGACTGCTGCAGGGTCGGGTGGACCACCTTGGGCCCCGTCAGTGCAAAATCCTTGGGCTTGTCTGCAAGCGAAGGGGCAATGTTATTGGTTTCCATTACGTCAAGCAAACACTGCTCTTTCGTCCCCCACAACCCAAGATCCGTCTCTAGACTTTCCTCTTTGACCACGCCTGCGGTCACCCCCCCACCTCCACCCATGCCCCCCCCCCCACTCCCCCCCACCTTTTGTCCTCCACCCCCTCTTGGCTCCGAACCCCACATGTCGGGTGCAAACCCTTCACTGTCCAGTGTCTTGGGATATCCTCCCGACGTGAAATGCGCGATATAAATGCAATTTGTTGTTCTTATTCTGTGACGTATGTGTGCGGTCAGACTTATACATATCTAGCTATGTGTGTAGGTGTCTTGCCTGTGTATGTGTGTGTGTGTGTGTGTGTGTGTTCATGCACCCGTGTGTGTGTCTCTGTGTGTGTAAGTGAGTCATGTGCCTTTGTATTGTGTGTGTATGTGTGAACGTATTGTGTGTGTATGTGTGAATCCCTCTGCACTTGTGTTCATGTGTCTCTGTGTTCATGTACCGGCATGGGAACATGGGTAAGAGGCACCAATGTGAAATCACAGCACGACAATCAACGATGAAACCACAAGCTAATTAATTCCAAAGTGGCGCACAGTGTCTCTGGTGAGCTTCGGTGAGTTAGTTGTGGCGACAGAGAGAAAGATCCGAAATTCCATTTCAAACCCCGGGTTTTGTGCTGGACACTCGAGGACAGAGGAGGATTTACTGATCGACTCGCTGGGTTATCTGCCTGGAGTTTCTCCATTCATTAAAGGAAAAAAAATGTCGCTTTCCCACTCGGCAATCTCCGAGGCAACTGCAGCCTGGTGTCAAACGGAGCAAATGTGCTCTTTGATAAATGATCAGCGGCCACTTTATCGCGACTGTTAGCAAAAAGCTTCCAGAAAGCCAATTAACAGAGGGAAAGAGAGAAAGTGTGGAAGTCGGGCCTAAAGAGTAGACAATGCCAATGAGACATATGACAGCTCACTCCCAGTGACGGGCAAACTAAGGTCAACCCTGGGGACGTAACTCTTCAGAAGCACTGAAGGACCTAAAATTCCTTATCGTCTTACATTTAGTAACACTTGGGGAGGAATTGAACCTCAATCTAGATTGATAATAATAATAATCTTTGCATTTGATATTGTGCCTTATCACGTTGTTGAGACATCCGCCTGTGGAACGTCGCCGTGCGCAAATTGGATGCCTGCACAACACACAGTCACTACAGCTTACAGTAAATCTTGTGAAGCGCTTCGAGATATCCATCCAGCCTGAAAGGCGCTGTAACAAGTGCAAGGACAAACCGACACGCCTGAAGATTAAGGGCCGACAGCGAGAGAGAGAAAGAGAAATTCTGTGCCTCCGATTATAAATTCAAACCAGGCGGCAGGAGTCAGAAATTCAGCTGATCAGAGGCATTAAGTCCAAAGGCTACGTACAGCCTGGGGCGTCGGTGTGGTCCAGACTTTAATTCCGTTAGTGGTTTACACGTTAATATGTACTCATTACAGACAATGGCAGATTGTAAGCAATACTCCATGAATGGGACCACAGTGTCGACTTGTTTTGCCCGCATGAATGAATGGTCCACGTTTGCTCCCAGTGTACTGAACCACACACTGCCATCACTTCCCCCACTGTTACGCAGATTACCACACAGCGAGGACAGGATAACGGGCCCTTTGTGCTGGGTTTAAAGACACCAGTGGAACAACGAGATCTGTTTGTACACACTCGTGGAGTGACCTTTCGGGAAATGTCAGGCATCGGCGCTGGAGATGTGCAGGGATAGTGCTCAGCCTACGCCCCCCCGCCCCCCACCCCCGACACACAGACAGGAGAAGATTGCAAACTGAAAGGTGATTAACGTGCAAGTAAAGTTCAAGGATATCAAATACTTGACAGCACTCAGGCCTTACTAAATGGAGTTTCTGCTCAGATCAGACTCATGACTTCTGGTCTGGACCACCTCGCAGTGATGGAGCCCGAGGTCAGTGTACAACAGTAATAACCTTGTATTCGATGGAGCGCCTTATCACGTCGTCAAGACGTTTCAAAGCCTTTCAGAGAATATACTGTAAACTGGAGCGACTGTGTTTTTTGTGAACAAATTGGCGGCAGCCAATTGTGCACAGCAGTGTCCCTCAAACAGTCGTGGATTAAGTAAGCAAACTTTCTTTGTGAGGGATTATTACCCCCAGAAAGTGATCCAGTAATTGGCTGACAACTAAGTTCTTAGTTACTGATAGCTAAACAGAGGTGTGGAGCAAGGAAACCTGCATACGCTTTCGTCCTGCCCGGGAATCGAACCTGAGTCCTCTCGCATGTGAGGCGAGTGAACTAACCACGATGCCACACAAATCCACCAGTCCTGTAGAATAGTGGGGGTGGGGTGGGGGGTTGGGAGGGGGCCACACTTAACATTCTTTTAAGGCAATACAGACAGGCGGCCTTGGGCTATGTGGGGGGTGGGTGTTGAGAGGTAGGAAAGTGGTGCTGTTTACCTGTGCGATTTGGTGTCAGTCTCTCTGTGGCTTTTATTCTCTCCTCCAGTTGCTGGCTGCGCAGGCTGGGAATCTCCGGGACCTGCAGGAAGTGACTCTCCAGCGCTTTGGCCGCGTTCATTTCCTTCTCCCTGGTCCTTTCCCGGTCTCTCTCCAGCTCTCGCTCCCGTTCCCTCTCCCGCTCCTTCTCCCGCTCCCTTTCAAGTTCCTTCTCCCGCTCCAGTTCTCTTTCCCTCTCCTTCTCTGCCTCTCGCTCCCTCTCCCTCTCCTTTTCTCGCTCGCGCTCCCTCTCTCTTTCCCGCTCCCTGCGGAGCTCCTCGTCTATTTGAAGCCTGAGGGAAAGATAACGGACAGACGAGTCACGGCTGTAATGTAATAATAATAATGATATCAATAACAATCCTTACATTTGATACAGCGCCTTATCACGTTGTTGAGACGTCTCAAAGCGCTTCACAGAATATAATGTAATTGACTGTGGGCGAAACACGACAGCCAATTGCGCACAGCAGTGTCCCATAAACAGTTGCGGATTGCGTGACCGCATTTTTTTTTCTTTTGGAGAGATTAATGCCCCCGGAAAGCGATCCGCCATTCGACTAACAACAACCTACTTATTGCTAGGTAAACAGAGGAGGTGTGTGGAGTAAAGAAACTTGCCTAAGGTTTCTTCCCGCCCGGGAATCGAACCCGGGTCCTCTCGCGTGCGAAGCGAGCGCTCTAACCACTGAGCTACGGGTCTCGATGTGGTCTCAACATAACAATCCAAAAGGATACGTTCACCTCATATCCAAACGTGGGGCTTGAACCCACAACCTTCTGACTCCGAGGTGAGAGTGCGCAGCTACCGGCTGAGCCAGGCTGAGACATTAGGCGCGAGTTGGCGAGAGCCAAGGCTTGGGAGAATCCCCAGAATGTGGTTTGGGGGAGTTGTGGGGGTGGGAGGGGGGGAGAGGGCGGGGTAACTGCTGGAAACAAGGCTTTAGAAAAGACACAAAGAAAGAGTGGGTTTACCTCTCAGCGGACAGGCGCTCGGACTGCATGGCAGCGTGAGACAGGTCAGTCGGGAACCTCATCCCGGGCAGGTGGAGGTGCATGGTGGATGGGTGCAGAGGTGGCAGAGAGGCAGGCGTGGCGATGGGGTAGAAAGGTGACCGTAAGGTTGAGAGGCAGTAGGAGTCTTCCATCCTGCGAGACCGAGAACCAATGGTAATCAGACAAAAACGATGCTTCAACTTGGTTGCGCTTACAGAACTGACCCCCTTTCTGAGGAGAGAGTTTCTCTGCAGCTACCCCATCGAATCCCCTTTATCATTTTAAACACCTCAATCAGCTCACCCCCTCAAACCTTGTAAACCCAAGGGGAACACAGGGCAATTTTATGCCACCTGTCCTCGTAATTTAACCCTGGTATCATTCTGGTGAATGAACTATATTTTCAGACAAAGATTTTTTTTTAGAACAAAAAAAAGACAACAGGGTCGTGGAAATCTGGAACTCTGCTCCACCCCTCCCCCCCCAACCCCACCAAATGGCTGTGGATGTTGGATCCATTCAAAGTTTCACACCAAAGTGGATAGATATTTGTTAGGTCATGGTATCAAGGGATCCGGGGCAAGGGCAGGTAATTGGATCAGCCGTGGCGTGATGGGCTCGAGGGGCTGAATGGCTCGCTCCCCGTTGTGGGCTGCAGGTGTGTCTCTTACCTGAAAGGGAACGGGTGGTGAGCCATGTAACTCGAGTGATAATAGGCGGCCGTGGCCGGGTCGAGACCCAGGGGCGGCAGAGCGGGCATGCGAAGCTCCTCTCCCGTGTGGTAAGGCCGGAAGCCGCGGAGGTATTCTTCCGGAACGCTGCCAGGAGCTACCATGTGAGGAACCGGACGCTGGAGACTGGCAGAATCAAAAAAAAAAAGCATAAGCCTTTGCTGATACACTGTTACACATCACCTTCAGAGAATCTTAGCATCTTACAGCACAGAAGGAGGCCATTCGGCCCATCCTGTGCCTGTCTCGGCTCTTTGAAAGAGCTACCGACTAAGTCCCACTTCCCCCACTCTTACCCCAATAGCCCTGCAAATCTTTCCTTTTGAAACCTTCTATCGATCTCTTATCTTTTCTGTTTTAAAAACAATATACATTCCCTTTGACCCTAGAAATCACCCCATGCCCTACAAATAGGACTGATCTTATCCAGTGTTTTTTTTGGGGCTGCGGTTAATATTTGTGTTGCCCACATTAAAGTTTACGGTCACCTCTCCCCTTCCTCCCCCCCTCTCAGGCGCTGCGGGACGCTAGCCTGCATGAGGGGCCGCTATATAAATGCAAGTTGTTGTCGTTTTGCTAACCAGTGACCCGACCCTCTCTTATTTTATCGCAAGTCCCTTGTAACCGCAATCCTCTGCTGTGTCTCACCTGAGATGAGGGAACCGGGAGTCCTGCACCATGGCGCTGGGCGTCAGGCTGAACGCGTAGTGAGGGCCCAGGAGGTGGGAAGTGACTGATGGACCCCCCTTCTCCTGCTGGTGCTGGGATTCCACGTGCATTCGGTCTCTGCTGGGACCCCTGGGCGTTGGCTCGGGCTGCGAAAGGCAAAAACCCCCACATTAAACCCAAACCCTCAAACCTTGTTCACCTGCCTCGCCCCCTCCCCTCCCTCACTCCATTCCCTTGGCCTCCTTCAAGGCCCGTCTCAAGACCCCCGCTTTTCGATCCTGCTTAGCTGATTCCAGAAAGTATTGCCGGAGTGTGCGTTGGGGTAACTGCTGGGAGTCTATAACCAGCTAAAAATGCTCAGCTTCCCATTGATCGCACTACGGGCAAGCCTTCCCGCTGCTTGTCCAGCCGGGAACACCCTACCCATTAGGGTTTTTGGCTTGCAGGGTTAGCAGGAACTGAGTGGGAGAATTCCCTGCCCCCAGTGACCAATCTGCCCCTCCAGGTCCTGCCGTTGAGCCAGGCTGGGTTCCGCTGTCATCAGCTGTGCCCTGGTTAAATCAAAATTACTTCTTACTGCTGACAAGCAATTTGACGGACGGGGGAAGGAAAGAAGGAGGTGGATTGTAAGTATGTGTTGGTGTGTGTGTGTGTGGGGGGGGTGGTGTGCTCACATTTGAAGCAGATCACATTTTATGAACCATTTCTTGTCTCCGAGACTGACGAGCTGAGAGGAGGCTTGCAGGCTCATAATTGGTGACCCTCTGTGACCGGGCTGTGCTAACATGTAATATTAAATGTCAGTAATGTTATTTCGGAGCCAGTATGTTGCTCCACCTCATTTGAGCTCTCTCTCTCTCTCTGTCTCTCTGTCTCTCTCTCTCTCTCTCGGCAATGCTCCAGTCAGCACAATCTCTCCCAGGCCCCCTTTCCTTTCTAAAAGGATAAAATGGTTCTAATGCATTTTTCATGCACGGGGATGAGTCCCTTCATCTTGCCTCGCACCCTAGATGTCTGGCGATGCGTAAAAGTGGTTCAAAAACGTCAAGATAAGTCAAAATCAAAGTTCAGAGGCAATGAGCACAAAACCCAGCCAGAACAAGGGAGGATTTTTTTTTTTTGCGGAGGGGAAGTAATAACTCGGCCGTCTCTGTTTACAAAACACGACCACAACAAATCATGGAGGAGCTGGCGGGGAAAGAGAGTCACACGAATGGCTTCTCACCCATTCCGAGTCGCAGAGAATGGAGAATGAGTGGCAGATTCTGTCTGGAATGAATGCACCGGGGGCTCCATTCCCTTCCCCACACCTCGTCCCCTCCCTCACCCTCTGTCTGTCAGTGAATCGATCGTGTGTGTGAAAGGCTTTGAGATGTCCTCCTCGTATGAAAGGTGCCGCCTCAAACCTATGGCTTATTGTTCACAGAATGTATTGTAGAGCACTCGGGGACACTAGCCTGCGTCGGGGGGGGGTGGGCGCTAGAAACATGCAAGTTGTTGTTGTTATTGTTAATGGAGTCCATGGGTTTGTCTGTGTCACTGGCCTTGTTCTCTGCGTACTCACCTGTCGGCTTTCACTTCTCCAAAGCCCATTGACAGTTTTGGTGGGAGCAATGGTCACCACGGGGGTAGTGCTGGGGACACTGTGAGAGCTGGGGGCCACGCGGATGGGCCCATTCGGGCCTCGCTTGGGTGTGCTGGCCGGAGAGCTGTGGTTGGTGGCCGGAGAAGAGACCGGTGAAGATTCGCTGCTTATCGAAGAACCTGGAAGAAGAAAAAACACATTTTTCACCAACGAGGCGAAGGCAAGGTTGGACTTCTGATGATTTTTGTCACATTTTGCACATAGCAATGACCCGAGAATAATTTATTAACAGTAAAAATCCTTGCATTTCATATAGCACCTTATCATATCGTTGAGATGTCTCAAAGCGCTTCACACAATATATTGTAAAGTGGATTGACTGTGTATTTTGTAGGTAAAACTTGGTAGCCAATTGCCACAACAGTGTCCCACAAGCGGTCGACCCTCAGAAAGTGATCTGCCAATCGACTAACAACCAGCTTCCTACTTACCACTGGAAAAACAGAGACTTGTGGAGTAAGGAAACTTGCCTTAAGGTTTCGCCCCTCCCGGGAATCGAACCCGGGTCCTCTCGCTTGCAAGGCGAGAGCGCTAACCTCTATACTACAGGACTCCACAGGTTAAAAAAAAAAGGGGAGTGGGGGGAAGAGAGAAAAAACAAGAAAGAACTTTTAGCCGAGCGCAAAGGCAAGGGAAAAATATGGGCACAGCACGGTTAGCGAGCTGCAGACAGTTAATGAGGCGGAATATCAAACACATGCCTTAATGCACCTGTGATTCGGGGCCTACCTGGAGACAGATGAGCTTCCCCTGAGGATAGGTTTAAAAGCTTTTAAATTCACTGAGACACGAGATCTCTGAACGGAAGGCAGGTTGAGCGAGCTTCCTCAGAGAGGTTTCAAAGCAGAGAAAAAAATACACGTCCCACATAATATATATATATGTGTGTGTGTATATATATATATATATATATGTACGTACATGTTAAAAAGAAAGGAGCTCACTTCAGTTCAAAAGCAGGGAAATGTATCTTGTCAGCGCTAGGCCAACAACAATTAGCAGACTAATCCCCGGGGTTAGTTGGAGGCATAATTCAGTCTGTGATAGCAAGCTAATCAATACCATTAAAATGAGAGCAGAATTTAAATGATTCAAAGGTCTTAGTTTAGAAGTTTAATTCTCACCCCCATGCGGTTGGAAAGGACACGTGCGCCCGCTTAATTGACCTGCTTTTGGTGGTTGGAAATCCAGGCGGCTAATTGAACATGTTTCGATTGAGAGCGACATGTCTGGGTGATGCCCGTCACCCGGCTCTGGCTCACACTGAGAGCCAGGCAGGCAAGAGAGGCAGTCACTTCGTCAACGCCCGGTTAATCCTGGTTATTTACTGCTCGGTGTCTGTGTTCAGGACGAGGTCCCGGCACATTGAGCACTTTACAACACCCCCCCCCCCCCGAACCCCCCCACCTCCACTCCTTCCTCTTCCCCTCTGCAGCACTGCCCCTCCGCTCGACAAGCAATCAAATAAAAGTGCTGTGAATGTGTTGCGAGGTGACTATTCAAGAGTCAAAATGGATCATTGTACAGGGCAGGGCGCCAGAGCACAGAGGCACATTGTTGACATCCTGCCATCTGCGAGCATGAAAGCGGGAGCTTTATCTTCACGCTCTGCCGCCCAGTTGCACAAAAAACACGAGGAGTCGGCCTGGAAAGCCCAGGCCCACGTTGATGACTCCGGGAGCGAATCACTCCGCCATTTTAAACGCCTTGAAAATCACGCACGGTCTGGTGTCTCGAGCCTTTGGGTCTCTCAACAACAGGCAATCAGCGGCGGCGACATCGAGCCGAGGCTGCCTCCATTTCGCGTCTCTAACAGGATTTTATTGTAAAGTGCAGGGACTGTGTGTTTTGTAGGCGTAACGTGGCAGACAACTTGCGCGCAGCTACGTCCCACAATCGAGCGGATGACCTATCTAATCCAGTGGCTGAGGGGTGGGGGAGGGAGTGGGGGGATTGTCGGCCAGGACACCTGGGGAGAAACTCTACTCGCCTTTTAACGCCGCAAGCAGCTTTGACGACGCGCTAAATTTGGGGCGTGGGGTGGGGGGGGTGGTTGGGGGGAGTAAAATGGTTTTCTGGGGGAAAAAAAAGTAATTTAAAGCGAGCTAGAAGGTTTCCGTATCATTTTTAAAAAACGACACGCTTCAAAAGGGGGGGAGGGGGGGGGGTGGGGGGGGGGGGGGGGGGGGGGGGGGGGGGGGGGGGGGGGGGGGAGGGGAATCCTGGGCTCTCAGTCACAGCCGCGTTTCAGAGTTGCTCGCGTGTGTGGGTTGCTTTATTTGGAAAGCAGAGCAGCAGTGACGAAGCCTTGGCAGGCCCCTCGCAAACAGATGGAGCGTGAAAATATGCAAAGCGAGAGGCGAGCCACAATCTGATGTCAGTGTGCAAATTAGGAGGCGCAGAATAATTCAATCTACAATTCTAATTAACGGGGGGGGGGGAAGAGGGGGGAAGAATGGCTCAGCTTCCACGTGGATTATATACACTGTGCGGCATAAGGGGAGTGGGGGGGGCAGGCCAATTGCGCACGGCAGTGCTTCATAAACTGTTATGGATTTTTTTTTTTGGGGGGGCGGGGAGATATTATTGCCCCCAGAAAGGAATCCGCCAATCGACTAACAACCGGGTTTCCACTTACTGCTAAGTAAACAGAGCGTGTGTGGAATAAGGAAACTTGCCTGAGGTTTCGCCCCACCTGGGAATCGAACCCGGGTCCTCTTGCTCAGTGAGGCGAGCACGCTAACCACGGCGCTACATGACTCCACAAAGCATATACAGCGCAGAACGATTTTTAACAGTGGTTGGTTATTTGTTGAAAGGGCAGTACACGTCCCACATCCGACCCAAAGCGATTGCAAGCTCGGTCTCGCCAGGTTTTATTCCAGACGATATTTTGCGCTTGCCCGGCTAGACACGGTCAGTTTAGGACAAGACACGCTACAGAGCACAACACAACACGTGTGAAAATCCCTGCCCCCTAACTTACATGACCGACGAGTTCATTTCAACCTCGCGCAAAGGAACGGAAAGAGATTCATTATTGGAGCAGCGTGATGCTCAGTGCTAGAACAACACATTGTAAAGCCTAGGGACAGATGAAATATCAATGAAGCATATCAGAATGTAACTATATTGAAAAGGACAGCTTTTTTTTTATTCAAACAAGCTCTTGAGGGTACAACAAACGATATGGCATTTAGATTACTTAGGATGAATTGAATTTCAAACTGTGCCTTCCAGATAAAAGTATTTTGAAGTCTTTCTGGTAATAGAATCTACATATGTCTGTTGCGAATCTGGCAAAGCCGGAGCTCATAACAGGATGGAAATTCAGCAAAAGCTGGATGTCTCCCTCCACCTCCCCCACTCCCACCCCCACATTTGGCCATTGGAAGAGTGAATGGTGCACCACTTGATATAACCTGGCTACCCTTATAGGCCACGACACTTGCTTTTAGACCACTCCCAGTGCAGTCCTGGAGAAGTGCTGCTCTGTCGAAGAGGTGCCGTTGGGATGAGCATTAAACAAAGGGCCGGTCTATCTATGCCTGTTCAGGTGGATGTTAAATGGCGCTACTGAAAAAGAGGAGAGAGTTTCTCCCGGTGTCCTGGCCAACTATCCCCCCCATAATAAAATTGGTCTTTTGAAACGTCTCGACAACGCAATATCAAGTGCGAGGATTATTCTTTTGCGGTGCGAAATTGTTGCTGCAGCATTCGCCTACAAATACACAGTCACTCCATTTCAAAACAATTCCCGTGAAGCGCTTTGAGACGTCCTCCCGACGTGATAAGTTGCTGTACCGAATGCAACGATTATAATTATTATTATCATTATTATTATTCTTTGCTCTTCTCTCTCTCTCTTGCGCTCGTCCCCACTCACCTCTGGGCTCCTCGACTTGTTTGGCGAGCTTGCGGAGGGCAGCGGCAAAACTGGCAGACTGGGCCGATGGCACGGACAGGGCGCTGCTGGGCGCCAGGCTGCCATTGGCCACGATGGTGCCGTTGAGGGAGGAAGGGTTGAGCGGGGTGACGGTAGCCGTGGTCCGGGTCGCAGTGGAGAGCATTCCTAGTGAGGGCGACTTCGGCTCATGGCTCATACCTGGGAGAAACACAGGAACAAAGGCTTTAGATAGAACAGTTCAATCCCTCCACTGAAAGCTCTCCACTGTACAGCAGTAAATTCTACTTGTAACCATCCATCTCTCTCTCTTTTTTTCCTTCTCTCGCCAAAGTAGTAACCTATGAGATGCCCCGGGGGGGTGGGGGGGGGTGGTTTCTTCTATCAGGTGAGGTTACCACAGAGCTGGGAAACAAATACGCTGGACAGACGCACGCACACACACCCCTACCCCCCTAAAACATATACGCATACACACACCTCTACCTCACATACTGACACACACCTCCAGTCCCAAGCAAGCAAATACTCTGATATTTGCCAATACAGCTCATCGCCAATTTCTGGCCAACTATATCTTGGCCCTCTGACAAGTTGGAGGAGCCGGTCTACATAGAAAACACAAGCAAGATCCCGCAGTGCTATTGGAAAAGAGAAGGGAGTGAGTCTCTCTCTCTCCCCCGGTGTCCGGTTCAAGAAGCTGAAACTAGATAAAATCGGTCGCTCACATCGTGGCTGTTTGTAAGACATTGCTGTGCGCCGCATTCGCTCACAAAATACACAGTCACTGCACATCACAAATAAACCATGTGAAGCACTTTGGGACATTCTCCCGACGTGAGAAGGTACTATACAAAAGTGTAAGGATTATTATTATTATTACCATTCTATTTACTATGACGCTGATCCCACTCTCCCCAGGATCCTAGGACAGGTTGTGTTCTGTCACTGGATAGGAGAGGCCATTCAATGGGAGCCCACCCAAATTTCCCACTGGCTTGTACCCAACTATGTGGGGCCTATGTCCATAAATTACAGTTCAGTCTTTCCAATATAACGTTCCGAGCTCAGTGCCAGGTCATCATGTACCACTGCGCAGAATGTAATTATGGCTCGTAAATTAACTGGACCCTTGATCTCATCACTGCCCTGACTGGTCGGGCTGGGTCAGGTCGCCGTGTCTATTCTAGTGAAGTACCACCTGTCTGATAGCTTTACCACTATACTACGCTGAGGTTCTGATGTCACGGTGGGAAGCCACTCAAACGGAATTGCTCAAAAGCCCAATTCCTCTTTAAGAGAATTAACTACTCATGTAGCAACAGGGGGAAATGTGCAATTGGCTGCTGTGTTTCACCCCAAGATACAATATATTCCGTGAAGCTCTTTGAGATGTCTCAACGATGTGATAAGGCACGATATCAAATGCAAGGATTATTAATATGACCGAGAACGACAGAACATTATGACAGATGGAACACCCCAAGTTTCACCCTATTGTCCCGTTTCTCAAAGATGTCATCATTTCAAATGTAAGAACAATGGCTTTGGATGATCACTCTCAATTTGCCATAGATTTGAATGGAGGGAGATGGGTGGGGGAGAGGGGCGTTAGACAATGCAGCTGCGTTCGTTCAGCCTGGATGTTAGATCCATTGAAATATTCAAGACTGAGGTGGATCAATTTTTGTTAGGTAAGGGTATCAAGGGCTATGGGGCAAATTAGGAGTTGAGGTATCATGGTCTAACAGAAGGGCAGAACAGGCTTGAGGGGCTGAGTGGACTAATCCTGTTCGTATGTTCCTCCGGGAAAAAAAAATGGGCTCTTAAAACAGTGGAATAATTCACACTGAGGGGGAAGGCAGGAATCCAATTTTAAAGACATTACGAAGGGAAAATTAATTAAACACCCTGTGAGTTTGTGTTTAAATTGCTCCTCTGCCAGGACTGCGCGTTATTCAGTCATTCGAAGAACAACGCCATCGCTTTAGCAAGAGAGGATCGTTCTCAAAATACCAATTTGTTCCTTTGATAAGCTGCCCCCAAACTCCCCCTAAAACAAGGGAATAAATCCTCCTCCGCATCGCCAATTCACAATCACGCACTAAAGGGCAACATTTGGGGAACAAATTGCATTGCACGTTGCGCGCCACTGATGAGCTTCGAAGATCTGGCGGGGGAAAGGGAAAATGGATGCGCGAGCGAGGATGAACTGGGATTAAGACCGAGGAGAGCGTTGAGGCTCATTAGGGCAAGAAAAGTCCAATCATTTGCATGAGCGATTGGAATGCAACTCCCTGTTTCCCGTTGCTCCCGTTGATGTGCAGGTCTCTTGGCTCCGTTTGCCTCGCTCAAAATATCTTATTTCTTCTTCCAATAACGGCACACAAGCCAATACAAGTCACAGGCCTGCCATTTCCCGCAGTTGCCTTGTTGCGTATCGCATCCCCTGGCAAGACGCTGACTTTGAGATCTCTGAGAACCGTCACATAGTGTAATTGGAAACTAATGGTTCAGCTACATGTTCTGCTAGATCCTGGCAGAAACCCCCCCACCACTCCTCACCCCCATCCACCCCAGCTTGAATAATTACACCTTAGGTAGCTAGGGCAGCTAGACAGCTACTTATTCCCAGGCTCGCGCTTATGTCCATCTCTGTGTGATAATCTCTCCTGACAATTTCCACCACAATCACAAGAATGTTGAACAAATAAATAGTTATTATTTCGCTGCCTATCCCGTGCCTGCTCCTCCCATCTCCTCGCACTCCTTCTCCCATCAACCTCACCCTCACCACACCCTGGGGGATGAGTGCTTCATCACTTTACACTGAGAGAGTCACGGGTCGATGTGTGCGGGCGGGCACACATCAGAGCACATGACATTCAGCTGATGTCGGTACCAGACGCCAGGGATTTGAAGACGCTGAGAATAAAAGTACAGTTGGGTTTCTTACATGACTGCTGGGCTTTTCAAAACCTTCCCTCCTCAAATTCCTTGCCACGTAACCCTTGGGAATTGCCTTCAGAACCCAGAAACCAACCCAAGCTACTGCAAGGTTGGCTCTTTTACCTGAAGCGTTCATTATCCGCTCTGTCCGGTACTGCTGCGCTCTGCGATCAGCATTTGCCGGATCTGAGTATTTGCAAATTGGAACTTATGACAATCCTTGCGTTTGATGCAGTGACTGGGACGTCTCAAAAGCTCCTTGTGTGTAATTTCTGCTGAAGTGTAGTGACTGTGAATTTGGTGACAGACGCACAGGCCCCATCGGTACGGGAGGCTGAAGTTAAGAGTTTGCTGTGAGCAATTGTCTGCCGTGTTTGGAACACAAAATACACAGTCACTCCACTTTACAATATATCTTGTGAAGCGCTTTGAGACGTCTCAACAACGTGATAAGGCGCTGTACCAAACTCAAGGATTATTATTATTAAATCTGGGGCCACAGGCTCCGTTGGTGGTTTACTAGAGACTCAGCACCTTTGGCAACGTACAGAAAGCCACTTCCAAAGTATAATAAAAGTTATAACCCACAATCTTTAGACTCGGAGGCCAAAGTACTACAATCTGACAGACTAACACAATGAAGCCTGAAACAAAATGAACTGTCCAAAAATCTGCCTGGTCTTAACATTTTTAAGACAGTGCGTGTGGTCTTCAGGCTGAGACCACTGAGAATTTTGGACCTGTGGTATTTACTGTATTTTTATGCCTCTTGTAATGAAGCTCTTGGGAGCAACCTGCTGTTTGAAGTGAACAATTTGGGAAACATGCAGTTGCTTTTAAGGCACGCTTTCACTGAGCTCCGTTTTCTCTGTCTCCCGAGGATGCAGATTGTGAGTCTCCCCATCGCGTGACTGACGAAGCTCCTTTTAAAAGACATTAGCGGCCTCACCTCTGCCAAAGCAGCTCAGTTTATACTGGCATCCTCTCACGGAATGCACTCCTTTCACAACTCATCAACGTCTCATAAGACACAGCAAAAAAGGTTTAGAGCCATAATAGAGGGTCCCAGAGCATTTTAACTGAGGTCGCTGGCGAGGGTTTAGGGGAGGGAGGGAGGGAGAGAGAGAGGGAGGGAAAGAAGGTGGAAAAAGAAGGCGAAGAGATTGCAGGACTGAGGTGCTGGAAAAAAAAAACTGCTGTTCTATCCATCTCCCATCCATCTAACGCAACGATATATGAAATTTTCCGAGCTCCTTATCGCTGTGCATTAAAAATTTTATTGCCATTTAAGCCAGAGGACAGCAATTGTAATGTGCACTGTGGTGAACTCTCAGACTGCTGATAGCTCCAATTATTCCAGCAAAACGGGTCACTGACACAGCCGAGGGCCTGAAGACTGCAAATGTACTGCCTCAATCTGGGACTTTTGAGCTCACAGTCCAGGCTGACACTCCACTGCAGTACTGGAGAGGGAGAGAAAGTCGCTGCATTGTCAGAGGCCCCAAATTTCAGATGAGAGGTTAAACCAAGCTCTCGCCAGGCTGTTCAGCGGAAGTGAAAGATTCCATTTAGAAAAGAGAAGGGAGTTTCTCCCAGTTTCTTGGTCTACAATCCTATACACACACATACAAATAAGTCATTCACTTCACATCCGTTTGTGGGACCTTCGCTACACGCAAGAACGGTTTCCCAAAAACATAGTCACTACACTTGGCAGCAAGTTCCCCTTTAAAGCGCTTTGAGATGTTCCCGGTTTGTAAATCGAACACGTGGATTATTGTTGTCATTGGAAGAGCTGTTGCTCCCCACCCCCTGCCCTGACACACATGCAATCCCAGATGGGCCATTGAGGAACAGGCACTAGTGGAAGAGTCAATTAGGCTGTGAAAGGATTTCGGAACACTTTACGTTGGGCACGCTTGGCCCTCCTCGCTAACGTGCACTCTGTAATTGCAATAGCTCCAGAAGGCTACTTGTGCACTGGAACAGGCCAAACATTATTAACAGTCAATGCACTGTTTACCCCCAGGCGTACTCAGCGCTGTGTGTTACCAATGCAGCTGGAGCTCAACCGGTTACATTAACTTTGTCCAGTCAAACATCAGCCAGCAGCCAACAACACGGCAGAGGGAGAAGGATGTTGGAATATTAGACGGTTCAGGGCTTTTTTTGTTCTCTGTCTCTCTCTCTTGCTCGCTGTTTAATCAATTAAGTCGGTCAATGGCACTCTCGCCACTTGGGGCAAAGGTTTCTAGCGCTCTGAGACACTGCCCCCTCGTAAAAGCCACTATATAAATGCAAGTTGTTATTGTTGTTTTCTGGGTTCAAACCGAACAGCAAGACTTTTGAGCTCTGACACTCCAGTATACTCGTACACCATCCAACATGCATACACACACAGGTGCACAAACACACACGATTCTCGATCTGGACTGAGTTACCTGATCTCATTGAGGCCTCAGTGCCACTGGGTTAGGGACAGGGGTTGGGGAAGTATCCAGAGATACAGTACTTGCTGAGAGCTACCAACAGCCTCATTCCGGGTATGATAGCTCCTGTAGTGGATGATTGATGGTTCCCCTAAGCCCCTTCCTTATGGTACACACAGAATGCAGCGGGCATTGTTACCATTTTTTTTATTGCGCGCGCGCACACATACACACACACACACGTACGCACGCACACACACACACAGCAACAAGGGATCACATAATCACAGTCTATCAACTGCTCCGCAATTGACATCTGCTGTCCGGTACCTCGGCCAATGTTTCACCAGCTCAACGGGTCGAACAGCTGCTGTGTATTACACTTTGTGGTGAGTTCTGGGTCAGTTCTGGGCCAATATGGAAACTCAAGAGGTTTAGCTGGCTCCTTGATAAGCAGTACCCTGGTGTAAATCTATCACCACTGGCTTCCCATCAAGAGCAGAGAATGTCTAGAACCATCCTGGGTAAAATGCGGTGAAAAGTCTCGAGGACGTGACTGCATCAAATGCAAGGCTGACAGTATATTCTGTGAAGTGCTTTGAGACGTCTCAACGATGTGATAAGGGCCTATATCATAAGCAAGGATAATTATTATTATTCTTGTATGAATAACCAACACAACAAGACTGGCTCTGACCGGGGGAGAGATTGACCTTAAACAGTTAATGGGCCACTGAAACCACCTGAAACTATTGGCTCAGTCTCCCCTCCCCTTCGGCTCCTCTCTGCCCCATCCCCGCAGCCACACGCCCTTCATGTAGCTCTTTGCTTGCTCTCATCCCGACAATGAACCCCCAGCACTGACTGACCCGTGTGCAACCACACTCCTTTGAAAGTCTGCTCGCTCAAGACTTATCTGCGTGAAAGAATGATTTATCCTCAGCTTTCAAGAGAGAGAGCGAGAGAGGGAGAGAGAGAGAGCGATGTTGGGCATTAATGGCAAGATGAAATAAATCAATTAGGGGGTTAGGAATTAGAGTGATGTTATTCATTGATTATTTTTGGGCCGCACGCAGAATGACAATGAAAGCACAATCCATCTGATTTCATTACTGCACTTTGCTACTTAACTCAGCCTGACCCACGTTACCCCTGCCTCCCCCCAGCTAATGGGCAGCTGCACTCCTTTACAATCATTTAACGGCTGCTCTACATAGATTTTGAATTCTAATTGTTCTGCGTGGCGCGGCCGACAGTGGTGGTGGGTGGAGAGACACGTTATAGGATACTGCGCTCGGGAGGGCTTGGGGGGGATTTGGGATTGGAGCAGTGGGGGCGGGGGGTAACTGGGATAATAATAATCCTTGCATTCAATACAGCGCCTTATCAGGTCATCGAAACTTCTCAAAGCGCTTTACAGAATATACTGTAAAGCAAATCGACTGGATATTTTGCGGACTGAATTGGTTGGGGCAGGGAGGTGGGGGGGGGGGTTGCAATTGGAATAGCTGAAACCATTGAAAAGCTTTCCCCTCCAAACTGTTCCCAAGTCCCTCCTTTCCGACTTGTACCCCCACCCCAAACCAGCATCAGTCCAGGTAACACCTCAGTTACAACAACACCACAGACTCAAACTAGACACTGACTCGACAACGCAATGCAAAGCTAGGGTTCCTTTGTGGAGCAGGATAGGTTTGTGAAACAGTCAAACCTCCAAGATAAAGAGACTGCACTGTGTTTGATCATCCAGTGTGCAAAAGGTTTCCTTCAGACTTGAAAAAGAAGCAGTCTTGCTCAGAAGGTACTTTACAATTGAACTGCGAGATGTCCCAGGATACTAATTATGGTACTAAAACTCAGCGTACAATCCACTTCCAACAGAGAAATCGGATCCGACTGATCTTAAGCCTCTTTTAGCTTTGCTTTTTTTGTCGAATAATTTTTTTTCTTCATCCCTTCTCTTCACTCCTCACCTTGCCCAATGATGCTCGCCAGGAAGAAGTGAGGTGCTTTAGTAATAATAATAATAATCCTTGCATTTGATATAGCGCCTTATCACGTCTTTGAGACGTCTCAAAACGCTGCACTGAGAATATACTGCAGAGTGAATTGACTGTATATCTGTGGACAAAACAATATTAATAATAACGACGTGATAAGACACAGTATCAAAGGCAAGGATTACTATTATTATTATTACAAGGATAGTTGAGTTGATGCATGGAACCCCACTCCCTACTCAGACTTCCTGGTTCTCCAGGGCTCCCCGTTATCCAATTAAATCCAGGTCTCCGGAGTGACTCGGATAATCGCAAGTCTCTTGTAATTAAAAAGGATTATCTCCAGTAACATTAGTGACGCCAACTCGAGTTAACGCTAAAACATACAGCCAGAATCTCTTGTTGCCATCGGTCTTCATCTCCGCACGTCCAGCACTACCTCATGTATAGCAGGTTAGTGACGGAGAGCAACCTGAGAGCATCAAGGGACAATTACTGATGCAAGAGAGGCCTAGTTACCCGGTAGCGTTGGGTGTTGATTTGACGTTATGTAAAATCAATTCAGAGGTCACTCCGCTAGTGTTTAAATTCGACGGCAGTGCGCTGGTGGTCAAACCTCTGAGGTTTCCTCAACTCGTCATTAGACAATCCTACACAATGCTGAAGGAATGCAATAAAACCATTCGTATCTATGAGCTTTCACACAACAATTTATTTAGTGCCATCTACTTAGAGCCTGTTGGGTTCAGCCTCCAGATCTCGGATATCTACCGACTTACTCCTACACCCAGACTAGACACGGGTTTGGTTTGCATCAGGGATTATAGCGACAGTCTGTCTCAAGATTTGGTTACGGCACCGAAACAAACAAAACAAAAAGAGGACCGTTTGCATTTCGCTGCAATTAGAAAATGAAGAAAAATTGGCACAGACTTGACATGAGGGAATGCCCCCCACCCATTCGACCCCCAAAAATTTGGGGTCTGCCTTCAGACGGTGCCTGGTGTCAATTAAATCGCGGGGTGGCCGGAAGGAAATAATCGCACCCTCCCTCCCCCCACCCCCACGTCGGTCTGTGATAAGCTTTAAGATGAAATTGGGTATATTAGCACAGCCAAAATCTGTTGTTGCACAGCCAAAATCTCTTCATAAAAGCTTATGAAGTGTCTTGTTTTCACCCTCTGTACACAAGAGTGAGAGAAGGAATTGGAGGTGGGTGGGCGGAGGGGGGAGAGGAGGTGGGTGGAAGGGAGAGAGAAAGGAGAGGGGCGGTTGAGGGGGGAAAGAACTCGAGCAGATTCACGTAAAATAACTGCAGAATTTGGCGGAATGAATTCCTTCAGCCCCGAGGTAAAAGTTCACGGCGGGTTAATAAAAGAAGTTATTAACTAGCGAGGGCTTAACATCTGGCGTGCGACAAATCGAAGGCAGCCGCAGCATATGCAGCACACCCTGCAGTGTGCATTACAGCAGCGGCTCGGAACTGCTCAGCATTAACAAAGCGTCCAACCAACCCCATTAGCTCGGTCACATTTCATAGACCCTTTCATCGATCAGACGGATACAGATCATCGATTAGGCAAATGGCTGAATGTAACACAATAGCTCGTTTCAGCTTCAGGGCTGCGGAATGGAAAGAAATCGGGGAGGGGAGGGGGGTGGGGGGAGGGCTGATGGGTGTTGCCGTCAGTCGTGGCTACCAGGGTGCTGGCTGTTATGGGAATAATTCCCACTTTTCCAGACTACGGCACACAAGAGTTGCTTCCTTCCTTCCCGTTTTCTGTACGAAACGCTTGCCCTCACCACCGCACCCCGCCCCCCCCCACCCTGCTCCCGCTCTACAGAAACCTTCGCCTTGTTACAGCTCCTTATCCGAACGTCTCAAAGTGCTCCACGGTAATTACTGTCAAGTGTAGTAACTGTTTCTTTTTTGGGTTAGGCAAAAGCCACAGCCGATTTGCGTGCAGCGAAGCTCCCTCGAATAGCCGTTAGGTGGGCGGCCGATTAACCCGGAGGATGGTAGGCTAGGTAACCGGTAGAATAAAAAAATGGCGGTGTCTTTAGAAAACAACTTGGCTTTAACCACAGCTGTGTGGTTCTGCAGTGCCGGTGCTGAGCAATCCTCAGCGTCCTCACGGATAACCTTTGACCATTTCTCCCAGCCTTCGCCCGCCCCCCTCTCCCCCCATGTACCAGCGCTGCTGCCCGGGAGCTGGGTGTAAACTGCGCGAGACATGTCATAGGGCACTTTCAACAACACTGGCCCATTGTTGGGCGAGCCGCTCGCTGAATGAACACAATTTGCTTTTTAATAAATCGTCCTCATTGTTGCTAAACAAAGTTACGATTTATTTCCCCTACCACTTGTTCTCCGCAGTTTTTTTCCCCCCTCGCTGCAGCCAACTTGGATGGCAGTCAAGAGAGCAGTGACGACGGGGGCAAGGCTCCCACTCCCAAAGCCAGTCGGCCGACCGGCTTTTCCAGAAGCTTCTTTTTCCTCACTGGCAGCACCGACCAGGGCTGCGTACAGAATTAAAAAAATGGAGGCACGAACCCCGTCCTTTCCAATTGTGTTCAGCAGGACAACAGCCCTTCTCTCGCCCCATTTTCCACTCCTGAAGGAGTTTGGCTCCTTCACATTTCCATAGCAGTACTTTGGAGTTTTACAACACAGTTCCCACGTTCCCAAATTGTGGTAACAGGGCACTGCATTGTTGGAAGGTGCCGTCCTTCAGAAGAGGCATTAAACCAAGATCCCGGCCTTGCCGTTCAGCTGGGCATTAAAAGATCCCGAGACACTATTCAAAAGGGAGAAGGGAGTTTCTCCCCAGAGTCCCCAGTGTCTGACAATCCCCTAGAAAATCTTCATGGCCGTTTGTAGGACGTTGCTGTGTGCAAATTGGCTGCCGCATTTTGCCCACACAAACGCACAATTATTGCCATTAAATGCTTTGAGATATACTGCCATTATGCATGCTATATTGTTATAGGTTATTGTTACAAAGACTATCATTATTGCTTTGGTTCAGTTAAACAGACGCCCCCGGGACCTCACCCCATGGCCAATTTCCATTCACAACCAAATCATTTGACAATAATCCCTACATTTGATACAGCCCTTTCAGATCAGGAGGATGTCTCAAAGTGCTTCACAGTGCAAAATGTAGTGAATGTGTTGGTGAACCCTGCAGCCAATTTGCACACAGCAATGTCCCACAAACAGCTATGAAGTGAATGACTGATTTTGTTCGGGAGATTGTCGGCCAGGACACTGGGAGAGACGCATAGAACACCATGGGATCTTTAAGCAGGCACAGACAGGACGTCAGTTTAGCATCTCACTGGAGTGTCAGCCTGGACTGTGAGCTCAGAGACCCCGACGTGAGATTTGAACTCATAATCCTCTGACTCAGAGGCGAGAGTGCTCCCAACTGAGCCAGGCTGACACACAGCCTTTAAGCACTGTTCGTGTCATGCGCCAACAAAGCCTGATATCAACTGCAAACTGCACAACTTGAAAGTTCTCTCCTCTTAAGCTCTATAGCGTTCGGACAAACAGTGCAAAAAGAATTCGGTCACTCAAAGCAACCCCCTGTCATCTCAAACCCTTACAGCCTCTCTCGTTTTATCACCGGGTTCCACTCCGCGTTGCAACACCAGGTTTCAATCCAACCCATTAATTTACACTTCATTTATCAGCGGGGAGACCTAATGAAGAGGGAGCGAGGGCTCAGATGGCAAAGTAACGTCCCAGTGGGCTGGGCTAGTGACAGAGGAGATGAATGAGCCAGGGGTCCCTTTCCCGATTGCTGTTCTCTTGACTCTCTTCCCCCAACCCCTCTACACCACTTGATAGTCTCTGTGTGTTGTGGATGCCAGTTGACAACAGGCAGGAAGCTCAACTCTGATTCCTGCCAGCACTGCCCACCACCCCCTCCAAATAAATACCAGAACATTGATAACATGGGAAGAGAGAAAGTCCAAATTCAACTGAGTACTAAGGAAGAAATTGTGCTATTTTGTGTCTGGTTATTATAGGAGGTTACAACCCAATCAAAAGTTAATTTCAGAACGTACAGAAATAATAATCCTTGCATTTGATACAGCGCCTTATCACGTCATCGAGACACCCCAAAGCACTTCACACAATATACTTTAAAGTCAATTGACTGCGTATTTTGTGGGCGAAATGTTTTAATTTAAACACGCAAACTGTGTTTATTTTTCCTTTGAAGTCTTTTTCTTAACACAGATTCAAAAGCACTGAACTGGTCACTCTGCTACCCCATGTAGGAAGCCACGTGTAATACTGGGCTGCTTTTGGGTTTGTATTTGGTTGACATTGGGCAACAATTTATTTTTTAATTGACCCGAGGAAGGAGGGGCGAGAAGGAGGCAAAGGAAGGGAGTGAGAAGCAGAAGAAGTCAAATAAACAGAGCTGGGGAATGATCTCCACAGATGAATGGCTAATGTGCCAAATCAGGATACATTCCACAGACCCCGGCCATCAAGGCAGACTTCCAGGACGCACAGCCTCTCTGTAGATAAGCTCCGAGCTCCATGATCTGCCTTTGGAGGTGTATTGTTCCCAGTAAATGAAAGTGCCCAGCAGATGGCAGGTGTAACAAAGCAGCTTTGCTATGGCCAAAGCAATTATTTATCTAATTATGATTTACCACTTAACCACATGATCTTGGTGGAGTTGTGGGCAATTAAAATCAGTGTGATTATGTGGATTATGCAAATTGGGCAGAGCAGAGCAATTAAATTTTAGTGCACAGATGAGCTGTCAGTGAACGGGTCACAGAACCCAGGAGCTCCCCAGTGCAAGCCCAGGAAAAACACTGGGGATGACTGACCCGCCGCAGTGTGCTGTTAGCAGGGACATCAATTATCATACCTTCACCCTGATCCGCGCCCTGCTGTCAGCCTCTCACAGTGCTGCCGGGGGGCATGAAGTCACAATGATAAGAGCGCAGAGCGCGGGGAGCGCAGAGAGCCAGGGGAGAGGGAGAGCCAGGGGAAAGGGGAGGGGGGAGAGAGCAAGGGGGGGGGGGAGAGAGCAAAAGGGGGGGGGGAGAGAGCAAAAGGGGGGGGGGGGAGAGCAAAAGGGGGGGGGGAGAGAGCAAAAGGGGGGGGGGAGAGAGAGCAAAAGGGGGGGGGAGAGAGCAATGGGGGGAGAGAGAGCAATGGGGGGGAGAGAGAGCAAGGGGGGGGGAGAGAGAGCAAAAGGGGGGGAGAGAGAGAGCAATGGGGGGGGAGAGAGAGCAAGAGGGGGGGAGGGAGAGCAAGAGGGGGGGGAGGGAGAGTGCGAGGAAGGTGGAGAGAGCGAGGAGGGGTGGGAGAGGGGGGGTGGGAGAGCGGGGGGGGTGGGAGAGAGCGAGGGGGGGAGAGAGCGAGGGGGGGAGAGAGAGCGAGGGGGGGTGAGAGAGCGGTGGGGGAGAAGAGAGCGCGAGGGAGGGTGTGGGGGGGGCGGGGAAAGAAGCGAGAGCCTTTCTGCACACCACACTAGACAGCTGCAGAGCCATTAAAACGTATAGACTACAAATCAACCGGGGATGTTAAAAGGCCGACCGCATATCAACCCACATGTCTCTGGTAATCTCTCCATTGATTATTTGGGGGTCTGTCTGACCCGATACATAATAGACTCAATAATAAATCATTGTAAGTGCTCGATGCAGCCGTTCACGGCACTGTGGGATTACGCCACAGTGCACTCTTAGCCTGTGTAGATCTATGATTTTCACTGATGTTTAAACCAAAGCGTTTTATTTATTCTCTTCCCCCCTCCCTTCTAAGATACGCCGAGGCAGCAGAAGAGAGCACAAGTTCAAGAGAGACACCGATTGGGATGGATTTTCCTTTAAACAGAGGGCAATTAACAACTGGAACGGGGTGGGTGGGGTTGAAGACAGGACGCTAGGTAGGGACGGTCATTTAAAAAACAGCTTGACGCTGCTATATAATAATAATCTTTGCTTTTTCATATATAGCGCCTTATCACGTCGTCGAGCCATCTCAAAGCGCTTCACAGAATATACTGTAAAGTGTGCATTTTGTGGGCGAAACTTGGCAGCCAATTGCGCACAACGGTGTCCCACAAACAGCTGTGGATTGAGTGACCAAATTATCATAATTTTTTGAAGGGATTATTACCCCCCAGAAAGCAATCTGCCAACTTGACTAACAACCGGGGTTCCTACTTACTGCTGACTAAACAGAGGCATGTGGAGTAAGGAAACTTGACTCAGGTTTTGCGTTGCTGGGGAATCGAACCCGGGTCCACTCGCTTGCGAGGTGAGAGCTCTGACCACTATCCTACGGGACTCCACATATGAGGAAAGAATAGAGCAGCACAATGTGAATCATGTCGTATTCATATTATTGAGTATTCCGACAATGGACAAGTCTCTTGCAATCAAACAGGACACCTATGCAGCGCGATGTGTGTTTTATTGTGCGCTTTCACCCAACCGATTCCGTTTAGATTATAAACCCACGAGCAACAGAACTCAATCAATTCACGTTCTAATGTGCTTTTACGAGCGTGCAGATGGTACCAGGCGACCAGCAGGGTTTATCTCTGGGGTTTGCGAAATTAACACTGGCAAACTGCAAACTTCCTGCTTGTATTTTGATTTTGCTAATAATAAAGCCATCTGCTGGCAATCGATGGCTCACACAGCCATCCTTTCCCACTCAACCAGCTGCAGAATGCTACTGCTCCCCCCCCTTCCCCCCGCAAAAAAAATACAGGGTCATTTTCCCCTTGTCCTTTTCTAATTAATTCAATTTTTCAACAGACCAATCGAGTCAGAAATTTAGCTTAGAACATACAAGCCGGTCAGGTGTGCTGTCCAGTGCCTGGCAGAAACCCATCACTGTGCTTTTAAAACGACTCTGAGCCAATTTATGTACTGAGAGTTACACATCTCATGCTTGTGGTTTGAATGTGAAAGGATTGGGCATGTGTGGCGGTGGGGGCGTGGGTGAGGGGAGAAGAGGGGAAAGGAAAAGGATTGGGGAGGGGAGAGAGTGGGGGGGGGGTTAAGGGAAAAGGAGTGAGTTTATACATGAGAAAGACAGAACGAGTGAGAATACTGCCAGGTGGAACATGCAGTACACATATGTGGCACACATTACTACCAGACGAGTGAGACACACAGCAGTCGACTCGCCTGCTGTTGTAATGACAAGCCTGATGGTCTGTGCTGAGCTGACTGAATCTGTCTGAAGGAGGGGGAGTGAATGACTGGTGTCAGTGATTGGCGGCTTGGGACGGGATAGGGTGGGGTGTGAGAACGGAGTCCTGTAGCGTAGTGGTTAATAGAGCGCTCCCTTAGCAAGCAAGAGGACCCGGGTTCGATCCCTGGGGCAGGGCGAAACCTTAGGCAAGCTTCCTTCCTCTGCACACACACGCTTCTGTTTACCTCGCAGTAAGTAGGAATCCAGTTGTTAGTCAATTGGTGGATTGCTTTCTGCTTCTAACAATCCCCTCAAAAAAATGTGGTCACTCAATCCACGACTGTTTGTGGGACAGAGAGTCGACAGAAAGTCAAACTTCCCAGTGTTTTTCTGAGTCATTGATTTAGGGAATTGGGTTGCACCCATTGCCATATGCCATCAAAGCCTGCTCTGTAGATGGCATTCACCTCCATTAGTTAGTTGGTTGGTTGGTATCAAGGCTGGTCAATGCCGGGCACGGTTTAAGAAAGGCTCTCGAGAGAAGGAAGGATTGGAGGGAAAGAAGTGGCTGCATTGGCAGAGCGAGGGAAAGAAGTGAGAGAGAGAGAAAGAGAGAGAGAATCAACACTCAGACGTCACCAACTCTGTCGTCAGCAAACCAAAGCCACGGATTTCTCACATTCAATCAAGTCGCTCTCTACACCACATATATCCGGGGGAGGGGTTAGGTTGGTGGGGGGGGGGGGCGGAGGGTGGGAGGTGGGAGCGCTTGCTAAATGGAGTCATCCAAAAATAAACCAGACTGCAGAGGCGAATGGCATACCATTACTGGATTAGAGAGAGGAAGAGGTATTGTCTGGGACTCGTTGCCTCTGATGCTAATATGCCTCTAGTTGTAGCACACTAATCATAACCAGAGGAGGGATTTGTTGTTCTAAGGGCAGGAGGAACCCTAATCGCTTTCAACCTTTTTTTCGCCTGTGGTAAATCTTCGGTGCGGGTTATTAAAATTCACTGTATATTCAATCCACTCCTTGGAAAAATTAATTGAATTTTTACGCTCAGCAAGTTGCCAGTATTTGCTTGTCGGTGTCCAATCGTGAGCTCATGACAATTTAATGACAAAACTGGGGAGAGCGAGGGGAGGGGGTGAGGGTAGGGGGGCAGAGGGGGAGTGGAGAGAGAGGGGAAGCATAGAGACCAACCACAGAGCCTTCAAAAGATGAATCAATTATGTATTACGAGTAAAACTTCACGCCACCGCAGGCAGAGGAGACAGATTCCATTAGGGCAGGAATAAACAGCTGGAATGTGTTCCTATTCCTCTCTGGCACAAAAAAAAGGTACCGGTTATTTTAACTTTCCATTAGTTAACTAACACCCGAGGGGAGAGGGGGGAAAGCCCTGCGCTCCAACACACCCGCACACTCTGACGATACTTGACCCCGCCATCGCGTCTTTAATTGGCATCGCTCCAGCTTGTCTGTTCGAAAACAGCGCATTAAAAATTATTATTAATTCATTAAGATTATTCTAAACCCCTGTTCAAAACAAGGATGGGAATTTCTCCCAATGTTCCCCGGCCAACAATCATTCCCGATAAACCACAGGTTCCCTCACCGCTGTTTGCTAGAACTTGCTGCACGGAAAATCCACACACAACTCTGCCAGCGTTCCCCGCGCTCAGGACCGCAGGGGAACAGAAACACCGATGCCACATGCCGGTATTCCTCTCAAAATGCAGCCGTGATTAAAGGAGACGGTTACACGATGGAGCGAGGGTACAAAGGAGACTGTGTGCCTTTGCGTGCCAACTGTGTTGTTCTGCTAATAAAATTTTAATAGGCGCATACCACTAGTTCATAAAAAGCATCAGGCTAGCAAAACAACATAGCGCCATAAATGTTTAAAGTGCACTAAGTAACAGCTTCCCGTCAACGCCATCCGTACAGTGCACAGTGCATGGAGCCAATAAACACTTTGGACTGACTGTATTTATCAGTGCAAGGGCCATATGCCACTGTTGTTATCAGTGTTATTACACAGCAGTAAAGTATAAACATTGATTACAATGGCATTTAGCTCCGCCTGTCCGTCCGCTGACAGATGCTTTGAAGCCAAGGGGGCTGGAGAGGGAGGAAAGCAGGACAAACAGCTGGTCAGCCTGTCTGCAACTCAGGTGTTGAGCATACAAACAGTTGGGAAGCACGCCCTTCCTTCCCCTCCTAAAGCCTTATCGTGTCCCAAGACTTCAATGGACCCTGGATCGGAGGTGCTATCGTCTTCATATCCCTTGCTTCTCCTTCACGGATGTCAAACGTCTCAAAGTGCTCAACAGTAATTAAAAAGGCGATGAAAGAGATACTCAGGAAGTGAGGGTAAATGGGATTAATAAACTTGGCATGATCAACGAAACTGGCAGAACAGCCTCGATGGGCTTTTTTTTGTGGTCAGCCAGGTGTCTGACATATGTGGAAACCCATCTCCGGGCTTCAGAGTATCCAAACCAAGCTGAGATTTCCATGCATCCCACCTACACATGGAAATTCCAGAGATAAATTGTTGGAATGGAATGCGCTCTTTCTCCCTGGAGGGACTCATCCTGCTTACCTAATTCTGGAAAATATTAGGGGCAGGTTGACAAGAGCTAAGGCTTGGGGACCACAGGTTGTGGAACTGGGTAACTGCTGGGAGTTTAACCAGCTAAAACTGCATAGCTTGCCAATGATAGCACTGTCTGGCAAGCTTTCAAGCTGCTTGTCCAGCTAGGGTTAGGGCTTTGGCTTGCAAGGTTAACAAGAGCTGAGTGGGATGATTCCCTAGCCCCAGTGACTAGTCGATAGGCTCAATGGCTTCCTCCGGTTCCTAAGACAAGTTGTAATGCTCTTTTCTGCTCTGAAAATTGTACACGACAGTCTCAATTCCTGGGCTATTTCTGAGAGCCCAACCCCATTGGCACTTGCTGCCCAGGGAGGTGCTCCAGCCAAATCACATGCTTGACATTTACAGCAGCAGATCAAGCGTCAAAGCTTATTTTACTTTATAGCACGAGGGGGAGGGTGTACCAGTCAGTGGAATTGAGCAACAGGGCTGGGATAGCAGAGAGACACATCACGTTACACCGACTATCAACAGACGAGCAGCATCCTGAGGGCAGGATATCTATGTAATATATATGTAACTAGGCTGGCACCTTTACTTAACGCTCCCCTCCCTGAACGCAATACCAAGGTACAACTTCAATGAAGTCACTGCCATTACGTGGGAGCCAGGGACAGCGAGTACAAGACAAGTCCTAAATAACGTACATTAGTATTTAATTAATGATAATCCTTGCATTTGATATAGCGCCTTTCCATGTTATTGAGACGTCTCAAAGCGCGTCACAGAATATACTGTATTGCGCACTATAATTGCGCATAGTGTCCCACATACAGTTGTGGATTGAGTGACCACATTTATTTTATTTACGTCAGGATTCTTTGTGAGGTCAATCATTGCGTTATATTTTCTCCACTGCCCTCTGATACCCATCCCCAGTAATGTCTGTCAAGTGTGATCTTAAATAGAGAGCAATCGGGGATGGAGAGTGGGGGGTTTGTCACTGGCTAATGATCAGGACAGGCAATCCCTGGTTGATGTTTTCCTGCCCTGCCTGAGGGACACTGGAGACCAAATGGAGGACCTCAGCTGCTGCTGAGATCAGCGAAATCCAGGACCTGAACCATTGACCTTTTGGCCTATATTAATTGGCACCTTTAACCGCCAGGCCATCAGGCACGCCCACAGCTTCTGAGACAAGCCCCTGAAGCTGTGACGGACACCCATTTGGCAGCTGGAACCATCAGCGACTTGTAGCCCAATTTATTTTGCCCACACCATACACAGTCATAGGTAATAATCCTTCCACTCAATCCACGCTGCCGCGTTTCGCCCACAAAATACACAGTTAATTCACTTTACACTATAAACAAAATGCAAAATACTGCAGATGCTGGAAATCTGAAACAACAAAGGGGTGTTTCCATGAACACCCCTTTGGTTTGCATCATTAACACCTCTGTTAATCCATCATCCCCTGTGCTCTACCCCATTTTCTCCTTTTGCCTTCCTTGCCCTGTCTCCCCGCTCTCTGTTAGCCCTTGAAAGCCTCTCCCTTCCAACATACCCCAGCTCTGATGAAGGGTCGTGGACCCGAAATGTTGACTCACTTTCCTTTCTCTAAAGATGCTGCCTGACCTGCTGAGTTTTCCCAGCGACTTCTGTTTTTGTTTCTCTTTACAGTATATCCTGTGAAGCGCTTTTGAGATGTCTCGCCGATATAAGGCATTATATCAAATGCAAGAATTATTATAACACATTAGAATGAAGAACAAGTGCTCACCTCACAATTCAGAATCTTGTTGCTGTGAAATGCTTTGAGACGACTCAACAATATGGTAATACTGTACATCAAACGTAAGAATTATCTATTATTATATACAAGGCTACTTATTTGCCTGCACAACATGGTCAGAAGTTCATTTTCCACGAAGGAATTAGATAAATAACGAGCGGAAATGACAGACGATCTGGAGGTCTGGGTAATGAAACTTCCTTCGTGCTTTGCCAAGTCTATGGTCCGAAATTTGATGCATTTCACAATGTGTTTTTGGTGCGAAAATGAGACACTAACTCGGAAAAGAGAAGGGAGTTTCTCTCCCAATCCCCTGGCCATCAATCCTCCAGTTTAGAATTGGTCATTCACCACCTCACTGTTTTGTGGGACATCTCTACGTACAAATTTACTGCTGTATTCGCCTACAGACACGCACACAATCAGTAAACTCAACAGCAATTACTGTTAAGTTGTTTCGATGTGATAAAGCACTATATCAGGTGCAAAGATTATTATTAATAAAATTCTCCCCACCCCCCGTCCACAATGAATTAAACTGCAGTCAACAACTACAATACACTGCATCAGATTGAAGGGAAAGGTTTTCTTCGAAGTTTTCCTTAAGGAACTGATGATCATCTGATCCTAGTGATGAAAGTGGACTTATCAAACAGCGCTCAGTAAATTTTTGGTGTTGTATTACTGTAATATAATAATAATCCTTGCATTTGATATAGCACCATATCACATCTTCGAGACGTCTCAAAGCGCTTCATAGAATATACTGCAGTGAATTGACTGTATATTTTGTGGGCGAAACTCGGCAGTCGATTGCACGTAGCAGCGTCCCACAAACATCGTGGATTGAATGTCATTATTTTTACTGTAAAGCAACACACACACACATACAACGTAGGGCTGCTTTACAGGATGCATATCCAATGTGCAATGTATTTGAATGTTATTCCTTTTCTGACTTCACATAAGGTCGTATGTGAAAAAATTCATCCTCGGGATAATCCAGATCAGCTTTATACTGTAACCCTTTAAATCTCTAGCATTTTTGTGAGTTTCCCTAATGCCAAGCTTTAATGGTTTAGAGATACTATTCTCTTATGTTAAAAAGCTGACATTTCACAATGCGTTGCCAGGAATGGTTATCACAAGGCGTTTGCCATGAAGCCTCACAAAATTCCACCCCAAGATTTTCAGCGCTTCCTATTCCCAAGGAAAAACTTCGGAGACATTGGTAAATGAGGCAGAGTAATGTGTTGCTGAACTTTGGAAGGTCTATTCGAAGGATTATCAAAATAATGCAGCATTAAAAGCCTTAAAGGCGCACGGTAAACCTTTTTTACTTGTTTGCCAAACATTTAACACGGAGATATCACATTGCAAACTCATTACATCACTTGTGTGTAAACCAGGTCACCGAGAACCATAGAAATTCACAGCACAAAAGGCCATTCAGCCCATGGTGTCTGTGCCGCCTCTTTGAAAGAGCAATCCATTGAGTCCCATTTACCTGCCTTTTCCCTCTCTACACCCCTGTAGATGATTCCTCTGTAGATATCTTTCTGGTTCCTTGACCTAATTGAAAAGAGCCACCCTCCCTGCAGATAAAGTACAGTTTTCAAAGTATACGCAAAACCTCTTTGCATTTCGCTCCCCACCTCCCCCCAGCAGACTTGATACTGAATGTTAGAATCCCGAGTTAGACGAGAGGAAATTGGGACACGGGTGACAAGACTCGAAACCCGCGATACACTCCGATAAAGAAATGAGCTGCAAAGTTTTATTTTGCATAAAGAAATATAGACGGAATCGATGGGTCCAACATTGCAGCAGAGTCTGACAGCATGTCCCCATTTGCATTAATTAATATAAGGAATACATTATGAAACGCCACAAAACTTTTACCCCACCGCTCCCCAGGGATCGCATGTCCAATCCATCGCCTCAGCTCCTGGTGTGGGTGTCACCAATTGCTATTGATTGCAGTTTAAAACGAGGTCTTATCGAGGTTACTCCGACTAAACAAAATGATCTTTTCCTAAAAGCCTGGGCCGTTAATGGCACTCACGACATTCAAAGAAACTGTATTAAGAGGCCAATCTGGGAACCCCTTTACTTAAAACATAGAGGGTTTTTTTTTTTGGGGGGGGGAGTTAATTTCATCCTTCGTCTTATATTTGGTCTCAAACACTAAAATATTTTAAAAACACAAGTTGCCAGCTTCCTGTCTCCAGTCTCGATTCAAGAGAGTTACACCCAGTATCCTGGCCGTCAATCCTCCCCCTCTCCACCTCCCCCCCCCCCCCACCCCACCACAAAAACAATTGGGTAGTTCGCTCCAAGGTTGTCCGTGGGCCGTTGTTGCGGGCAAACTGGCTGCCTCATTCCGCCTACAAAATACACATTCACTACACTTTACAGTAAAATCCCGTGAGACCTTCTCCCAAACTGAAAGGCGCCGTCTCAGAACGCGAGGAATAAGTATTATTATTCTTGTTCCCAGCTCCACCCAACGAAGCACAGACAGAGGCCGTGTCAAGAGGCAGCCACGCAATACTGTAATTACTGCTTTTGCAGCTTAAGTGGTAATTCTCTCTCTCTTTCTCTCTCTCTCTCTCTCCTTCTCTTCTATTTTCTCTCTTCCTGTCAAATAACCATTCGAGACCCTGGCGAGTGTCTGACTGTTGCCATGACAGCTGCAGCTCAAGACTCGCAGAGTGGATCGGAGCTAATTTCTTTTGAGTGAAATCTATCCACAAAAATAAAATCTCAACGTCAATCACAACTCCGGGGAGTTTTACAGACTCGGGTGAGGATCAACTCTCCAAAACAAAATAAATAAAATTCTGCCTTGACGCGTTCATTAAAAAAAAACGCCCCCCTAACAAAAAAAAAGGGGGGAAAATGGGAAGCAATTTCAAGCGAAAAGCAGCCAGAACCCAAACGACAAAACTTTTCATGCAAAGACAGATTTGCAATGTTCCAACTCCAAAGTACAGTTGCTTCCCTCCCTCTTACTCTCGACTGATATGTTATCATATCATATATGATAACATATCACATATGATAACATATCATATTATATATATATATGTTATCATATATGTTATATAGGAGGGGGGTGGGGGGGGGCAGTAATACAACCACCACAACAGCAACAAATTGCATTTGTATAGCGGCTTTCACGTCAGGAGGACATCCCAAGGCGCGTTTCGACAGTCAAGGGTTTTCGCACCCGAGCTGGAGGTCGGGATCAGGAGGGGTGGAGGGCAGGGAGTGGGAGTAGGAGAGTGATACCAGATCAACTCCCTCCTTGAAGCCAGCCTAATACTTTTAATTCCTAAATAATAGCTTAGAGAAAGGCACTGTATGTTTTCTCCTGTGGATCTAAAGCTCACAATGCTTAGGGTGCAACCTAGTTAGTTGGTCTGCCTCTTAAACAAGACTCCCCCCCCCCCCCCCCCACCCCAGGGCTGCCCCAACTCTCAGGACGAGAGGTTGACGTTAGAACGAGTTCTATTTGCCCTACATCTTTGGCCCCTGAAACCTAATCACAATCCACTGAGCCATGATGAGCCAATGTTTAGTTAGCGCCAGTGATGGTAACACACACCGCGCTCTATTCGACCCGATTACCTAAGTGCTTTGAAAACTAGGCGTTAAATAAAACAGACAGAACCGACCCCTGGCATTTCAGAGCAGCTTTTTTTTTAAAAAAAGAGTGAAACAAGAAAGAGAGAGAGATTTTTTTTCGTACGTGAATGAGAGGCGATGGGAGGTGGAGGGGGAGGGGGTGTTGGGGGGCAAGCAATACAGGACTTCTCGAATTGCAATGTAGCATTACATTGAGACAAACAGAGAGAGATAGAGAGAGGCAAACAGACAGATAGACAGAGAGAGAGAGAGGCAGAGAGACAGATAATACAGAGAGAGAGATGAGACAGACAGACAGATAGAGAGAGACAGAGAGAGGTAGACAGAGAGAGGTAGACAGACAGATAGACAGAGAAAGAGAGGCAGACAGACAGATAGACACAGAGAGACAGACAGATAGACACAGAGAAACAGACAGATAGACACAGAGAGACAGAGAGAGGCAGACAGACAAACAGAGAGAGACAGACAGAGACAGAGAGAGAGTAAAAGTAAGGCAGACACCCAGTCAGACAGTCAGAGACAGACAGAGGGGGAGGACGAGGATAGATCCCCTCTTGTACCTTACCTGGCAGATAGTACAGCGGTGGCTTGAGTCCAAACATGATCCTAACTTACAGAGCCATTGTTCCTTCCCGGGACAGATCTGAGGGCACTGAGCGAGTCGCACAGACCTTTTCTGCTGCCCACATAACACCACAAACCAAACAAACAAAAAAAAATAATCCACAACCACCACCAAAGCTCCTCTTGTCTGTCATTCAGCGAAGGCTGTGCGCTGGGTGTCAGTTCCAGATCCACACTGAGCTTAATTGACTACCAACAGCACTCAGAAGCCAGTGACCAGCTGCCATACCTGAGTCCTTCTCTTCCTCATTGAATGTCAGCAAAAGTGCTCAAACACAGGCAAAGGCAAAGCCCTTTCGCTTGAGATTATCAAGAAACATCCTCTTTGTTTTGAGAGAGGGTAAGAGAGAGAGAGAGGGAGAGAGCTAAATCCCAAAGGCATATGCGAAGTGCAATCTTTTCTCCTTCCTCAATCACCAATCTGAATGTCAAGGTTAAGGGTGGGCGGAACGGTCTCCACTCTGCATGTTGAGAGTTGAAATATATGTGTATATATATATTATATTATATATATACATATACAGACATAAAATGGTTGTCGCCAGCCTTTTGTTGTCCTTTCTTTCCTCTGTGGCAGAGAAGAGTTTTGCCCACTAGGTTGAGAAGTTTCTTTTTCTCTCTCTCTTCCCCCCCCCCCCAAAAAAAAAACCACACAAGAGTCGAAACGAGATAAGGCAAAGTGTCTCTGTTTGCAAAAGAGAAAGAGAGAGAGAGAGAGAGAGAATGCGAGAGGCAATCACACTGTGTGTGTGTGTCAAGTCCACTTCCCACCACAGACTGAAGAGAGAGAGAGAAAGAAAGAAAGGAGGAAAAGAAAAAAAAAGGGGGAGGAGAGAAAGAAAGAATATATCACACCCTCCTCCCTCTGGGCTACAACACAGGCAGGCAACACACATACACAGGAGAAAGAGAGAGAGACAGAGAGAGAACAGGCATCAGAATTCTCAATCAATCTTCATGCAACAATCATTATCTGTAAATTGGAAAGCTGACTGACTGACAGGAGATTTGTCACTCTTAATGAAAGAGTAAGGGTATAAACCCATCTGACAGCTGCTGGGATTATTTTCCTTCCTCCCTCCCTCCCTCCTCTCTCCACCCAGGGTTTCGCTCACTGTAATATTACTGTTAACTCACTTTTTTTTGTTTGCACACACAACTCATCTCTTTCTCCTTCGCCCAGGGGTTTAAAAACCTCACTGCGATTGCTGCTATAGCTCAATTTCTCTCTCTTTTTTTTAAGGAAAAGGGAGTTTTTTCCCACAGAGAAAGACAACAAAATCCTTTCTTGTTCTTGTTGCAAAACCACCCCCACCACCTAAAAACAAAACCCCCCACTAAAGTGAGAGTGAGAGAGGGGATGTGCCAGGTGTGATCTGTCAGTAGGTGGCTGGGTGTTTTATTCTCTCACTCTCGTCTCTCACTTTTTTATTTGCACACAAATCGTAGAATTATTAAATCCCTTCTTGTTGTTGCAAGCGAAATAAAAACAACCTGCTCACCCCCCAAAAAAAATTAAAGTGAGGCAAAGAGAGAGAGAGGGGGTGGTATATCAGTGCGGTCTGTGGCTGGGTGTCTGTCTGTGTCTGTGTCTCTCTCTCTCTCTGATCACCACACCACCAGGTGGATGAAACAGCCGGACCCACAGTGTGTGGCAATGGGCCAAAGTATATCAGCTTCCAGATCTCAGTGTGGAACCCTGCTTGACCAGAAAAAAAAGACTGACAGAAACAACAGGGAGGGGAGGAAAGGGGGAGGCTGGTTAGAGATAGAGAGAGAGAGAGAGAGTGATGTGAGAATTGCAACTAGCCTAAAGAGAGAGAAAGAGAGAAAACAAGAGAGAGAGATAGAGAGGATGGAGGTCTAGTGTTATGAGGATTGCAGCTAACCTAGGGAAGGATAGATGGATAGAGAGAGAGAGAGAGAGGAAGAAAGAAAGAGAGCTGAGGATTGCAGGCAACCTAGAGACTGGGTTTCAGTGTCTGCACTGACTGACTGATACCCAGGAGATGGCATCTGCTTTAGGAACCTGTTGTGTTCATTATAATCAGGTGTCTGATACACACACAACACATACACACACACACAAGGCGTTATCTGATCACACACAAACTTTTGGAACATTGTGCACTCTTTCCCGAGCCTTTAAACTACTCCTTAACTCTTTGTAAAACCGAAACGTGTGTTGAGTTCTCACACAGCCACTCAGACACACTCTCAAACACACACACACACACACACAGAGTGAGAGAGAGAGAGAGAGAGAGACATAGACAGGTAGAAAGAGAGAGATAGAGAGACAGATAAAGAAAGAGAAAGAAAGAGACAGACCCTCACACTCATAAAGAAAAAGATACACAGCTGGATAGACAGAGAGAGACACAGACAAACACACACACACACACACAAAGAGAAAGACACACACACAAACACACACAGACAGGTAAGAGACAAGCATACACACAAACAGACACACACAAACAAACGACCACAACAATACCCACCCACCCCCAACCTAAAGCGATTGATTTTTCGCCCACCGCAGCTCCAGTACATAACCAGCAATAAAATGCATCAAGAAATCGACCACATCCTCTGGGGCATGTATCGCTCCGCAAACAGATTTGAGTTGACACCCAACCAGCAAGCATTTTGTGTTCCATCAAAAGCCTTGTCTTTAGTATTATTTTAAAAAAGAAATATAAAGGCAACGTGTTTACACACACACACACAAAATACAATCCCAAATATAGGTGCGGTTGGGCGGAAAGTGCTACTTATTCAGAAACCCTCCACCCCACACACAAAAACTAATAATAATGTGGTCACCCAATCCACTGTTTGTGGGGCACTGCTGAGCGTTAAAGTGGCTGCCGCGTTTCGCCCACAAAATATCCAGTCAATTCACTTAGCAGTTTACTCTGTGAAGCGCTTTGAAACGGCTCGAAGACGCAATAAGGCGCCATATCAAACTCGAGGATTAATATTATTATTACACTGCCTCCCTCTGACACTTTAGTTTCTAACGGTTCAGTGGGTGTATAAGGGCTGCAGCTCGCTCAAACAGCTAGGGGAAACGGATAAGCAATCATTTAATCTCTCCCTAACACACTGTGGGCTCAGCACTCTGGGCTGCAGGAGGACGTGTGTGTGTGTGTGCGTTGGATGATGATGTATGTGTGTGTGTGTGTGTGTGTGTGCGCGTTTCGAAGTAAGAGGGTGGAATCGAGTGAAATTATCTGCTCCGGGGCCGTGAAAACACAAGGCACTAAAGCATCTGGCTCATTTATTTGACTCTGACCCCGAAGGTCGACCCAAGCCTATTATCAGCTGCTACACTTTGGTGGCTCGGCTTGCATTGTTTGCAGAGTTGTGCCTGTGTGGCTCTGTGTGTGTGCATTCCCCACTTCGAAGAATGGCTGGTTGGTTGTGTGCACAACTAACACACACACACATCTCCAGTACTGGGCTTTAGATCAGTGATCCACTCCCCACACGCCCCCCCCCTCCACTACCACCCCCACGACTTCATTCTTTTTTTAAAAAAAGACACACAAAAAAAATCAAGCTGCCACACACAAAAAAGCCCACTTTGCTATACGCCAGCAAATAGTAATAATAATAATCCTTGCATTTGATCTAGCGCCTCATCAGGTCATGGAGACATGTCAAAGCACTTCACAGAATATACTGTAAAGTGAATTGACTGGATTTTGTGGGCAAAATCCGGCAGCCAATTGCGCACAGCAGTGTCCCACAAACAGTCGTGGACTGACTGACCAATTGTTTTTTAAAAGCAATTATTACCCCCGGAAAGGAAAATAGCCAATCACTACACTTGATAGCAATTCCCTTTGAAGCACCCTTGGAAGACAAGTTCAACACTAAAGCTGCGGTATCAAATGCCGAGGATTATTATTTATTAATCAGCCAAACCAGCATATTAGCCGGTTGTTTAATACGTTGAGACACCCTCTCCTACTCCACTACCACAATTAACGCTTTCACTTTTGCTGACTCCTAAACACACTCTCATATCTTCCTAGTGGTTAATTTAAACAGTGGGTCAGATACCTTTAAATAACTCATTGCCAAAGCCATTATCAAGGTATCAAATTGAGATCCTGCTTTAACTGAAAAGTTTAGTAATTTCACAAATGCAGGAAGAGACCACGAGCGAGTGAATAAACGAGGGAGGGAGGGAGCGAGCGTGTGGTTGTTTTGAATCCACGCAGCCCCATCAGCCCCATTGCTGGTGACGTGCTCCATCCACGCTCTGTGAACCGTTCGAAGCCTGTGGCTTGCACAAGCCAACCGGTGAAGTGAACTGAACTGACAAGTCGCCATAATCGACAAGCAGAATTAAAATATGACACACAACTTTTGATCAGAAACCTGGTGTGATTTTATTTTTTTTTAAAAAAATTTGGGTGTGAGGAGGAAAAACCCTGTTCTTCCCCCCTCCCCCTCCCACAACTACTTCATTCCAAAATCATACGGTAACCGATGGTAAAAGTGAGCGCTGATCCCAGCCTACTTGTGAGCTGGGCTGGTGACAGTGACAGACGCATCTTGTCAAAAGCAGTAGAGCTTGGGAGCAAGCAGCCAGTGTGGCCGGATATAACAGTGTTTCAGGGTGTCTGGGCTTCGCCTAGACCTCAGCATTGTGGTTTCACACCAGACATACGGCAAACCCCTTCCCCCAACACGCGCACACATGCGCAAAGCTATCAATAGTTTTCTAGTCACTTCAGCCATGGTGGAGAGATGTGACACTACCCCACCGCCCCCACCCACCCACCCACCCAGTGTGGGTGGTTTTCACATAAGGTTGTTTTTCTATGTGGGTGGGTGGGTGCGGGGAAGGAGAAAATAATAGCTGAGCCCTATCTCACACAACATCCACATACATAAACATTCTGGCAGGGGGCACTATACAGCTGTAAAGAATGGGAACCCTGCCTTGTCTTTCTCTTGCTGGAGACAGCAAGGGCAATGCTGGCATTGATCTCCCCACCAACCCACTGCCTTGTTGGGCATCTGTGGCACAGCAACGGAGCTTGTACCGATGGAGGCAGGTGGGCGGACAGGCAGGGCAGGGGACGTGGAGCAGGCCAGTGCCCGCTGAGCAAGGCTGACCGCTGGTACCACATCGCTAACAGTTATCACTGTGGCGACGTGCGGAAGGTATAGCTTGTCTTTCCACCCTTTAGTGAGGAAATACTTCCGAGTCATTTCAAGTACAACCCGAAAAGCCCCCAAATTAAACCCACCCAAAAGAAAACAGAGAGAGAGAGAGAGATTGCACACGAGTGAGATTTGTCCATTTTCAGAATTGTGCTCAGAATTGTACAATGTATGGATTTTCACTGCCTCGAGAAGTTGTTATTTCAAAAGATAATTATCAAGGGGTGGTTTATAGAGTAGTTATCTTCCATTTTACTTTAAGATAAAAAATCTCCTACAAACGAAAACAGAATTCATCTCCATCACCACACAGACTATTATTGAGACGAAAGTGGCTGGAACAATAAGCTCTATCTTACGCTTGCAATCCATTACGATTTAATCAGAGGAAGTTCCTACTTATTAGTAATTAGCACAAAATGTCCCTCAAATCACTGGTCACACAATTACTGCAAAAATCATGTTCTGTGGAGCGGTAACGAGGGTTAACTTGTCTCATTTCTTTATTAATGTGAATAATAATAATCCTTGCATTTGATAGAGCGCCTTACTACGTCTTCGAAGCGCTTCACAGAATATACTGCAAAGTGAATTGACTGTATATTTTGTGGGCGAAATGCCAGCTCCTCATAACTCGTCACTGAGCCCATTTCACTCGGAGCAACGAGTTAACAGGGATTTTACTGTATCTCAGTGCTGTTGTAATCCAGTTCCCGAGGTAAGGTACTTTATGTTGTAAAGCTGTAACTTTCACAGAGAGCTGTGAAAAGAGCCAGAAAATGGGATCACTTCTTAACACAAAAATCAATTTTCATTGAGTTTGTTCAGAGGATAACAAGGCATTGCAGCCTTTGTGACAGACACATTATATTAGGTGGGAGGTGCGCGAGGAGAGGGAAGATATTTTCTTCTAAATGGAAAGTAAAGACTCAAATGCTTTCACCTTGACCGTACCCAAACTTGGGCCAAATTAGACGCATGCCCAATCGTGAAGGGAACCTAGTGAATGACCCAATGTTTACCTGGGAGATTGTTGGGAGACTGGGAGAGAAACACCCTTATCTTTTCGAGTTGTGCCGTGGGTTCTTTATCCTATAGTCCATCTGAACAGACACAGACAAGACCTCGGGTTTAATGTCTCATCCGAAGGATGGGGGGGGGGGAATTGCCCCAAACAGCATGGGTTCTGGGAGCGAGTACAATGTGTGAACAGCTTCAGGGATGGAATAGGGAAGGCAGGCACTGGGGCAAGAAATTGTAAATTGCGCCAGGGTATCTTATCATCTATATTACTGACGGTACAGAGACTAGAGCATGTGGATTTCATTGTTGTGAGAATCTGCAAGCTACTGTCTGGGGCAGTGGTGGTGTGTGCGTGTGTGTGTGTGTGTGTAGAGTCGGGGCGGGGGGGAGGGAAAGGGGATAGATGGGGGGAACGAGATCTGTTCCAACAATGCGCTGCAGCTCCATTCTAGCCTGTAAACAGCAGTTGGACAGCAAGATAGAGATAGCTCCGAAGGTGATACTGAGTACATCCAGGCAATTGGAGCAAACTCATTAATAATTCAGAGAGTGAAAAGTGGCATCAAAGCTCAAAAGCAAGCCATCTGGGTTATTAGACTGCTGTTGGGTAGGATCACACCTGACGGGAGAAAAGTGAGGCAGGCAAGTGGAAGGTTGTGTCCTGTGGGATTTGGAAGAGGGAGGGGGAGCGCGGAAGGAGGGGAGCGAAAGAATGGAAGGCAGCAGATGGATAACTAAGCGTGCAAATGATGGCAAAATCACTGTGACAACAACAGGGCTTTTAAATCCCTTGCTTGGCAAATTTACAGGAAACTCAATTAACTTTTTTCTACATCTGAAATATGTGCACCAGCTTTCTGTTCAAAAAGACCGTGCCTCCACCCCCCCCCATTCCCGCCACACTCCTCCCCACCCACCCCCACCCCTCCTAATTCTCCTCCTCCGCTCCTCCACACACACCCTGTCCTTCCCTCCTCCCTTCATTCCCCACGTCCCAAGGCACCAAAGAAATACTCGCTCAATGATGCTTTGAAAATGGGCCCTGGGTCTCGTACAAAATCTACGCAGAGGGTTTTTTGGGGGAGGAAATTTCTGGGAAAAGACAGGAATGTAAAGTTTAAACAGACCTATAAAAAGAAGCTGGTTTCGTATCATTTATTTTCTCCATTAACCCAATGGCAGGTCACCTATTGGGGTAAATCGCAGGAATCAGTGGCACCTCATATACAAAACAGCACGCTCTTTGCATCCTTAAGTGAATCTCTTCAGAGCAACATAAAATAACAATCCTAAATCATCATCAAGTAAATGTCAAGACTTCTGTCTTCACAGTGATTGTATATTTTGTAGCCAAATGTGAGTCTCGTCAGAAAAGAGTCTTGCCTTTTTGTCAAAAACCTCACTCTCACTTTGTTGTTGGACAGCTGCCCCCCACCACCCCCTCCCACCTCTTCCCGCCCACACACCCCCCACCAATTCCCCAGCATCTTCAGACATTTTCCGATCTGGCAGGCTGTGTTGTATAAGTGCATTTACACTGTGTTTTCAGCAATAGAACGGAGACCCCAGGAATTATCACAGTCGAAAAGGCTAGTAACCCAGGGTAACTCGCTGACTGGCAAATTCTGTCAAAATATAAATTGGAATACGCTTCTCTCCCAAACCTCTGTCACTTTGAGGCACAATCTGTATAAACTGCACTGCAGGCACTCTGCTTATGTACATGTTTTGTGACAGACACAGATGTGTTTCTCCTCTCTTTCACACCCCCCCCCCCCCCCCATCCCACTCCACAGTCAGTTGCTTTTATGCAGATTTCTGTTGGAAGCAAATCTGGGCGTCTTTTAAGCACAAGAAAGCTTTGGACTTCTGATGCTTTTAGAGTCGCATCAAATGAAGGCTCCTGTGTCAAGGTTCCCTGCTGGATAAATGCACTAAAATGGAAAGGGGCTTCCCTGCATTGTGTGACAACAGATACAGACGGATTGATATCTATTGAAAGCACGGGTCAAAATAGATCATCACGCAGCAGCATAATACTGTCTAATGTTCCAGTATAAGGTCGATGAAGTTGCAGTGAATTACGTTACATCTCTGGGATCTGTGTAGTTGCCCCACATACAGCCATGAAGCAAATGACCAATATTATTTGGGGATGGTTGGCCAGGATACCGGAGAGAGAAACTCCCTTCCCTTTTCGTCATGAGATCTTTAGCGTCCGTATCTTTGCATGGAAGGTAATGTACAATTGGAACGGGTTACCAGCAAGAGGGGTTGAGGAGAGAGAGGGCGCTGGGAACCGTTTAAGAAACTGCTTCATTCCTTAATGGGAGAGGGGTGCGATAGGAGATTCATGGAAGGATGAGATCAAAAGGGCCAGCTGACCTTCTTCATCCGAACCTCTCTTCCCAAGATGCTGGGCTACGGTTCCAGGGGCATCAGGTACTCTGCGGTACCTGACTCAGGTGGTCTTCGAGGGAAGGTGGGAGAGAGAGGAGATGACATACGAGTTATCGATAACAAGTCCCGCAGTGGATGAAGGGGATTAGTGGCAAACAGCTGCATTTTCTCTTGAGCTCAACCCAATCAATAACAGACAAAGTACAGTAATTCTGGGAGGCGGGCAGATAAGCGACACAATCTCTTTGTAAAGCACCCTCGACCACCACTCCCCCCCGCCCCCACTCTGCCCCCCACTCCCTCATCTCCTTTGATGCTTCATTCTTGATGTGTGTTGGGGTCAGGCTTAAGACTCAAGATTCCTGCAGATCAATCGTAGCCTTATAGTACAACACATAAAAAAAACACTCTCGCTCTCTCTCTCTCTCACCCCCACCCCAAATAAAAATAACTCGCTGCAGGAAAATAATGTGCCACCTCATTATAGCCTGCAGTGATCGCCTCTGAAATCACTCTATTACCATCCCTGTAATATTGAGTCCATTACTTTAAATATGAAACAGCGAGTTTCTGTACACAGGGCACAATGGGAAATCTGCCCCGCACGTAAAAATTGTTTGATCCAGGGCTACAGCACTGGCCAATGGCCTCTGGCTACCATATAATTTTATAGCTTGCAAGCAGCTTCTTAAGCCATCCTAATGAGGTACACTTTAAAATCTCTTGGCGCACCCTTTGATATGTAGCAAACCAGGAAATAACGTGTGTTTATCTAACCTCCTGGTCAGACCTTAACCCCTTCAGAGCCGCGACCTCGATTTAACGTGGGGAAGAGCTCCTTAAAAATTAAGCACCGAGTATGCCGGCCCGGTTTGTGATCTCAAGGCTTGATGCGGGGTTCGAACTCGCAACCCTCTGACCTCAGAGACGAGAGTTCTACCAACCGAGCCAAATTGACACACGGTTCTGATTCTACCGTGGTGACGGGCTGGGCAGCGAGTGCTAACTAACGTGTGACCTCAGCCAGGAATGAGGCGACATTATAATAATAGATTTGTGAGCTTTAACAAGCATTTGATCTCATCAAAGTGCACAGGGTCTGTCATGGCTAATTGTTCCATAAATCATTTTTGAGATCATTTGTGAGGGTTAGGGTTAGGGTCGACTATAGTCTTGGGATGGCTCTAACTACCCTTTCCTTTTGCATCACAGTGTTTGGGATACTTTTAAGAGTCTTCCGCTCTCCCCCCTCCCTGCCTTTCTCCCCCCAAAAGGTTATCGGGAGAGGGTTCCGTGGTCGAGCCCTTTATTCAGTCCTCATGGTGAAGCGAGATGGTCAGCAAACCGTGCGGGCCTTATTCATGTCAAGTCCTGTCCATGCTGTCCTCACCCAGTGCATAAACATGTAGACACACTCACGCACTTCGCCGCACACGCATAGACACGTATACACACACACAAGAGGCACACGGCCAGAGTCACACACAACCCTCAAACGCCCGCAAGTACACACATGTACAAACACATACATTAAAGAGGCACACACACACATACACTCACACACTAACTCTAGCTTGGGTGACTCTACATTACTCAGGACTGGGAACCTTAGCTGTGTATTGATGGCCCTAACTGAAAAGATGCTATATAAACCGGAAACTGACTCTCTCTCCCCCCAAATCCCCCCCACCCCTCACTCGCACCTCCCCGGCTAGGGTGGGCTCAGTGGTCACGGACTAGAGATCAAGCCTGCAATCTTTCCTTCTGTGCCTGTGCTGCTCTGAAGCACACTGAGAATATGTATTTAACTCACTGACCCACTGGGGGAGAGATGAGCAGCGTAAGCCAGCTAAGACCAATCACGACTGCAATGAGCAGCTGCTTAAAGGCAATGTGTTCTTCTGCCCTGGGATTTTTCTTCACTTTATTACACAGTCAGTGAGCAGGCATCATCCGAGGGCGATGCCAAGCTGCTCCTTCACAGACTGAAATCCCGCATTTTTTCCACAAACGTCCTGATTTGGAGTCCTGTAGCTTAGTGGTTAGAGCACTCACCTTATTACAGTATATTCTAGGTTGCGTTTTGAGAATGTCTCAACGACCTGATAAGGCGCGATATCAAATATCAAACTCTGTCTGAATCTAGTCATGTAGTCCTCCCTGGCCACGTCTGTTAATGGCTGGTGAGTTGGTGGGGAGGGAGAGGAGAAGCTGATTTCTTTAGAGTTCTCTTTTTCTCTTCCAGGAACAAACTTCCTTATTTCAGGAACTGCTCATATCAGTACTTCCCCACCCCCACCCATCTCCTGTCACACACTGATATAGAGATACTGCCCACTGCTCACAAGCCCTGCGCGTGTGAAATTCTCCTCATCCTGCATTGCCCAATAATAATAGTAACCTTTGCATTCGATAAAGCATTTTATCACATTGTTGAATCGTGTCAAAGCGCGTCACAGAATATACTGTAAAGTGAATTGACTGTGTATTTTGTGGGTGAAAAGTAGCAGCCAATTGTGCATAGCAGCGTCCCACAAACAGTCATGGATTGAGTGACCGCATTTTTTTTGAGGGATTATTAAACTCAGAAAGCAATCTGCCAATCAACTAACAACTGGGTTCCTATTTACTGCTAGGTAAACAGAGTCGTGTGGCGTCAAGGAAGCTTGCCTAAGGTTTCGCGCCGTGCTAGACTCGAACCTCGGTCCTCTCGCTTCACTCCTGTACAAGGTGAACAGAAACCAGACATCTCAAGAGGTTTGGTGGCTTTCAAGGATGTGTCAAGCTCCCACACACGACCAAACACGAATCCTGTTCCGAATCCCACGCTCTCTTTCTGTGAACACATTCCCCCCCACCCATGCGTGGTTGCCGGTAAGTGACATACGTGTTAAAAACCATCAACCTCGTCCCTGAAACGCACAATGTCATTAACCGCTGGACCCTTGGAGCCAGATATAAAGCAAATGCTTTTAATGGGACGTCCCGAGGGAAAGCTGCTCAGAGATAATTCAGACTAAATGCGAAATAATTAAGTTTGACTTCAGACGGGAAAGATTTAAAACGCTGTTGTGCAACAATTAGGCAGCGTGTTATTTTTGGGTCCAGAATGCCAGAGTGTGTGTGGATACCGTAACAATTGGCAATGGATATCGTTCACAACACACATATGCACCCACACGCATTGCCTAAAAAAAACACACGTCGCCACACTTGACTGTAAAATCCTCTCAAGTGGTTTGAGACATCTTCCCGAGGTGATAGGGAGCCATTTCAGATAATAACAATAATAATCCTTGCATTTGATCTGGCGCCTCATCACGTCATCGAGACGTCTCAAAGCGCGTCACAGGATACACTGTAAAGTTAACTGACTGTGGGCGAAACTGGGAGGATTATTATAATATAATCTCCCCCCAAATGGACCTCAATCGCGATTCTCCCCGCTCCTGATGACGACAGACATTTCCGCTCAGGGAATCAGTCTTTCTTCCCTCCTGCAATCTCTATGAACTTCTAAAGGATGTAGACTTGGCATCACCACAGCCCTGTCTCCCTGTTTGGTCCGTATTTTCTCCTGTTCCTTTTAGCCCTGTTGTTGCTGCTCTGCACCGCGCAGTGATGTGGGCCTTGACCCTTCACCTGGGTCTTTCAATAAAAACAGCAGCGCGGCAGCCTGTCTCCAAGGCAGCACTCTCACCTCTGGGTCAGCAGGTCGTGGGTTCGAGCCCCTACATCGGGACTTGAGCTCACAGTCCGATACGACACAGGGTTGAGGAGAGGAGGAGCTCACTGCAATAATAAAAATAATACAATAATATTCCTTGCATTTGATATAGTGCCTTATTGCATCGACTGCATATTTTATGGGAGAAACGCCCTAGTCAATTGCGCACAGCGGTGTCCCACAAACAGTCGTGGATTCAGTAACCAAATTTTTGGGGAGGGAGGCATGATTATCCTCGGAAAGCAATACGCCAATCGCCTAACCAAATGGGTTCCTACTTACTCCCAGGGAAACAGAGGCGTGCGGAGTAAGGAAATTTGCCTAAGGTTTCGCCCCCGCCCAGAATTGAACCCGGGTCCTCTCGCTTGCGAGGCGACTGCTCTAACCACTGAGCTACAGTAATGTCAAGAGGTGCTCGCAGGCAAGACATGACACAGAGATCCCGTTATTTATGGCGAGTAGTTTGCACGCTGCAATTTGGTTTAAGGAGAACCAAACCCGAGAGTTGGATTGAACTGTTCATTGTGTTACCTTTCAGTTCCGGATCAGCTCAAAACCCACCGTCCCACAATAGATTCCTGAAACGTTCGACTGTCCCACTCAATCTGAAACCAGCCGTCCCCCGCAAGGCGAGTGAGCGAGAGAGAGAGAGGGGGGGAGAGAGAGCAAAGCCACTTTGGCCGGTCGGTTCCGCAGACGAAAGATTCGCTGCTCCCGTTTCCTAACACATCCCACACGGAATTTCTGGCACTTTTTGTTTCAAAGATATCATATGATGGCAACCATATGTTGATGGCTGCAAAGAACGTTGAGCATTCAACAGGTTAAATGAAATGCCTTTGGGGATATGTGTGTGTATGTGTGAGGGGAGGGTGGTGGGGGGGGGGGGGTGTTGTTGTGTGTATGTATGTGATGTATGTATGTATGTATAAAAAAAACTCTGAATCCTGGAGTACAATATTCTGAGTCTCCAACTAACAGCTGGTTTTGTGGCCCAGTGCTTATCACTGTGACAACATTTTTAAAAAAAAGGTCGAGATGAGATTTTTTTTAAAAAAAAACTCCAGCAGCTGTAGATTTAACAAAGGAATATTGTTCTCCTTTGTTCCAAAGAGCAGGCTGACTGGTCTGAGGAAATGCAATGATCTCACTTTAGTTTAATGCGTTCTCTGCCGTCCTAGAATACAGCAGGAGAGGAGAGGGATGTGTGCTGAGACCCATCAAAACGCAAGGCTGACCCCTTTAGGTATCAAACGCCAGGCTTTTTCCAAAAAAGCATAGTGAAGCCATTTTCCGCAACTGGGCAAACGGTCTCACGGCGAAGGCCAGGTGGAATTTCATATAGGTATAGAATAAGTTGAGCCGATCTCTCTGCTGCCCCCAATTCACAGGCCAGCCTCCAGCTCAAAGGCCCTGTTGAAGCTAATTACACAAACTGTTCTCATTAGACCAGGACACCACTGCGCCGACAGCCGCTCATTTACATAGTGATCTCTGAACCCCCACCCCCCCAACCCGCGCCCCCATCTCACCCTGCTTCCCCCCCCCTTCCTCCACTCAGACTACGCCTGTCTTCATTTATCATCGCTCCAGCGAGTAAAAGCCTCAGCGTGAAATGACACGGTTCCCCCCACCACCCACCCCACCCCCAGAGACTCCCTTCTGACCCCTCGCTAACCAGCACACATTTGCCGAGCTTCCCTCCCCACAGGTAATCTGTTAAAGGCAGCGCTCTGTGGTTCACTCCCTCCCGACTCTCCCGCTCGGCAAGAGCAATAATAAACGGTGAGATCGCCGACGGTGATAACGTTCAAAAGTGATCGATTCCCACATTCAGCCACGTGGGAAATCCGCGATTACCCACAAGGATTTTCCCTCCCGGAAGCGCGGCTGTTAGCTGAAGTGACGTTAAAAACCCACTCGTTCCTCTCCCTCCCAGAAGACGTCGACAACTTGTACTTAATCCGGCTTCTTTCAGATCGTCTCGGTGTATCCTGGCTAATAACCCTCCACATTGAATTCATTCATCATTCACTTGCTGCCTACTCGCTGGGTGCAAACGTTCACAGTCACTACACTTGACCTCAAAACTCCGAGAGACCTTCGGACATTAAAGGTGCTTCATCCAATGGAAGAATCGTTGTAATATTTATCAACAGAGGTTAATGAGGCTGTAATATAATATCTGCCGTAATCTGGTTGCACTGAACACTGGCCTGAGTGATGCTCCTGAGAGATTATTATATTATTATGGATATATTTCAACAGCCAACAACATCTTGCATTTGTATTAGAGCTTTACACATGGCGTCGCATGTTAGGAGCACTGACAATCAGCACAGTTTGAAGCTGATTTCAGTCTCTTACCCCACGTTTAGGGAGATTATAGCCTGCAGGCTGCATATACATATCCTGCTCTGTTGCTCATTGATAAGTAAATAGGTTTTGCTCCAACCCCAACCCCCAACCCCCCGAAATAGCAAGTTAAAATTAAACACGTTTCTTAATAATCAGCCTGTAATCTTTCTCACTGCAGATGAATTATTACAGTGAAAGTGCAGCATTTTTACGTAGAAAAGGTTGCAGTGAAAGCTGTGGTGTTTCCCCCCACACGATTTCCGTAGGCTTTTGTGCGAAATTTATTGCCCGCTCAGGAGGCACAGAGGGGCACTGAAGCGGCAAAAGCGACGCTTTGGGAAATGGGAAAAAGTCAAAGGACAAGCGGAATGGGGGAGAGAGACAACCTGTAAATGGGTTTCACACGCCGCCCGACTCCAGCTTCAATCCCAACCCAAATCCTCCCTCCTTTCATTTACACAGCAACAGCAGGGCCCAACTAACAGGAAAGGAAGAGGTTGTGGGCAGGCAGGGGCTTAACCCCCGTTTTATCTGGATCAGAAACGGGGTAATAGGCCACATGTTTGTGCCGGCCCGAAGGACGTCATCACGAGAGCGTTCAAGCGCTCTGAGACGCTGTCCCGTGTGAAGCTCGCTTCTGAAACGCCAAGTTGTTGTCGTTTCGTACAACGTCCCCGGCACATCCGGACGTCTCCAAGCTCTGGACAGGCAGTCGGTCTCTGTCAAGTGCGGTGACTGTTTTAGCTGAAGGCGAACTCGGCAGACAATCCACACGCAGCAACAGCCATGAAGTGAGTGACCGTTTTATCCAGGAGGAATCTGAAAACAGCGTTAAATCCCTGTATTTATTCACTTCCAGTCGTTAATACTAAAGCAGCTTTTGCCCCGAGGGCACAAGCCAGTCACCCCCACCTTCACCCCACACTGTGTTTGGTGGTGAGTAAAGGGTCCTTCAGCAGAATTGGGGGGGAGAGAGGAGCGAGCAACGTAGAGGAGGCAGTGAGAGAGAGAGAGAGAGAGAGAGAGAGAGAGGAAGCAATGAAGGAGAAAATACCAGGGTGGGAAAAAAAAACTTGCGTTTTTTTCCCTCTATGACAGGACAAAGGCAAAGCAGCTTAATGTAGCAAGAAATGGAGTTAACTATCTTGACATGCACTGACCCAAGCTGTAATACCCAGGACAGGAAATCATGAAGATCAGCTGAAGAAAATGACAGAGACATGACAACAAAGTGGTAACTTGATAACCGCACTCTGCCGAGCAGAGATAAACAAGCCCGGCAGCTGGAAGATGTGTTGGGCAAGACGTTAATAGTGTCTGTCAGTGCGTTTTACTTGCAAAGCGTCGTGGTGTTGCTTGAACGAGGAGAGGAACAGGAAGCGACAGCGAAACCAAGCAGAAAACCAAAAGATACACAGAGAGAGGGCACCACATCCTCGACTGATGGGAGATAAAACCCCAGGCAACAAATAGTTAGTTGTCCGGGGGACCAACCGACCGCCTGCCTGCCCGCCCGCCCACACAGGCCAGGCCAGGCCCACACACAGGAGCTGTGTGGGATTCTAACCACACTCACACAGACGTCCATTTATAGCACGTTTTTGCAGGCAAATATTAGGACACTTCAGGCTGGGCTTTGACGTGCCAACTTTCCCCCACTGATGATCGACTTTCTTTGCCAATCTGATTTACATAAGAGTTACGCAGAGTTAAATGACAACAACTCGCATTCATTTATTTAACGCTCTTCACGCAGGGTAGCGTCCCAGAGCGCTTGAATGAGAGCAACACGGAAAAGAGCCATTCTACCCAGCTGGTCCGCGAAAGTGTTCATAATCCACACAAGCCGCCACCCTCTCCTATTCCCCTGTCCCTCAACGCTGCGTCATGTTTTCTCTTAAAATAGATCTTAAAATGCTTTTTCCTTCAACCGCGGCTTTTTTTCTCGCCACCCCTCTGTGTGCAGTGGACAAGTCAAGTCCCACTCACTACCTTCAGGGGGCAAGAGATTGGGAATTGGGCAGAAAGCACAGCTCAGGTGCGAGCAACGAGAACGTCAAATTACATTTGTTTAGCGTCTTTCATGTCGGGAGGATGTCCCAAGGGTCTGAGCCGTAACAGGACGGTGTCCGGTAAAAACTCACGGGTCGGTTGACACTCAACATCAGCCAAACAGCCGCCCAGTGTTGTTTTAACCCACGGGGATGTTCAGAAGGGGGGAAAGAAGAGAGATTGAGCCTCGCGTGCACAGAACTCCACCCAGATCAAGTTTGGTTTTCAAGAGGGCATAATTAAACGTTTTTTAATTTTTATCCTTTGTGTTGGCGATGCAATTGTAATGATCTCAGTGAACGTCAGTAAAAAAAAAACACACATTTTTTCCATTTCATATTTGATGCCTGAGCTTTGATATCGAAGGGGACTCTAATGGCTGAGTGTAAGTGGCCCTGATTTATTGCTGAGCTGTAATTGATGTTTGAAAAAAGCACCTCTTACAGCTACTCAAAGCCAGAGATGAAAGACAATAAATCAGCCATTTGCCTAAAAAGAAAAAAAGAAATGATAAAATTAAACAAAAAAAATCCCTCGGCTGCAATAACAGGGAGGCTGAGCGAAGCTTTGAAGGTGTATTTTATAGTGTTTTAAGCGTGAGGAGCTTGTCGTTCCGCTGTGTAACACATAAGAGCCACCCATTGAAGACACATCAAGTGCTCGCCAATCGCTAGCATTCTTCACCCTGGGCTCCCGGGAAACCAGACTCGAAGCCTGAGATTTTAAAGGGACGGTTGACACTCAACATCAGCCAAACAGACGCCCAGTGTTGTTTTAACCCACGGGGATGTAAAGCTGAGCTGGATCATATAGGGACAGGAGGAGGCCATTCAGCCCCTCGAGCCGGTTCCCCATTCTGTTAGATCATGGCTGATCTGTACCTCAACTCCGAATAAATTCCCAAACAAAACACTAAGGCGGAGGTTAAGACAATAGTTTATCTATATATAATATATACTGTATGTATATCTCTCTCTCTCTCTCTCTCTCTCGAGCGTTATTAGGAACTGGAATTCCTTGACTAAAGCAGAAATCAACCGAGAGTTTTTTTGTTTTTTTAAGAAAAAAGGACTTTAGACTAATAGCTGAAAAGGAAAGAATGAAGCACTTTGAGATGAGGCGCTGTGAGAAATGCACGTGTTTAGGCTCATGCAAGAGGGAGTGAATACAATAACCGTAATAATAATCATAATAATCCTTGCATTTGATATAGCGCCTCATCACGTTCTTGAGACGTCTCAAAGCGTTTCACAGGATATATTGTAAAGTGAATTGATTGTGGATTTTGTGGGCAAAACGCGGCACACAGCAGTGTCCTATTATTATTATCATTATTATTATTATTATTTTTATTAAAAGAATTTAAGGGCCCAGGGAATAGTGGGGCAAAATTTATTATTGGCAAGAAGGCAAAGGAGAGGAGGGAGGAGATGAGACGAGAGGGCTCTGGGACACTACCCTGTGTGTGGGGCGCTATATAAGTGCAAGTTTCTGTTGTTGTTGAGGGGAGAGGGGATGGGAGAGGAGCGAACAGAGAAGAGAGGAGACCATTACCTTTAGGTGGAGGAACTGTCTAGTCGAGACATTATACCTTAACACTGCAGCCAGCTCCAGGCTAACATCCCAGACGCAACCTCTCACACAGTCAAGAGCCAGCGCGGCATCCATAGAGAGCCACGTACACATACACACACACACATACACACAGCAAAGCCGAGGAAAATGTGTGCTTTATTGAATCAATCCATCTCAGAATTGGCTGCTGTCATCTGCTGTCAGGAGAAGCATCTGCGGAGGGGGGGGGAAAGCAGAACTCTGCACAGCGGCACCTTGGAACCGGGGACTCGAGGGGAATACAGAGCAACCTGCTCCACTAACTCTAATGAGACTTTAATGAATGTATCAATAAAAAAAAACCTTCCGAAGAAAGGCGCAGGTAGGTAGGTTAGGACGATGGTTAGAAACTCCCAGAGGTTTAGCTTGGAGCAAGCAACTAAAAAAAAGTGGAACGCGCACACAAACACGCACACACAGGCACCACACCCAGACGAAATAAGAAGGTGTTAGAAAATAGGAATTCGTCCTTGGGCGAGAGAGAGACCGACAAGACAGAAAGAGACAGAGCAACAACAACAACAAAATTATATTCGTAAAGCGCCTTTCACATCGGGAGGACATACACAGACAAAAACAGTCAGTCAGTCAGACAGACAGACAGACAGAGGTACGCACAGAAAGAGAGAGAAAATCAGACAGAAATACAGATAGTCACACACACAGATGATAGACCCACATGAACATAGTGGCAAACATATACACGACAGAGAGAGAGAAAGAGCGCAAAAGGTGTACTTTGGACATAATTAGCCGCAACATTTAAGAAAATCTGATGACGCAAATATCTGTGTATAAAAAGCTCAGACTTTCAATTGAACTACATTTTGGGGGTTGAGCGAAATGTCATGTTATTGATCCTCTGTCTGGGCTCCCAAACCCACCAAATATGTCAGGTCAGCCCAGACATGTCCGTTAACCCGAGTGTAACACCATTGGTTTTGTTGGACACTCTCTCTCAGTGTGAGCCTCTCTGCTCGTCGTAGGGGATATCTCACTACAGGGGTAAAGGTTGCCGAGTTTCAGAATTGTGTTAATTAAGAAAAGGCGTGGGTTATGAAACGTCACAGACTTTACCGTGTGGGCACACATCCACCACCACCCCCTTGTTTGCAATAATTCAGCGCTCGTGGTGTGTCCACATCAAGAGCTCTTTAATAATCCTTGCATTTGATACAGCGCCTTATCACGTCTTCGAGACATCTCAAAGAGGTTCACAGAATTATTATAATGATCGTAATGATAATACTGGAACAACAATCCTCGCTTTTAATCTAGCGCCTGATCACAGCAGGAGGACGTCTCACAAGCGCTTCCCAGGACATACTGTGCACGGGGAGCAATTTGGCCCCAGCAACGAATGAGAGCCTATGAAGGCACAAGGCTGCCCGTGCTGCTTATTTGCAACTACCTCATGTCAGATCGATTGCGGTGACAGTGTCAGGTGCCCGATCAAAGGTAAGCAAACGCCTGAGAGCCCTAATGATGCAAACGTGTAACCCCTCACCGTTCTGATCTTTTATTAACCTGCCACCAACACACGGCGCTGTGTGTATGTCGCTGTTCCCCAACACACGGAGCAGCTGGGTAAGGTTACAGCAGCTCTGTGTGGCACTCACCCCCAGCTCAACATTGGCTAATTATAAGGTTCGTAACCAGTAATGATTTATACAATGCGAATCAGTCTGCGCCTGACATTTACACCTGGGTTTCGAGCTAATCAGAAGACAGGCACTCGAGGTTAAATACGCCAGGCTGCAAGAAGGAGCCGCAATTATAATTTAGGTCATTGCAACACTTAATTAATTTAGTTAGTGTAATCAAAACTCCGCGAATGGGTGTTCAGTCTTCCCTGCCAAGCCTGTTGATGTCTTCATTTTCCCCTTCAGTTTAAAAAAAACATTCCCGTTTTATTTTATTTTCGCTGGCCTGCCGATCGACAATTGAGAGAGAGAGAGAGAGAGAGAGAGAGAATAAAATCTCCAGAGAAAAAAGATCAAGAAGCTATCTGGGGGCCGAGTGACAGCTAATTTGTTTTCGATAGATTCCGATCGATCGTGTTCAGTTTCACAAAAAGGAGGGTTGTTTGTGTGTGTGGGAGTGGGGAGAAAGGGTGTTGTTGGGTGGGTTGAGGAGGGAAGGGGAACAAATTGGTGAAAGTAAAATCACTTTGCGTTTCAGAGGAGGGAGGCTGTCTGCACAGACAGACAGACAGTGTATAATCATTTGATATTTTTAACAAACTGCCGAGTAGGTTTTTTGCATCTGTTCAGCACCATGGGAATCGAACCCTGCGTGGGGTAATAAGGGGGAACGCAGCAAGTCACTGCAAGCCAGCTCCATCCAGCCGGCCTGCATGTTTGTCGACAAATTACTGTGAGTGTGTGTGTGTGTGTGTGTTAGTGGGGCTGTGGAGGGGGTGGGAGGGGAGGGCAGGAGAAGGGTTAAAAAAAAGAGCATTTGCAAATCTATCTCTTTGTTGTCAGACAGGCTGTTACCTCACCCAGGAGGAGCTAAACACTCACGACGCTGACATCATTCACACAGGGCTCTCTCTGCGCAATGTATTCTTAAATGCCTGACCTTGCTCTCAACCACCCCCCCACACACACAAACCCCCCCCCCCCACCGCCGCCATTTGTGCAGCCTCCTACGGTCATTAGCATCTGTTGCAACTCAACAACGGTTTCTCTTTTGTTTTAGCCCCCCCACACGCACCCTCTTCCTCCCAAAGACCCCCACTGTGCTGAAATGAACACTTATTGCAGTCACCTATTTTCCCATTCATTCCCCCTTGCTCTCCCCCAACTCCCCCGCCTAAAAATAAAAGGGCCTCAATATTGTTCAACTCCTTCCTCACCAGACTGCGCCACGCATTGTCCAACCTCGCTTGTAATAAATACAGTAATTGTATTTGATAGAGCGGCTATCACTGCTAAAACCTATCAAAGTGCTTTGACAGAGAATTGCTGCCTAGTGCAGTGACTGAGTATATTTGGGTCCATGCACACATACATCCACAGCAACTTCACATTTGACTACAATGTTCATCGGAACAGGCACAGACAGGATCTCAATTTAACATCTCCTCCAAAGGATAGCACCTCTGCCGATGTAGCCTCTGCATTGCAGTGTCAGTCTAAACTACGCGAGTTCCAAGTCCCGACATGGGGGCTTGAACCTACAACCTTTTGTGAACTCAGGAGGCGAGAGTGCTGCTGACCGAGCCAGGCTGCCAATTGACGAGAGGGCAGAGGGGACAGAAGGTGAAAGGGGGAAGTGACGGAGCAAAACAAATGCACCCACTCCAGCTCAAGAAGGTTGTGTGAACAGCCCTCGAGAAGCCGGGGATAGACTGAAGCTACCAATTGTTTCATTGAGCCACAGAGTGAGAGAGCGAAAGAGAGACAGAGAGTCCACGCAGTGAGAAATGTATTCCGATCAGCTTTGAAGAAAAATGAGTGAAAAGGAAGTGCTGTGTTTGACACTCAGATGGGAGGTGGGGGGGGGGGGGGCGAGGAGGTGGTGGGGGGGATGAAGATGAAGTGCTTTCTCTGGGTGTTGTCTGTGTTCTGCGAACAGCATGTATCAGTGGTCGCACCTTCTGATCACAGCACTGTGTGACAGTATGGTTGATGAGGCGCACACAGAGGCTAATCATGTTGACCTCTCTAAGTGAACTATGTAGCATTAATTCTACTCTATATACACACTAATCAGCTGTAGCGCTGACACGCAGTTCAATTCCAATTGATTTATGTGGCTTCGGTATGGGCACAAATGTGATTAGAACCTTTTATTTTACATACGCATTTCTATAAAATGATTTAAATCAATTGCCAGCCAGACCGTTGCGTTATTTACTGCATTGCCTCTCCACGGCATCGTGGTTTCTGAGTAATGTGCAGCAAGCGGGGAAGTTACCAAGAAAGGAGCCGGCACTATTAATTCAGTGGAAAGGCCATTAGAGGGACACTTTGCTCCATGTTAAGGTATTTTGTTGTCGTTGCCGTTGCTTCTCATAAACACCTCCATTGTTTTCTGGGGACCAGTGCAAACCCCCCCCCCCCCCCAACCCCCCCAATCTCTGACAAGCTCTGTATGTGCACAAAATTATAAAAAACATTCCCCGCTCATCTCTCCTCCTTAGGTAAATCTTAGGTAAGTCTCCTTACTCCACTCGCCTCCGTTTACCTAGCGGTAAGTAAAAACCCGGTTGGCGATTCACTTTCTGGGAGTAATAAATACTCCAAAAAAAATTGGTCACGACTTTTCGTGGGACAATGCTGTGCGCAATTGGCTGCCCCGTTTCGCCCAGAAAATACGCAGTCAATCCACTTTACAATATATTTCGTGAAGCGCTTTGAGACGTCTCGACGACGTGATAAGTCGCGATATCGAATGCAAGGATTATTACGAGTGGTAGCAGTAGTAGTTTAATGGTTTCCTCGAATGGAATTTGACACATTTCTATACCCGGCTTCCAGTAAGAACGCAATCCGCAGAATTACTGGGAAACCTAACAAGACGCACGGCTGAGTCGCAAAGTTCAGACACACGTCAGGCTGACAGTGGCTCAGCGAGGCTCCGATCACCCCTGGAGACAGGTACACAATTATCAGAGCAATTATAAAAACACTGATGTGCAGAGAGCCATCCTGCAATCACCAAAGAAGAGAAAGCAACTATCCAGCCATCATCTCCAGGCTTTATCTTTGATATAAAGGCAACTTTCAAGTATTGAAAGCCAGCTCATTAAATGTAATCAATCTGCCCTTTATGTGCCACACACTGGATCTAATCGGGGAGAGCAATTCTGTCTAGCTTCACAGCAGAAATGAGGAAGAACCTGCAAATTTTTTTTGAGAGCATGAAAGCAATTTGCAGTAGATACTGTTACGTGCGGTGACTGCTTTTATTAGTGGCTAAAACACAACATCCCACTTCCTGCTAGGTAAACAGAGGTGTAGGGAGAAAGGAAACTTGCCTAAGGCTTCACCCGGCCCGGGAATCGAACCCGGGTCCTCTCGCTTGCGAGGCGAGCGCTCTAATCAATTCACTACGGGACTCCACACTTTGTCTTTACAAAGTAATAATAATCCTTGCATTCGATACACAGTCATATGCAATTTACAGCAAGTCCTACAAAGCAATTTGGAGGCGTACCCCCAATGTGAAAAGAGCTGTATCAAATGCGAGGATTATTATAACAATAATTCTCATTGCAAAAATTGCCGCAGAACGATGAGGTTTAAAAAAAAAGCGATGTAAATAGCTCACTTTCCCTTTATATATCTATGGACCCACTGGAATAGCTTAACTGCAGATCCACGCACAGAATAACTCGTTTGCACACTTATCCTTCGCTGCATTCTTGGTTCCCGCTGGAACCCACCCATCACTGAAATCTGATCAATCTGAGTTACATTTCAGCACATGAATCTACGACCTCGAGCGTCATTACAGATGATATGATTAAACGTTACTGTCGACTCAGAACCGTTCCAACTGAATGAACAGCGGCACACCACGTTTTCTCTCTCTCTCGTTCTCTCTCTCGTGCCAATGGAATTCCATCACCTGCTAATGAAAACGAGAGGTCGGAAGCACTGATGCAACACTTTGAACCTGGTTCCAGATCGTGGCATGGGAGGCAAATCCACCTGCATTCATTCAGCATTCATGGGTTTTGTTTTCAAGGCTTCCCAAATCCACATAACGTGTTATTTGGTTCCAGATCAACATCCCCTCTTTCGACGGAGTCATTAATTTAGGTCCCGTCTGGCTTTTGATTCAGATGGACATCAAGGGAACAAACTCACCCCACCACCCACCCACCCATCCCTCACTGCTTCCCACTCTCTGTTCCAACTATCCCTGCGAGCCAAGGCCCCAACTGGCTATGGGTGGTCCTAGCTGGAGAAGCAGCGGGAAGCTTGCCAGACAGTGTACTCAATGGAAAGCTATGTGTTTTTTTGCTGATTAGACCGCAGCAGTTACCCACATGCACCACACTTGCAGGCCCCAAGCCTGGTCTATTGTGCCTAATACTATGCGGAATTAGGTAAGCAGGGTGCATCCCTCCAGGGAGAAAGTGAGTACGCAATAAGGCGTTATACCTAATTCAGAGATTATTACTATTATTATTATTGTTCTATTCCCCTCCTGAACCAAATCCATTCCATTGTCGGGTTAGCTGGTCAAACATCTCACAGGTGTTTATGGGAAGTCGTTCTTGCAGATTAACGGCCTGCATTTGCCCATATAACATTCACTTCATTTCTAATTAATCTCACTCGGCAAAGCGCTCAGAGGCATTTCTGTTGCGTGAAAGGCGCTTCGTAAATGTGGGTTGTTGCTGTTAAATTTTATATGTCTTTAACTGAATTGAATCCAATTATTAATTGATCGAAAAAAAACGATTCATTATTAATCGCACGAACCCGCTTACCTCAGTCTACAGACAGACTGGGATCCTCCTCGCTCTCCCCCCCCCCACCCTCTATTAACAGAGAAGACACCCGCAATCTCTACTAACATCCACGTACTTCTCTCCCCTCTCGTCCTCACACACACACCTGCGAAGATTGCTATTATCCACAAAACGTAGGTGCTCCTATTATTGGGTAACACCGTGATTAGCCCCAAAGCGTACCTGGGGGTGGGGGGGCAGGAAGCCGTGCGGTTGCGGTCAAAGGATATTTTCCTCACCACCCACTCCACCCAGCGAGAACAAGTTTCTGTAGAAAAAGAATGAACGGACAATAAAACGGTCATCGCTTTCCCCCCCTATCAGTCCCGTCTTTCAATGCTTTCTTTCGAAAGTCCTGTGCAGCTCAAGTCACACGAGGGAGGGATGGAGCGTGAGAGGAAGCGGGAAGGGGAGAGGAGGGGGACGAGGATGAGAGAGGAGGCGTCTCAGTAAGTGTGCAATTTCAATCTGAAGCCGCCCGTAAATGAATGCTCCTCACATAGAGCTCACGTCTTGGCGATTACTCCGCATTTATTCACTATGGGCCTCAGTAAAGGGTTCCCCCGGTGAAAGGAAAGGGAAACAGAGCCTATTAATGCTTGTAATGCTGAGGTGATTACATGTCTCTGTGGGGATTCACAGGCTGCTCTTGTCCACCACTCCAAAGCTGATTAGAGATTAGGCAGTAGCCTGTCTCCTCTTGTCTGAACTTACCAACAAATTTTCTCTGTCTGAAGTACGGCGAGGGTGGGAAGGGGTCGAGGGAGGGAGGGAAAGAGAAAGGGGAGAGGTGAGCGCGACAGACACACTGATTCCATTTATTAGGATCTTCTTTCAATTGCAAAGGGGAACAGGTCATGATCAGGAGTCAAGGCGGGTCAATTAATTCGGTTGGAAATGTTATTGCAAGTCAAAATTTATTGTCATCAGGCAGCATTAGCGTGGCCGCGGGAACACAAGGTCACACCCCTGCTGAATAACTGGATAAATTGGAGACATCTGGAGCGTAGAGTGAAAGAAAGATTATTAACGGCGAGATGTGAACGCCAAGGTCTTAGCCAGGCATCCATCAGCCGGGGCCACTTGCATTCCATAAATTAGGAGGGACAAAGATTGACGGCCAGTGTGTTAACAGCCACACACATTCCCCGCCCCCCCCTTCCCCCCACTTCTCCCCCCCCCCCCACCTCCCCACTCACTCCAGCTCTGACACAAATGCCCTGTGGCAGCCATTGCCCTAAAGTGTTCATCCACACGGCACTGAGGCCATTTTGGAGCAGGCTGTGCTATCAGGAGAGTGTTTGTAGCAGGAAACTGGGATTTAACACAGCATAGTAATAATAATCCTTGCATTCGATAGAGCCTCACCACGCCATTGACACATCTCAAAGGGCTTCACAGAATATATTGTAAAATGTATTAAGTCTGTTTTTTGGGCGGAATGCGGCAGCCAATTGCGCACAGCAGTGTCCCACAAACAGTCGTGGATTTAGTGACCATATTTCTTTTTGGAGGGATTATTACCCCCAGAAAGGGATCCGCCAATCAACTAACAACCGGGTTCCTACTCACTGCTGGGTAAACAGAGGTGTGTGGAGTAAGGAAACTTGCCTAAGGTTTTGCCCTGAACAAAACAGCACAACGTCATTCAGACAATCAGGCCTTCTCTTTTCAAGTAGCACCATGGGATCTTTAACGCCCACCTAAACAAGCCACGTTTAATGGTTTAACATCTCCTCTGAAGGATGAGGTCTCTGACAATGCAGCACCCAACCCCCCAGGTGTACATTGGAGTGAGTGTTAACCTGGACTGTAAACTCAAAGTCATGACGTGTGGGGCTTGAACCCACATCCTTCTGACTCGGAAGTAAGAGTGTTACTGACTGAGACAAGCTGACACCAATTATTAAACATAGGACAGGAGTTACCGGAGACACGACTTGAGAGCTTGCACCTAAATAGCAGAATTTTTTTCAGAAAAACTCATTTTACAGTAAATTCAAGAAAGCGAAACTGTGAGTAACAGAGATTAGGGTTTCAATTTTGACGTGGCAACCAACCCAAACCTTAATTCCCCTGTTTAAGAGGCTTGTGGTCAAAATATCGTTTCTAACCTGCACAAGACATTTCGAGTAGAGTTAATCTCCACAAGTCCTGTCTCCTCACCACTGGTCAAGCAAGAAATCTGTTATAGCTTGTTCATTTTCGCTCTCTCTCTGCCCCAATATTCTTCCCAGCCCCAGGCACTGAGACATTCGAGGGTCCAACAAACAACAACAACAACTTGCACGCCTCACCGGGGGGAGAAGAGGCAACAAGACGTGCGTAAATGGACGTATCTGTTCCATTGTTAATTACATTGTGTAGGGCATCTGTTATTCACTCTGTCTAAGTATTTACACACGGTTTACACGTGGTGCTTCACGCACATTCATTTACACACGGTTTACATAATAATCTCGCCACTGCTGTCCCAACTGAGATCAGGCAACACAGGAAACGTTACATACTGGAACCATGCTCGTCTGTATTGAATTGGGCCGTGTGCAGATGCATCACATTTACTCACAACCCTGGTCTTCTCACCCCCCACCCCCCTCCCAGAGCTGTGCATTCCTGTGCACTCAGGTCCCCAGGCAGTGGTCAAGGGCTGGAAGATTTACAGTTGGGTAACCAAGGCTATGGAACTGCTACCCAGACAAAAAAAACCTGTGAAAGGTATTTACTGAAAAGGCTGATAAGTGGATTGTACCTAAAAGGAATTGTATAAATATTTGAAGAGGACTAACAACATAAAAGGGTGCATGGGGAAATGAGCAAAGGATTGGGATCAGAGTAGATAACTCCTCCAGTGGTGAGCTGACAAGAGCGATGGGCTAAATGGCCTGTTTTTTTTTTAATGCTGTCATTCCTACGATTCCACGGAGCACGTTTCAACGAGGCGAAAGAAAGAAAGAACTCGCGAGTTTTACGGCACTTACCTCTCGAGGCAAGTCTCAGGTAAGAGATCAATGTGGGCTTCGGCTCCCAAATTCCTGACCCACGAGAGAGGTGAGAGCGTTATAAGTGACGGGCTTGTGTTTGCTTTATTTGAAGAATCCAAACATTTGCTCTTTCCCAAACTGCCCGCCACGCCGTTGAGAGCAAAGCGCCTGTTGCTTAAACGCACAGGGAGGCCCAGGGTAACAGGGCCTCTGCTTTCTCCACAGTAATCCCTCACCTCGAGCCGAGATAATTTTATCACAGCTCGACGCCGATTGCATTTATTAGATTAGGCCACAGCTTGGCACCAGCAACCATTAATCCAATTCCACGCGTCCTCTCCAGCCTCCGAGGGCCTTTTCAAATGCCGCCCTCGTGTCTTTGATAATAATAATCCTTGCATTTGGTACAGCGCCTTTCACGTCGGGAGGACGTCCCAAAGGATATATTGTGAGTGAAGCGACTGTGCACTTATGGGCGAACACGGAAGCCAATTTGCAAAGAGTGAAATCCCCAAAACAGCCGTGATGTGAACGACCAATTTTATTTGAGGGATGGTTGACCCCAGGAATTGGCAGTAATAAGCATGACATATAGCCACTGTGATGTTCTCGGCTACTTATAATGAATGTAAGGAAATCGAATATAATAAGACACTATTTCTCAAACTAATAAGGTGCACTTTCTAAATGTTATGGCAAGAGGGACTGATATAATAGTCTGTGCACAGCGTATTTTATTGGTCACGCATTTTGGCAATCATTTCATGCCTTTAGCAAGGCTGTTGATTAGGAGGGGCAAGCCTGTACCCACCCCCACCACCACAGTGCTATACGTACAAAATGGTGTCAACCTGGCTTAGCTGGCAGCACTCTCCTCTCTTCAAGTTGGAAGGATTTGGGTTCAAACCCCGCGTCACCACTTTGAGCTCAAAGTCGAGGCTGGGGCTCCCGCACATTGCTGAAGGTGCCGACTTTTGGATGAGATGTTAAACCGAGCTCCTGTCTGCTTGACTAGGTGGATGTCAAAGATCCCATGCCAAGGGTTTGTGCTGAACTAATGGACCCTGGGACCTAAGAGGTGAAATCGGATCCAAGGCATGCGCAAAACCAGCAGAGGCAAACAACAGTACAGAGAAACATACATTTGACCACAACTATATAATGCGCTGCTACGTTTGATGCATGCCACAATGTCAAGTGTTAGACATGAGGCTGCTGAGGGCCTGAGGAGGGGATCGGGGGGAAGGGAAGCAGGGGATGGGGTGGGGGAAAAGACAGGTTCCACCTTCAATGAATAAACTGCATGTTAAATTCTCCCAACATTTCCCTGCTTGCAATTAAGCTTCCTCGCTCCAGGCTTCCCCCCGTCTCGTCTCTGTCTCGCTTTGACTCTTAATTTCAACCACTTGCAAAGCTCTTCCAACACCACAGTCAGGTGCTGACAGACAGACTGAGACATTTCGGGGGGGCGGGGGCTGGGGGGGAGACATATGTTTCTCATAAGGATAATATGAGAAAATCCCATCTCGCCCGACCGACCCTTATGTAGGGCAATACCCCTGAGCTCTAGGCAGAGCAGGGGGAGACTTCACTTTCTCTCTCTCCCCGGACACGAAACACCAGCCATAAAACTGGGTAACGATGCTTAGCACTCTAACGTGCGGAACTCACCTCAATAGGACAAGAATCAATGGCTTCTTTAAATGTCACGGGAAGGTGGCTGCGTGTGGGGTGGGACGGGGACGAAGGGTGTTGGGATCAGCACAGAGACAGAGCCAATTAGCACAGAGGCAACAGGATATATTGGCAGTTTTGTGACCGGTGTCTCCATTTCAGTCCGGCGATGATTTAGTTGCCACAGGTGGGGTGGTTGGGAAGTGAGAGGGGGTGGTGGGGGAGTGAGAGGGGGTGGAAGGAAATCTGGTGACTTCATCTATCGCAGACGCACTTTGACACAAAGCTCCCGGGAAAGCCAGTCCAGCTGGTCATTGTCCGGCCCGCGATGTGGTCACTGCACTCAGACTGTGGGAGGTCACGGTGTCTGTGACCCTGTCTGACCTGGCGGTGATTGAGTGTTTCCCAGGGGTTAAGCCGACTCAAATGGGTCAATCAGCCGCCAATAAACACCCTCACCACACTCCTAATGGCTGGTAAGAGGGGGAACGGGGGAAACAAAATGAGAGAGAGAGATACGGAGAGAGAGAGGGGATGGTCATTGACCCATGAACCTGCAATTATGGGAACATGTAGCAGTATTCTCAGGCAGGGGCTGAGATAACAGCACAAGGCACCAGCTGAGAGCACAAAGGGCTGTCCAAGGCTTCCATTCGCACACGGCTGGTCTTTTGTTCCCGATTGTTTTCACAAGAGTTTTCTGAATCCATTAAATGTTCCTTCTAGGCAGCTTTGCACAGGCAGGCGCATGGAGGCTTAATAATAATAATAATCCTTGCATTTCATATCGCTCCTTATCACGTCGTTCAGACGCCTCAGAGCACTTCACAGGAAATGCTGTAAAGTGGATCTACTGTGTATTTTGTGGGCGAAACGGGGCAGCCAATTGCGCACAGCAGTGTCCCACGAACAGTCGTGGATTGAGTGACTAAATTATTATTATTATTATTATACCGCTAGGTGGAGTATGGAAACATGCCTAAGGTTTCGCCCCAACGGGGGATCGAACTTGGGTCCTCATGCTTCCAAGGCGAGTGGGCTAACTACTACGCTGCAGGCCTCCGCAAAAAGTGGAAGGGGTGGGGGGGCTCTTTAAACAACCACCTGAATCTGTAACTAAAGAGACCTCGCTGGTTTGCTAAACTAACAGCAGAATTAAGGCACATGACCTCTCGTGGGCCCGTGTATTCTTACCAAACTAGGCCATAGATTGCCGTACCCTGGGGTCCAGGATTTCAGTGTTATTACTCTGCTGTTATAATTGACTTGCCTCCTGAAAACGAACATCTTTTTCAGCCCCCAAAGCTCTTGCACTCACTAATCCACCCTTGTTCCACTTATCTTCTCAGGTGGCGTGTGTCTGACTGACTGACATGGGCCTTACCTCTCGGCAATGTAGCTGAGTGGCACAGGCGGATTACAGTGACCCGCTTCCCCCTTCCCTGCTGCCCACCCCACCTCACCCCTGTCCGCGTTTGCCAAGCTGCGTCAAAACACTCGTGTTGAATTGGAGGCTCTCTCTCTCACTTGTTTTCTTCAATACAGTACTGTTCCATGTAACATCAATTCTGCCTCGGGCTGAAACTGCACTCTTGCTCTTCAGTTCTGTGCCCTTGTTCATTCAAGTTTTTTTTTCTTATCCTCTCCCACCCCACTCCCCCCCCTCCTACAAGGGTCAACTCTTGTTGGGATTCCATTCCTCCAGTTCTGTTTTCTTCCCCCCACCCCACCCACCAGGTAGTTTGCTCCAAATGCACGCTCAGAAGGGGACCTTAATAAGAAGAGTAATCCATGCATTTGACATAGCGCCTTATCACGCTGTTAAGAGACGTCTCAAAGCGCTTCAAAGAATATACTGTAAAGTGAATTGACTGTATATTTTGTGGGCGACTTAAGAATAGGTTCCAGTTAAGATAGGGGCGTAGGCTTTTAAATAGGTTTGAAAAAGTAAAACCCTGAACAATACTTTTGGTTGCACCGAGACAGACAAACAAGTGGACGTGCGTTTAGAGTCGTCCAGTTTATGAGCTGGGCACCCCCCACCATCACAGGGCACCTTTCTGCACAGTCCTCTCACCCTCAAACCCAGCACTAACCATGCATCACACCCACTAGACCTTGCTGAACGCAACCTTTGACTATCTGAGCAGCTTATGCAAACACCAGTCACGTCGCTCACATCCCCTAATCCTCTGGGAGGAAAGAACTCTATGGTTAATGAGCCCTTCACCCTCCCGCACATTAGAGGGGTAACGGAATAAACAACCCTCTCCTCAAGCCTCCCTCCCCCCATCTCACCCCCTCTCTCTCCCTCACTTATTCTCGCTCTGTATGGAAAACAACCTAAATGTAGGGAGACACAAACTAGGTTTATTTGGACAGCCCCCTCCATCCTCTCTCTTAATCTAGTTTCTATTTGCAGTATTGAAGGGTTTCCCCCTACCCCACTCCATTTTATCTCTTAATGCTGTTCCATTCAACAATCTGTGTAATCTGACAGGTGACCGGGGCAGTAACTTAGGCTATTATTATTCCTTTACCCACTGGACTATTTTAACATGAAATTTTCATGCCATCTGCAGCGAGCGGTTTAGTTATTTCATCCGACAATAATAAAACATCAAAATATTGAAACCCACAAAGGCTAGGGAAACCCAGGTAAAAAAAGTTTCTAGACAGAGAGAGGAAGGGGTGGGGTGGGGGTGAAAGAGAGAGAATGTGTATGGTGGGGGAGAGACTAAAGTAAATGACACAGTGTTTTAACTCAACAGTTTTCAACCCCACACAGAATAAAATGGCTATATAATAATAATCTAATAATAATCCTTGTATCTGATATAGCGCCTTATCACGTTGTTGAGACGTCTCAAGGCGCTTCACAGAATACACTGTGAAGTGGATTGACCGTGTATTTTAAAGGGCGAAACGCGGCAGCCAATTGCACACAGCAGTACGTCCCACAAACAGTCGTGGATTGAGTGAGTGACCAAATTTTTTTTGAATGAGAGAATCTGCCTGTCAATGGGCTGGCTGGCTTGTGCCCTGGTAGAATGATAGCCCTTTGAGGTGCATTAAACACACCGACCCACCCACCCGCACACTCACACACCCATCCACCCACACATATAAACACCAGAGAAAACCAACAACCCATGACACTTGCAATTCACATTTCAAAAGCCATACATATTTAACCTAATCGTTGCCAAAAGCTTATCATAAAAACTCTTGGCTCCCCTTGTCTGCCTCTCATGTCTTGTCTGCACTGTGGGTCAGCAGTAAATATCAACGGTTCACATTCCGGTGAGGACAAGTGTCAAGTATTCGCTGCTAACCTCTCTCTCTAACCCTCTCTCTCTCTCCTTCCCCTCTGTTCATTGGTGTTAAGAGCACACAAGTGACACTGCGTTACAGATCACAGTGCTGTTAAATAGCGCATGCATAATTAATTCCCCCCTAGCCATTGCCTGACACGGTGTAATGCACAATCGCCTCTGTTCCGTTTAAAACACTGTGCGCTGTGTGATGCAAAATAAATCCCTTGCAACTGTACAGCTACAGCGCGCCCTGAGATGAACAAAGAAATGGTTTCAACATTGGAGAGGAAGATGCTGACGTCTTCTCTCTATCTCTCCTCTCCTCCCCAGCCCCTCTGAAATTCATTAAACTCTTTTTAACTCTGTCTCTGAGTACTCACTGAGGTTTTGAAGCAACGTACACCAACTCTTCATTTGAATCATGCTGCCCAGAGGTTGTGATAGGAGAGAGAGAGAGGGGAGAAGCCAGCAAGCGAGCGGGTGAGTGTGGAGGATGATGGATGGATGAGGTCGTTGGCTCAAGACCTCAGTGTTGACACTGCAGCGCTCTTCTCCATGGTTCACGGTCCCAAGTCCTGCTCCGAACCTGCCAGCTGTGATTCCAGGGCTCCCACAGAGCGTGTGATAACGTTGCCTGCTTTCCCCTCCCTCCCTCCCTTTCCCTTTTGCAACCTTACATTTCTGGCAGATTTCCCCCCCAATCTGTGTCGTTCTGTTGTGTGTCTACTCCCGTTAAAGAGAGTGATGTGGGAGGCAGAGAGAGATAAAGAGATAGAGAAAACTCCTCGAGAACACAGGAGAGACACACAGCCAGTAAGAGATGATCCTTATTATCACGTATTATTATTATTATTTGTTATGATTATTATTATCCTTAATCAGAACCAAAAAAAGCAAATGATCTCAACAAATGCACTTTAGGTTACTGGGTGATGCAATCTTTTTTTCCCCCTCTATCTCTCAGAGAGGGGGGAGGCGTCCTGTCTTTCTTCCTCCCCTCCTTGCGCGCTCTCTCTCGCTCTCTCCTTGCTGGGGGACAAGTCTGAATTATTATTTATGCGCATGTGTGTGTGTGTGTGTGTGTGGGATACAGAGACAGAGAGGTGGGGGGGAGGGCAGAGAAGAGTGCGGGGGGGGGTGGAGGAGTGGAGAAGAGCGGGGGGGTGTCCTCGCTTCTATCTATGAACCAGCTCTGCTGCACTTGATAGGGAAGCTGTCACAGACTGTTGGGAGCTGCCTCTGACCCCTGATCTCCAGCTGCTAATTAAAGCTGCACAATGAGAGTTCAAACACCTACGAAGCGGTGGCTGAACCAAAGCGACTAATTGGTGCTGTGTCTTGTTCCCGCCAGCAGCTCAGATCCCTTCTTCGTAAACCCCCAAAACGCTGCCTCTTATTTATATTTATATTTATTGTCCAACTTGTACCGAAACGGTCTTTTTTCCCTGTATTTATTCTTTCCCTCTCTGTCTCTCCCTCTCGCCCTCTCCAGTCAGATAGTGAGTACAAAACACAACTGACACAATAAGGTCAAAGGGTTTCATTTGAATAAATACAAAGAGCATGATGATTTCTTACACTGAGCTCTGCTGCTGTGCACTTTAAGCTTCAGAACCTGTACAAATATATCTATATATATATGTGTATGAAAGGATCAAGTCTCTCCACGGCTGGGGAACGTAGTGAGCGACTTAACACACTGACAAAATTCTGATAGAGTAATGTGTTTATCGCTGTGTTTTACTTAAGAAGCTAAGAAGATGCCTGGTGATGATTTGGGAGTTGATTGGTTAGGTTTGGTTGGGTTAGTTGGAGAGTGTGAGAGAGGGGGGTGGGGAGGTTGGAAGATGGGGAGTGTTGTATTTTTACTGCAGGAATGTTTAACTGATAAAGACTGAAAGCAATGCCCTTCTGAAAATGAATGTCCTCTTTATCTGCTCTCTCCCTCTGCCAGAAAGACTTGACAAATCTATCCTGCTGTTAGTGTTGGCTGTGTTTTATTGCAGAGCCTGACAGTGAAGGCTGTTCTGACCGACCCCCCCCCCCACCCCTCCCGCCCACCCCCTCTCCGCACCCATTGTCCTCCTCCCTACCCATAATACATCCCCTCGCACTCCCCCCGCCCCGTCATCACCAGATTAGTCTGAGAAGAAACAGAAGAGGGCTTGTATCATCCTGACAGGTCAAAGGGGTGCAAGGGATCAGCCGTAACCCTCAACTCTGCCAAATTCCTGGGATTCGCTTCCAGACAAGACAGCTGGTGTTAGGAGATGTCCACAGAGACATGGACACATAAACACAGCAACCACTCTGGGACCCTTCCTCTCCTCTCCTGGCTCCTTCTAAAATAAACCCTAATTTCCCTCCCGCTCTCACACACAAACAAACTCGACCTGTGCCTCCCAGCTCGAGGGGTGGCATTTCATCAGCACAAACAAATAAGCTCCTTGGCCGGATCAGGCCATGGCTTCCCTGCCTACATCCCACTCCGGTAACTCAAGGAGTCAACAAGATGCTTTACTTAGTAGACAGCAGTGGATTTGGGTGCGTGTGTGTGTATTAGTGTGTGTGTGTTTGTGTGTGTCCACCTTGTCTGTGAGGCATGGGAGAGGGGCCCACACAATGACGCCCTTGTATTATTACACTTGCCCAAATTGGGCCCTTCCCAACTGACCCCAAATGTTAAGTCAGCTTTGCCAAGAAAACATCAACCAGTGTTCACTTTTTTGGCTCAGGTGAGACTCCAGGACTTGACGAAAGTCTTGCCAGAGAATGACGGGAAGGGAGTAATGGGAGGGGGGGGGAGTGGGGAGGGAAGAGATGGAAAATATTTCATACCACGATCACACGATCACATCATTACTCTATCGTAATCATAATACCGTGCATTGGATATCGTGCCTTTGACGCCGAGAGGACGTCTCAAAGCACCTTACAGGATTTACTGTAGAGATTAGAGGATAGAAAAAAAACTGATTGGGCTGAGTGCTTTATTGACCCCGCAGCCACCCCCCTACCCCCAAAAAAAATGGCTAGAAAGGGCACTTTGGGCATTGTGCAATGAGTTAAGACTCAAAAGCTTTTTTTTTGGTGGGGTGGGGGTTGGGTGCAGATGCAGGGCACCCTAAATAAAGCAACAAATATGTGGGAGGGAAAGTGACACAAAAGTCAACAGGATATTGAAGCAAATTGGTGCAAGAGGTCAACCACATCTCAGAAAGGAGATATCCATCGACAGGAAACAGTGGGCACTTGGTCTTATGATGAGATTGCACACGCACACACTGACACGCGCGCATTCACAGGTACTCGCATGCACACTCACTCGTTCGCTCACAGCTCAAACACGAGCACAGGCTGATTGAAGAGCCTCTCATCTATTATTGAGAGGCTTCATGTCACTACAAAGTAGCCCAGGTAGAGTTACAGGAACCCCACACCTGGAGCTTGTCAAATAGCACACTCGCACCGACGTTTAGGACGACATCCTGCACTAACACAGTGCCACTCACATAGAAAGAACGTCTAAAGGGCCTTCACAAAGTCAGAGTGGGAGACTGAGCTGGGTGGGAGATAAATGTGTGGTTCGCCCTCAGAATACACAGTCAATCCACTTTACTGTACTGTGAAGCGCTTTGAGATGTCTCAACGACGTGATAAGGCGCTATATCAAATGCAAGGATTATTATTATTATTATAATTATTAACTGAAGCTGTAATCATTCAGATAGGAAAGCGGAGAGATTTCAGGAGAGTTCCAGAATGCGGGGCCAAAGCATTAGCGAAAAATAAAACAATAACGCTATTCTTGGGAGCTTCAAGAAACAACTTGCAAACAATGTAAACAGAGTCTGCTACATAGAGTCTTGTTTCACCGTGTTGTGCACAGTGTCACATGTACAGTCACGTATGCACACTTTTCTGTATCCAGCCTCACACTGCAGAAAGAGTATTTTTTGAAATAAGGCCTCACCCCAATGAAACGTGTCAGAGACAGATTTACATTAATTATAGTGAAGCTTTTTTTGGTAGGCAAATCTGACAATCAGTCATTTGGGCACGTTAAGGATCCACAAAGAGTCAGGAGGTGAATGACCTATTTATCTGGAGCCATGTTGGCCAGGTCAACTAATCCAATTGTGTCACAGGATTTTTAACATTGCACCTTACAACAGGCAGACGGTTTTTAATGTCTCTGATAACGCAGTGCTCTCATCCATCTCCAAACCTCCTCTCTCCCCCACTCCCACACACACAGACTGCACCAGAGTGTGCTAGTCTAACTCTGTCATGGGGGCTTGAACCCACAGGCTTCCGAGAGTGATACCAACTGAGCCGAGCTGATTAGGAATCCAGCACATTAAGCTCCAGATAACAGCATCAAACAGCTTAACATTTTTTCTTAATAGTGGGCTGTAGTGTAGGAATGTGCACCCTCACCCTTTCTACATAGGAACAGAGTGTGGGGCGTCTGTGGGGGGTGGGGAGATAGGGAGGGTAGGTGGGCAGCAGAAGGGGTTAAGAGTCCCCATTCAAGCAGCAAGTGAAAGCCAAGTGTGCCAATTTGGGTCTCTGGTCACCTAGAGAACCCCAACATACACAAGACACATTAAGTGAGTTACAGACGTATATTCTTAAGGTGTATTCTCCTGAGGTGAACTGTCAATATCAGCAGCTTTTGGCAATCAACAACAATGACAAGATTACATTTTATAGCGCCTTTCACGTCGGGAGGACGTCCCAAGGCGCTGGACAGTGTAAAAAACAACCAGAGGACTTTGTTGGGAGCAAAACTGTCACGGTTTAATAAGGCGTCTTTCACGACCAAACTCCCTCCCCCCTAACTCCAAGCTTAGCAAGTCAATAGGTATTGGCACATCCTTGTGAAGTGAAAGGCGCTATATACATGTAATTTGTTGTTGTTGTGTTATTCGAGGAGTGTTGTTTGGCAAACCCGTTTCAATTCCAGTAATCGTCTGGGTGAGTTTTTAACATGTTCAGACGTTAAGGTCTCAAATGTTCTGTGCTGTTCATTGTGGTTATTTTCACTGCAGAAACACAGACAGAGTCGCCTCCTACAGATCCTGGCATCTGTCTCCACTGAGAGACGGGCTCGACACTAATTCCAACACTTAGCAACCAGTCGAGACGAGGCATGTAAGTGTCCTCGCTGGCTGGCTGGCTGGCTGTCAGCCTCCGGGGTAGGGCTCACTGGCTCATTCGCTCAGCAATCTCCTCGCTCTCCCGTCACCTGGCAAGGGAGGGAGGAAGGGAGGGAAGGAGGGGGCTGCCAGCAGAGAGAATGAGAGAGAGAGGCAGACCTGTGAGGTCCATGATGATAATAATAATCCTTGTATTTGATATAGTGCCTTATGTCGTTCAGACGTCTCAAAGCGCTTCACAGAATACACTGTAAAGTGGATTGACTGTGTATTTTGCGAAACGCGACAGCCAATTGTTCCACAAGCTGTTGTGGATTGAGCGACTAAATTATTTTTTTTGAAGGGATTATTACCCCCGGAAAGCGATCCGCCTATCGATTGGCAACCGGGGCTCGCACTTTCTGCTAGGTAAACAGAAGCGGGCGTGTGGAGTAAGGAAACTTGACTAAGGTTTCATCCCTCCCGTCCGGGAATCAAACCCAAGTCCTCTCGTTTACAGGACTACACAATGGGGAAGACATCCGGAGCAGAGGGCTCTGCAAGCGCAATTCAGATCAGTAGCAGCCAGGATTGTTCAGACACTGACTCATTTGAGACGAGACATGGAGGGAGGGGAGGGAGGGAGAGAGAGAGGGGGAGGGAGGGAGGTTGTGTTTTGTAGGTGAACGCAGTCCCACAAATAGCCAAAAGGTGAGTGATACCTTGAGAAACTCCCTTCTCTTTCCTGCCAACTTCATTCTTTTATCAGGAAGTGTTTGTGGAATCCAATGCAATTTTGGCCCACCAACTCACAGTCACTTCACTGTACAATACATCTTGTGAAGAGCTTCGAGAATATCTCCCGACGTGAAAGGCACAGGCACCAAATGTCAGGATTATCATTAGTCGCATTCCAACGAAAACTGCTGAAAATGACTGGCATCGAATTATAAAGGTGTAATGTCAGGTAGTGCAGACTGGAGACGTAATCACTTTAATTGCAAGCCATCACCAAAGGAACAGACCTCAAGAATTCCCTCTTGTAATTTCATTAACGTTCAATTACCTCCACCTTGCCGGTGGTCATCTCACTTCCAACCTGTGTACCCGTCTCTATCAGCTGCCCAAATGATAAAAAGGCCACTTGCTAAAGGTTTAATTAAAGGTAAAAAAAATCTCAGCTTAATGAGGGCAGCTAACTGCGGCGAAGGAGGGGGGCAATGGGGGACTGAGCTGTGAGTCTTGCTTAAACGCAAGCGTGTGTCATTAGTAAGGTACAGAGCCAACGCTGGCTGCTCCAACGCTACAATCTAATAAAATTCCAGCTCACCTATTCATCATCCTCAATCCTATTTATCACTTCGCTTCTTCAACCTCTGAAAGGCACAGCGGTGCCGCAGAGCGAGTGCCCGCCAGCTCTGCCATGTGTGCCAACGGACCCTGGGGTCTCACTGGGACAGTCTGGGTGCGCGCCTGTCTGTGTACTCAGCCCCCGCTGTTGGGTGGGACAGGGAGTCTTTGCCCACTTTCAGGGCCAGCCTTACACACACAGCAGCAGTGCTCGCTGGGGCTCAGTACATTTCGTTTTGTTAAATGCCCAAAGATTATTAGGATGTGGATATTTTCTCTGAGGCGTGAGCTTGGTTCAGTTAATAATAATGATAATAGTACAATAATAATGTTTGCATTTGGCGCAGCACCTTAACAAGTCGGAAGGACGTCTCAAAGCGCTTCACAGGTTTTACTGTGAAATGGGAGTTACTGTGTGTCTGTAGGTAAACACGGCAGCACAATTGCACACAGCAGCGTCCCTCAAACAGCTATGGAGTGAGTGACCAGTTTTATTTGGGGGATTGTTGGCCAGACACCAGGAGAGAGAAACTCCCTTCTCGTTTTGGATAGCGCCACAGGATCTTTAACATCCACCTGAGCATGCAGTTAGGACCTCAGTTTAGCATCTCATCTGAAGGACAGCGACTCTGACAATGCAGCACACCACCAGCACCGCAATGGAGTGTCATCTTAGACTATGTGAGTTCAAGCCCCGACCTGGGACTCAAGAGGTGAGAGCTCTACAGACTGAGTCAAGTTGTCTCTGAGGCCAGAGATGGTGAGTTGAAGCCCGCACTTTGGGGCTTTGAGCTCATGGTCTAGGTTGACACTCCAGAGTAGTATTGTGTGTATTTGGGGGTGGTGGGGCGGGAGGGGGGGGTGGGGTGTGCTTCATTGTTGGAGGTGCCTTTCTGACATAAAATGGGATGTCAAACAAAGGTGCTGTCTGCCTGTTGTGATGGACACTGAAGATCCAGTTGCACTGTTCAAATAGAGATAGGAGTTTCTCTCCCTGTATCCTGGCAAACATTCCCCTCTCCCCATAGAATTGGACATTCACTTCACTTGTTCAAAGCGGCTGCTGCGTTTGGGCTACGAAACACACAATAATTACCTGCAAAACACATTGAGACGTTGGCGCTGCCGGCAAATTATTAATTATTGTTGTGGTTATTATTCTCCCCCAAAGAATAAAAAAAGACCTGGGTCACATCTTTTAAAAAGGAAGCGGGTTAGATATTTGGAAAAGGGTACCGAAATGGAAGGATTTGGGTTCGAGGGAACTGTGTGCGTGGGAGGGGGAAACTGAATGGGTGGCTCTATCAGAGAACCAACAGACATTGAGCCGGATGGCCTCCTTCTGTGCTGTAAAATTCTACCAAGTTCCTTCGCACACTGCCTTGTCGCTCTTGCCTCCGCCATCTGTCTTGCTGCAGAAATCGCAGCACATGGATGTCACCATTCGTGAGGTGACGGTGGGGGCGGGGGTGGGGGGACAGGGAGGCGAGTGTGAAATCTGTGGCCCTGTTAGGGCAATCAGTGGTGCTGTGGTCAGCACTTGGCAGATGGGCTGTGTTTATCGGCTGTGCGAGTGGATCTTACACCCAACAATAGACGAGGGTCAGGCAGGGTCCATTTCTTGTGACCTTCATTCAGTCCGGCAGATTAATTATCTTCAATGTGAACAAACAAGCTTTTCTTGTTAATTACACAGGACACCAACAAAGCCCCGCTGACTTCTGAACTTCACTGACCTCCCGTCATTCTCTTCACCTCCCGCTCTGCCCTCTCGGTAACCACCACCCAAAAATTAGCAATTAATCAAGTGTTTCTGACAGCACAAGAGCCTAGGGCTGTGGCTTTAGCCAGAGAGCATACTTTCACCTCACCTCACGCCCACACACGCCCCCCCCACCACCACCCACTCACCTGCACCCTCCCCCCGGTCTCCTTTGAAACCCTCCGAAGTCACACAATTCCATCTAATTTTAACCTGTAGCACCGTTTTGTCTCAAAATTGGCAATCCATTCACTTTACAGTATAATCTGTGAAGCGCATTGAGACGTCTCAATGACATGATAAGGCGCTGTATCATTTTCGCCCACAAACATACGGCCAATTCACTTCACAGTCTCTTCTGTGAAGGGCTTTGAGACGTCGAGAAGATGTGAAAAGCGCTATATCAAATCCAAAGATTATTATTATATTATTATTATAAAATGCAAGGATTATTATTATTAAGGATTATTATTATTATTATTACTATGTTGGTTAACCGTCTCTGGTGTTCGGCAGAACCACAGGACGTGTGCCCTCAGTTGCCCCCAGTGTCTCACAACAAGATTAATGCAGGTCACAATCAGAGGGCACAAGCCTGCTGCTAGCCGCCTGGATTTCTCAGTATCCGTTTCATTTTTTTGGAAAGTCAGAACATTTTGGAAGATACGGGGCTTCTTTAATCTCAGTTTTGTGCTGATATTCTGCCCGGGGGGAGGGAGGGGGAGCCCTGCATTGTGGAGACCCGCAAGGTAGTGGTTAGCGCACTCGCCTTGTGAGCGAGAGGACCTTGCTCCACGAGCCTCTGTTTACCTAGCAGTGAGTAGGAAGCCGGTTGTTAAGTCAATTGTCGGATTCACTTTCCGGGGGTAATAATAAAAAAAAATTTGCGTCACTCAATTGATGACTGTTGGTGGGACCTTGCTGTGCGCAATTGGCTGCCGCGTTTCGCCCCCACTCAATATACAGTCAATTCACTTTACTTGTTCTGTGAACCGCTTTGAGACATCTCAAAGACATGACAGGGCACTCTATCAAATGCAAGGAGTATTATTATTATTATTGTCTTGAAGTGGCGCCCTTCAGATCAGGAGTCAACCTCTGTCTCAGCTGTCAAAAGAAACTTAACGATCTTTAAATGTCCCAGATCCTTAAAGATTTTTCAACTCTATCGGAAAAGCTAAGGAAATATCTGCCGATGTCCTAGACAATAGCCCTCCAAATAAATTGATCATTTGTTTCATTGTGAATTTTCTGTGGGGCATTGCTGTGTGCAAACCCATTGGCTACAAAAACTGTAACTGCACTTGACAACAATTCCCTGTAAATTCCTTTGAGAAGCTTCCGACCACTACATGTGCTATATCAAACGTGCGGATCATTTGTATTATTCAGGATCGATAAAATACAATTTAATATATCATAAAAAATTTAATGCGCACATCTATCGTTTTCACCACCGCCACCCACACAAAAATCAAAAGAGAAAAAACATAAAGTTCTTTATTTGGACTTTGGAAAGTTTTGAGGTTTAAAATAGTGAAGTCTTTTCAAGTAGACACTGATGACATCGTCACATTACAATGTTATGGCGTTTCTATTTATAGGCCTTTTGAACGATGTGGGTATTTATATCCTCTCTCCAGCCTTCACTGTCGTAACACTACTGGGTTGCAATTATGCAACGGAAAATCGCTTTGACTACAAGTTGCATAATTTAGGAAGAGTTCAGTGCATGAAATAGGTTGGAGGAGGAGGAGGGCTGGTGGTGGTGGTGGAGTGGGGGAAAGATAAATATCTGAAAGCCTCTGGTGCTCTGGTACACACAGGGTGGATTTTATTCATTGGGAGTCACGAGAAAACCCAACTATAGCAAGTGTTCCTGAAACCATCTGCTGAGAGCGAGAGTCTGTCAGTCAGTAAGTCAGTCAGTCAATCCATCTGACAGTCAGTGGTTGAAGCTGCCTCTATTTTCAGAGCCGGTGACCTGGCAATTTATTAAAAGGCACAAAATAAAAAGAACATGGCCAGATGCTGCTCGTAAAAAAAAGACAGCGCTTATTTTTAACCCCACTGTTTGTTGTGGGTGGGTGAGTGGGTGGATGGGTGGGTGTGTGGATGGGTGGCAGGGGTGGGGGCTGAAAAGTGGCACAGCACAGAGCGATTTAGTCGTTCGAGTTTCCGCAAGTGCTGAGGGAGGTGCTGGATAATAACCACTAGCCCCGCTCGGAGAGTCAGTAACCAAAGCAAAAGAGAAACGGAGAGTTAGGAGATTTGTTTTAACACAAACACACACACACTCACACGTGCAGGTGAATTATTACATCATGGGATGCTCTACCCTAAACCAGTGGTTGACATAGAGTCCCCCATAGTTGTTAGAAGTGAATGAGATAAATGTGAAATGTGTAAAAGGGTATTGGGAGTCTGTGTGCGTATGGAGGGGGGGTGGATGGGGGAGAAATGGGCGGGGGGATGTTCAGGAGAAAGAATGTTGGTTTGGGACTAAACGAGAGCGCTGAGAGCCAGCAACTAGCAGGATGGGTCAAATGGCCTCCTTCTGCTCTCTGAAGACCTTTTCTTTCCGTAAGTAACATCCTGCAATTCGAATTCCATCCACAGCATATCCCAGCTTAAAACACACACACATACACATACACGCACAGACAGACACGATACACACAAACACACGTTCTTCTGACAACTGCCTCAACTCATTAATCTTGATGAGTTTCTGCTGAATTCTCTTCCATGAGCTTTCAAACTGATCACTAATTGCAATTAATCACTTGCCGAAACAGATGTCAGGAACAATGGTATTTGGAAGACGGGAGGCTTGATAAAGCTGTCAGCGGTGTATTGTGCGTCCTACCATGCCAAGAAGCACTACAACACCTACTCCCTTCCATTTGTTCCAGAATATCAGTTTGACCTCTTTTCGCAAATGATAGCAGCTGTCAAACTAAGCTCTAAAGTGGATCAAATTAGAAAGAAATATATATCATGAAATATTTAAGGACACCGCTTATTTTTGTCTTGGCGGTGGGGGGGGGGAAAGAAAACACGCGCGCTCTCTGCTAAAACGTCCCTTCGAGGCATGTGGAGCGGAGAGAAGGTGGGAGGGAGTCCCTTATCCGTCTTGGCTTCCAACAACTTTCACATGTTAAATGTTTATTGAATTTCCTATACTTTAGTTCAAACTGAGGGCTGAAATATTAATGGCGGGCGGTAACTGAGACGCGGTCCTGCAAACGCAACCCTTGCCATTGACAGGATGCACTGTAAAGTGGATTGACCGGGTGTTTTGAGGGTGAAACGCGGCAGCCAATTGCGCACAGCAGTGTCCCACCAACAGTCGTGGAGCGAGTGACCAATTTTATTTTGGGGGATTGTTGGCCAGGACATCGGGAGAGAGAGACAAACTCCATTCCCTTTTCGAATTGTGCCATGAGGTCTTTAATGTCCACCTGAACAGGCAGACGGGACGGGAATGTAACGCCTCATCTGAAGGACAGTACCTCCGACAATGCAACACTCCCCAACACTGCAATGGAGCGTCAGCTTAGACAATGTGATTCCAAGTCCAGACACACAAAAAACCTGGCGAGGTTAGCTTCACGGAAAAGGAAGCACTAGACAAACAGCGAAAGCAATGCTGGCCGTCGAAAAGGAAGTGTCTTGTTTCAGATCCTTTTTTTGTGAAAAAAAAGTCTGTGCCACGAGTTCAGCGAACTGATAGCTGATACTTTCATGTGAGTTTCTGTGAACTGCCCATCTTGGAAAGCCAAGGTCCCAGTACAGTAAATAGCACACAATCTTTCCAGGATTGCTGGGCCTTACCGATAAACCTGTCACGGTCAGGCTTGCGAGCGAGCAACAGAAGGCCACTGATACAGGCCATTAAACTATTGGGTTTCAGGCTGGATTTGTTTTCTCTGCAACACCCTCCCCTACCTACCCCCCCCCCCGCCCCACACCACACCACACACACACACCACCCCCTCACACTTACGTTAGCTTGCAGGAAGATTGATATGAACTGTTGCTGTTAAGAAAATATATGTCTGACAGCAAGTGGTTCCGAGCTCCCAAACCTGTGATCTCCCCCTCTTTGGGGGATGAGACATTAAACTGAGCCCTCCCCCCCCAACACCCTCCACCCCCCTCCGTCTGTGCTCATTCAGGCGGATATTAAAAAGACCCCCGAGGCACTGCCCAAAAAGCATGAGTTTCTCCTGGTGTTCCTAAGCATTCACCCACCAACAGATACATTTGGTACCTTTCAGCCTCTCTGCCCCCACACTCTGGAACTCCATCCCTTCCTCCTTTGCCTCCTTCAAGGCCGGTCTCAAGACTGTCCTCTTCGATCGTGCCTTCAGTCACCCTCCCACCTCTCTGCCTTCCCTCACCCCTAACCCACCTCTCCCCCATGCTCTGGTCCTGACCCCTGACTGTCCAGTGCCTTGGGATGTCCTCCCAATGTGAAAGGCGCTCTATAAATGTAATTTTGTTGTTGTTGCTGCTGGTGGCTGTTTGTGGGGATTTTTCTGTAGGCAAATTGGCTGCCGTGTTTGCCTACAAAACTAAACAGTCACTTCACTCGAGACTTACCCCTCCCCCTCCCACAACATAAAAGGCTCTGTGTCAAGAACAACGATTCTTAACAAGATATTGTTCAGTGGGGTTAATAATAATAATAGCAATAATCCTTGCGCTTGATATAGTGCCTTATCACGTCATTGATGCGTCTCAAAGTACTTCACGGGATATACTGTGCATTTTGTGGGTGAAACGCGGCAGGCAGTTTGAGCACAGCAGTGTCTCACAAACAGCCACGGAGTGAGTGACCGATTTTATTTGGAGGGGATTGTCGGCCAGGACACCAGGAGAGGGGGAGAACGAGAGAGAGGGAAAGACTCCCTACTCAACTTTAAATGGCTGGTATGGATGGGAGTGAATAACGCAGATGGGGTTTGTGAGATTAAAAGAACATGCAGCATTCGTGATCGGATTTAGTAGGAGATGGCCCCCACGTCGCCCCCCTGCCCCCTCTACACACACACACACACACACACGCACACAAACACACATACACAAACACACACACAGCCTCTAATCTCCTGCCCCCACCGTCATTAATCACCAGCAGAGAAAGCCATGTGACAAGCGATATAGAGTTTTAAATTTCTCCTCACAAACGATCTCTGACCCTGGAGGTCATGTCATAATATAATGGTGATGTCGCGAGGGGGGAGGCGGTGGAGGGAGGAGGGTGGTTGGGGTGGGGGTGTGGGGTGAGAGGGGGGGGAATGGGGGGGGGGGGGCGTGAGGAAGAGAGAAAACACCACAGCTCTGCCTTTGAACCAGTCAAGGTCGTGTGGTTCAGCACATTATAGTTCTAAAGAAGGGGATTTATCATACGAGCTGTCAGCCAAATGAACTCCGCGTTCAATAATATAAGTGAAGCCTCGCTGGTTCAGTGCCAGCGCAGGGCTTGGATCTCACACAAATATCTAATTACAGGACGGACTAAAATTCCCGGATTGCATTTGCTAACCCGGCACTTTGCCTCCGCTGGGAGATGAGGAGAATGCGATCGCGACACCCCAACCCCCCCCTCCACCCCAACCTGGTATTCCCCTCGCTCTCCTCCCCCCGCCCCCACCTACAAGCCCACTAATTTGTTGGAACTTTTCTATCCCGTGGGAATGAGAGTGGCGGGAGATGTCAGTCAACCTGTGCCTCCCACCTGTCTCCGAGGCAGACGGTTATGGGCTGTGGGTTCAAGACCCCACATCCTGATTTTATGAGCTCACAGCGTAGGCTGACACTCTAATACAGAGGGGCGGGGGGGGGGGGGTGGGGGGGGTGAAGAGGGAGGAGGTGGGGGGAAGAGAGGGGCTCCACTGCATTGTCGGAGGTGCCGTCCTTCAAATGAGATGTTAAACTGAGGTCCTGTTAGCTTGTTCAGATAGACGTTAAGATCCCACTGTATGACTTGAAAAGGGAGTTTCTTCCACTGTCCTGGCTCTGTATGATTGTTTGTGGGACACTGCTGTGTGTATATTATTTGCTGCTGTAATTTGCCTACAAATACACAGTGACTACGCCTTAAAATAAAGTCCAGCCAAGCGCTTTGAGATGTCACGAGGAAAAGGTACCATATTAAATGCAAAGATTTATTATGGGTAGTTTGAATTCGCCCTCTTAACACCCCTCTCATAACCATCTTCTGTGGAGTCCTGTAGCTCAGTGGTAAGGAGAGCACTCACCTCGCAAGCGAGAGGACCTGGGTTCGATTCCTGGGTGGGTCAGACAGGGCAGAACTGTAGCAAGTTTCCTTACTCCACACACATGCCTCTGTTTACCTAGTAGTAAGTAGGAACCTGATTGTTAGTCGATTGGAGGATTCTTTTCCAGGGGTAATAATCCCTTCAAAATAAATTGATCACTCAATCCACGACTATTTGTGGGACATTGCTCTGCGCAATTGGCTGCTGCGTTTCGTCCACAAAACACACAGTCATTACACTTTACAGTGTATCCTGTGAAGCACTCTGAGACGCCTCGAAGACATGATAAATCACTATATATATATCAAATGCAATTATTATTACTATTATTGTTAATTTATGTGGCACGGGAGTGATGGGGCAATTGTTCCTCTTTTTNGTGGCTGACCCTTTCTATGTGTACAGAGCGACTATCAGCACTTCATAGCTAATTGCTGTCAAGTGTAGCGATAGCGTATTTGTGGGTTAAGACAGTGGTCAGTTTGTGCATAGCAAAGGACCGTAATTTGAGTGACCAAGTTTTTGGGAGGATTGTTGGCCAAGAAAAAAATGAGCCTCTTCTCTTTTCACAGGAATGTCATCTGAACTGGCAGCGTAACATCTCACCCAAAGGGTGTCACCTCCGACAAAGCAGCCCTCTGTTAACACAGCGAGTTCAAAGTCCCCGTAGGGCTTAAACCCACAACCTTCTGACCCAGAGCGTGAGCGTTACTGGCTAAGCCGAGCTAAGCCAAATGGTAAAACAATATAACCGCAGTGTTTATCTCACAATATCATGTGTGCGTGTGTGTGTGTGTATGCAGTACGATGATTCTGCTGGGAGCACAGCAAATTGGGTGGCTCCAGCAGATTCTGTGTAAATTTCCATGGTTCCCAGAGACACAGGAGAGAAGCACTAAGTCACTAAGTGTCAACATGCAGCACTGGCGAGAGAGGTGGGGGTAATCGGAGGTACCATCCTTCGGATGACACTTTAAAACAAGGTCCCCTCTGCCCGTTCAGGTGGACGTTAAAGATCCTCTGGCTCTATTCGAAAAGACAAGGGGGTTTCTTTCTCCCAATGTCCTAGCCAACAATCCCCCAAACAAAATTGGTCATTTATTTCATGGCTGTTTGTGAGATACTGCTGTGCGCAGTCGTGCTGCCATTTTTGCCCACAAATACACAGTCATTTCACAGTGAATCCTGTGAAGCGCATTGAGAAGGCCTTCCGTTGTGCTAAGGTGCTATACCATATGTAAGGATTATTATTATTATTAATTATTATTACAATATGGAGCACTTCCATGCCGGGCGTAGCAAGGGCCAGTGCCCTGAAGGATGGTCAAAAGCACAGGAAAGGTTTTCACATGGTTTATCCCATTAATAGCTGATTAAAGTCATAGCTTGAAGCTACCATACTGACTGCCAGCTCTATATCGCCAGTCCGCAGGCTCCCGGGATTTGCCTGGGAAATAATGTTCCGTGGTTTCTGTATGCAAAGAGATGGATTTTCATATCTGTACGTGGGTATCGGGTGAGAGACAAGCCACTGCGTGTTGATTGGCCTCCTGGCAATGTGCCGCCAAAACACACAGTCGCTACACTCTGCGGCGGTTACACCCGCGAAGCACTTTGAGAGATATTTCCACCGCTGTAGCGGCTTAAAATCCAATGCAATGGTTATTGCACATTATTGTGCGACGGGGTTAAAAATAATAATAATAACAATAATCCTTGCTTTTGATAAGAGGACCTTATCCTGTTGTTGAGACGTTTCAAAGCACTTCACAAGTGGAGTGACTGTGCATTTTGTGGGCAGAAAAAAGAAAGGCGTTTGATTTAACAGGAGCTGGTGCCAAGCTGACACAGACAGATGTGTAGTTAAGGTGTGGAAGGTATAACTAAGCCACAAGCCAGCAATGCGGTTGGGACTGATAAACAAACATGAACCTCCATCATGTTCTCTGCCTCCTCGCTCTCTTTTTTTATTTAAAAAAAACACAGGTAACGCGATAAAAGCAGGTCCCCAGCTCCAGCAATTATTTCCATAATTCTCCCTTAACGCCCATCAAATTAAGCTGGGGCCGCAGCCTGCCAGGAGTGGCAGTGATAGGTATTAAACTTTAATCAGATCAAATGGTCGCGGCTCACTCTTTAAACGTTCAGACCTGCCATTTACGAACGTTTAATTTCCAGGGCCCCGACCTTTATTCACATCTGAATGGCTGGTTCCCTGGCAGACAGTGGCTCTGTCTCTCCAGCTGGTTTAGATTACGCGCCAAGGAGCCAGGGTGACTGTGCAAGCTAAGTGCCGGTCTGAGACACTGTCACAAACAATCCCCTGTGATCCTCCGCAGTGAATCGTACATTAATCTATCTCTCTCTCTCTCTCTCTGTGCCCAGAGACGCACACGAGCGCTGATAGCATCAAATGCATGAGACGGTAAAGGCAGGATTTTATTTTTTTGTTTGGGGAGATGGGGAAGCGATAAAAAAAAATTAATTGAAATCGGATCGCAAGCTCGCATCCGGATCATACAAGTCTCTTTTTAAAAAAGCTAAATAATTTGCTTTAAATTTTGCATTAAGCCGTGGGTCAGATTAGCTCCCCCCACCGGCGTGGAATGACAGAGGTAAAGGCATGAAATGCAGTAATGATAATAATCCTTGTGTTTAATGCAGCACCTATCACGTGCTAAGTGTAGTGACTCTGTGCGTGTGTGTGTGTCTGATTGTAAGCTGATGTGGCAGCCAATTTGCACACAGCTGAATCCCACAGGCATGCAGTAAAAAGACTGATTTCTTTGGGGCGGGGAGGAGGGAACTGTCGGCCAGGACACACCGACAAGGGACAAAACTCTTTTCTCTTTTTCCATCAGCGCAGCTGAGATCTTTACCCCCTCCCCCCACCCCCCCACCCACCCCGCCTCCACACCCCCAGCACCGCACCAGAACGTCAGCCTGGACTGTGAGCTCGAGGTCCAGAAGTGGGGTTTGAACACCAGGCCCTGCAGTTTAACCAGAGACTCATGTGGAAACAAGACACCGAGCGACCGGGTAAGGACAGGGATTCAGCCCTGGTCGGTCGGTCGGTGTTTGGCTGTTATTCTCTGTGCTGGTTTACTGCAGCCCGTCTCTGCCCTCTGGTGTCGGAACGTTGTTAATTACGTCCTCGAGGCAAAGCTCCCAAACATCCAGCCAGGCAGCTGTATCCCGTCCGACCAGCCCCGGCGTCCCAGCCTGGAATGTTTCCCTTCACTCTAGCCTCGTGCCACTTCTCACTCCCAACGCCTGCATTGTGCCCCCGACAAACACAGGCACGCACGCACACGCGCGCGCGCGCGGACACGGACACACACAAAGCCCACATTCCGACAAACTTTCTACATCCCTTTTCTACTGTTACAGGCAGGCTAGCGGGGAGGGAGGCGGGGAGGGAGAGTACAATGAGTACAGATTCCTCGAGGTACTGAGAACATGTGGATCTGAGAACATATTGCAATGCAATAAAACAAGTTTGTTTCGTGCTTCACGGACACACAGCCCATTGCCTGGATTCATGTCGGCCGAGGCGATTGACCCAATCACACTTAAAGCAAGACGACGGGGGGGTGGAAGGAGGGAACTGTATATCCGCTGTGTGCTTAGGACAGGACGTGTGCATGTGACTGCAATGGATGGTGGAAGGCGAACTGAACTGGACAGACCTTGGTCTTCTTTCACCGAGCAATATTTATGTTCTTTTGTCACACCTTTTGCTCAGAAGGAGTGCGGTCGACACTCAGGAAACAAGGCCATTAAGGGCGTAATGCAAATATGGGGATATGTTATTAAAACATCTGTCATTATTCCAATAAACTGGCAGAACAGGCTTGATGGACTGAATGGCCTCCCCTTCCTATGCTAGATCAGTGGGCCCCCAGCCAGGCGAGGGGTGTGGTTGGGTGGATGGAGGGATGTAATGGAGGAGGGGCAGGGGGAAGTAAATTTACCAAAAGACTTGGCTTTTGACTAAATGGTATTCAAGCAGTCAACACCTTATTACGGGCGAGTGTGTGGGTGGGGAGGGAGACAATCGCCTGAAACCGCTCAAGGCAAAGCCTTGGGTTTACTGATCTACCCCGACCACACAGGTGAACTACAGGAACAGCGTTTAATAGACACACTTCGTTCTGCCTGTCGATACGAGCAGAAATGTTTACTGAGCTTCATCAGGTTTCTGCATCTCGGTGTGGTTAGTGCTCCAGCTCTAGTATTACCAGCCTGCACCCCCCACACACAACCACACACACACTATCGCACATGCAAACACATTCACACACCACACACAGCTCAGCTCCCCGAAATGTCTTACTCTGCTCTGCCTGCGCCCATGCACACCCCACCACCCACCTCTCCCCCCACCCCCCCACCTCTATTTGGTGATATTCAGGTTAGGTGAGGAATGATTTGCACCCGCACCACACCTGCTTGGCAAATGTCCCAATTTTGCTGTTGACAGTAAAACATCGATAGCTGACTACCATCTGCTTAAAGGTACAGTGGAATATTGAATTCACTGTCTGGGCTGGCACTCCAGCGCAGTATTGGGGGGGTGGGGAGTCCTGCGGACAAGGTGTCAAATCTGTGCCTGTTCAAGGTGGACGCTGAAGATTAGAAAAAGAAAACAGACGGGACTTCTCCCTCCCTCCCCCCCACCCCCAGTGCCCTGGCCAAAAAAGCTCCCAGATAAGTGAATTGGGCATTTGCTTACTTCACAGCTGTTTGTGTGACGCTGCTGTGCGAAAAACAGCTGCCGAGAGCTTGCCTACAAACCACGCAGTCACTACACAGTGAACCGTGGAACTGCAGCGACGTAATTCTGCATTGAATCTCCCTGCTCAGTGACTTTACACCAGAGAGACCGGCACGCGAAGGGTTAAGCAAACGCGGAGCACAGGGCAGATCCTCTCCCTGTGTGCTGTGCACACAGGGCGGGCTGCACCCTCCATTCCTTACACACTCGCTCACTCCCTCCCTCCGCCAAACACCTGCTGATCTCTGCCCGACTGCCGCAGGGCAACAGTACGAGTTGTCACGTGAGGAAGGTTAAGGGAACGCTACAAAGAGGCCTCCATAAGCAGCTCTCAGGGCTTGTGCTGACAGACTGCACAACAGAGAGAGAGGCAGGTGACAGGCAGTCAGGAGCCGCTCGGCAGTGACTGCTCCGTAACCAGAGACCCCCTTCTCCCCCCACATCGCACCCCCTCTCTCTCCCTCCCCCCCCCCCCCCCCCCCCCGTGCCCTGTGGCGCTGCTGTTCCCATTCAGCACCTACGCAGGAATCTCCGTTCCCATCTCAGCTGGTGTCGGTTTCCCAACTTGCTGATTCACATTGGACAGGGGAGAGGGGAGAGGGGAGAGGGGAGAGGGGACAGGGGACAGGGGAGAGGGGACACCCACAGAGGCTACAGCATAGTGGGGAGAGCTCGAGACTCACACACAGCCACAGAGCATGGAAACAGGTCAACCGGCCCAACAACTGCTCCCCCCACCCCATTCCCCTACTCGGTGCTTAAACGCCATATGAGCCCCCACCACCGCCCCCCCCACACACACACAGGAATAAAAAAAATCTCATTTATCTCACTTAACCCCTCCCAGGGGAGAACACGCAGGGACAGACATGCGCTGAGACATGCACACACACGCGCGCGCGCGTGCACACGCACACATGCACATACACCCGCACACGCGACTATTTCATAACAGATCATATCACATCGCTTCTGTTGTGAAATGCTACCAGTTGACCTCCCGCCCCCTCTACCCCCCCCCCACCCCGTTCCCACCACCCACTCAATGGTGTGAACTGGCCATTTCTCTCCAGATCTCGACAAGACACGATTCCATCTTGAACGAGGAGGAGGAAGGAAGCGACGCAATGATTATCGGGGCCTCGGCGTAAAGAAAAACCTCACACGCGGGGAGAGGAGAATAAAGCAAATAAATAAACAGGCAAGACACAGGGAACATCTGGAAGATAAGCTGAGCTCCTCGGTTCCTCTCTTCACACCTGCTTTAGTCAGCGGCAACTTTTTTTTGGGTGGTGGTGGTGGGGGGAAGCTTATGTTGACCTAAGTTCCTAAACTGATACTGTCGCCATGACAAAAGGTTATGTGCCTCCCAGCTGTTGACATAAATGACGCCTCCCCCCCACCCCCAGCACAAGGCGTTAAGTTCCTCGTTAACCCTTTCAGGGTTCCTTGCTGCGGGTCACCGCAGATGGTAATTACCCAGACAAATATTCCGGCCCGTTTGTCTCGTGGTTGCTTCCTGCCCGTGTGGAAAAGCACCAGCTTCGCAACGCACATCTAAGCGTGCTCGGTTTACACGCGCTTAGGACGCGAGCCAGCGCTGTACTGAATGAAGCGCGCGACAAGGCGGCCGCGCTGTGATAATGTCATCTCTCTTCGAGGCTTACGTAGCTGTTTCTTGGGCAATGTTTCTCCGACACTGGTGGGGGTGCGAAGAAAGCAATCACATCGCTCTACTCCTGTGTCATTCAGCCATTCTCGGTGGTTGAGGGAGGGGAGGTGAAAGCGAGCCCTGGGCTGACTCACTGCCCCAGTTGAACTTTTGGCCTCTTCCTCCCATGGGTTTTCGATTGAGTGTTTGAGAGATAAGCGATGCACCAAGCATGCAATCAAGACAGCCTCCTGTTTAGCATCATTGCCCAGACTAAACCACATGTTTACCAGCAGACCCAACCCACGGGAGCAACAGCGCACACACCAGCACTGACGCTTGCACATGGGCCGAACGATAGGGAGAGCAGAGCTGGGGAGGAGACTAATCCAATGCCCGCCTCGCCGGTCTCCCCCGGCTCTACTATCCACAAACTCCCAACTAATTCAAAACTCGGGATTCTCACCTGCTCCAAACTGTGTGCCCCCATCACACCACACCTCGCCAGGCTTCACTGATTCCCCCTATCACAGAACGGATGGACTTCAAGATCCTCCAACTCGTCTGCAAATCCCTTCCACGCCCTGGCACCTCCACATTTAGGTGGGGTGCACGGGATTCCCAGCTCAGTTTGGATACCCTTAGGCGCGGTGATGGATTTCTGCACGCATCAGAAATGACCCGACTGACCAACAAAAACAGGCAACAAGAGAACTGAGACAGCACTGCTGACGGTGGAGAATGAATGCTGCCTTCCTCCACACACATATACACACACAGCAAACTCCCCACTAGTGATCCAGTCTTATTGATCGCTGCTGTTGCCGTCCTTCGTGAGTTAACCCACCCCTTGAATAACACAGACGGACGGACGGCTGGGGGAGGGTGGAAGCTACATAGACAGCAAACACTGGGGACTAAAAGCTTCACCTCTGCCCCTCCATGAGCCAGGCTTATCCGCAAACACACTGCAACACAATGGCTTTCCGCTGGGAGTAATTTAACACCTCACACATATGCACGAAGATTGGAATCAAATAAGGGAAGGGACAGGCAAGGGGAGGTGGTGGTGGGGGGGTGAGAGAGAGTTTCTTTTAAAAGATAACTACGCTACCCAACCGCAAAAATGTAATCAGAATATTCCTTGCAATTGATAATAATCCTTGCATTTGATATAGCTCCTGATCACTTCTTCCGAGACATCTGCACGGAATATACTGTAAAGTGGATTGATTTATACGAGGGATTATATATAATGAACCTGTCTTTCGTGATCATAAAGAGAATTTGCCTTTGGCAAAAAACAGCTCACGTCACTCGCTAGTCAGCAGTTATTAGGCCCAACGTCATTGTATGAGTGGTTTATTCCCCATAAAGCACACCCCTCATTTACAGCCCCCGCATTATCTTTCAGATCTTGCTTGCAAACAGCAACCCCTTTTTTTAAAAAACAAGTTGAGCTGATTTTCTTTTCCGTGCTGGTAAGGTTTGCTAAACGAACAATTAAAAAGGGAGTGGTGACGAGCTTTCGTCACCTGCGTCTGTGCGGGGAGGGAGGGGGGGGGGGGGGGGGGAAGCTTGTTATCTGTGCTGCTCTGCTTCGTCCATGTGTGTGGTTTATTTCCTGGTAAAAACACTCCTCTCGCCCTGTCCCGCCCACCCACTCTGACCTCAAAGATCCAACACCCAGCGTCAACCAGAATAACCAATCTTCCCGGGGATGAAACACCAACAACAGGGAAGAGGAGGAAGAAGAAGTCAAGGCAGAGGGATTGGGGAAGAGAGTTCCAAACTTTTGGAGCGTAGTGGCTAAAAGCGCGGTTGGTGAAGCAGAGGGGACGAGTGACAAGCGGACAACACGTTCCTTATCCTATCAACCGAGTTACAGAGAAGCTCCAAATGTCACCCCCAATCTTCACTTGCAAACCCATGTATCCTTACAAATAACGGTGTGTGTGTGTGTGATGGGGGGGGGGGGGGGAGGTAATAAAGGATTTGGTCTGATTTATTTGCCACCAAATCAATCAACGAAGGGTTTAAAAACCCGACCGAAGAAGGAGAGGGTGGGAGTGGGAGGGGAGAGGAGATGGGGGGTGAGGAGGAGATGGTTGGGGAAAGAGGAGATGGTGGAGGGAAGAGGAGATGGTGGGGGGAAGAGGAGGTGATGGGGGGAAGAGGAGATGGTGGGGGGAAGAGGAGATGGCGGAAGAGGAGATGGGGGGGAAGAGGAGATGCTGAAGAGTCAATTGTGGGGGGAAGAGGAGATGGTGGGGGGAAGAGGAGATGGGAGGAAGAGGAGATGGTGGGGGGAAGAGGAGATGGTGGGGGGAAGAGGAGATGGGGGGAAGAGGAGATGGGGGGAAGAGGAGATGGGGGGGGTGTGGGGAGAGCAGCACACAGGCCTTTCTCACAGAGTCTTACACTGGAATTTCCCCTCTCCCCTCCCCCCTTCCTCCTCGTTCTAAGAGATTGCATTGTTTCTCTCTCTCTCTCTCTTTCAAAACTCTGTCGACACGTCAAGGAATGGATGTCACAGTGACTGGACCTGGAAAACACTTCACTTCTGACCGAGAGCCAGAGCCTTTGGCTTCGCTCAGCTCTCATCTAGTGATTGGGTGTAAGAACACCCCCCACCCCCACACATAGCTTATAAACGTATATGTATACACACACACACACACACACACAGATATACACAACACATGCAAAACACACAGATACAAAAGACACCCACATACAAACCTAATTCATGTTATTGATCTCCCTAGAAAAAAGTCACCTCCCGTCTGCCAGGGTTTACTTGGCACTGAATTACGACAATGTTGAGATGAGATACACACAGTATCCCATTCAACACCCCCACCCCCACGCACCACCCCCCCCCCCCTCCCTCTTACACACACGTTAATATAAGTTTTTTTCCCTGCAAAATTTCAAGTCAGAATAATATCCTGTTTAGATCTTTATCGCGAGTTTCAGGGGGAGGGTACGAGGTCAGGGAGCCTGACTGGGAAGCCCAGACCACAGGATTTAGTGGTGGCTGCTTGTTAAAATCGTCTCAAGTCTCGCAAGAGCCCAAAGAACCCCCCCCCACCCCCACCACCACCACCCCCGTAGACCCTTGAGTTCCCCCAACTCATCCTCTACCCAGAGCACAATATCTCCTCCCCCATCCTCCTCCTTCCACCCCCACCCCCCTTCTCACCCACCACTATGAGACACAGGAGTAAAGATCACGAAACCTCTGCCTTACCTTGATGCACTTTCATGTCAGGAAACAGCTAGCTAGCTCCCTGAAGCAGGGGTTGGCAGAGTTCCCTCTGGGTTGGTACAGGCGGGCAGAGAAGCCAGAGGAAGTGGTGCCACCCCAAGAGAGAGAGAGAGAGAGAGAGACAGAGAAAGTCCGGTCTCTCTCCCTCCTAGGACATGTTTGTGAGTTTCTGTCTGGTGAGCTAGACTACTGTGTGCGGTGTGTGTGTGTGTGTGTGCACGGAGCAAGCTCACTGTTCAAACTTGTCATTTGGAGAGAGAGCAGCTATGACTCACGTTTCTGACTCACTGAATGAAGCCTGTGACGGCAAGTCTTGGGCCAGCCCCACTCTTTGACACAGAGAGAGCTACAGAGAAATGGAGAGATAGCGAGAGAGATAAAGAGAGGCCCAGGACGCCAGGGCTAAGTTCTGACTGGACAATCACAGATACCACACACACTGCTCTGTGCTGGGTTGGTCTATGCTATGACAGCACCCTTTGTGTGTGTGTATGTTTGAGAGGTCTTATTTCGATTTATTTTTAAAGCAAGCTGTTACTGGTGGGTTTGGGGCTCTATGCAAATCATCTCCCACCATCCATCCCCCACCCAAACATCACCAGCACCACCCTCAAACCCTCAGCATCTGCGGAATTTGTATTTCCTCATTGATTACATTCCTATCACCTGCAGCTTCGGGCTGCTCTCCAGTAGGCTACACACACAACCACGCAACACAAACACATACCCAAACACACACAAGCACATACCCAAACACACACATACCCAAACACACACACACACACAAACACGCACACACAAGCACATACCCAAACACACACACACACGTACCCAAACACACACGCACACACAAGCATGCATGCAAATACACACACACATACCCAAACACAGGGTTAAACCCAACATTTACAACCCACCACCACAATAGGTGTGATTGGCGACACAGGCGGGTATTTTCCTGTTGTCACCGCAAGTACCTGGCAGATGTACAGCGCTAGATAAATAAAACTAGGAACTCTGCCTTTTCTCACTGCTCTCTGGGTTTCTGAGAAAACAGCTGCTTTATGTGGTGGGGTGTGTGTGTGTGTGGGTGGGAAGGAAGGAAGGAAGGACTCACAGGCTTGTCTGAGGCGGCGTTTAAACCAATGGACGTTAAATTAACAAGGTCTGCGCGGGTGCAAACAGAAGTCTGGCCCGCCTTAGTTCAGGACAGCAGCAGTAGCCTAAACAAGGAGCTTTCCTTCCACCCCCAGTTCTCCCCCACCCCCCACCCCCTCCACCCCACTCCTCCCCTCTCTCAACCCCCACCACCGCACATGCACACACTGGTGTGTGCTATAGGATGCCCTCCTCAGCAAACTGTCCAAATGATAAGCCAGACAGACAACACTGAACATCGGTAGGAGATTGGTGGGGGCACAGTGATTGGGTTTTCAGAGCCCCCACCCCACCCTACTCTCCCTCCCACCGCCAGCTAAAAGTTTTGACACAGCCACCAGGCTCGGGGTGTGTGTGTATGCGTGCGTGTGGGGTGGGGGTGGGAGTCACACATCACACTATCTGCACAACAACAGCAGTACTGCCCCCACCCACCCCCTCACCACAAACCAGGAAGCCTGGCTCCCAGCCAAAGCCACTGTCTCCTGTGTAACTCTGTTCGCTTGTTGCCTGTGGCCACGGTTTCCCATTCACAGTGTGAATGAAATGTTCCTGAGTGAGAAGAGTTTTGATGTCAGCCTAGTTCAGTAAGTAGTTCCCTTGAATCACAAGGTTAGGGGGAGGGGGGGGTGGTCACTCAAGCCCCTCATTGTCCAGCGCCTTGGGACGTCCTCCTACGTGAACGGCGCTGTATAAATCCCAACTTGTTGTTATAAAGGACAAGTGGTAAAATGCCCTGGAAGAACTGTCCTGCAGCCACCCCTCTCCCCCCAGCCCAATTCCCAGAAACAGCTCAGAAATCCAGAAACAGCGCAAAGGGGAAACAGCTTCTAACCAGGCCAATGCCACCATTAATCAGCTGGAGCCAGGAAACAACCCGTCTGTCTCTGTCCTACCACACAAGCAAATAAGCCGTGCTCACTGCGGTTCCTCTGCGTAATAGGCGTGTCAGTCACTGTCATTCCAGTAAGTGTGGGGGGGGTTAGTGAGAGAGAGAGTAGTAAATCACTGCCTGTCTCTTTCAGGGAATAGACCACACTTTTTGCCAAAGGTGTCTCAATTCCTGAGTGTTTGCAAGGTGGGGGTGGGGGTGGGGGTTTACGGCTCATGCAATCTCATGTGATTTATGCCAGTCTGCCTTTGGTCACTGGAAAGCTCGTCTCTGGATCACAAGATGTAAGTTCAAAAAAGACACTGAATATTCTTCGGTTGTAATGAAGTGACTCGGACCGAGATAATTCAATTGCTTTTGGTGACGACGCACCAGAGGCTTTAGAGGGTCGGGTTTGGCTTTTACGCAGGGTATCTAACAGCGCACCACATCCACAATCAATATCCTCCACCGATAAGCATTAGATAAGAGTCAACTCATAAACCCAACACAGAAAGAAGGTTCACTTGGAATCCGACTCGTCCACAGCTGACCTAAACTCTAGATGCAGACTAGGGCACAGGCCACACTGACTCACGGCCTCCCCTGCCCTCCCATTGAAAAATGTTCAAAACCCACCCCCACGTCCGTACTTTCAGAGTTCATAGTCCAGGCCCAAGCTCCAGTTCAGTGCTGGGGGAGCCTCCATACATTGTCAGAGGTGCTGTCCTTCGGATGAAACATCGCTGAAGGTGGACATTAAAGGTCCCGCGATGCTATTCCTGGACCACAAACCCCCTCCCAGATGAAATTGGTCATTCACTTCAGGGCTATTTGTGGGACATCATTGTGCGCAAACTGTCTACCGCGTGTTACTTAAAGAAATACACAGTCGCTACAAACTCAACAGTAAAATACTACGAAGCAACTGGAGTCATTTTGTCAATGTGATAAGGAGATATATCCAAATGCAAGGATTGTTGTTTTTTTTTATAATGGAATAACTGGGCCTGTCGGGTGACGATTCCTAAAAATATCAGTCTCTAACTTTTGCCCTTTAGCCGGAGCAAGAAACCATCTTGATCCAGACGGGCCAGATCAAGAGGTTGTAAGTTCAAATTGCTGTCTGTTGGCAGGTTGGAATCTGTTAGCCAGTCTCCGGCAAGCCAGCTGTTGGGAAATAATTGGCCTCGGTGCCCCCATGGGTCAGGCAGGGGATAAATCACACAGGCTTCCCTTTCCCGAGGCTTCAAATTCCACCTCTTTGGGCTCATAATTTACGGTCGCATGGAATAGCGATCTCTTAGAAAAAAATTTGGTCTTGATTTTCCGCTTTTTTTTAAACAGAACAGATTTTAAAATGTTCAGTGTTCGCAGTCCCTTCGCCTCGCCCCCATCCCTCGGCTCCTTCAAGGGACATCTCAAGGCCCCCACTTTGCGCCACAATGCATTGGCGCAGCACCAACCCATCGGCACCACTGCATGCACCTTTACGTCCACACACAAACACACCATTGCGTTAGCAAACCGACACGCACACTGACACGCTAACTAATGCATGGGTGCACCGACACAATGATACCCCAAAGCATTTGCGCATCCACCCATTGAGCCTCCTCCCCACCCCCGCCAATCTCACACACAACTTGAGTTTCAAACCCCAAAGCAAACCACCTTGGAAATATGACATACAACAACAGGAGGACAAACAGCAGACAACACAATTCTGACTCAACCCAATGCACTTCACCTCTTGAGTGCAGGAATGCACTACACGTTAGATCTAGCAGCTGAGACCTCGACCTCTGAGCTTTAGCTTGCATTCAGTCTGGCTGGATTCACGGTAATACGAGGAGATAGCACAGAGCCCTGGGCACACACTACCCCCAAGTGACTTCACTTGTATGATGCCAGGACACCTGTAAAGCTCCAGCCGTGGAGCATGCAAACCGCCAACCGTCAGGTCAAAGCTGGGATCTCAATGGAGAGATGGTGTGGAGCTCAGGACATTGAGCTAGCCAGAACACAACATCACGGTGTCGAAGGGCGTGCGAGGAAGGGTGGGGGGGGGGGAAGAGAGAGAATTATCAAATGAGAGACAGGAATAAAAACGAGCAAACACCCCCCACCCTTCCCCGAAGAGCACTGCGCTAATGTTAGAAGTGCTACAGGAGCCTGTAGGGGACATGTATTATTCAGTATGTGAAAGCTGTGAAGCAGCTACACCTGAGGCGATGTACGTCCCCTCCAGGCATCCAATCCATGTTGTACATCAGCCTGATTCAGACTGGTTCAAAGTTCGCTTGTCCCGCAGGTGATTCCAGAGAGCTGTTGAATAGCAACGAACTCTCTGCAGAGAGAGAGAGAGGAGAGAGAACGTGCAAGTTGCACACACACACTCTCTCTCTTCTCTCCGGGTTCTTAACACTAGATGTTTCAGATCCAAGCCCTTCCACCACCGACAGCGAACGCCACCCATTCACCTACTTGTGCTTTCCTGGTCTGAGCTCCCCGCATCCAACGACCGCTGAGGCGAGTGGATGGAAACCGCGTCCGGTGTCGAGTGCCTTGTCCCTCGGGAAGCCTCGTCTCTGCCGGGGGGAGAGCCCAGAGCCGCGAGACTTTTGTTGGCGGCGGATAAATCAAACGACGAGGACGATCCCTGCGTTAAATGGGAGACAACATCATTAGTGTGACCGGAAGGGAAGACTTATCCGAAACACAGTGGAATCACACAATTATAGAATCTTACAGCACAGAAGGAGGCCATTCGGCCCATCGTCCCTGGGCTGGCTCTTTGAAAAGCCCTACCAACTAATTCCGTTCCCCCGCATTTACTTACCCCTTAGCTCGCAAAATACACAGTCAATTCACTTTACAGTTTATTCTGTGAAGCGGTTTGAGATGTCTCGAAGACGTGATGAGGCTCTATGTCAAATACAAGGATGATTATTATTATCGTAGCCCTGCAAATTTTTCCTTTTTAAATACCTGTCCTGTTCCCTTTTGAAAGCTATTATCGAATCTGCTTCCACCACCCTTTCAGGCAGTGCATTTCACATGTATAATGTACAGAACCACCTCAATAATACAACACGCACACTGTCCCCGTTACAGAGCAATCCAATAAAGTAATACAAGCAATAATAATCCCTCCAAAACCAAAAACAATAATAAAAATTGGTCATTTTCAATCTACGACTGTTTGTGGGACATTGCTGTGCGCAATTGGCTGCCGCGTTCGCCCACAAATATACAGTCAATTCACTTTACAGTGTGTTCTGTGAAGCGCTTTGGGACGTCCTCCTGACGTGAAAAGCGCTATATCAAATGCAAGGATTATTATTATTATAAGAAGGTAAAAACATAATTTTCTATTCATAATAGGAACATAGGAACAGGAGGAGGCCATTCAGCCCTTCGAGCCTGTTCCGCCATTTAATTAGATCATGGCTGATCTGTACCTCAACTAATCCTTTCGATTCCAATTTCCCACTTTCTCCCCATATCCCTCAACACCCCGACCTACCAAAAATCTATCAACCTCACTCTTGAAGGTGTGGATGGATCCAGCATCCACGGCCTTTCGGGGGAGAGAATTCCAGATTTCTACCACCCTTTGGGTGAAAGAATGCTTCTTGATTATAATAATACAATAATAATTCAGAAATGTGTGAATCCTCCAAACAGCTACAGCTGCTTATAAACCCCATAATTAATAAGCAATTGGCGTTTTCAAAGTGCGTTCGTAACCGACTATTTACATACTTTTGGCTCCTTTTAATTGTCAGGCCTCATATGTTGTGGTGTGTTTTAGCTTCTCCTCTGATGCCTCACCCCCAGGGCCCAGCTCTATTAGGTGTGACAGAGACACTTTACGACAAAGCTACTATTTATATACGTCTCTTTGCATTGCAAACAAGGAGCCAAGGAACTGTCATAAAAAGCTATTTCACCTGCACTTCCGCCCCAGATTAATCTCCAAATGACACCAAGTGACACCCAAATGGTGCAGTAACACGCAGGGCAACAACAACTTGTATTTATCCAGCACTCCTCACGCAGAGTAGAGTCTCAGAGTGCTCGAGAGTGGTGGAGCCTGACACTGAGAAATGAGGTGACTGCAAACACAGTCGGACAGAAAGGTCTTCAGGCACGACCTGAAGATGAGGACGGACGGGACGAGGCAGAGGGATTGAGGGAGAGTGTTCCAGAGTTTCAGGGTGTAGCGGCTGATGGTGGAGCGGAGGGCATGAGGGACAATTGGCAATCGAGGGACAATTTCTCCCTTCCCCTAACTATTCGTTCTCAGCAGATTTAGCCATCCGTTCCTCGAAGCTTGTAAGAGTTTGACCTGATTACTTTGACTGAAATGGCTTAAACCACCCCCTGATGTATTATTAAAAAGAAAGCTAAATGGAGATCCCATTTTCTAAATGTCTTCCCAGAGTCTTTATTCCCAGCCACATCCTCTGGACAACGATACAGCCACTGATCTGAGACTGGAGTCCTGAGGTAATAAACCGAGCAGATGAGCCAATTCATTCTTCAAGTGGTCTCCTGTTGTCTCCTCTCTCCAATCAGCCACTTGTGGCGGTGAGGAATGACACCACAAGCAGCAATTGTAGCTTTGATTAATGGCCCCGAGTCCCTCTCTCATCTAACAGCATGCTGCAAATGGCAAAGGAACATGTGGAGAGGTTCTGTACGTCTTCGGCAGTCAGGATCCTTCTTTCTCTCTCCAACCCCCACCCCCCCCACCACCAAACACCCTCACTCGCTCCCCAACTGGGGACTTGTCAGTGAATATGACTGACTGGCGTCCGTGGCGTTCAATGCATGTGGGTGCTTTTCTGGCGAGGGGGAGAATTGGATGTGGGCAAAAGAAATAAAGAGGGTCTCTGCATGCTGGTAAAATTACAGACATCGCGTTTTAAACTGCTTGTAAAGAGTGAATTAAACACAGACGTTGTAGCTGCACAGTTAAAGGGGAGAGAGATGGAAGAAAGAAAATTGTACTTAATGCAGGAAATAAAATGCCTCAAGTGCCTTACAATAATTACTATTGTGTGTAGTTCGATCCACTTGGCATCAGGCTCCGCCACTGTTAAGCGCTCCGAGATGCTACCCCATGTGAAGGGCGCTGTATAATTGCATGCTGCTGCTGTTGTTTCATGTGAATAAACATGGCAGCCATTGTGGGTGAGCAAATGAGGTGAGGTCAATGGCCTGTTAATCTGCAGATTAACAGGCCACCGAACAGGTAGAACTCTCTAGTCCTTTCGAAACGGTGTCTCGGGATCTGCAACGTCTAACATAAGGGCAGGCGGACCGGGACCTCAGTTTGGGGTCTCGTCAGAAGGACATTGTCTCCGATAACACAGCAGCTCTCACCCCCCACCCGGCTCATTGGAGGGTCATCATCGACTGCGAGCTCAGACTCCGGCACGGGGGCTTGAACCAACAACCTTCTGACCCAGCGCGAGAGAGACAGACCTGTTGACAAACCAGCACCGTCAATCTCCCCAGCAGACTGCATGGCACCTATTCACACTGACATTTTACAGCTTTGGTATCTCCTGGCTTTTCGAGGAACTGCGGACATCAAGAGCCATCACCCTCCCTCCCTCTCCCTAGAAAAAAACCTCGGCAGCCCAAGAAACCGGAGCGATCGCTCTCACAAACACTGAACAGGGAGGCCGTGTCCCTTTAAAACCATTGCCTTTCATAAGGCGCCCTGGTGCCAACCGATTGGCTCAAAACCGCTCCAGAGCCGGAGACAGAAGTGCCGCAGGAAAGCGACACACGGATTTAATTGCCCTGCATCAATCCAGGCCGAACGTGTCTGCTGCCAACTGTGGAGCAGCGAGCACGCTCGCAAACTGTCCCTCCTCGGGAAAATTAATTAGTTTCAATGGCTTAAAGTGACCTGGTAGGCATATGGTATTTGTTTAAAGCCGTAACCCCAATTTATCTTGTCTCAGCCACAAAACCCTCCAGAAATCCCTCAACTTAGTAGATGATTTCTTTTATATATATGTATAAAAACGTACTACACACGTTTAAAGAAATACATCCTTTTCAACTCCTTCAGCTCGCTTAGGAACTTCCCTGCTTTGCTCAAGTCTTGCTTCCGGTCAACAGACAGTGGGTGAGACCAGCAAGTTATAGGAGAGTGGGGGTTGGCAAAACGGGGGACGGGGAGGGGGAAGAAAGGGTAATGAGGGAGGAGGGGGAGGGGACGGGAGAGGAGAAGGTTGGCAACCTCATTCTGCCTTACCAGACTGTCTCAAGAGAAGTGTGTCCGTGTCACGCTTTTGCCTCGGGTCTGCTAATCTAGGCTAATGGGTCTGACTCGCAAGCTGACGGGGGCTACAGAGTCCCAAGTCCTTCCCACAATGCTGCGAGCCCGAGTGATTTACAGGCGATGGTTGGCACACATCATGTGTCTGGCTCACTGGCACTTGTCCCCTCGTTTCCTGTTGAGAGAGGAGAGCATTTGCCCGTCTCCTGTGGTTGCAGTCGGTGGCCAGTAATAACCGCACCTGCTGCTAAACACAGCAGACGCCTGGATTCTGTGAAAGTTTGTTTACTATTTAAATGAGGCCATTTATTACAGCTTGTGTAACACCACAGTAGCCCTGCCTTCCTCATGTCACGTCAAAATCTTATTAACTCCAGAGAGTCCTGATGACAGATGGTCCCTTTTTTTTAGTTCTTTGGTCTTCCTCACCTCAGGAATGGCTTGAAAATAGTTTTAGTCAGACAACTTCAGGCGGCACTATAACCTCAGCTTCAAATCTACTCTACTGTAGGCCTCAGTTTAACTTTAAACCCCAATTTGACTCACATTTACTCAAAGCCCCAATTTTATTCTAGGCACCAATGGGTACTCAGGAAACTCGGTGGGTTTGTACCAAACTTTCACTTGTCAATTGTTTCATCTGATGGGTTTGTGCCGTGTAATATTCCGAATTCATATTTGTACTTGAATAAAGGCACTGAGACCAATTATGGTGCACAGCCACATTATATGACTTCTGGTGTGTGTTGTGATGGTCAATCTCAGGCAGAGTCAATGGATAAATTACATCAGTGATGTTACATTGCATTACCGGCGTTACATTTGGATTCTGTACCTGTGGGCTAGTGAGAGGAGACAAACAAAAAGCAACTTATAAGCCATAGGAGCACAGACATGATGGGCCAAATGGCCTCCTTCTATAATGAAACTTTCTACGGTTGCGGCAGCTATCTGGATATCTGGATATTCTTTCACCACCGGAACGATATTGTGTAGAAGCTGCAACGGAATGTCTCGTGAGCTTCTCAATCTCTGGCAGGTTTCCGGAGGCATTCGCCTCGAGAGAAAGCGAGTGATTGAACGAGCGAGGGAGCGAGAAAGAGAGAGAAAATAAGAAGAGCTTCTACATGCTGTGCTCTGTTGCCTTCTCCTGGCTGCCTCCGGCAATGGCATGTGCAAGAGCGTGCGTGGGGGCAAGATCAGCCTGCTGTTGTGGTAACACCTTTTTCCAACAGTGCCGCGGGATCTTTAACGGCCGCTCGAACAGGCACAAAGGAGGTTTGCTGGTTTATCTCAAGCACCTGTTTCTGGTAGCATTTTACACAAACTGCGAGGAGCTTTGCTCTGCATCACTGTTTCGCGGAAGATCCGTTGACGCTATTGGAAAGGAGAAGGGAGTTTCTCCCGTGTCCCGGTCCCTCAACCCTCCCCAAATAAAAATTTTGTTGGGTCACGTCCTGGCCGTTTTCGGGACCTCACTCTGCGCAAACTGGCTGCTGAGTTCACCTACAACACACAGTCACTGCTGTGCGCAATTGGCTGCCTCCTTTCTCGCCCACAAAACACACAGTCGATCCGCTTTATAAAATATTCTGTGAAACGCTTTGAGACGTCTCGGTGATGTGATTAGCTGCTGTATCGAATGAGAGGATTGTTGTTATTATTTCTGTGAAGCACTCCGACACATTTTGATATTATAGGGAAGCATTATTCTAAACACGTTATTTATTATTACTCTCAAAGCTTCAAAACAAATGGAACTATCCTACACAAAGACCGAGTCTGTTTAATATAAATCTGTATTGTTGTTGTTCTAGGATGCTGATTCACACACACAAACGTACCGCACCCTTCTCCAGCGAGACTTCTTCTCCAAGTAGATTGTTAGAAAGTTTGCAATTGCACATTTCTTGTTTAGAAATGTTTTGCGAAATAACACAAACCCAATCCAGTTCTGTATTGACTTCTTCCTGTGGACTCCCGCTGTTGTCTGGGCTCGTTTGACATGTCAGTGGGAGGGTTTTTGTATCGATCACCAGAAGTGTGAGTTGTGGCAGCGCAGTTCTGAGTAATGTGAGTATTGACCTTTAATCTCTGGTTTTAATAGATTTTTTTTTAATAATCCTTGCATTTGATATAGCGCCCTATCACGTCTTCAAGACGACCTAAAGTGCTTCACAGAATATACTGTAAAGTGGATTGATTAGGGGGCATCATCGGGTGGGCAGAGGAGGTGGAACAGTAGTCAGGAGGTGTCCTGATTACACCCTGGTATCTTCTTAGTTTTTAAAAAAAAGGATGCATCCGCGTTTCCTTCACTGCTCTTGTTTTCCTCCGTATCTGTCAGAGGATTAGTTTCCAGCTGTTTAAGAATTACACAAATATGAAATAATTGATTCAAATAAACCATCTGTTTGTAAACACGATGGCTCAGCCCATTAGATGAAATCTGTCCGGCTCAATAAGGTATCATCGACCCACTCTGGTAGAAACTGAGTGCTCAGAACTGTGCATGTCCTGAAAGATTCACTATAGATTAGAGGTAAAGCCGTGATTTTGTCCCAAAGTGTCAAGCAGGGACCAGAGGCAGAGTTACGAGGGGCGAACAGAGGTTCATCGCAGGAGGCATTGCCGAACGGTAATTAGTACGGAAATAAACAGCTCTGAGAAGTGACTGCGCCTCACAGAAGTCTATTCGAGCTGCCTTTAGTAGTGGTGATCTCAACATGCAATCAGGGCAAGGGACGCATTACAGGGCGCTGCCGATTTCACCCAAAGGTTTTGAGGGTACAGTTTAGCTTAGCTCAGCTTAAAGGCTTCAGGAGAGGAGGGGAGAAAATTGAGGAACAAATGGCTTGCTTGTTCGGAAACCACAATGTAACCACATGTCACAGCCTCTGGGCAGGCAATGGGCTCATGCAATAATGCGGGCAGCTCTACTCAGCGACAACACTTTGCGGGAAAGGTTAATTAACAATGACCGATGGGCCAACAAGAACCTGGTAAACTACAGGTGTCAGTCAGCCGGCTCGATCAGCAGCATTCTCGCCTCCGAGTCAGAAGGTCCCGATCTAGTTCCTTGCTGCTCTCTCCACAAGGAGTTGGCATTTCTGCTCTGGGAACCTAACCGAGTTCTGAATACACCAGATAGAGATTTGCTTCAATTTGTTCCTTTGTCAGGCATAGCCAAGGATACTCTCATTAGATAATGAGTGGGCGTATAGAACTGGTACGGATTGAACTCTGGGGTGAAATTGCAAGCCTTTCCCCAGCGAAGGCTGAACGTGCGATAGATTTGCTCGGGAGCTTGTCAAAGACCCCCCCGGCGTGCCTGACAAACAGGACATTTTTTTTTAAAAAGCACTTGCAGAGATCAAAATTACCTTTCACACCTTCCTCGCTCTGCACAAGTCTCACCGGTTGCTCGCACGCTTGCTCTCTCTCTCTCTCTCTTTCTTGTTCTCTCTCTTTCCCATCTGTCAAAGCCAGAGGTAGCTTTGAGAGAAATGGATTACAGCTGACACCCTACTGGGTGTGGAGCGTTCAGCAGAGCTGTTGACTGAATGGTGGACTGACAGAGCACCATCCAATTTATCTTCAGCACATCTCCCCTGGTTCTGAGAGCTCTAGTCACGCTGCCAAGTACCTGAGTCTCTGCCAATTCAAACTAGCAACATCCTCGAATAATTCTCCCCCCACCCACCCTACTCTGTTTATTATAATAATACACCAATAATCCTTGTGTCTTATCAAGACGTCACAAAGCGCTTCACAGGATGCACTGTAAAGTGGATTGACTGAATGTTTCGGGCCAAACAAGGCAGCCAGCAATACACACAGCAACGTCCCACAAACGGGTGTGGTGTGAGCAACCAATTATAGCAGGGATCTTACGGAGGTCTTCAAAACATTGGGGGGATATTGGAAAAGTTTGCAAAGTGTTTTGAAGGTAAATTAACATCGGGAACATGTAATCAGCTTCATTCCCAAGAAATACAACTTATTGGAACAAAGGAACACTTTAATAACATTGGGAAATCCAGAGCAGGTCGTTCAGCATCTGAAAGAGGACAATACATTAACTTTTGGATTTCAAGCATCCTTGTTGATTGTCTTTCTCTCTCTCTCTCTCAATCCCCTATGATGTGCTGGGGATTCCCAGCCGTTTCTAGTGAGGGATCAGATTTTTCAACGGCTGCAGGTTTTTTTCCCCCATTGTTGAGCTGCAGTTATAAATGTCCACATCCCAACCACCTGCTCCAACCCGCCACCCCTCCACCCCCAATACCTCTCTGAAATTACAATTAATACAGCTTAATAACACTGGACTCATAACCCTTCCCTGTGAGATTGTGAAAGCGGCGATGATAGAAGGTCAGCAATACTGTAATGACCAACTCCACACCTCGAGAGCTTGTACTTTCAAGATACTGAAAGTCTTACTCACACCGAATAAACAAGAAGCTAGGAGCCTACAATCAGAGAATTTTTTCATAACGTTTTACAGCAGCAAAGCTTCTCCCCCCACCCCGCCCCCACCCAATGCCTGTGCCCTGAGAAAGCGATTCGCTTAACCCCACTCCGTGCCCTTTGCCCGGCCCTGTATGGATCCAATTATATTCCAAGCTGTTTGTGAAGCATCAGTTGATCAAGCGAAATCCCCTAAGTGGGTGATTGGTGTTATGGAGGAGTCCTGCACTGGCACCTTCAAGCTGAACGCTTAACATCCAGGGTGGCAATGCAATCTGAAGGCACATCTATTCCAGAGGCAAAGGGACCCATTGACTAGAATGAGGTGTAAACAAAACACATCCTGATGTCTTTCCTAAAACTGCCCTTCACTTCCCTGAACATGTGCCAATCTTGCCCTGATGGCTTGGGAGTATTGGAAAGCATTGTTCCTCGTTTACGCACTGAATCCCATTTAGCATCTTATATCCCTCCACACAGATCCCCTCTGAGAGGTCGTTTATATCAAGGCTGAGGAGCTCTAGTTCTTCAACACTGGGGATCAGCCTTGTTCTGATCTCAGTACAAACCAAGTTCTGGGTACTGCAGATGTGAACTCACTCCTTCACTCCTCTTGGGTAAACACCTCACTCCCTTTCCAAAAATTTCCAAACCCTCGCTTCTTTGAAACTAAAACATAATCACCGCTGCTTTAAACTTTCTCACCAACCGCTTTTCGCCTTCTGCATTCTCCTTCCCTCCAGAGAGTCGCTCCACCCAGACCACAAACTGTAATTAATGGCTCCGTGTTCTCTACCTGCACACCCTGGGGAAGACTAACAAGCTGCTATTATTGATGAGGCAATTCTTCCGCGCAAGTTAAGGTGATCGCGGCTGTGCTTTCGAACCTCCAGGATTCCTACTCATTTGAGGCTAATCCTCATTACACCCGTCCTCCTTCTGTCCCGTTGCTGAGCTTCACAAAAACAGTTTTTATTCCCCACTCTCTCCCGAGCACCAGACCTTCAACAAAAACAACAACTTCAATTTATGTAGAAAGCAGTGCAGAGGCCCAGAGTCTTTTGTGCCTCTTCGTTTGAGACTAAAAGCCACAGTGATCGGGGTCTGGGCCCAGTTTAGCTGATCTGAACCTGGATGAGTTGCTTTGTTTGACCTGAGAAAACGCAACGCAATTGACGTAGCACTTTTCACTTCGGGAGGAAAGTGCTTCGCACATTGCGCTTGGGATCTGAGCTGGGAGAGACGGGGCGGGAGGGAGGGTAACTGAGGGCGACAGGATAGGTGACCAAAGACAGGTCTTAACGTAAGGATTTCACACGAGGATGCTTTGTTTTGCAAGCATTAGAGACCCACTATCACTGTAAGACAGGAGGCTGAGTTTTAAGGCTGAGATAAACTATAAGGAGCTTTAGCAACATCTGCTGGAATTATTAGTCCTGCAATTGTTACACACCTCCCCCTCAATTCATGCTTTAACAGAATTGTGTACACAAGAGACATACGATCCTCAGCTACACACACACACACAAACATCGTCTGACCACACACACAAACACCAACCACACGCACTGACACCCACCTTCACTCACGCAGAAACACCCCCCCACACAAACACACACACAGACTTTTAACATCATTCCCAGGCACCAGACAGGTAGGAGCCAGCTTAATATACGAGACAGATTTTTTTTTTAAAAATTACATTTCCGAGCAATCCTTGCAAAACTTCAAGAGGCACGGAAAACAGCAGTTTCTTATAAAACCCGAGACAGACTCAGCTCGGGAACCCAAAACGCTGCTTCGTTTTCAAAAGACGCAACGAATTGACTCAGTCGCAAGTTATTTGTCAGCAATTGTCACCGCCCGCTCCCTGCGAGCAAACAACACTGAAGCCTTCCCACTTACAACAGGAAACGGGACAGAGGAAGGAATTTCACACGCTGCTGGATCCCCTCTAGGACGTTTCGACAAGGGGCGAGCGGGGTCAATAGGAGCCTTTTTAGGGTGTCATAGCTCTCGCTTTTGAACTGCTTATAACTCCCCCCTCCCCGGGAGAAATTTCACCATTTTGCATTGAAACTGAAAATCAAGAGGTTTCTGAGCAATTAATCTACTACATCAGTTTGTCTTGGCCTCGCTACAGAACGGTCTGGAGACAGCCTGGGATCAAAAGTAATCAACGGTGGCAACAGGCTATTTGTTTTTGTATTAAACTACTTTTTATGGCATTTCTGGAGCCAAGTACATGCTGTTATAGTCTTGAGGCCACAATAGGCAGCCAGTGACGGATTTATATAGTTTCTCCTCTAGAGACAGAGAATTCCAGTGTTAAATCAGGCACCGACTAGAACGCTGCTTACAGCACCTCACTAAGCACACACACACACACACACACACTTTGACCAATCTGTATGGTAATAGAACTCCCTTGGTTAGTGATTCACTTTACAGTATATTCCGTGAAGCGTGTTGAGACACAACACCGTGATGAGGCGCTATATCAAATGCAACAATTATTATTTTTACGTACACGTACATGTAATGTTAAGTGATAGCATCTTCTTGATCTATCTCATCGAGTTTATGTCGGCCATTGTCTCAATAATAATAAGCCTTGCATTTCTCTCACTGCTAAAAACTGTTCTTTGGTCAACTATCTGTTTGCCCGCATCAATCTACTCCCGACTTGCTTCCCTGGAAGGAGCAGTGAAACAACTTCCATGGAGTTTACGGAAAAACTGGGCAAATCTGCAGAAACGCTATTTCAGTGAGCAAATAGAAAATATGTGGAACAGACCCCCTAGGCAGACAGAAAGGTGGAAGCAGAAAGCGGTGATTCTTTCAAAAGCATGTGAGATCGATTACATTTAGGAAATAATATCTCGGGATGCAGTATATAGTTTGGGACATGACATCTTCATGCGGCTGTCAGGATGGTTGGAAGGCGAACTGGATGGACCTTGGTCTTCTTTCATCCAGCAAACTCTTATGTTCTTACGGAGTTAATGCATTGAAAACCTGGGCTTGGGATAGTCAGCAAACAGGGAAGCAAAAGGCGTCTCAACATGTTCCAACCTGCTATTACTATAATGTTCTGCCCTTCACATATTCCTTCCCTCAGGTCACAGAAGTCACACCACTGCTCGCAACACCAACCACACCACAATACAAGTTACACATCTTTGCTTTAAATTCCAGCTCGACTGCTCGCTCGAAAAACACAGCAAAGTGATTTCTAGGACTTTAGCTTTGGCTCCAAGCCAGGATTAACGGATAGTTACTGAAAAGATTTCCCCGAGGTCCAGACATATTATATACACAGTTAGAACTATTTAGAAGATTATTTAGCCCTTTTCCAGATGTGCAGCACTGCATTGAGACATGGCTACTGGATCCAAACGTTGAATTTAAAGTCAGAGAGGATTCCCTCGATCGCTGATATCCCAGACCAGATTCGAGCCCGCGTCTCTCGCTCCACCACCCCTGCCAAAGCTCTCGTCAGCTAATGCAGCCAAACAATGATCTGTAATTAGTTACAAAGTGCAATAATAATAATAAACCTTGCATTTGATAAAGCGCCATATCACGTCGTCGAGACATCCCGAAGCTGAATATACTGCAGGATGGTGACTGCGTATTTTGTGGGCGCAATTTGCCGAAACAATTATATGGTGATGAACCTTGTATTTGATACAGCGCCTTTCACGTTGGGAGAATGTCACAAAGCGCTTCACACGACTGGCTGTAAAAATGTGCTTGGTGTGTTTGGCAGGAAACCACCCCCAAGGAATTGTGTCTTCCCTCTCCTAGTGCTCTGTCTGGGGGGAGGTTAGGAAGGGGGAGGCAGATGAAGAACGTAGCCAGTGAAGGAAGAAATGAGCACAATTTGCAGTAGAAACACAAAGCCTGGCCAATTTTTCTTTTCCCACTTGAACGCATTCAGAGAGAGAGAGAGAGAGAGAGAGCAGGGGCTTCCCAACACACAAGGATTTGAATTTGAAATCAGCAAGACATGGATCGAGTGAGGGATGGGATTCGTGTCTGGGGCGGGAGTGGGGAGGGAGGCGAAGGGAGGAGAGGGTGGGGGGTGTGAATGGGGTTCGGAACCCAAGGGAAGTCTGGGATAATTTTTGGCATAGCAATAACTCATTCAAGTCATTAGCGACCATCCTTCCGGCTGTGACCTCAGTGTCCGAACTCTTAAACTTTGTCCTCTTTTTAATCCAACAATCCCTGCCTTTGTGCTCAACCCATTTTGACAGTGGTGTCTTGATCGCTGCCTCGTTCAACGGCACTGAGGGTTTATCGTCAACCCGCCCCCTGCCCGCAGATAGCTGCGATAATAAAACGGTAATAAACGAAAAAGAATGAAATAAGTACAGAGAAGTAGAGGGATCGAGAATAGCCAGGCCAGGCTTTTCCTAGTGTCTTGGCTCGGGTTGGGAATCCCGAGTCAGGCTGAGCCCAGTTCTTGGAGTTTGTGGAGTCCTGTAGCTCAGTGGTTAGAGCACTTGCTTTGCAAGCAAGACACCTGGGTTCATTTCCAGGCAGAGGGCGAAACCTTGGGCAAGTTTCCTTACTCCACACGCCTAATAATAATCCCTCCAAAAACCCAAAACAATAATAAATTGGTCATTTTCAATCTACGACTGTTTGTGGGACATTGCTGTGCGCAATTGGCTGCCGCGTTCGCCCACAAATATACAGTCAATTCACTTTACAGTATATTCTGTGAAGCGCTTTGGGACGTCCTCACGACGTGAAAAGCGCTATATCAAATGCAAGGATTATTATTATTATTATTATTATTCTTTTTGATGTGGTTCACTGCACATCCTCGGCTCTTAAGCAGGGAAGAAGTACATCATCTCCTGCAGACCCACACCACCCTGCGCAGTCAATGAAGGCAGTGTTCAGCACAAATCCCCTCTGTCGTTGCTTTCAACAGATGGAAAGCGAGCCAGCGAGTGAGGCTTTGCCCTCGAACAAGCCAACTGGAAAAGCTTGCTGCGACTAGCAGCGTGGAATATTGATCCCCCCCCCCACCACCTCTCCTCCCTCCTCTCTCTCTCACCCCCAAACTCTCCACCTCCCCCCACGCCACCCCCTCCCACCCCACCCCAGCAGAAAGACCCCCAAATACTCGGCGCTTCCTAGACAAACAATAGGGTGGCGTCAAACAAAGGGTTAAAGGTGAGAAGAGCAATAAGTGGCTTATGCTTTGTGAAGTGCCTGAAATGACAGCAGACAATATTAACAAAGACATTCTCTGTTCCTGGGCTGGTCATGTGGAAAGAGCCAGTGTGACCCTGTCACTTTTCTTTCAGCCTGAACAGACATTTGTTCAGTACAAAAGCCGCTGCCCTTAGGTTGCTATAACTAAATCATTTATTCCCCCCCCAACACCACCACCCCCCCCCCCCTCCCCCGCAAAAAAGGAATGAGTAATGCCTTAGAAGAGAAAGAGAGAGAGATTAAAAAAAAGCTGATTTTCTCTCTTTCTACTCCTATGCAGTTTTACACAGTCGTTTAAAAGGATTCTGTCGCTTGAAATTGCTTCTACCATTTTTACTCAGCCGTTCTGTTTTTTCTCTCTCTCTCTCTCTCTCTCTGTGAAAAGGGAACAGCACTACAGGCTGATTGATGCCACTGTTCCACACACTGCTCCTTAAAGAGGCTCTTTTTTTTCTCTCGCTTTGCTTTGTACTCCGCAACCGCTGCCTACCACAATGGTGAGCGCTTAAAGTGCCCCCGACCTCGAGCAGACAGCTCTGTCAGTGGAACAGAGACTGCTTTCTCTCCCTTTCTCTCTCTTTCCCTCCTTTAAACATCGCACACTCATCCTCTGGCTTTGTAAATATTATACACGGCTAACAACCCCCCCATCCCCACTAATGTTAACCCTTTCCACGTGGCAGGGCTTGTGGAATAATTAACGACATGAATTATTAAAGGTGACCATCTCCGAATCTCAGCTGTACAGTGTAACATACCTGATGCCATTCAACTGTTGAATCTTTTAACTACTTGCATCATGGAGCTAGAGGATGCAAGCCAGCCCCCCCCTCCACCCCCTGCACACACACCTAGCCAAGCCCCCACATCCCCCTCAATCCAACCAGCTAACCCGATTGAAAAAAACAATTGGCTGCTGTGCTTCGCCCACAAAATAGTTAATCAACTTAACAGTATAACCTGTGAAGCGCCTCGAGACGTCTCAATGACGTGATAGGCTATATCAAATGCAAGGATTATTATTAATAGGCCACCGCTCCCCAGTAAGCAATAGACTTCTTTCGAACCTGACAGGTGTCAAAATGTTTTCACTTGCTTTATAGGGTTAGCTTCCCTCCATTGGGTTGGCCTGAGCCCCCTGGTTTTGGGGGGGGGGGGGGTGGGTGGAGTGGGGGTGAGGGAGGAAATCAGCCAGAGTTCGCTGCACCCGATTGTTACTCCTGCTGTAAGGTGTGTACGTGTGAGTGTGTATGTGCGTGTGTGTCGGGTTTGGCTGTCATGACTCAATCCCCTCTGGTCAAACACCAGCGATGATAACGATAATAATAATATTGCATTTGATAACAGCACCTTATCACACTGCTGATAAGGCACTATATGGTTGTTTACGAGACACTGCAGAGTGCAAATTAACTGCTGCATTCACCTACAAAATACAAGGATTATTATTATTATTGTTGTTATCAAAGTTAGGAACAACTAGGAATCCGATTCTCTGAATAACACACAGCGATCACCTGCTGTGCCCTGCAGTCAGTCAGTTATCATTGGATCAAATGCAAAGATTATTATTTGATCCCTTGCGTTTTATAACTAATTACATATCATCGCTTGATTGCATTTGCTGTCGAGAGGGTCGGAGGTAAAAGGAAGGGGGGAGGAGAGAGAGAGAGAGAAGGAAAGAAGTGGGTAAGAAGTGGGCATGTTACGGCCAACAAAACAGCCCCATTTATTTTCCAATCTCTCAAGTCAATAATTGACTAACTGATCTGAAAAAAATCTGTCATCGTTGCACCCCTCAGAGGTGTTCTAAGTGACAGGAAGTGACTGAGCCCTGGCTCTCAATGCAAAGCAGCACAGCAGATGCCAGTGTATTTGCGTGTGATTGATTAGACGCAGCACCGCAATGGCTCCAGCGTTGCAATTAAGCTCACACAGTCTACGGTAACATGAGAGGGCTGGGCCGGTGTTAAAGGGCCAGCGACACAGTGCTGGGGAATGTTTACCCCGCCAGCCTCACAATCTGCCGACACCGTGTGGCAAAGGCAGAAATATAATAACCATAATGATCGTTATTCGCTCTCACTCCATCCCCCTCTTCTTCTTCTTCCCCAGCCAACTCCCTCCCACCTTTGTCTGCTAATACAGTCCTAATGTTTGGGGAGTAATCAAGAGGCATTGTCATGCTATCGGGAGTGGAATCAACTGCAAATGTTGTTGTGAATGTGATTATCCAGGTTGGGTACCCCCAAACTTTGCGGGAAGGGAACGGAAAGGGAGTGGGGAGGGAAGGTTGGCACTGCACCCAATCTAAGGAAGAGTTGAGCGTTCTGCCTTGCACGAGAGATGCTCTATAATAATAAAGATAATAATCATCCTTGCATTTGATACAGCTCCTTATCACGTCTTCGAGACGCTTCAGAGGACATACGTAAAGTGGATCGACTGTATATTTTGTGGGCCGAACACGGCAGCCAATTGCGCTTAGCAATGTAATATAAATGCAAGTTGTCGTTATGCTCAAAGCCCACTGGTAACACAACCTGGATGCATGGTGCAAACCTTGGTTGCATGTTAGTGTGACTTGACATTAGCCTCAACGCAATAATAGATTGCAAGCAAATTCTGGCCACGTACAATTCACTCTCAAGTGTGGCTATGAGTAGTTGTTTATTTTGCTGTCCCACGTTCCCTTATCCCTCTCCTGCTGATCCTGTGCTCACTCTCTCTCTGTAATGGATTATTATTTCCCCTCTCCCTGCTCATGCTTTGCTCTTTCAATACAAGCCATGCAATTTGATACGACACTTTATAACACTGAAACAACTGAAAGTGCTTCGCAGGGATTTATTTGCTGGTGAGTGTAGTGACTATATTTATAGGCAATACAACACAGTGGTTATTTTAGATGTAGGAAGGACCCACAAACCCATTTCTTGAGTCTGAAGCATCCTTGGCCAATTCACCAGTTTGCCTAACGGCTATTTAGTGGGACTTTGCTGCGAGCAAAAGTGGTTGTTGCATTTTGTCTGTAAACAGAACAGTTACTTAACAACAATCACTGTGAAGTGCTTTGAGAGGCTTCAATGTGTAAAGTGCTATAAAATTGCAAGTTCTCTCTCTTTCTCCATCTCTCATGATGGGGTTGCTTTGTTTCTGGGTGGTGCGGTACCTGACAAGGCAGAAACTTGCTCATTGGGACGATATCAGCGCTAATGAGTTCCACGTGGACCACAGGAACGTTAATTAAATTATATTACACTTAATTGCATTCAAACCTCTAATGGTATCATAAGGGAGGGCATTTCATCAGATGTGGCAGTCCCTCAGTGCCACCATATATCTACGAATCTAAGCACAACAACTGAAGCAAACTCAAGACGTTAAGATTCGGTCACAAGTCTATACAACGTTAAAGACAATGATCTGATGATCGCTCGTGCCTCGATTGGCGTGTTCGCTTCGTAAACGAGAGAACCCGGCCGGGGCAAAACCTCAGGCAAGTTTCTTCACTCCATTACTCCATACACCTCTGTTTACCTAGCAACCGGGTCGTTGTCGATTGGCAGATGGCTTTCCGGGGGTAATAATCCCTCTTAAAAAAAATATTGAGTGATCCCTGTTTGTGGGATTGGATGCCGCATTTCGCCCACAAAACACACAGTCAATCCACTTCAAAGTATTTTCGGTGAAGCGATTTGAGACGTCTCAACGGCATGACAAGGTTCTATATCAAATCACGGATGGTTATTATTTTTATTATTAATCTGTTGCAAACGGTGGAACAACTGATTGAAGGAAAGGGACAGACTCTCAGGTGGGGAAGAAAGAGGCAACCGAATACGAGAATAACACCCATCTGGAAAACAGCTTAGCACACAGATGTTGCCCTGTCACTTTCACGTGAAATGTTTGCCACATTTTAGCGTTAGACTGACTCCCAGAGGGGAAAGTCAGATCAGCGTCATCTGCTCTTGAATGGGGGTGATGGGCAGCAAAAAGGGGCTTCCCCCATTGGTAAGCCAGTCATAAACTTCTGAACTTTAAAGATCAAACCTCCACAAATAATTCGAATGAACTGTCGTTTTGTCTTTGGCATAGTTAGAAAACAGAGAGCGAGAGTGAGAGCAAGAGAACAAAACACAAAGGAGACGCACACAAACACACACACAAAAACAGGACATTGAGCAACTGAGAAAGAGGGCGAGACAGCAACTTCAATCTACATAGTGCCTTTCACATAGGATAACACAAGGCCGGATGGTGTTGGATGCCAAGCGAGAGAGGGTGGGGGTTGGGGGCGGGAATGGAGGTGACCGTAAGCTCAGTCGAATAGGCACATTGAGCACATAAACAGCAACAGAACAGAGAAAGACACTCGCGCGCACACACAGAGAAAGACAGCAAGGCAGATGCAGAGAATGATTGAGACACACGTGCAGGGAGAGAGAGAGAGAGAGGGAGAAAGAGCTATGGAGACACATACAGAACAGACAGTAAGACAAGACAGTGAGAGGACATTTCACAGGCAAGATACATCGAGTGTGAAGGTGTTGCCTCACTGAAGATAGAGGATCGTCAGTGTTTAAGACTCATTAATGACCTAACCCACATTGAGCAATGAGCTGTATCAATTGCTTGGGCTGGTAAGGGTGCCAATCGCTTCCTCTAGGAAGGGAGTCACTACGTGTGAGGCACCTACCGTCTGATTCGGGTCACTTTGATTGGTGGCCAACTTTTAAGAAGACTTCAACCTGGGGCTGGAGGGTTTTAAGTCTGAGCTATCGGGTTCCTGACTGACTGCTGTGCCACGAAACGAGGAACACTCTTGAAAAATACATATACGAACCCACGTCAAAGCACTGCACTGTCCGAGCAAGTGAAAAATTATTTTTGCAAAGCAGGCGAGAGGGAAGTTATTGTTGAAACGGTGGTGGGGGGGAAGGTGACTGCAGAACGGAATGGAGCACAGCTGTACAATGAGAAAGTGTGTCAACCCACGAACAAAACAAAAGAGTGCAGGGCACTGAAACCACATTCGCCAGTCAGTCAGTCACTCAGTCACTCACTCAGTCACTCAGTCAGTCGGTATGTAGACTTGTGATGGGAATGTCCCACAAAGAGAGATGAAACGAGGCAGGCATACATTCAGAGAGCCGGAGCACCCATGGATAGACTGAGCAAAGCCCAGAGAAGATGGACAGACAGAAAGAGAGAGAGAGAGAGAGAAAGAAAGCGGTAGAGACAGAGATTGATAAAGCTCTGCCAGTGACAGGGTGCAAAGTCACGTCAACCTACGGGAACCAAACTGCCAGACAACAAGCCACTCCCCATGTCAACTTTCTAAAACCTGTGTGTGTGGTTTTTTTTTGAAAAACCTGCTAAATAAAATAATGTTCCCCTTTTTCTAGGTAGAATGCAAGTCCAATTGGTTTGCGCACCAGCCTTGGTCCCTGTTTACCTGCAAAGGGTCCAGGTTATGACCAATCTGTCATCGGTTCATTTCACCGCATGAACCACTGGCTGTCCTAACCCACTTCATTTGACCGCAGCTCAACTAAAAAGAGGAACATTAGACAGCGAGACTTCTCAGGCGTTTTCTCTGCTGCTCAGCTGTGCGTGGAGATGACAGAAGATGTCACTGAGGCTTTGCATTGGTGATAACATCACGCCCGGCTTGATTTACATGAAATCAGTCACCATTAACTTCATGTGGGGTCCATAACACCAACATACCAACAAACTGCAGAAACAGACTAGTCATTGTGTGTATGTGTCATGATAGCTTTATTATTATTATTATTATTATTATCTAAAATGGGCTTTGTTTCAGATCTGGGTGATCACACTTATAAATTATATATGTATATATCCTTTTATAATAACACAATCCTTGAATTTGATACAGTACCTTATCACATTGTCACAACGCTTCAAGGAACTTCACAGGATCTTATCATCGACTGTAGTGACTGTGTATTTGTGGGCAATCACAGCAGCAAATTTACACACAGCAATGTTCCACGAGCAGCCATGAAGTGAACGACCAAATGTATCTGGGGGATTTGGTGTTGCCATGGACACCGGGAGAAACTTATAAACATTTCCCTTCCAATATTCTCCAAGTTGCTGACTTATACAGCAGTAAAATATCATTGGTGACAACCACTCTCTGGTACTTTGCACAAACCAAATGTTCATTAGATTCAACGATTTGTTCAGCTGTGGAAAACCTGTACTGTCCAAACATGCAAAGGCGTGAACTTTCCAGCAGGGAGCACTGGATAGTGATCAGGAGTGGGCTGATTATTATTTTTTAAATGTCGCTCTAGCACAGGGGCACAGAGGCTAACTAACTGCTGTGCTTTCTATAGAGATCGGACAATTAAGGCACAACTAGGAAGGAACCAGACCAGACCCACCGTTGATTTGAGTGGAGTTTTTGAGCTTCAACGTGGCAGACAGTCTGCTCTTATCTCCGCTGGCACATTCCAATCTGACGGATTCTGTTCAACATCAGGCGGCAGCATTGCCCAGCACACAAAGCCCTCAACCCATACCTGACCTTATCTTCAATGGCTTATCCAGCTTGTATTATCAGCATTCAGGTCAACGCAACCCATGACAGGCCTGACCCATGATCCCATCTTATCTTTACTGGAGTGTCAGCCTGACCCACAACATTCAACATCAGGCCAAAGGCTGGGCCCCTGATTCAATAATAATTCTTGCATTTGATACAGCGCCTATAGCACTGAAACTTCTAGATGCGTTTCCCAGGTATTTGCTGTCAAGTGAAGCAAACAACCTACGGATTTGTTGTCAAATGCAGCAGCTTCCTTGCTTACAGCAAGGTCCCACAAACAGTCTGTTTGTGAACGACCCATTTACCTGGAAAATTGTTGGGAGAGGTCATCGGGAGAAACTCCCTCTTCCTCTCAAATACAGTCGAGTGCGCATTTCCATTCCCACGATCTACTTCTGGGATTTCCATGTGTAGGTGGGAATGCATGGAAATCTCAGCTTGGTTTTGATACTTTTAAGCATGGTGATGGGTTTCCGCATGGGTCAGGCACCCGGCTGACCCCAAAAAATAGTGCTGTGGGACCTCTAACGTCCACCTGAATAGAATAGGCAGGAGGTTTGGTTTTATATTTTATCCAAAGAATGGCACTACCAACAGTAGAGCACTCATTCCCTTTCCTCCCCCAACATTGCAGTGGATTGTCATAAACCTGTGAGCTCAAAACCCAAGGTAAGGGTGGTGGTGGGGGGGACATGAACCCACACCTTTTTGACCCCAAAGCAAGAGCCAAACTGACACTTTACGCAATTCACTTATGATTTTATAAATGAGACTTTTTTTGCCCCCAATTTTCTCTACTCATCTCCGGAGTTGCCACCCTCTGGCTGAGACAGTGGCAGAAGGAAACCAGCTCTAAAAAGGGGATTGGATTCTCGGGACATAGTGTCTTTTAAAGAAAGTTTTATCCCGTGTTCTTCTGGGCTTATAATAATAAACCTTACAATGTCTTTGTGCGCTTCATAGAATATATTGTAAAGTGAATTGACTTTACCTTCCCAGTGTTCAACCCGCTTATTAATGTGTGCTCATTTCAATAGGACAGCAACCTGCGATTCCCACAAGCTCTCAACACCCGCTCTGCCTGATGGCACCAGTATCTCTCCACATGTTTCTCCAAGTCAAACACCTCCCTCCCAGCTTTTGTGGTCTCGCGCTGAATAAGTTATCACAGGAGCTTTCAGTGAATCGCGCGCACTCACTGACTCCATGGCCACACACTGTGCTTAAAGCTGCTGTCTCCAGCCTCGTGTCAACCAAAGGGCTTTGCTTAACAACACAATCAACAGCCATTCAGATTCCAACACCTCTGATAAAACACAAGCCAGTGCCCCTGTGTGTGTGCAGACAGGCAGGGGAGCCTCCCATTATCTGTTCTTTATACTACAGCTGTACATCACCATGGGCTCTGAGCTCAGAACAATGTCTTGTCCTCTTGATCCTTTCCTCCCTTGTTGTGAGCAAGCACCTAGCCACTCTCCCACACGACGCACACAACTTGGTGACCTACCTCCCAAAGAGACCCTCTCTCACACATGGGAGGGGGGGGGGGGCTGCGATTTACTGTTGTACCACACCTTACCACAGTCACGTGCCCCTGCTTCATCCACTGCGTACAAACATCCCACCCTTTGATATTGGTGTAACATTAGTTCCAATTGTAGAGCCTTCAATAGTCAGTCAATCAGCCTTGATGGACTGGTCCATCTGGAGACAAATTGATACCCAAATCCAGCAGATGCATGTTGTCGTTCTCTCTCGCTCACACAAGGAGCACATTTTTACCAGTTATACTCCAGCAGCACCCTAGATCTTAAGCATAGCGAGGGGGTAGGAGGGGGAACGTCAGTGCAAAACACACGCCTCTTCCCAACTCAAAATACCAGCCAAAACTCACTGGGCAATTCGGGAGCATTTCGGAACTGTCAAGTGCTGCAGGACGCTACCCCTCGTGAAGTGCAATATATAAATGCAAGTAGTTGTTCTTGTTGTAGTAGTAAATCGGGAGGTCGGGAGGATGTGAGAGGAGGTAGTGAGAGAGGGGATGACAATTCAGTATTTCATAGACTCCAGAATGCTCGTGGATCTCACTCAAACCCAGGCAGCGTTTCAATTCTGCAAAGCAATGTTCCAAAAATTTGCATTCACGTGACACACCTCCAACGTATTCATATTCATGGGTTTGCCCCCACATAACTGGGAATGGTGGGGCAGCTTTGATGTGAATCCCGTTGTTACTTTTAACCCTCTCAGCTCCCTAACAACTATTCCGTGTCAACAGAAAAGGGAAGTGGTTTTTCTTTATCATTTGTCGTCGACTTAATTTCCAGGAACGCCAGTTACGATAACAGCTGCGGCTTATGCGTGTTTCTGTCGTGGGTGCATCAATCCGAGCTTGTTGAAAGATGTGGATACATTTCTTCCCCTCCCCACCCACCACTGTCTTCTCTCTATTTAGGAGGAAAGTGGTAAGGGGGGTGGGGGGGAGGAAAGAGTCAACTAGGGTCCCCACTTCTCTACGCTTTATAGTAAAATCCCACAAAGCACTTTATTGAGACATCCTCCTGACGTGAAAGGTGCCGTGCCAAATGCAAGGATTAATATTCTGATCAATATCAAGTTGACTCAAGCATCACTAGTAACTATAGCCCTGTGCGCAGCACCAGTCACTTTTGACAGCCGTGTGGTTTTAGCTGGTTAGACTCCAGCAGTTACCACCCCCCCAAGCCTTGGCTCTTGCCAAACTGCGCCTAATACTTTCCGGAACCAGGTAAGCAGGGGGCGTCCCTCCAGGGAGAGAGCGAGAGAGAGAGAGAGAGAGAGAGAGAGAGCGCGCGCTTCCCATTCCGCCAATCCATCTCTGGAATTTCCACGTGTGGGTGGGGTGCATGGAATTCTCAGTTGGGTTCGGACGCGCTCTTACGGCTGGTGATGGATGGGCTTCCACGCGTGTCGAGACGCCCGGCTGACTCGGAAAGAAACGATAAGAAAAGGAGTGGGTTGGAGAGACCGCAGAAACAACACACTGCTTTGTGTTCCAAGGGTTAAACTATTGGGTGCCAAAACCAGCAGGCAAACCCGAGCCAACAACACAGGCACCAGGGAACGCCTTAAATGCAAAGCGATCTACTGTCTAAAATGCAAAATCATGACAAGGGGAAGAGAGAGGGAGAGAGAAACTCCTCCCAGACAGCCTGGAACTGCGGGAAAGGCTGAACAAATTTATACAAATGCTAATTTCGAACAACCAAAACACAGCTTCGTTTGAATTCTGCAACCTGTAACTCCACTGATATGCCTGTCTGGGAAAAGAGGGGGTGGAGGGTGGGGGAGAGGGGAAATGGTTCCAGGAATATAGGGGAAGGAAGGCATTGCCAAGTCCAGTCAGTTTCACCTTTGTCCACTGCAGTCCCTTTTATCAGCTGAACATAAATAAACCCCCTGATCAGAAAACTCACTAAAACCCTCACCCAAAGTTTTCCCATTCGCTATAAACACATCGACACTGGTTTTAAATTAAATCAAATGAGTTCCCCCCACCCACACCCACCCACACACCCCCCACCCACACCCACACACCCCCTACATTACATTCTGCAACAAAAAAACACACCCTTTGAAACAAAAAGCAAAGTTTTAAGAGGCTTTTTTTTGTTTGGAAACATTGCAAACACTTACAACGCTTCGAAACACACAGCGACCGACGTTAAAAGTAAAAAAAAAGTAACAGATCGTTTGGAAAATATTTGTTGGGAGTTCAAAACTACAGTGTTGAGTGTTTTCAAAACACTGTCGACCCAAACACACGTCTTGTTCCCGACCACAACTGCAATGGGGAGTGGAAAATAAGGGACTATGTTAAATTAGCTTCGATTTCCAACAGAGAGATAGATAGAGAGATAGTCTCTGCTCTTCAAAGCTTCTTACAATTCTACTCCACTGAGAGAGGAATGGGGGGGGGGGGGGAAAGTGCCAATAAGTTGCACACACACACACACAAGGAAAAGCAACAACTTTTGCACAGATTAGAGCTCAAAAGTAATTCCTTTTTTTTAATAAAACAAAGGGCTCCTTTGCCCAAAGGCAATGCTGTAGCACTCACTCACTCACTCACTCACTCTCACAAGGAAAGACGCTTTACAAACACAGTCAATAAGCTTAAGAGGCCACATTTGACAACTCTCCAAACCAGCAGCTATCTTTTCCTTTTCCTCTACCTCTACCTCTCTCTCTCTCTCACCTGGTATCAAGCTCCTGCAACCATCTGCATCCGATTGATTGAAATCCTCCCCCACTTCTGTTGGGAATGGGAATGGTAAAATAACTCTCTTTCTTTCTCTCTTCTCTTCTCAGTTATCTTAATAATTTTTCTCTCTCTCTCTCTCTCTGTGTGCTTTTTTTTGGATGGAAAACAGAAACTCAGTGAATCTTGCTACACTTACACTGACTGACTGACTTGAATGACTGGGTTTACTCATTCACACACAGAAGGAGGAGAGAGAGAGAGAGAGAGGAGGAGGAGGAGGGGGGGGAAATCAGGACATTCAGCCAAGGCTGATACACACACATACACACACAACAAAGAACTAGTGAAAACAAAAGAAACATATGGCTCTAGTGGCAAAAGGGGACTGTAAATTAAACATAAAGAGGAGATTAGATAATGAATGTGTATTCACATGCAGAGTTCTGCCTGAGGTGGAACCTACCACACATCCATCCTAATGGGTGAGTTTCAGCACAAACGTGCAACACAAATAAGGGAACATTGCTCACAAGGGGACCATCCCTGGGCGTTAGGGTCTCTGTGTGTGTGTGTGTGTGTGTGCACACAGACTGCTCACTACTTTGCTCACACAACCCAGAGACTGGTGAAGAGATCCCCCCCCCCATCTCCATCACTACCACATTGCAACTACCTACCTACCTCCCCAAAAATCCGCCTGCCCCCCTAACCCCCCCCCCCCACCCCAACCCCCCCACCACCTCTAACTACAAACCAACCAGCTGCTCAGGGGGACTATTCTATGAGGCTCCAGTTGGAGCTTCTAATATCTAATAGGATTATAAAACTATTTTTTTCTGTTGTTTGTTGTTGTTGCTCTTGGGGGGGTGGTGGTGGTGGGGGGGGTCGTGCCAGCCACTTGTACCCTGGCCCATTGATAATTTGTCCAATGTGTCATTCAACCCTTGTTGTGCTGGTTCGCCTCTTGACACTCCACTCTCTCACCCACTATTCCCTTTTTTTTTGCACTGAATGTGCCTTCAAATTCTGACAGCATCAGAAACAATATTGACTCTCCTTCCTCCCCCCCTCTCTTCCTATCTCCCCTCTCCCCTCCCTTGTATAGGCAGGTGAAAACCACACGATTCAAACTAACTCCCCCCCCCACCACCACCCCTCCTTCCTCCTTTTAATTCAATTGCTTCAGCTGCCCTAATGCACACAAGCACAGCTAAGGAATATATATACTGTATATTAAAAAAAATCCAGATAGCCATTCATTCTATTGCATTCGTAGTTTCTGTTTCACACACACAGTAGAAGGGAGAGTAAGGGTTGGGAGGAAAAAAGTCAACACTTCAAAAGATGTGAAAAAATCAACTCAAAATGAACTGAAACTTTTCGATGAAGAATTAATGGTTAAAAGTCTAACTCTCTTCCACTCCCCCTAACCCACCCATTTAAAAGGCTCCAGGAATCTCTCTGTTATTACTTCCAGCCGTCTGTGCTTGTTTTCTGTGTGTGGTTAAACTGAGGGTTTTGTAAATTGCCCTAAACATTCTTCTGTCTCTGCTCTAGGAACTCATTCCTCTCTCCCTCCACCGGTGGCCTTCCTTTACCTTCCTCCTCACTCCTTTTCCTTCAAAACCTTCTCAACAACAACAACAACAACAAATTACATTTCCACGGCGCCTTTCACTTTGGGAGGATGTCCCAAGGCGCCGGACAGTCAAGGATTTGCACTCGAGCTGCGGGTTGGGATTAGGAGGGGTGGTGGGCAGGGAGGTTTCGGGGCAAACTAGCAAAAACCTAGGGCGTTGAGTGGTCAACACCATTCAATTCTTCCAGCCCGGTGCCCCACAGCACCTCTGCGAAGCACATTGAGACGCTCGTCACATGTAAAAGTTGTTATTGACAAAAAAAAATAAAAGCTTTGAAATGCAAGATGCTATTCGGCTCTGAATTCTCAGGTTTTCATTCCTGACTGAAAGGAGACCCAGCTCTGCTGAATAATATCCTCGCCCAGGAAGCTACAATGGGAAACATCCAATTAATGGTAACTCATACTCCTGTTGTCTCCCAATGGCGTTGCAAATCATTATAAAGTGTAATTTGCCCATTATTCTGAAAAATTATTTGGCTGCATAAAACCCCTGCGCCGGTAACCATGGTGAAAATGTGCTGGCCGAACAAATGAGACACTTGGAATCGTGAGGAACGGAGGCTGAATTGTTTAATCCAGCAGGTCTGCTCAGAGAGGAAATATTCAGAAGGTGTAGCAAGGAGTGAATTACTCCACAGGGCACATTACTCAATTTGGTCACTCAATCCACAGCTGTTCGCGATTGGCTGCCGCGTTTCGCCCACAAGATATACAGTCAATTCACTTTACAGTATATTCTGTGAAGCGCTTTTGAGACGTCTCAAAGAAGTGGTTAGGTGCTACATCAAATGCAAGCATAATTACTGTTATTATTACACAAGGATTTACATAGATCTCTGTTAGAGAAGGATTTATACACAGCGCTGGACATTATAATAATAATGATCCTTGCATTTGATATAGCGCTTTTCACGTCTTCTAGACGTCTCAAAGTGCTTCACAGAATATGCTGTAAAGTGAATTGACTGTATATTTGTGGGCGAACGCGGCAGCCAATTGCGCACAGCAATGTCCCACAAACAGTCGTGGATTGAAAATGACCAATTTATTATTGTTTTTGTTTTTTTGGAGGGATTATTATTATATTATTATACGTTACTTCAATAACGGCAAACAGTGGCAAATAATAATAATGCTTGCATTTGATGAGGCACCTCTTATGTCGGGAGGATACCTCAAAGCGCTTCACAGGATTTATTGTAGTGTTTTGACTGCGTCTTCTGCAGGAGAACCCAGCAGCCAATTTGGCATAGCAATGCCCCACACTGACAGCCATGAATTGAATCACAGAATTTATCTGGAAGGGTGTTGGCCGGGTCACCGTGAGAAATCTCCCCTCTCGTTTCAATGACACTGTGCCAATGCCCACCTGATCAGACCTTGGTTTGACGTCTCATTCAAAAGACAGCACACCTGAGAATGCAGCATTCCCCCAGCGCTATATTGGAGTGCCATCCTAGACTGTGAGCGAACTAAGTCTAAATCGTCAATGCATTCACTGAACTTAATGTGTGAGATGACAGAGGCAATTTCCCAGCTTGGTAAATGTAAAGATAGAACTGATGTTTTCACTGCACTTCACGAGGGATTACTGTACGAGCCAGTGTAGGCAAACAGAAACAGCCACAAGGGGAATGACCAATTCATCTGGGGGATTGTTGGCCCTCACATCGGGAGAAACTCCCTTCTCTTTTCCATAACGCTCCACACCTGAGGAATTGTCAAGCGGGAACTTGGTTTAACGTCTCATCTGGGGGGAAATAAAATACCGACAACAGAGATAATCAGAGGTTCCCACGCAGGGTGTTTTATCTGTATTGTGGAGTGAGTGAGAGAGAGAGGGAGAGACTATTATGGAGAGGGACTTAAGTAACATAATGAGGATTGAACCTGGGAACACGGCTGATGAGCACAGGCTGGGTGAGACACTGGGTGGCGTGTTCATCCATTGAGACAAGTGCAGATATTTATCATAATCACACTATCAGGCAGTTTGCTTTCCCAACACACCGGCATTTTTTTCAGACGTCTAAACATCTAATCAATCGGATTAGGAGAACCCCGCAGCCCCGTGGAAATCACGTGAAGCCCCTTCTTTCTGTGATGTGATCTTGCGCCGAAGGAAACACTGTACGCTGGGGGCTTCGCTGGTATTTCTGTGGTGTGAATGCAGGCAGCAGCAGCAGGAGGAGGAAAGAGATAGTGTCAGGAAGGAACAGAGAGCTTTGTGCCTCTGCCTCCCCGACAGATGGTGGTGGGCTCCAGTTGCAGTCGCTGCTGTAACACGATCAGCCTCGCTGGTGTTGGGATTGAGCAGTGTCAGATCTGGTCAGAGCATCTCTCCGTACTGAGCCCACCCCCCTCCCTACCCCCATCTCCCGCCTCGAGGCTAGAGACTAGCACTCCACTGAGCTGAGCTATTCCATCCTGCAGTGGGGTAAGGGGGGTGGGGTGGGGGGGAGCGGGGGGGGGCTTATGATCAGGTGTCCCTCCTTATCCATCACTCACTGGTGGCATTGGATGGTTGGCAACTATTCTTCCACCTAAGTCAAGCAAAGTGATTACCCTTCCCACACTTAATAAAAATAGTAATCCTTGCATTTGATACAGCGCCTTACCATGTCTTTAAGACGTCTCAAAGCGCTTCACAGAAAGTGTAGCGACTGTATTTATTGGGCTGTGCGGACAATACGTAGCTGCGGAGACAGGAAGGGCCATCGCTCCCCCATTGCTGATATGGGTAAACATCTCAGTGAGTGTTTATAACACAGACTCTGGCTGATTATTCCCCTCCCCAGGAGGGGAGTGAGCTGAGATGCATCATGGTGTCCAGGCTGAGATCAAAACAGACCGAACGGGAGTTGAACCTGGGACCTTCCAGATCTTTATGGCTCGGTAAAGTAAGACAGTGAATTTGGCGACCGAGCCGTGGTGGGGGCGGGTGGGGGGGTTGGGGGGAAGGAGGCGACCATTGCATCTGTACTCGCGTCTCAATACGAGTGCAGCGTGATCTGAAGATTTGCAAGAATCTAATCCAAGGCAAGTAAGCAGTGGAGGTTAATTGAACTTGACTGAAAGGATTTAGCAATTAGTTTTGTTACAGGTTCCGTAGGGGGAGCAGAGAGAGACAGAGAGGGAAACTGCTACCTAGTCTGGGAGCTCGGAGGATTGACGGACGTAGGGCAATCAGGTAACAGCTTGGCCCAGGATCCGAACCTGTGCTGTCTCTCTGCCTGGACCTGTCAGAGGCTGTGCCCTGCCACACTGCGCAGCTCCCCAGAGGAGCAAATCTGTCATAGCCCCTAGGTATCAGCTAACAATCCACAGCAGCAGGGAAACATCAGTATATATTAAATTATGAAAGACTTCACATCAAGCTGCGGGGCTGGATTAGCCTCACGCTGCATAATGCACTAGCTTTTAACTAATTTGAGAAAACCAGAATGGGGGGGAAGGAGCGAGGGACGGAAGGGAGAGAGAGGGAGGGGTCGGATAACAGATCAGGAAATTTGGAAACAATCGCTGTCAATGTGCAGTAAATCTTGTGAACAATCTAATCGGTGGTTAAGACACTGGAAAGATGTTGACCCGGTTCAGGAAAAGGGGATAATGCAGAGAGAATTGTTGCAGCACACATGGCAGAGTAGAATTCACTGTTTTCCGTAACCTGGCCCTTCTCGTAATTGGCGACAGGATCACGGCAAATTGTAACCCACAGTGATGGGTTTCCGCACATGTCAAGGCACCCGGCTGATCCCCCCAAAAAATCAGTCCAAAAATTATAAATTCAGTGCTCAGTCTCTGTCAATAGTAATAATAATCCTTGCATCTGATATAACACCTTATCACGTCTTTGAGCACTTCACAGAATATACTGTAAAGTGAATTGACTGTATTTTGTAAAGGAGTTGTAAAGGAGACGTCTGACAGCAATAACTAGGGTCTCGGGGCCAAAAAATTCCACCTCGTCTTAGTTAGCCCGTAAGACCCATTTTGTCCTTAAAATTTCAGAGAGCGGGGAATTGTGGAAAATTCTGAAATCCGGTAACCGATTCAGAAGCCGTTTTTTCCGCCGTTCTTACACAAAAAAAAGGAACTGGCTTGTCTATGCTTGGTGTCCGATCAGTCCAAAATTATAAATTCAGTGCTCTGCTTCTGTCAATGTGAGGGATTTTTAAAGGATACTTCTGACCCAAATCGGTCTCCGGGTGTTGTTTTTTGTTGTTGCGCCCCATATAGAAAATGAAACCCTTTTCCAAAAAAATCAAGACAAGAATCTACCGCTATCTTTCAGATCGATCATACATTTTCAAGGCATCAACAGTCTGTCTCAAGGCTAAGACCGGAGGTAATTCGAGGCTTCAGGTTCCCCGTGAAAGGTGGAAGAGTCATCAATCTGCACACTAGCAGAGTACCAGGCTGCTTTTATTGCTGTATTATTACCCGTAAGTGAGGTATAGCTTTGCGAGCACAAACGAGGTAAAAGGAGCTGAATTCCTACTGGAGGCTAACACTTGCACTCCTGAACAGGCTGAGATTCTTGTTGGGGGAGTGCATCTCCGGTGATCTGAGGTGACCTCTCTCTAGTGTGCCCTGCAGTCAGCGCCATCAATCATCCAGTAATGACTCACTCACATCACAAAAAGCCTTACAATGTGTTAATAGCTTATTCGTAAAACGGCCAGGGCAAGGTACTGTGCTCCTGGCTTAGATCAGCGACGCACATGGAACTTGGCTACTGGACTTTCTTTAACAGCCTTTCCCCCTGTCTAAATGTCAGCTGTCCAATAAAAAGTTTTTTTAAAAAAATAACAAAAAAATTGCTATTATCTCATGTCGTAAGAGCGGATTGTTTTAAAGGGTAGAAGTCACTGCGTCAGCCTGGCTCGGTTGGGCTAGCGCTCTCACCTCTGAATCAGAAGGTTGTGGATTCAAGCCTCGCGTCAGTGCTTTGAATTCACAGTCTAGGCCTGATATTTCAAGGCAGTGTTGGCAAGGTGGGGTGGGGGGTTGGTGGAGGGGGAGGAAGGCACCTCCAATGCATGAGGTTGTGGCACGTTTAACTGAGGTCCTATCTTTACCGTTCCAGGTGGATGTTAACAGATCCTGCGCTATTCGCAGCTCGAAAAGAGAAGGGAGTTTCTCTCTCTCTCTCGGTGCCCTTGCAACCGCATCCCAGCAAGAGGAGGCCAGACTAGCGTTGGAGAGACGTAGGCAAGTGGGAAGGAGAATAAGAGAATTAAAATAATTGTGTTCTGATAGTGCTAGGAACCCCAGGCGAAAGGCCATGCAGTTCCCTTTCACTGCCACTCGATATCTCTAACAAAGGCAAACAAGGTCACCTCCATGCAAATATGAAGTGTTTAAATCCATTTAATTTCTTCTGGACGATGTGCACTGCACAGCGCCCTCTTCAAATCAGGGTTGGTTATACTGGATAGTAGAGGTAACTTTGTGGGGCTTGTTCTCTACCTTAACTCCACACTGACATCTAGTGACAACTTGTTCAGTACGGCAGCCACTTTCTCTTTGAACGTTCTCTCGAACGTCCACGAAGTGAGGTGAATGGCCAATTTTATCTGGTTGGCCATGACACCGGGAGAAACTAACCCTGACCCTAACCCTTCTCTTGTCAAACAGCGCCACGGGAGCTTTTAAACATCCACCTAAACCGGCACAGAAGGGAATCTCGATTTAACGGTGTCTATTATTAATATTATAGACTATTAGTGGTCTATGTGAGCTCAAAGTACCAACGTGGCAGGGGTTGGGGGGGGGGGGGGGGGTGTGGCTGAAACCGCAAACATTCTGACTCAAGAGGTGAGTGCCCCAATTCAAGATTGCATTAAAAATTATATTTGGGCTAAAATAAATGATTATGACCGAAATGTTTTTTACGAGCCAGGACTGAGCAGCATCAAATTGTAATTGGCATCAAAGCCCCACCAAAAAGGTTTAATATCATTTTTTGCTGTCTGTTCCCCCACTCCACTCCTCCTCATCCTCCTCTGCCCCCTGTCTCGCACCACCCACACATCTCCCCCACCCCCCCTCCCTATCTCTCTCTCTCTCTCCTCCCTCTCTTTTTCCCTTTTCTTTCTTTCTTGTGCGCAGTCAAGCACGAGGGGAGCTTGTCGGATCGCAGATGCTGAGGTGCGGAAGAATGAGGCAGGCTGGAGATAAACATGCAAATATATTTTCCTCTTTACAATGTCAAAACTGCATGTTAGGTCGGAGGAAGGGTTCTGTTTACCAAGTGGGCCCTGTTTGAGCAGCTGCTCGCTTGACAAATTCAGGTGCCCCTGGCAATCTGCCAGACAGCCCTAGCGCTAACCAAACAAGTACACGGATGGGGAAAGGTGGGGGGGGGGGGCGGGAGGGGGAGGGCGGGGGGCGGGGGGGACGAGGGAAGAAGGGGGAAGCAATGAGGAGAAGAGGAGTGGTGGTGGTGGTGGGGGGGGGAGTGAAGAGAAATGGTTGCCACAGCAATCGGCGGGTGTCGAGGGCAGCGGGGCAGGAATGCAATCAGAATAAAGCAAGATGTGGCCCTACTCAGCTCGCTGGGGGTCAGAGGTCGGCCATTCACTGCCCCCGTTGACTCCCCCCCGCCCCAGCGACAGCCCCCTGCTGAAAAGGAGGCGAACAAAAGGAATAATGATCCACAGCGGAAAATAAACACACACACACACACACACACACAGGGCTCTGGTGTTTACACTGAGGCATTCCGGACAGACTCCGGCAAGTGATAGAGACATAGCTCGCTGACATTAACGGGAGCCGATGGCGACTGAATGGCTTCACTCCCCCCCCCCACCTGTGCACACAGGGTCTCGGTTCATTAACACGCTGATAAGTTTACCATGTTTGGACATTTGGGTGCTACGGCAACTGTGGAAGGGGGTAGTGGGGGGAGGAAGGAAGATAGAAAAGAGGGACAAAGTTTTAAGGCTTGGGGAGTGCAGCGATTTCGCTCACAAAATACACAGTCACTCCACTTTACAGTGTGAAGCGCTTTGAGACGTCTCAAGGGCGTGATGAGGCGCTGTATCAAATGCAAGGATTATTATTATTATGAGAAATAACTGGACATGACCTTTCACGTCAGGAGGACGTTTCAAAGCATTTCATGGGATTCGCTGCCGAGTGTCGTGACTGCGGGTTTCACAGAAGAACGTACACGTTTCAGGAAACGTCCATCCATATTTTCAGATGGATATCGCCTGCACAACTCAACAACAACAATTCGCGATTTATACAGCGCCCTTCACACGGCTGCACACAGCACGTCAAGAGAGCTGCACAGCGACGGGGTTGGAGAGTGGCTACGGGGTAAGAGCGGGGGAGCGGGACTAGTTGGGTAGCTCCTTCAAAGAGCTGACACAGGCACGATGGGCCGAATACGGTTCTATGAATTATCAAAGTTCAGTAAATTCAGTTTCTTGCGTCAGACAAAGGGTTAAAGAGCCAGGCAGGCAGACTCCGTGGGTGTTGGAACAACAGAGCAACAGTGCAAACACAGCAGCTGTAAGCTGTGAGGATCCATGTTTGGAGATAGGTGTCGAAGATCACTTTCAACATGAAAGTGCAAATGGAATTGGCATCCGATAGACAGAAAGCTTCAAGCTCCAAACCACAGGCACTGACTAGTTCAAAGAGCAACTTGTTTCAGACAACGTTAAAGTCAGCTTTTATCCACAAAATAAAAACCCTGGTGTTTTGCGGGGGGGGGGGGGGCATTTTTTTTCACAATGGATGAAGCAAATTTTGGTGCCAAGCCCCTCCCTACCCCCGCCCCTTTGCCCCAGGTAAATTTGATGGAAATAAAAAAAATCAAGCCAGATACTAATAGGATGTTAGGTTTATTTTCCCTGTTTAAAAAAAAGCGTGAATTACGATATCCTGTTTAGATTTAGGAGTAGAGAAAATTGAGAAATCCCATTTAGAAATAGCGCAAATTTCTTAATTAAGAATCTCGTTAAGAATTCGCTGCTCTCCAAGATACTGTACACCCTGGGTGAAGGAACGCTGTATAAATTGCAAGTTGTTGTTTCGCCCACAAACATACAGTCACTCCACTTTACAGTGTACTCCGTGAAGCGCTTTGAGACGCCTCGAAGACGTGATGAGGCGCTATATCAAATGCAAGGATTATTATAATTATCATTATTATAGGAAACAGAGCAAAGTTGACCCCGAAGCCACTCCCTATTGATTGGCACCCGCGTGCAAACACGCAGTGTAAGGTAATGTATTTTTAATAAAAAAAACAAGCGCCGTTCAGATGTCAGGTGCGATTGAAACGCAGCCTTAACCGTGGCAGTGAGTCAGGCAGGAATGAGCGACCCCACTTGAGCAGTGTAAACAGGGTCCTCAATGGGACCTATTATCCCAGTGACACTGCAGTCACCCACCCACAGAACGCTGCAGGCATGTAGCTTCACAACACATTAGCTGCGAAGCAAAAGGGGAAGGAGAGGGACACGCACACACACACATCATGCGATGGGGGGGGCCTGCATTTCTCATCTGACCTCATTTGTGCATCAGCCGTGAGGAAGGTGATAATGAGATCAGACAAGGTGTGTTAATAATAATCCTTGCATTTGATATAGCGCCTGTTCTTCTCTCTCTCGCCCACCCACCCACCCACCCACCCAAGGGGTTCAATCCAACGAAGCGAATAAGAATCCCAGTGCTCAGTTTATCACTGCCTCCTCTACCAAGTCAAAGGCACACACACACACCACACACACATATACGAAACCTCAAACCAAATAATAGCAGCTGTAAACTAAAAGGGCTTTTTTTTTTTTGGCGAATCCAATTTTTTTTGATTAGCAAGTCGGATGAGACCAAGTGGCAGAGCCAGAGAGAAGGAACGGTGTGGGAAATCACAAAGAGAAATGTAATTATCATGCAGGGTCCAATAGACCCGCTCCATAGGCTCCCAGCAGGAGGGGAGACAAAGGGATTCACTTCCCTTTTCAATACCCAGTTAATTAACTAACCTCATGTTTGTTTGAACAATGCCTTTGGTTTCCTCAGTCAAGGCACTATCCTCGGGAATTAAGCACCCCCCAACCCTCCTCCCACCACCCCTCTCCTCTCCTCTTCCTCCCTCCCCGCAGTAATGAGTCCAGTGAAAAGGTAAAGCAGGTTAATAGCTGTCATTACTCACACACAAGAACTGCTGGGAGATGGGGCCAGGTGCGAGGGCATTTCTCAATGGAGCAGAGGGGGAGCTGGTTTACTTGTTCCCTTCCCCTTTCTCTCTCTCTCTGCCCCTGTCGTTCCCCCCCCGCCCAGTCACCCCATCGCATCCCCGGGGGCATTAGGTTGCAACGTAACCCTTTCCACCCTTGAAAAGAGATCTTCCTCTCGCTGACAGATCAACAATATAATAATCCCTGCATTTTATTCCGTGCTCATTAACTTCAAACATCTCAAAGAGCTTTGCAGGGCTTCTGTGGTGTGTAGTGACTGTGCAAATGTATGTGCTTTTTTTCCCCTCCACATCACACACACACAAACTCCCCCCATGCAGCGAGAACCAGTGAAGCAATATCACAAGTTTTTAAGAAATGCAGGAACCTGAAGACAGACTTTTAAGAATTTGGCAATTCCACAAATTCCCCACCATCTTAAACTTGGTCATTCATCTCGAGGCTGTTTGTGGGTCCCCGCTGTGTGCAAACTGGCTGCTGTGTTAAGACTATAAAACACAGTCATTACTACACTTTACAGGAAATCTCTTTGAAAAAACGCACCCAAATTTTCAATTGCCTCCGATGCAAGGATAAACTCTCATCCCTGCCATGAGGTGCTTTGTCTCAAGAACCTCCTCTTCAACCGCGCCTTCAGTCACCCTCTTACCCCCACCCTCCCTGGCCTCCACCCCTCCTGATCCCAACCCCCTGCAAATCCCTCACTGTCCAGCACCTTGGGACGTCCTCCCGACGTGAAAGGTGCTGTGTAAATGTCATTTGTTGTTGTTTGAGACCTTGTCCTGTGCTGATGTGAGAGGCCCTAATAAAAATGTAAATGGAATTGTATTATCTTTGTCAATCCTCGCTCTCTCTCTCTCTCTCCCCCAATCCCTGTCATATTATTATTATTATTACGCTGGTGAATCTGCACTGTTCCCTCTCACTTTTCACACGTCTCTACACATTTTATGCACGGTGCGAAGATCCCTGTTTGGTTCAGTGCCTTCCCCTTACGGATCCAGTGTTGCTACATGCGGGCTGACTTTTTTTTTTGCCGTTCACCGATCCACTGCAAACAGCTAAAAGGCTTTTAAGCAGATGACAGCAGATGGCAATACAGCAGAACAGCATTTCCATATGCATTGCATCACAATGGCTCACTGAACTGCCATGTCACAACGCAGACAATTGCCCTCGGAGGCATTCGCTGAGCTGATTCAGTCTGGCTTAAGTGACTTCAGCCAAAAGGGATAATAATAGCTAAACAAACACATTCTGTAATTTTCTAAACTACTGCCCTGTGGGTTACAGACGCAGCATCAGGTGTGTACAATTGCCCTCAGTACCCAGCGTCGCGCACTGTAACTCACTCTTTCGGAGCCGGACTGAACCAGGCACCTGTGCTGCAGTTATAAGAGATGTAATAGTTCTATAATTGCGTTTCATGCAGGTTGACATGTGTGGCACGCAATGAAGGTCCATCTGGGAAAAATCCCAACACGCTGTTGGAAAAAGGAAAGGCATTTCTCCCCGGCGTCCTGGGCACCAAAATAGGCGCCAGGTGTGCCTGCAAACGCACAGTCACTACACTCAACAATGGCATGTAATGTGCTCTGCTGGCGTTCTTGGTGCTATTATATATCAAATGCAAGGATTATCGATACGACAACTAACCACCTGGGATCGAGGATGAAAAGCGAAGCCCAGTGTATGTGAAACCTTCACTGAGAGAATGTGGTAGACAAGCAAAGCATCCCGGTCCAAGATTTAGATAATCCAAGGCTACAGGACAAGAAGGAACAGGATCAGGATTGTGAGTGGCATCAGGGAGTATTCATTTATACAGGGAGGCAAGGTTACCAGAAAGGATTGTGGCCAGGACACTGGGCTCACAATAAAAAACAGTCACTTCACTTTACAGTATACTCTGTGAATTTGAGACGCTTTGAGACGTCTCAACGACGTGATAAGAAGCTATATCAAATGCAAGGCTTATTATTATCTATTCCGCTCCCTCCTCATCCCTTTCCTCCTTGGATTTGGATAAGCGAGGAATATTGGCCAAATATAGAACTCCCTTCTCTTCTTCAAAATAGTGCCATAAGGTCTTCGAGGTCTAACTGAACAGGCATTTAATGATGCATCTTATCCACTCAATACAGGGAATCTTTCTGCATGATAAAGCAGAGTGAGCAGCAGGGGAAAACCTACAGAGACAATGAGCAAACACTAAACCGTATCTGGAAACTACAAAAAAATATTTCACGGGCATTTTAGCTGTCAATGTTTGATTTGAAGCGGTTTGATTTATTTTAAGCCAGCTATCGTGTTCCATAAATACAGCAGTAAACCTACGAGTGGAGTTGAGATACTCCACCCACCCCTGGTATCACCCACCCACTCTTACACTGGTTTCAACACAGAAGGGTTGTGTGGCTTTGGAAACGGTTTTAAAGGGTACGGGAACCAGGTGTGAGGCGACCAACACCGCACAAGGCATGCAAATGTCATTGATCATCAACCGAAAAAACTGTCAAGTCAAACATGAAAACACCAACAGTGACACAAAGGAAAACACATGTGGAAGGAGCTTAACGGTATTCACCTGTGGGAACCTTATCATGTTTTGACACCGAATGAGGAGAGGTCACCGCTGTGAAGCGCTTTAAGACGTCTCGACGATGTGTTGAGGTGCCATATCAAATGCGAGGATGATTATTACTATCATTATTATCGTTATTGTTATTCCTGCCGTATCTATCTCTTTAAACCGCTAATGTCAGTGACAAGGCCTCTTTCGTCCATCCAGGCAACTCCTGTCCAGTGAATATTCCCCGTCATTGGATTTCTAGACCATAAGAACACAATCTCCTCTAGGATTCCTGCTCCACATTCCTGACCAGTGACCTTGTCCTCCAAGCCAAGCTGCCTCTGTTCATCTGCCTGTTCAGATGGATGTTAACAATCCCACAACATGAAATGGGGAGGGGGGGTGGGCGGGGGGGGTGGGAGAAGCAGTGAGTTTGTCCCAGTTTCTTGGCCAACAATCATCATCCAGCTAATTTGGGCATGAAAGGCGCTGTTATTATTTATAATAATAATGATTCTTTCATGATTATTATGTGTTCAAATGCAAGGATTATTATTAATATTATTATTTGATATAGCGCCTTATCACGTCTTCGAGACGTCTCGCACGCTTCACAGGATATACTGTGAAGTGGAACGACGGTGTATTTTGAGGGCGAAACACGGGGCAGCCAAATCACCTCATCGGAAAAGAGAAGGGGGTTTTGCTTTCTTTCCGGATCCCTTTGCACAAGGCTAATGCTATGATTGCTGGATGTCGCTTTTAGACTCAGGTGTTCCGCAGATCACTTCTGCAAAAGGTGCCCTGCTCCCTCCCCACTCTTCCCTCTCCCTCCCCCCCTCTCCAAAAAGGATTCAGAGAGACAATCTGAAAATAAATGTATTATTCGGTCTCAATTTGCCAGTAATTCTGCCTGACCCTCCCTCCCCTCACGGGTTTGTAAAGAAAGGTCTAAGGCATCGTTAAGAGCTTCAAAAAGGCCCACTTTGAACTCAGTTATCAACTGTTTAAACGCTGGTCGGTGTAAATGATTTACCCGGAACGGCACGCTGATTATTTGTTATATAATAGTGCAATTTAGCTTCGCAGATCAATTTATGGAGACGATAATTCAGGTGCTCACAGAGGCGCTATGACAGTCATCTCTCTCTGCAGGTCACATAACAACAGCTGCCGACAGCTTTAGAGGCACAGAACAGAACGGAACAGCGTTAGTGGGAGCTGGTATCTGCTGGGCGGAGGGGGTTTGCCATTTGTTTCGTGAACTCACTAGCAGTGAACGTCAACACTTTTTTGGGGGGAGGTGGGGGGGGGAAGTTGATTTCTCTCCCTACCCCACTCCCCTAGGTGTTATCCTGGCTCAGTTGCAGGGGGCGACAGCTGGAACATTGAAATCTCAACCCAGAAAAGCATTGGCACTTTCAGGAGAGGAGAGACGGCGAGAGAGAGAGAGAGAGAGAGAGAGAGAGAGGAAGAGGAGAAATTAAGAGGAAAGGAGGAGTAAGTTGTCAAGGGAAACAAAGGGATAAATCTGACCCTAAATTTGCCACCAATATCTCCAGGTGAACCAACATGGCGAGTTCCTCAATTTGTGTCTCTCCGCTCGGCCTGACCACTCTGTCCCTTAGGGTGAAGGGCGAGTGTGTAACAATAATAATAATATAATAATCCTTGCATTTGATATAGCACATTATCACGTCGTTGAGACGTCTCAAAGCGCTTCACAGAATATGCCGTAAAAGTGGATTGACCGTATTTTGTGGGCAAAACACAGCAACCAATTGCGCACAGAGGTGTGAATGAACTCCAGCTGCAGGCAGGCATCGCATAGAGAGCACAGCCCTGGATGTAACTTCACCACTGCTCAGTCACTGGAACCTCACGCCCTACCCTTACCCGACTGTCGACAGGTCACGTTTTAATGATCATTATCAATCTCGATCGCACACAGGTACGTATGCTCAACACAAGCCAGCTCGCACGAAACAGAGAGAGGCCCAGTTCATCACTAAAAGAGGAATATTTATTAAAGTGTTAAAACAACTTTAAAAACAAATCCAATTAAAATGATGATCTGCTCCCCATTTCCCAGTAGAACGCCATTTGACAATAATCCATTACTAAGTACGTCCAGGGTAAGGTGACACTAATTCTTAAGTAAACCTGGAATGTTAATTAAACAGAGCTCTGCTGTCAAATCAAACTTGTGCATTAGCCGCGAGCACAGGGGACTGAGTGACTGAAGGCAGATCTTGGGTAATGCATTACCATAGTTAAGTTTAAATTATTCATCTCTCCTCTCCCTTTATTTCTGCCGCCCTTGTGTCATCACGTTGCCGCCTGTGAAATGCAGTGTTGATCCATCCAGAGGCTGAATACAACACCAATTAACACTTTGGGGACAGGCGAGCGGTTCCGAGCTCTTTACCAAAGATCAATAAAGGAGCTCGGCAAGACGGGAGGCGTTCGCAATTTTTTTTTCTAATTGAACATTGATTAGTTAATTAGGAGTAATCATCTCATTCTTTTCAATTAACTCTCGGCTTGCCTTCTCTTTCCCTTGGCTTGGGCTCAACCGCAGAGTTCCTTGGTGCACACAAGATTCAATCGAACCAAGTTAACTCCAAGGTGACCGAATTTCCTCCTTTACCTGGTTACAGAGCAAGAGGACCCGGGTTTGATTCCCCGAGTGGGTCAGGTGAAAACCATAGGCAAGTTTCCTTACTCCCCCACCCCCCCCCACACACACACACACACACGCCTCTGTTTACCTAGCAAGTAGGAACCTCGAATCTTTACATTTGACACAGCGCTTTCATGTCTCAAAACACAGGATTCACTGCACAGTGGAGTGACTGTGTGCTTTGTGGGCTAATCTCCACCCTAAGAGGGGGAAAAAAGCCCACAATGGCAAAAAATACTTTGGAGTTTCCCGGAATCCCAAAGGCATGTTTTGAAGCGCTCACAGGAAGTGATTTATATTCCCAGAAGAGGCCGGAGTCACAAAGCCGGATAGAAATCAGATGCTCCAACGTGAGCATTCCCAGCAGGCTGGTTTATACCACAAGCCGTAAATCATTAGGTACAATGACAAGTGGGTGCGGGACCAAGTACAATAAGCCTTTTGGGGCCATTTCCCTCCACATGTTCCATATCATAATATTATAATAATAATAATAATCCTTGTATTTGACATAGCAGCTTATCACGTCTTCTAGACGTCTCCAAACACTGCACAATATACAATGTAAAGTGAATTGACTGGAGGTTAAAGCATCACAAGTGTATTATGTATGCACCTGATACGTGCTCCCAACTTTGCCCTCCTCTCAGTCTCTTCAATACATTCGCAACGCAGCTGTAATTTGTAAACAACGGCTTTCTTTATGTGTGTGTGTGTCTTTAAGTGTGTGTGTGTGTGTGTGTGTGTAGGGGGGTGGGGTATAGGGGGGTGGCGGGAGGGACGAGGGGGAAAGGGGCTGGTAAAGTCAATGGGGAGATTATTTCTCCCGAATAATGACTTACTATCTGAATGACTGTACTCATAGGGAACATTGCAACCTGACCGTTTGGGGGCTTTCAGGATAAGCAAACACCCACTCGCTGGCTTTGCTGCCAAGGGATAACATCAGTAGCTGCCACTGTGTTTGAACAATGCACATTTACTTGCGATGTTAAGCCATTACCTTAAGGTGTGAACAGCGACGGACAACATGAACTTTGCCCAGGTCACATCTGGAGTGTGCCTGGACTGCAGTCGCTCAGTTTGCACAGCAGTCCGACACTGCCCCTTGCAGGACAGTGCAGCTCATAACGCACCCAAATCTGAACCAGGATAGCGTGTGTGTGTGTGTGTGTCTCCTGTTGATCCCTCGCCCCCTCCGCTCCACCATTAGCGGCTGTGCTTTCAGCTGCTACCCCCTGAATCTTTGGAACACTCTCTCTCAGTCCCTCCGCCTTGCCTCCTCCTTCCTCATTTTCATGCCACGCCTGAAGACCTTCCTCTTCGACAGTGCTTAAGGTCACCTCACTGCTCTGTGTGTCAGGCACCGACACTGTAAAGCGCTCTGAAACCCCGCGTGATGTGCGCTACATAAGTGCAAGTTGTTGTTTGTGTGTGTGTGTGTGTATTTGTGTGAGTTTGTGCAGAGATAAAAAGATAAGAATGTAAAGAAAATGTGTCAGAATTCACGTTCTGCCTTTTGCCCAGAAAAATACACAGGGGAAGGACAGACAGTGCCAACATCTCATCACATGGATGGGGAGTAACTTGTTAAGAGTAATGCGAAGAGTAATGTGGTAGTGGATTGTACCCGGAGGTTTTGGTGGCATCCACGAGGTGATACCAGCAGAAATGTCACCCCTGGGCAATGTTGCTGTGCCCAAGTAACACAGGACAGGCTTAAGAGCAATGTTGCTCTGGTCGAATCTATACCCACATCCCTCCAGCACCAAAACTTATATATATATATATAAAACGTCTTTTGTGTTGAGAGGCCGTCTCAAAAGTGCTTCAAAGGCAATACTGTACTGTAAAGTGTAGTGACTGTACGTTTCGTAGGCAAACACATCAGTCAATTTTTTGCGTACCGCCATGTCCCGCAAACAGCCACGAAGCAAAAAGCATGAGCTTGACGCACACACGAGTGGGAAGGGAATTGAGGGGAATCGGTGGAGTATAAATCTATCCCTGCTGGAAAAGACGGAATGATTATCATCTACGTACACCGCCACCGTCTGGTACAAAGTGGAGTTTCCACCAGATCACAGACCCAGAGACACACCATTCTCCAAGAGGCTAAAGGAGGTGAGAGTTGAAGAGGGTTTTCCTGCTCCCTGTGTTCCTGACAACAGGATTCACTGCTGTGGAATAAGTGCTATTCTGCTGTATCCTGCAAATCTTTAGCAAATTCATCCCTGCGAGTTTGTAAATAACTGCAACAGTAATAATCCTTGTATTTGATACAGCGACTTTATCACGCCTTCGAGGCGTCTCAAAGCGCTTCAAAGAATATACTGTAAAGCGAATTGACTGTACATTTTGTGGGCAAAATGTGGCAGCCAACTGGACACAGCACTGTCCCACAGCGTCACAGATTGAGTGACCAAATTATAATTATTTTTTGGGGGAGAGATTATTCCCCCAAAGAAAGCGATCCTCCAATCGACTAACAACCGGGTTCCTAATTACCGCTCGGTAAGCAGAGGCGTCTGTCGTGGAGTAAGGAAACTTGCTTAAGGTTTCGCCCGACCCGGCTTTCGAACTCAGGTCCTCTCGCTTGCGAAGCGAGCGCAGTAATCTCTATGCTACAGGACTCCACAATGTCAACCATCCCTCCGCCGCCCCCCTCCTCTCCCCACCCCCCACATCCCCGACCAGCCCAGCTGAGATCAGTTAACTCAGCATAGCTCTCCAACATCAGGGGACTTTCCTGGGCCTGTGTGGCTGGACGGTTCCACAATGGTTAACGAATTTCCCAGCTGAGCCCATTGCCCAGTGTAATTTTTTTTTACTGCAAACGCTGAACCAATTATTCCAATATGTTGCCGTTCATAAATCAGTTGCATTCATCATTTTAAACAAGGGAGTCATTCCCGCTATCCCGGCCAACAATTCTTTGTGGTTGCTTCGGGCGGGGGGGGGTAAGGGTAAGGGGAACAGGCCTTGCTATGCGAAAATAGGGGCTGTCACTTCTGTCTACAAGATGCACAGTCACTAGAGTCACCCCTTCAAAAGAAATAATAACGTGGTCACTCAATCCATGACTGTTTGTGGGACAGTGCTCCGCTTTACAGTGTATCCCGTGAGGCGCTTTGAGAGGTCTCAACGACCCGATAAGGCGCTGTATCAAATGGAAGGATTATTATTATTATTTATTACTATTATAGTTATCCCTTCGCAACCAACGCGTTCAAAAAGTCAGGAATTCCTCAGGAAACGTGGATTCCAAAAACCTGGGATAATCCGGAACCACTTCCCGTGGGGGAGGCCGAGAGTGTGGAGTTCAGGAGGCTTGGATGGTAATAATAACAATCCTTCCATTTGATGCGGCGCCTGATCATGTCTTCGAGAAGTCTCAACGCGCTTCACAGAATACACCGTAAAGTGTATTGCCTGTGTATTATGTGGGCGAAATGATGCACTCTGCTCCGTTTTACTCTGGGGGATGAAAAAAAACAGATGCCGCCAGAAACCCTCGCTTCCCCCCCCCCTCACCCCCCCTTTCAGGATGTCACCAAACTAATGAATTCAATGTGTTACTCACACTTGCAGCAGCTGTGATTGAAAGGGTTACGGGAACACACAGCTTAGTGGAGACTGGCGTCAGGACTGTCTGTGACTGAAAAGGCCAGGAAATTCAGGTTGAATCGCATCTGCTGCAATTTGGTGACCTGTGACTCCCCCGCAATCTTTTAGATAAATCATTTCAACAACTTTAAACAATTACAGCGCAGTGGGGGAGGTTGGAGGAGGGGTGGGGGGGGGGGCGGGGGGGTGGCGGGGGAAAGACTGGACTGTGCGGAAATCCGACCCACCGGGAATACTAGCCAGTGTCTGCAGCCTGTGTTTGCGTACTCTCCACACCACCACACCACCCACCCCCAACCCACCCAAGGACCACCGACTGCTGTTTCAGTCTCTCTCACCATCGCTCGCGACCTCCCCCCTCCTCACCCATTCCCCCTCCTCCCCACCCCCAAACGACACCCACACCCACACGCAGCCCCAGTCACAGGGCCACCAAGGTCATTGGCACATATAACCTGCAACCAGGCGCCTGTTCAGGCAGACACTTCGATTACAAAACAAACTTTGCAGGGGTTTTGTGTCCGTGTGTGTTTTTCTTTGGCCGTTGCTGTGTGCAATTGAGCTGCCTACAAATACACAGTCATCCCATTTTCACAGCAGTTTCCGTGAAGCGCTTTGAGATGGGCTTCCGACGTGATAAGGCGCTATTCCAAATGCAAGGATTATTATTATTATCATTATTATTTTGGGCCATGTTTTAATTTGTAACATTTGTTCTGTCCAATTCAATAGTTCTATAAAAAAAACATAAAGTTATCATTAAAATGGGCGGATAAAGGGAAAGAGCTGAAAAATGCGTTATATAAAATAATCAAGAAGGTGATTTAGTAACACGGAGCAGTGGATGGTGGGGGGGCAGAGGCACAGACTCGATGGGCTGAATGGCCTCCTGCTGCACTGTAGGTTTAATTCGTGGCGCTCGCATTCCTGAGCGCAAAACCAAAGGACTTTAGCAGATGCCGGGATCGTGTTGCCATCGAACGCAGTTCGAGGCACAGTCACCACAGCTGTGAAATCAGCCGACTCAAAGCCCTCAGCCCAGGGGTCGGGTGATGCTGTAGGTTAAACGTGTTGTTCTTCCGCCTCTGGGGAACCACCGTGTGCAACCGTGCTACAAACAAACCGAGTCTCTAGCCCCCAGTCCTCCCCCCTCTCCCTCACTACTAACCCCCACCCCCCACCCAGTCTCCTCTCACCATCAGCCTTCCCACGGCTGACCGTAAGTGCTCACCCCAAAGTTACAGTGCCCACAGTTTGCCAATGTCACTGGAGATAGTGCCACACCAATCCCCTGTTATGTAGCATGGAATCACAGGGATGGTGCAGAGGGTGGGGGGGGCGGGGAGGGGGAGGAAGAATAAAACGTTGAGGCAGAACAAAATAAAAGATAATTTTGCTGTTCAAAGTGACAAGAGCTGGCACTTTGTCCCTGACGGATATCAAGCGCACAAAGCAGGATGTGTGTGGAAAACCATCTCTAGGTTTTTTCAGTCGAACACCCAGCCAAAGTACATCCAGCAATAATACACCAGCAAACTATATACAGTTATATATACTATATATATATAAAAAAAGCTTCTTTTGGAAAAAAAATTGCGGCGGTAACTCTCACTGATGTCTTGTCAGTCCCCCCCTCTCGCTTCATCTGTGTCAGAAGTTTCTGAAATCTCTGGAACTCCATCCCGGAGTCCCTCCACCTCGCCCCCCCCCCCCCCAACCCCTCGCCAATTTCAAGGCCCACCTCAAAACCTTCCCCTTTAACAGCGCAGTCGGTCATATTCCCATCCTCGACCCTCTTGCCCTGCACCCCAAGCAGTGTACAGTGCAGATAAAACAGAAGGAAAAGAGAGCGGGAGAGAGGCGTTCACACAAGATGCTTGAACTTGGAACCTACACATCAATAAGGGGCTCATTATCTGTCAGAACATGAGGAGCTGCATTGTGGAGGCGGTCAGTCATTCACATCAAGTGATTAATCTATACTTCATTAAAACACCCACGCTGGAGCCCACATGGTTAAAGCCAGTCTGAACTTGAGCAGGTTCCGAAGCTACACGGAAAAAGCATGTATGTTGTCTGGATTGTAGTTGGCAGAAAATACGCAGAGAGCGTCAACAACAGCAACAAATTGCATTTGTATTGCGCCTTTCATGTCGGGAAGACACCCTAAGCCGCTGGACAGTCAAAGGGTTTGCGCCCGAGCTAGGGCTTGAGATCAGGAGGGGTGGAGGGTAGGGAGGATGGGGGTAGGAGGGTGACCGAAGACGCGGTCGAAGAGGAAGGTCTTGAGAAGGGCCTTGAACGAGGCGAGGGAGGGAGGCAGCGAGGCGAAGGGACTGTGAGATGGAGTGCCAAAAAGCGGGGGCAGAGAGGCTGAAGGCCCGACAACGATGGTGGAGTGGGCAGATCAGGCGGGGCACGTGGAGCATGGAGGAGCCTGCTGAGCGGACAGGTTGGTTTGGAGTTAGCGGGTCACACGGGATAGGGAGGAGCAAGACCGCAGAGGGCTTTGAAAGCCAGGATTTGTCTGAAGCCCATTGCCAGAAACAAACGCTTCTCCACTAATTATTGCACAACGGCTGCCGTATCGATTGGGCCGCGCCCTGGGAGCCACTCGGCTGAGCCCAGTCACCGGTAACTGACAGACGAGCCGTGGCCACAGGGACAGACAGGGGCAATTTGTCAGCCGGCAGCTCAGAAAGACAGGCAATCGATTCCTAGTGTCTGGTGAGCATCCAATTTGCACAGATGGTGCCTTTAAACAGCTCGTAGCTCGCGCATCAATTACAGCAGTCAGATTACGAGTCACACCAGCCACTGACAATTACTGACAGTCGCACGTGCAAGACTCAAGTTCGAGAGAACGCACGTGGGCGAGGTGGGGTGGGAGGGTTGGGGGTGATGGTGAGATGGGGATTTAAAATAAAATAATTGCACTGTCAAGTTACAGGTTTCAAGTCACTCAAGTGGAACTTGATTGTGGAGTCCCGTAACTTAGTGGTTAGCTCGCCTCGCAATTGAGAGGACGAGGGTTCGCCCTCCTTCAGTGAGGTGTTAAACTGAGGTCCCATCTGCCTGCTCCAGGGTGGACGTTAGCAAGACCGTGACACTATTTGGAAAGAGAAGCGAGACATATCCCATGTTGCCTTGGCACACAACCCTCCAGATTTATTGCTCGTCCACCTCATTCATGTCTGTTTGCGAGACCGCGCTGCGTGCAACGACAAAAAAAACAGCTGCCGTGAAACAGAACCGCTTGTCGTGGGCAGGCAGCAAATACTGTCAAATGTTTTGAGATGTTTTGATATGATAAGGCGCCGTGTAAAAATACAGGTCCTTTGTTTGTACGATTTACTTAGAAACAAACAGAAAAAAAAATCTTATTTATAAGGTAATTCCATCCCGAGACAGACCCGCAGCTCAGGTGCCCAGACTGACGAGCGACCTGCTGGGCAGACATCAGGTACAGACACTTCATCACTGGCTCCACACGCGGCCTCACACAGCAGTGTCCTCCTTGGATCTGAATGCCAAATTGAAAGGCGTCCAATTCAGTGGAACGTCAATACCAGCTGAGTACACAGCGTCCAGCCAGCCAGCCAGGCCCTGGACAGCAAGTGTCAGTGAGGCATTCAGCTCCAGGGCCCCCACCCCACTCCCCCCCCCCCCCCGATCCTGTTCACAGATACTTGCGTCTGGGACAGAGAGCACAGACCACGCTCAGCCTAAAAGTAGGAGAAAGAGACAACATTTTCCACAGAGATAAGCGATAACTATGATCCACAGGAATTTTACAGTGAAGTGTAGTGACTGTGCATTTTGTAGGCAAATGCGCACAGCAAACTCCCCACAAGCAATAACAACAACAAGATTACATTTGTATAGCACCTTTCACATCGGGAGGACGTCCCAAGGCGCTGGACAGCGTACAGCATTTCAGAAGCCTGTGAAGTGACTGACTCATTTCATTGCGGGGGGGGGGGGGGGGGGGAAGCTGTTGGCCAGGACACTGGGAGAAACTTTCTTTTCAAACAGTGCCACAGGACATTTAACGTCCTCCTACACAGGAAGGCTGAACTTTGACTTCAAGGGCACCTCCGACAATGCAGCACTCCCCTAACATGGTATCAGACCAGACTGTGAGCTCAAACATCCGACGTGGGACTTGAACCCACAACCTTCTGACTCAGAGGCCAGAATGCTAGCGACTGAGCCAGACTGACAAATAGTGTGTGTGTGTGGGGGGGGGGGGGGAGCGGGGGGGAGGGGGAGGAAAGACAGGCAGGATAGAGAGTTGGCTTTCAATTGGCATTGTAACTGGAGGGAGGGAGCAAAATTGCCTAGAAATACACAGTGTCTACGCTTTAAAGTAAAGTCCTGTGCAGCGCATCGAGACGCCTTGATGACGTGTTAAGGTGCTGTATCAAAAGCAAGAATAATTTTTTCGGTGGGGCATCTAATTGGTTTTGTTTTCATCAGAACGGCCCTTAATTCCCTGCAGAAGTTCCACGATACACGCCTGGAAATGTAACAGCTGGGTTTTCTGTGAGTCAGGCTGATAGTATTAATAATAATCCTTGCATTTGATACATAGCGGTTCATCGCGTCTTCTTCGAGACGTCTCAAAGCGCTTCACAGAACATACGACCAAGTGAATCGACTGTATATTTTTGTGGGCGAAATCTTGGCAGTAATTGTAAAGTGGATTGACTGTGATGTATTTTGCTGATGTGTCCGCAAGCAGCAACACCCGGGATAGACAGCCCGCTGTACAGCTGATCAGGCAAACACAGGGGTATTTTTTTTCCTAAATCTCTGCAGTCGCAGCCACGAAGGAGCCTGAGGTCTGGCAGGGTTTGCTGCAATCCGGCACACTCACATCCTGCTTCTGATTATTCTTACGATGCCTAATGGGTTTGGGCAGCAGCGAGTGAAAGATAGAGAGAGAAAGAGAGAGAGAGAGAGAGAAAGAGAGAGAGAAAAAGAGAGAAAGACAGCAAGAAAGGAAAAGTATCTCAAAAGGAAACAGTTTTGTTGCAAGGCAATGTTATGTTGTCTCGTTCCATGTCACATCAAAGGAGAAGGCTCCTGGCATTTCATACAGCGCCTTATCACGTCATTGAGACGTCTCAAAGCGCTTCAGTGAATATCCCGTAAAGTGGATTGACTGCGGATTTTGTGGGCGAGACACAGCAGCGTCCCACAAACAGTATTGGATTGAGTAACCACATTATTTTTATAGCAAATACCCTTAAATATCAATCCTTTCATCTCTCCCTCCCGCCCGACCCCCACACCACCACCACACGCACACACACACACACACACACATACACACTTTTTCTTTTTTTCAACAAACAGTAAAAATAAGATTCTCTGGGGGCGGACAGCTTTATCAGACAGACAGACACACACACACACAGAAATCGTAAACCTTATAGACAGTTTGCAATTAAAGGCAAGGAAAATCCTGTTTGTTTTTTCAGACCAGTGTTGCAGCTCCACAATTTGTGTCCCTCACCTCCTTTGTCAACACAAAGGTCAATTTCAGCGAAACCGATGCTCTGTGGTTTACTCCAGCCCCCGGCTCCCCAGGTACAGCCTGGAGTCTTTATCTCAGACGTGTACACATTGGCAGCCGTACCAAAGTGTCATTGGGGTAACTGCATCCTCTCCTGCCTTTGTGCGGTCCATTAAGTGTGTGTGCATGTGTGTGTGTGTGTGTGGGGGGGGGAGAGGAGGAAATGTGTGTGTGGGGGGGGGGGGGGGAGAGATGTTTGTGAAGGGGTAGGGGAGAGGAGGAAGTGTGTGTGTGGGGGGGGTAGGGGAGAGGAGGAAGTGTGTGTGTGGGGGGATAAAATAATCCTTGCATTTGAGGATAGCGCTTTTACGTCGGGAGAGAAGTCTCAACATACTACGTAGGGTAGACTCGTAAAGTGTAGTGATTGTGTGCTCTGTAGGTGAGGCATTAAGTGTGTGTGTGTGTGCTTTTAATTGCAGATATATGTTCATGTGTGAGGGGTGATGTTTTAAGTGAGGAGAGGTATCTATTTATATGCGGTGTGCATGGGGAAATCTGGTTCTACCAATAACTGGTCCTGTGACCAGGAGAGCAGCATGGCGAGTAAAGCCAAGTTGTTAATTAATAGTCAACAATTAGCAAGAGTTGAGCAACTAATTAAGGAATGAGGAACAAATCCACGGCATAAATCACATAACAAGAATATTAAATATTTATGCTTCCCGTAGAGAATAATCCTTGCATTTTACTATTACCGTTCTACTATTATCCCATTGCAGCATCAAGCCTTTTCTTAAAAAAGTCCCAGCGTCTCTGGCCTCAACTCCCTTCCTGGTTAGGGACACGGGAAAACAGGCAAGGCTAGACAAATAAAGACCAGGGTCCATCCCGTTCGCCTTCCACCATCTTGGCAGTTGCACGCACGTGTTTGTATCACGCTACTCATATACTGATGCATTTGCTGGGGGCAGAGACGAGGGGAAGGCATACAGGCAAAACATTTGTTTTATATCGCAACATTCCTCTATTCTCTACTTCGCCGAAATCTAAAGACCAGTGATGGGTTGCTTGCTTGAAAAATGAGCCGTGACCCGAAACCAGTCAGAATAATTTATAAGCTATTTTTTTCTCCCCAAATGCCTCCTTGTGTCTTGTGAATAAATATCGAGTGAAATAAATTCCTTCAGAAAGGATTCAAGTTTCAATCCGAACTGCGAGCGGAAGGTGCCAAAAGTAAAGTAAAAGACAACAAAGGAGAGGCCAAGGCCACTAATGGAATGGCCATTGGCACAGATTCAAGTGACTCTCACCAGAGGCCTGTGGGACCCAGATAAAACCATGAGCTATTCCTGCTAATGCTCCGCGCGAGCTCAGGGGCGGCCCGGCTGTTCTGGGAGGGAGAGCGTCCTGGTGTTGTTGCTGGGTGTCGCTCAACTCAATTCAGAATTCCGCCCGGCGCACTTCCCAATGTGGCGGTGACCGGGACAAAAGTTGCGAAGTTGGGATTCAGGATTGCCCAGGAAGTTGACGCGCAAGCTGGCACGATAGCGCTCACAGGCGCACCCGCACAGAGGGTAAACGCGCACACGCACTCACAAGGCACGCAGAGGAAAACACACACCAACTCACACACAGAGGAAAACGCACACACACACACACACACACACACGCACACTCGCACAAAAATTCTCAACAGATGCGTGAAGCCTGTCAGCATTCCTGTAAGGTAAAGCAAGGTCACATGGGCAGGAAGACAATATAAGGACTATTTGAGCTCCCTCAGCCAGATGCGTTTTAATAAGGCGGCTGCCCTCCAAGTTAATAAGGTCAGGTTCTGGCTCCAGCAAGACGAGGAAACAAGTAGAGTCTTGGCTCAAGTACAACACTGACTTGGCACTCATCGCCTGGCTTCCTGAATTATTCCAGCTTTAGTACTGAACAGGCTCCAGCCTTCCCTGCCACACGCTTTTATTAGATATTTCCCCTAAAAACCAAAACTCAAAAGCCTTTTTGCTAATTTTAGCTCCCTGCTTCAACCTACACACACATCCCTTAAAAAATATCAGTGCCTTTATAAGAGGAAGCAAATCCGACACTCAGTCGCTATCATGTATTTTGGTACAATTCAAGGGCTGTTTTCTTTCTCGCCCCCGCCCCCCCCCCCCCCACCCACCCCGCAAACTAAATTTAACTTTCAAGAACAAGTACGGGGGTGGGGGGGGGGGGGGGTTGGCAGAGAGACAAATCTTAACTGTGTGGCGTTTGGCAGATAAAGCGAGGGAGTGTTGGGAGGAGGGTTAGGGGGTTTCGGAGAGGTGGGAGTGGGGGAAGTGGGAAGCAGTCAAGAAGTCAATGAACATTTTTTGGCAGCTTCAACACAGTATCCTGGACCCTGGCCTGACTCTGAACTGAACTTAAACAAACTGCTGTTCCAGCCATCTGCTTGACTTAAATAAATCAAACAATCTGTTGAGCAGCGAGTGATCAAGTTTCCATCTGTGCAGCAGTCTGCTCGCCTGCCTGGAGCCACCACTTGCCTCCACCAGCCAATTGTCCTGGCAACATGTGGTCTCTCTCTATCCTCTAATACCTTAAGGAAAACTAGACCCCGGCTCCTAAATGGAACCGAACACTATTTTTATAGCGCCTGACAAGTTTTTTTTTAAAAAAAACACAGCATTGTTCGTGGGGGGGGGAGGGAGGGAGGGAGGGAGGGAGAGAATTAGGGGAGTGAGGGGGGTGGAGGGAGAATGTGGTCGTCATTGTTTATTTGTCCAGTTTATTTGCTAAATATGTTATTTTTCCTATCTTACAAAAAGATAGGGATAGGACCAGGATAGGGAGGATAAAGTTAACAAAGTACCCAAGTTTAAAAAAAGTTTTGAAAAGTAATTTGGTCTTAAAAAAAAGTTTGATAAAAAAAAAGTTATTGGAAAGTATTTTTTTTTTAAAAAAAAATTTGTCTCGATTTATTTCTCGTGATGCGGGCGGCGGCGGAATGGGGTGCGGGGAGGTGGGGGGTGGAGGGGGAATCGCTTTTTTTTAATCCCGTCCGCCCTTACAGAAAAGCCCTTTGGAAAGTCAGCGTGAAAACACAGCCAAGGAATGCAATGATACTCACTGTGGAAATGAAGGATAATTCGGAGGCTCCGAGCTGGAGCCAAAGCGAGCTGTCTGCATGCGAACGACGCAGACTCGGTTTACACAGGGGCTGCTCATTTCACGCCGTTCGGCTTTCATTTGACCCGCTCGTCTGATTACAGCGCAGCTCGACACTTGTGTGTAATAATTGTTATAATTATCGTCCTCTGGTACCTCACCAAAGCGCCTGGCGTTTCATTGATGCTGAGGGGTGAGTGGGCTCAGACTGGTAAAGGCGAAAAAACACAGCCCAGTCCCAATCCTCACCTGATGTGTTTGCTCAATCACAAGCAAGGGGGGCACACGCACACTCGGGGGGTGGAAGTTGGGGATAACTAGCAGAAGGAAAGCTAGCTGATTCTCCTTCCTTCACCTAATCCAAGGTGGGGGGTGGGGGGGGGGGGGGGGGGTAACACAAGGTCAATTGTAGCAACGGATTCAAATTCGAACCTACGACGATTTGGTTAAGTGTCTTCTACACGCCCCTCGTACCTTACATCTTGACCCCTCTTTACCTGTCCTCGAATCACACCTAAAGACTTTACTCTGCAACCATGCCTTCGGCCACCTCCCCCTCCCTTCCTCCCCCCCTTTCCGACTCCGTCAGTGTCAAGCCACGCCATAGTTAAACCATGAAGGGCGCTATACAAATGCAAGTTGTTGTCGTCATTGTATCAGGAAGTCCCCTTCAGTCGTTGGGCAAATCTTGTTACACTAACTGGGTCAACTCCAAAGCCAACGGATAAAAGATTTCACTCTGAACTCTAGTGGAATAACTGAGCTCACAAAATCAACACGCTATTTGGTGTTATTTCGCCAAATTCACAACAAATTGAAGGATGGGGCTGAAATATCATTGGGCTCCTTGCAACCACTCTTCAGCCTCCCCCCTCCCCCCACTTCACCGCATCCCACAGCTGTGACTTTGATGCACGCGTCACCCGAGATTTTGCTCTCAAACTGCGGACCATGTACATGTGGGTCTGGAGTGACAGCTGGGTCCATGTTTCATCTCTGCTGTTTCCCTATGGCAGGAGGAAATGCCACTGCGATGACGTAATGTCCCATCCCCCCCGCCCACTCCCACCCTCTATCTATCTATCACTTGGTTCCTGTGCTGGCTAGGGTTCAGCAAACTTGTGGCAGAAACCATTCTAGGTTGAGGTTACGCGACTGCAGATGGTGTCTCAGCCCAGCCTGATCTCTCCCCACCTGCCTGCCACACGCACGTACTATTAGTAGAGGGTGGTGTCGAAGGACCAAGAGTAGGAACTCTGGCTGATTTCCCACTCCTCGATCCAGGGAAGTGCTAGGGCTAGTAATAGCCTCTATGTGCCCAGACCAGCGCAATCAGCACAGATCAGGATTCAAACCTACATCACACAGTTCCCAACACCTTCAGGTCAATCTCTAAACTGAGACAAACCCTCAAAACGTCGGTGATAAGCAATGGACGTTCTCCAAAGTATCTCTTGCCTTACAGCAACCCCTCTGACTGTGCACAAATTGGCCGCTGAGTTTGCCTGCATATACGACAACAACCACTTGCATTTATAGCATCACAGAGAGCATATATATAATTACTGCTCTTTACAGCAATTCTCTGGGAAGCGCTCTGAGATGTTTCAACGTTGTAAGTGCAAGGATTAAATGCTTGATGGATCTGTCTAACCTCTCTCTCCACCACTCCTCAATGAAAGGGATGACCAGAGCGCGGTTGGAAGCCGGGAGAGGACAGGGCTGGTCTGGGATGAGTTTGAGACAGAGCGAGCCGCGAGCGCGTGAGCTTATGAGGCAGTCTGCAGGAAGGGTCAGCTCACTGGCCCAAGTTGAAAAGCAGCCATACTTATCAAGCGGTTTTGATCACGGGTACTTTTGTACAGTCGCCTTTGAAATAGTGGCCCACCTTTAGGAAAGAGTGAGGTTAGATGAGGTTTAACCCATTTTGCATAAAGGCCAATGGCACAGGTCGTATTTGATAGTCCTGCAATTGATTTGTCCGGTTTCACTTGGCTATTGCAGTCACAAAAGCTGCTAGTTAGTTAGTTAGTTAGTTAGTTAGTTAGTTAGTCAATCGGCTGATCACTTTCCGGGAGGATAATTATCCCTCAAAAAAAACTTGGTCACTTAATCCGCAACTGTTTGTGGGACACTGCCTTGCACAATTAGCTGTCGGGTTTCGGGTTTATACTGTTCAATCCACTTTAACAGTATATCCTGTGAAGTGCTTTCGGAAGTCTCAACGGTGTGAGAAGGCGCTGTATCAAATGCAAACACAAGAAAAAACTCCTCCAAAAATCAGAGCACAAGTTTACAAACCGTCCCACCACATGTATTATTTCCCCCCTCAAGACTTGCTCTCGCCAGCACTAAAAGCCCTCTCAGCACACAAACCCGTCAGTCAGTACACGGTGACCTCCAAGGTAACATATTGTTCACGGTTGCCCCATTAACAGTGAAGCCGCCTGAAAAACCTGTCTCCACGATTATGAATTTTGTACCACTTCCAAAGACAGCACTATAAAAAGGCGGATAGCAGCATTATACCACAGCCAATGCATAATGATCTCTTTCATTGAGTATAAACTGGCGAAGGGGTGGGTGGGTGGGGAGGTGGTGTTAAAATAAAATCCCACGGCAACTCAGCACAGACAGATGAAGCCACGATAATGGCTTTCCTCCACTAACCCCTTTCAGCAACTGAGTAGCATTGACAAATGTTGGGCTGCGATTTTGGCAGAGTACTCAAGTAGCTGAGGGAAAGCACTCGACCTAATGCGTTCAGTGTATAGCTGCTCTTTGTAACACCAATGTTTGTACTGAGCAAATGGAAAGTGTCAGAGTTGCAGGATTTTCACATTGCCAGTTTCTCTCTATCAATTCACTCTCCCACACCCCACCCACCACCTCCTCCCTCTCCGCCTTCTTGTCTCCTCTCCCGAAGGGGTCTGTCTCATTTCTTTGCCTTCGTGAGGGGTGGATTCCACCTCTGCTCTCCAGTATGTCAGCCGAATTGCTGATTATTTCCACCCATGAGTCTCGGGAGCGAGATGCTAGGGGCTATTTAACCATCGTCATCGCTGCTCTGTCCTCATTCCCACAAGGCATAATATCAGCAACAACAATAATAATGCTTGTATTCAACATTGCGTCTTATCACATTGCTGAAAAGTCTCAAAGCACTTCATAGCACTACTGTAAAGTGCAGCGACTGTGTATTTGTCGGCAAACATGGTACTCAATTTGTACACAGCGACACCATGAAGCGAATGAACAATTTTATTTGGGGGAATTTAAACTCCCTTCTCTTTTCAAACAGTGTTGTGAGATCTTTAACATGTCAAGTAGACAATGAGCTCAAAGTCCTAGCGTTGGAACTCAAACCTACAACCTTTTTACTGAGAAGCGAGAGTACAATGGACTGAGCCAGCTTGAGATCTCCACACTGACTCCCGCCAGTACCACTTGCCAACACTCACGTATGAATAATGTGTCACATGTGCAAGATACAGAGGACAATTGCATTGTATCTTAGGGGGAAATAAACTGTTCAAAAGCTCCTTCAGAAGAGGAGAAGGAATTGGCTGTGAACAGAAACAGAAGTCATTGCGGAGCTATTAGCAATGAGAGTCATTTTGACCCAATGCACCAATCGAGAACATAAATCCTCAGATCAAAGGGGGGTGAAAAACAGCCGAAAAGGAGAAAGCCGCTTCGGAAAAATATTAGTGAAAAGTAGTGGTTAGTAAAATAAATCATTTGCGTTTGCTGGGAATCCCACTCACTCCCAAGATGAATTGACTGAGTGTTTCTCACCGTTAATCTTTCGTCACCTTCCCCCTTCACCCCCCCCTTCCCCCCACTCCCCCCACACATCGTGTTTACAAGGTTCCACGAGTCTACGTGTCTCTGTCTGCTTGAGGTACCTTAGAAATAAACAAACAAGGAATCTGCTCGCCCATTGCCCAAAGCAACAAAATCCAGCAGGAGATGGATAAATCCAGCAAGAATTTCCACAGCGCAACTTACTCAAATGCACGGAATCAGCGCTGATCAAGCAAAACTCACACAAGTCTGATGTGTGTAAAGCGTACAATCGCCTACGACTAAGTCACACATCTGCCCAAGTCTCATTCAAGAGTTCTAGCAAAAGCAGCCAATTCACTAACTCTTTTCAGGAGCAGCTGGATAAATATCTGCTCGAAGGACAGGCGGATGAGTCCAGGCGCACAGAGTTAGTGGAACAGAATAGTTCACGTGCTGCTGGGATCAAGCAGAGATGCCTCCTGTGGAACACGACTGATCCAAGCTTTGATAACGCAGGTCGTAATGTTCATCAGATCCCAGAGTTTCACTGGATTAACCAGAAGGTCAATGAGAAATACCACTGAGCTTGATCCTCTCACCCATTTAACCAGTGTTTTTCCACCTTCCTGGGCCATCTAAGAGGCTTGGGAGCAGGTCAATGATAGAATGCCTTGTGGATGGCTAATGGGAGGGACAAAAATGGTGGGCAACGAGATGGTAGGGCGTGGTGGTGGACAATGGGAAGTACTGGCATTGTGGGCTGTAGGGCCTTTTTTTGTAATCCTACAATTACTTACTCAGTCTCATAAAGTATTATCAATTCAGGAAACCTCCCAGGGGGGGGAAAAAAACCACAATTTGAACAGCCATTAGAATGACTAATGCAGTAACGCTCCACTATTCTGCTCCCTTCGTCCAATCCAGCGCCTTTTCTCCATATGTTCGTTCGCAACTAAGCATCGCTCGTACACTCTGAGCATTGAAAACAACATCTGGTAAGGCTCGGCTCGACTGGGAGCCATGTTGGGCAAGGGCAAGGCAAAGATACATCACATTTCAACCTGTAGGAAATTAAAAAGAGATAACAGTAGCAGCAATCAGGGGGCTAACCAAGGCATACTCAGGACGCTTTATACAACCGTGTCTCCAGACAGACTCTCGACTGGTAATATCCAAAGTGATTATTCCCCCTCCACCCCCCCACACACGCACCTCCAGCCCCCTTCCTTCCCCCGTCACATCTGATTGGGAATCTCAATGGACCAAATACTCGGGAGTTAGATCAGCTGTTCGTTCCGGAACAAGTGCTGAAAGTCACCCCCAACACACACTACATCTCTGTTATCGCATCAAGTCATATAAATTATTACTGTGGCTTCGGAGAAGAATTTGAGCTGCTTACAAGAGCCAACATACTCCCCTGTCACAAGCTTCATTAATCCTTATTATACCCACTAGGCACTTGGAGATCGCAATAGTAAACAAAGCAAAAATGTCTTTCTGATATTTTCCATATCAGGCAATCGAATGCACGCTCTTGCAATTTTTGGGGGGATTGAATCATTTGCTGAGGTTCCCTCCATCTTGTGAAGCAGGTGAATGTTGAAACAAAGAATCCACCTTGGCTATTTCAACCAAAGTGGAGCTTATTCCCCGTTCTCCTGACTTCCATTTGCCCCAAACCATATTCAATCAAATTGGCCACTCATCTCAATGGTAACAACATTGGTAACATAAATTAGCTTCTGGGTTTTAATCCCTTTTTTCCATAACCCCAAAACTCCTCATTTCCCAAGCATTGATCTCGCACCCTTCTGAATATCCCAAATGATCCTGCCTCTACAACCCCTCTGGGGCAGTGCACAAGTCTATCGTACATCATCGCAACCCTGTGTGGTGACAAAGCATTTTCTAATCTCACTTCGAACTGTTTTCACTTGAAATTGAAGATTGTGTTCCCTTGTTTTCAAGATTAACACAAGGACAATCATAACGGCACTCTAAACATCCCGAGGCCAAAGATCAATAAACAAAAAGTTGTTCTTACATTGCCTGCAAAAACTAAATCAGCACCAAACATCTTGTCAGCATTCTATGGAGATGGCAACCAAGGAATGACGGATAGGGAACTGTGTACAAACTCTGGCAAGGAGCACGGGGGAGTGGGGGGGTGGAGGTGGCGATATATTTAGCCTTTAACCGGGGCGGGAGGGGTAGAGTGACTCAATAATTTAAAGAGATCAGAGCTGCATTGCTTGAAAAAAAAACAAAGAATTGGCATATATGTAATATAAGTGAGGGAATAGTGTGATATTTGCCACGCTTCAATTTAACACGGAGACAAGGAGGAGCGTGTGCTATCCTTGCGAGAGACAAGAAGGAAGCGCAGAGAAGCAATAACTGCAGCAGTATCGATGAAGCCACAAAGGTTTTCCGTGGAGACAGAGTGTTTGACAGAGAGCCAAATGTGTCAAAGCAGACTAGCTACGATCTATATTAAGTGACAGATACAAGTGTGCTGAAAACTGGAACATAATCTCAGGGCTCGGGTGACCGTATAAACCGCTCGAGCTTCACTCTTTCAGTTAATGAAGTAATCTGAACCCAAGGGAATGTGGCTGCAGCTTTGTAGCATACTACTGATCAGTGGTTATTCTGCAGGTAACAAACACTCATACGAGCTGGGAACAAAAGATATGTGTAGCGCGGATCAGTCTGATCCTGTACTCCGTGATATATAGGTGATAAAGCCAAGGGTATCTGTACAACACATTGAGCTATCCTCTTCAAGTCAGACAATGCCAGACAATATCTAAAGCTCGGGAGGATGTGGGGGACGGTGACGGGGGGGGGGGGGGATTATATTTAATGCACCCGTTCCTACTCCTACTTTGGTATCAAACATTATGGAGACATATGGAACAAATTAGAGTACACTGTAGGTGGTGGAGCAAGGATATGTAGAAAGGTTCGGAAAAGATCGAGACAAGTTCCTGGACCGGATTCGGGAGTTATAAGATGCTGAGACAGATGTGTGCCAAGGCTGAAAGTTGGAGTCCTGTAGCTCAGTGGTTAGAGCACTCGCTTTGCAAGTGAGAGACCTGAGTTCAATTCCAGGCAGAGGGCGAAACCTTGGGCAAGTTTCCTTACTCCACACAGAGCCTAATAATAATCCCTCCAAAACAAAAACAATAATAAATTGGTCATTTTCAATCTACGACTGTTTGTGGGACATTGCTGTGCGCAATTGGCTGCCGCGTTCACCCACAAATATACAGTCAATTCACTTTACAGTGTGTTCTGTGAAGCGCTTTGGGACGTCCTCCCGAAGTGAAAAGCGCTATATCAAATGCAAGGATTATTATTATTATATTAAAGTTGGGATGAGTAGACGAGCGATCACTCAATGGTCTGAAACTGCTACTGAGTTACCAAACACTACAATAATCACAACGACAAATTACATTTTACTGCAACTTTCATGTCGGGAGGATGTCCCAAAAGTAATTTTGTAACCATTTAAATGTAAGTTACTATGTTATGATACATTATTCAACAACAACATTTGTATAGACAGACTTTTCTGCATTACTTACAACGGTGGCGACCAGCTTGAATCCAACGGGCTGGAAGTGGCCCACAAGTTAGTCAAGAAGCACTCCCCCACTTCGACCCCCCCCCAACATTCACAGGTAAGTCCCACGTTCAATCAGCAGTGTTTTCGTTTCTTTCTACATCAAATAGTTTTTGATTTAGGGAATCTAAATTTATTTTGTTGGTCGAGCACCATGGTTGACCACTACCGGCTTACAACAACAACAACAACAAGATTGCATTTATAGAGCGCCTTTCACGTCGGGAGGACGTCCCAAGGTGTTGGACAGTTGGGTCGGGACCTGAGCAAGGGGTCAGGGTGAGGGGAGGGAAGGGAGGGAGCGAAGAGGGGGTAGAGAGTCGAGAGGGGGGGTGAAGGCACAGTTGAAGAGTTGAAGTACAAGATGCTTTGTTCCAATTCACAGACAGATGCCTTCAAATGTAGTGACTGTATTTGTAGGTAGACGTGGCAGCCACTACACGCACAAACAGCCGTGCAGTGAATTACCAATCTTATCGAGGGGATTATTGGCCAAGACGCGTGACAAGTTCACTTCTGTTTTCCGGTTGCGTCACAGAATCTTTTAACATGCGTCCGAATAACCAGACCGGACCTCGCTTTCGTGTCTCATCTGAAGTACGGCGCCTCCATTAATGCAGCGCTCCCCCTAGTCCCGCACTGCAGTGTCAGCTCAAAGTCCCCGCGTGAGGCTCGAACCTGCAGCCTTCTAACCAGCAGCCAGACTGCCATCAGCTGAGCCGGGCTGACACTGCGTCAAAGCACACCTGAACCTGCGCAGCGCTGAGAAGAGCGGTGTTTAATGCAGTAGTGTGTGTCAGCACTAGAGGGTGCAGTTACGTCACCTTTTATCGAAGACTGCGGAGGGAGAGATAACAGCAACGGTTGGAAGCGCTGTTATTCTGTAATCAAGTAATTGTGGCCCTCAAATCAGATAATCACCACATAAGTCGAGCATTGTTTATAACTGCTCCCAGCTGTTTCCTTACTGCTTAGGCTCTGTGGGGTGGGTGACATATCTGCACATATGGAATTTTCATTATTCCCAGGAGGAAACCGATGTACAGATCCCATTTTCGGAAAATACAGCTTGAATGACAGATGAGAACAATACCATGCCAGATTTTCCAGATGCTGTTTAAGTAACAGTGCAATCATTTACAGCCATTCCCTTATCGCCTTTAATGTAACAATCTAATAATAATAACAAGAATAATAATCCTTGCATTTGATAGAGTGCCTTATCACATCGTCGAGATGTCTCAAAGAACTTTACTATACTCTAACTTTACTATAACTTTACTATACTATAAAGTGGAGTGACTGTGTATATGCAGCCAATATTTATGCACAGCAATATCCCACAAACAGCCATGCAGTGAGTGACCAATTTTTTATTTGGCGGATTATTGGCCAGGACACCAGGCGACAGAAACTCCCTTCTCTTTTCAAATAGTGCCGTGGGATCTTTAACGTCCACCTGAACAGGCAGACAGGACCTCAGTTTAACATCTCTTCGAAAGGACGAGAGGGAGGGAGGGAGGGAGGTCCAAACAACTTTGTATAAGAATGCACTTTTTTTTCCCCCCTTTCCTATATTTCACGTGGGAACTGCAGAAGAAAACAGCTCACAGCCACCAAAAAGGTCACAAAACCACTCTGCCTCCACAAAGATGATACAATCTCCACACCGTTAAAACACCAACCACCTGCAGTTACGTAGCGACTTTCACATACACATGTGAACAGTGCGGATCATTGCTGCGTGCAAACCGGCTGCCGGGTTTGACGGCAAAACACACAGTCACTACCCTTCGCGGAGCTACACTCCTGTGAAGCCCTTCGAGACGTTTCCATGGCGTGATTTACCAAGCGAAGATAATTTATTGTCGGAAGATAAACGTCGGAACGTCTTAGTTGTAGAAGTGAAACGAATGGTTTTGTACAGGCAGACACGTCAATAATGCCCCCCCACGCACACAACAACAGCCTACTAATGTGAATTTGGGGGTACATTTAGACGAGGGAGGGGAAATATAAACCAGGAAAAACCAGGAGAAAGACTCTGGGTTTTAATTAGAGCAGTGGCGTCCACCTGAACCTCAAAGCAGACAGAGTGTCAAATCAACACATCTTTTTAAAAAAAAGTTGATGATCAGGTAATAACTTGTATAAATAATAATCCTTGCACTTGATGTAGCCCTTTATTACGTCATCAAGACTCTTCACAGGAATTGGTGTACAGTGTAGTGACTGTGTATTTTTGTAGGAGTAAACGACAGTCGATTTGCAACGGCACAGCAACGTCTCACAAACAGCCAGGAGGTTGAACTATAACTGTTGTTGGGTACTAAGCTAATTTGCAAGTGACCTATGGATGTGAAGCAGCAATTAATTTGTTATTCAACCCACCCGAGACTTGTACAGCACCACAGGTTAAGGCTCAACCTATTCTGGGAGGAGAGAGAGAGAGAGAGAGAGAGAGAGAGAGAGAGAGTAAAATCAATGGGAGCAGACTTTTTAAGATGCATAACTGATGCGACAGATAAGACACTGTCTTCTTCCCCAGTTAAAAGGCATTGGTCTTCAAAGGAAAGTGTTTGGCAAATACTCAAAGGCACGATACAATTCAAAACATAGCGTTGCATCTCGAAAGTGAACTCTTCCTCCCAGAAGTTTTTTTAAAAGAAAAGAATTCTAACTTGCGGAATTTCTTAATGGAATTAGGAAATTATTCTATTATTATTATTATTATTATTATCATCATCCGTGTCGGGCTAAAGAGGTCAGTCATTCATAAATAATCCACCCTGCTGACCAGAGGGAACTCCATTCTGACACAATCAGCTTCCAGAGCTGGGATTCCCCGGGTCGATGGGAATTCAGTAGAATTCCTCATTAAAAAATAATGCAAATTAGATCCAATTTTGCTCTTTACGGCTGATGGAGATAAGGTGTATTTGCTCTGCAGACGGATGATGAAACAGATACCATGCCACACACGCTTGAGGGCATCAAAGTGCTGATGACTGATGACAAATGTGTACAGGATCTCTCCCAGCTCTCCGGAAATAGCCTCTGCCAACCTCCCCTGACAGATAGGAATCGGGGTAGCAATTGCATCAGAGTTTGAAGAACAACAACATTATTTGGGTGTTCTCTGATATTCGCTGCTTACTGACCCGTTGGGCTTTCTGAGACGAGTAAAATGCTCACATCGAAACGTTGCCGTAAAGCGACACCTCATCGATTCCCAACAACCAACTTGCGATCATGGTTCCCTTTAGATATCACCCACACCATGCACAGTCACTGCGCTTTGCAGTATATTCTGTGAAGCGCTTTGCGACGTCACGCCGACGTGATGAGGGGCTGTATCAAATGCGAGGATTATTATTATATATAGATCAAAGAAAAACCGAGAAAGAGATGACAGATCCCTCTACCACTTTTGCAACTTTTCATTCCAATTTTTCCGTGTCCCTAAGGCACAAAATCAGTGGGAATTTCTGTAGGATTTCAGTGTCAAACGCGAGAGCGAAATGTACTGAAACTCAACAGACGACTGACTGCACCATCCACTTCTTCACTCTTAAGATTCATAATGAAGAGACATTTACGCTGAGAACAAAGCAGAGAATGAGAATGGGACAGAATCTCAGATGGAGAAAAACTGAACCCCGCGTCATAACAGGTTACCCTCGAAATATACCCTCAATTCACTTTACAGCATATCCTGTGAAACTCCTTGGAACATCTCAATGACGTGATCAGGCGTTATCCTAAATGCAAGGATTATTATTATTATTATTATTATGATAAATCCCATTGAAAACACACACACACACACACACACACACAACCCAAACATTTATTTATTTACCTTCACCTGACTTGATGGGGACACGACATCCGATTGGCTTCCGTTCTTGAGGCAGTGACCGGCCAGGACCAGGGTTCTGCAGTCTTCGCAAGTCCCAATGGTCAGTTCCTTGCCATTGTCCACCATCAGAGCATTGGCCACTCGGGGGGCGTAGAGAAACACAGGGAGGCGGTTGATGTTGACCGACTTCAAGCCCTGGTAGCGCCTTATCACCTGCCTGCAGAAGAAGCAGATGAACGTGTCCACCTTGTACTGCCTGGACCAGGGGCTGCTGCTGGGCTGTTGGGAGTTCCTCTTCCCTTCCCACCACTGCTCCAGGAGGTCGTGGTAGCACAAGACGCAGGTGGAGACCAGCCCGGTGGGGTCGGCCGGCCGGCTTCGGGGGGCCTCGGGGTTAAACGCCAGGAAAGGGAAGAAAGGTTCGCTGTCGTCGTGGCGGCCCGGAGGGTGGACGTGCAACTTGAACTCGCTGGCGGCTTCCAAGTCCACTCCGCACAGGCAGCAGCAGCAGACCTGGGAGAGCGGGCGGGCGAGGGAGAGCTGACGCCCGGGCAAGGGGCAGCGGCGGACCCCTGACCCAGCGCTGACCCTCAGGGTCCTGCCCAGGAAAGCCTGAGCCGAGCAGATGAGCTCCTCCCTCTCGCACGCCTTGTAGGCCGACCACATGTCCTCCAGCACCACGTGGCAGGCGGAGCAGCAGTCCACCCGGCCTCGCTCGTCCATTCCCCTGGAGCCGGGCGGGCAGGGCAGGAGGCAGATGAAGGGGAAATGCATGGGTGGCGCGTGTTGTCGCTGTTGTTGCTCTTCTTGTTGTCGCTGACCCCGCTCGCTCCTGCTCTGCTCCTTGGAGCTGACCAGCCGGGACCTTTTGCCGCACTCCTCCCCGCACAGGTAGCACGAAGCCGGGCTCCCGTCCTTGCCCCTGGTGGGCGGCAACCGCCTCTCGCCCCCCGAAGGGGCCACCCCGCCGTTCAGCGGCACCACGTACAGGCGTTGCAGGACCGGCACGCGGGCCAGTTGGAACCCCCGCCATTGCTGCATCAGCGAGGTGTGGCAGGAGGGGCAGACCAGGGCACCCCCCTCGGAGGTCAGGGGTCTGGCCCGGGGAGGGGGGTTGTGCAACCAGAGGAAAGGGAAGAAAGGTTTGTTGCAGGTCCCCTCCTGTTTCTGCACGTAAACCCGGTGTTGGGGGGGGAGGGGGAGGAGGGGGAGGAGGGGGAGTGGGGGGGCGCTCTGGGGAGCCCCACACCGCAGATGTAACACGCCTCCCCCTCCGTGGGGGGGCAAAGGGTCTCTCCTCTCGCGACGACGCCGCCGCCGCCGCCGCCGCCGCCTGGCACCGGGGGTACGGCCACGGGTACCCCCGCGCCCCCTCCCCCCCCTCCCCCTCCCCCTCTCGGCTCCCGCCGGCGGCGCCCCTCTGGTTGCCATTGGCCCAGTGCTGCGCCGAGTGGTCCCGGACGCGCTCCCGGTTGGAGCTCAGAGCCTCGACAGGTGCCAAGTCACCGCCGGAGCCTCTCCCCTCTCCGGGGGGCGACGGGGGTCGCCCGGCGCTGGTGGGGGCCATCCCGCTGCCGCCTCGCGTCCGGGGGTGAGCCGGAGAGGAGGCCGGGCCGGGGGGGAGGGGGAGGGGGGGGAGGGGGGGGCGGAGGAGGAGGCGCCGCCGGTCGGGAGGGTGACCCGCGGGGACCGACTGCGCGGCGCGGCTCCCCCCGCGGGGAGGGGCGGGGAGCAGAGGGGGACCCGCTTTGGGGGCGCCCTGAGGCACCAGGACGCGCCGGGGCTGGTGGGGGAGAGCGGCGGAGAGTCGGGGGCGGTCAGGGGGTTCGCTCTGGAGGCTGAAGCCTTCCCCGCGGCCGCGTCCCTCCCGAGCCCCGGGGAAGCCATGGAGGTCCATCTCCAACCCTTCCTCCTCCTCCATCTCCATCTCCTCCATCATCTCCTCCATCTCCATCTCCATCTCCTGGTCGGAGATGTCACGGTCCTGGTCGGACAGTGAGGAGATCTCGGAGTCCTGAGGGTCGAACTCTTTGCTGCTGACGCTGACCCTCCGGTCGGGGTCGTAGGAGAGGTTCCACTCCTGGTTCAGGTTCCGACCCTCGCACTGGTGCGGGCGCTTCAGCCAATACATGCGCTTCTCCACGGGGGTCCGGAGGCGCTCGAAAGAGTTCCACTGCTCGGCCAGGAAGCACTGGCACACGGCGCACACCAGGACCCAACCCTCGGGGGACACCCGGTCTGCTCCCGGGGCGGGTTCCTGGTGCAGGAGGAACGGGAAGAACGGGTGGGAAGAGGTGGTGGTGGAGGAGGAGGAGGAGAAGCCGCCGCTGCCCTTGGACCTGGTGGGCAGTCGGAGCTCCTTTCCGGCTCTCACGCCGCCGCCGCAGATGAAGCAGTAGATGTCCTCCGTCCCGTCGCCGCTCGGGTCGGGCCGCCCGTTGCGCTCGGGGCTGGTGCGGCTCTCCCGGTGGCCCCCGGTCCCGGTCCCGGTCCCGGTCCCCGCTGCCATCATCAGGCGGTGTTTCCTGGAGACGGGCTCCCCCCCCCTGACCGGGGGCTTCTTCGGCTCGTTCATCATCATCAGCATCGCCGCCGCCGCCGCCGCCGCCGCCGCTCCGGAGCCGGTGTGGGGGGGGGCGGGGGGTCCCGGGGGGGCGGGGGGCCCGGGGGCGGGGGGTCCCGGGGGGGCGGCCCCACACCCCGGGCGGCTGTGGCTGTGGCTGTGGCTCTCACTGCGCTCCTCCGCGGATTCCACAAACTTTGTGAAGCTCCGGATCCGGATCCCCCCCTCTCCCCCCTCTCCCCCACTGCCCCCTCTGCCCCCCACTCCCCGCTCCCCCTCTCCCCCACTCCCACTCTCCCCGCTCCCACTCCCCCTCTCCCCCACCGCCGCTGCTCCTGTTCCCGCCGCTGCTCCCGGTTCATCAGCTTCAGCCATCGGCAGCGCAGCGCCATCTCCCTGTGCCGGACTTTCATGGTCCCACAATGCATCGGACACACACTCACTTACACACTCACTCACTTACACACTCACTCACTTACACACTCACTTACACACTCACTCACTTACACACTCACTCACACACTCACTCACTTACACACTCACTCACACTTACACACTCACTCACTCATACACTCACTCACACTTACACACTTACTCACTTACACACTCACTCACACTTGCTCACTCACTCACACTTACACACACACACTCACTCACACACTCACACTTACACACTCACTTACTCACTTACACTCACTCACATTTACACACACACTCACTCACACTTACTCACACTCACTCACTTACACACTCACTCACATTTACACACTCACATTCATTTACACACTCACTCACTTACACACTCACTCACACTTACCAACTCACTCACTCACTCATCCCCACACACTTACACACTCACTCACACTTACACACACACTCACTCGCTCACACTTACACACTCACTCACACTTGCACACTCACTCACACTTACACACTCACTCACTCTCACCCCCACACACTTACTCACTCTCACCCCCACACACTTACTCACTCACTCACTCACTCACTCACCCCCACACACTTACTCACTCTCACCCCCACACACTTACTCACTCACTCACTCACTCACTCACCCCCACACACTTACACACTCAAAACTTCCCTGGGAGAGAGGAGCTGAACACACCCCACAAAACACACACATATACACACACACTCGTATATATACACATATATATCTATGTGGAGTCCTGTAGCTCAGTGGTTAGAGCACTGGTCCTCCCGACGTGAAAAGCGCTATATCAAATGCAAGGATTATTATTATTATTATATATACACACATATATATACACACACACTCATATACACACACATATATATACACACACTCATATATACACACACTCATATACACACACATATATACACACACTCAGATATATACACACACACTCATATATATACACACACACACATTCATACACACACATACACAATCATATGCGCACACACTCATCAGCAAAGAAATTCACATGTTAAATTGTCCCTGCCAGAGCGACACTCAACAAACCCCACACAACACACTCACAACACACACACACACTCACATATACACACACACACACACACACACACACAACACACACCTGCAAAAAAAACTCATACATTTAAAAATGTCCCCCTTCCCTGTCCACCTCCCCCCTCAGTCATTAGTAGGATCGATAAGTTTGATAGATAACACTATCTCACCTATCACTGCCTCTCGATTCAATTCTGGGCTGATTTAATCCGCTCTCTCTCTCTCTCTCGTACATTACATACAGTGCGATTAACAAACAGTTTTTTAATTAAAAAAAACTTATTCACTTTAACTTATTGTATGGGGGGGGGAGGGTGGGGGGTGGAGAGTGAGATCAAACGTGGGGGAGAAGGGTGGGGGTGGGGTGGGGGGGTGGATTGGAAATGGACCTACATCGGAATATTTAGCTAAGATAATAAGTTATATTAAGGGTGAGCACAAAGACCGCATCTGTGGAGTTGGCAGCAGAAATGGGATGGGATTTCTCTCTCCTGAGAACGAGAGGATTTGAGCGAAGTCACCTCGACTCCAGGGGGAATTGATAAAGAAACAACAGAACTTTGCGCATCCGCGTTGGGTGCACAAACCTCGCTGCCAGCTCGATAAAACTAATCCCAAATCAATGATTTGTTGCGTATTTTTTTTTTTTCGCAGGTGAGTGTGTGTGTGAGTGTGAGTGAGCGTGAGTATGAGTGAGCGTGTGCGTGTGCGTTTGGTGGAGGGCGTTGAGTGTCTTTTTATAACGTGTGGATTATTTTGCAGATAATTATGTGTGTGTGTGTGTGTGTGTTTTTTTTGGGGGGGAGGGCGGTGGGGAGAGAGACAGTGGGCGATTTAACAAGAAAACTTTTGACGAAAAACGCTTTGGAAGAGGGGGAGAAAAACGTTTTTGTTTCGTAGCTAAAAAGACAAAAAAAAAAACACATCAATTCCCTATTTCAATGAGAAAAAACTTCAGGTTTATTCCTTCTGTCCTCTTGACTGTTTCGATAATCTGTCCCTTTACCATTAAAAAGTCCTTCCAACTAACAACACAACATACAATTGAAATACTTGACATTTTTTTGTTGGGGGGGGGGGGGGGAGGGGGGACATTTTACCAGTGATCCAAAGATAGAGGTCTCTCTAACCCCCCACTCCTCCCCTCCACCACCAACACACACACACACATACCCACACACAAACACACACACACACATGCAGACACACACTGCCCCCACCCACCCCCCAACACGTGCACACACACACACACACACATCCCCCCCACCCCGCATCGCCACATATGGGATCTTAAAGTTATTGCTCGTCTCAGCAACAACTTGTGAGAAATGCGCCTGTTTACATTTCCAGATGGACAAACATATGGATCCGAGATCAAAAACAAGCGTGATCACGTTATGATGGATTGGAGAGACCGTCCAGGCCCACAATTTACGACTCGACTTGTGAGGAAGATATATTATTATTGTTTACATGAGAAATCTTTCCAGTAATGTCACCCACCCCCCCACACACACACACACTTTATCCCAGCCAGCACTGTACAGTAATCCATCTGTCACAGTGACCGTGTATTTATTCCATCTGGTGCTGCGCACTTTTCGAATGCCATTAACTTTACTCACTCTCTCTCTCACACACACACCACTCAATTTTTGCTTTCAGTGTTGCAACAGCACATTATCATCTCGTTCTGTTTATTCCTCCCACACCCCCCCCCCCACCCCCCGCCCCCACTCCCCTTCTCCTCCGCCTACCTCCCCCTCCCCCAGTTCGGCATTGTGCTCCGCCACTGTCAAGCGCTCTGGGACGCTACCCCTCCTGAGGGGCGCTACATAAATGCAAGCTGTTGTTGTAATCCATCCCTCCATCCTCCCCACCCCAATGAACCAAATCATGAATAAGATTGCATAGAAATCGATCAATGTTTGGGTTTGTGATCGGCTTCTGTTCTGCCAAGCCAGTTGCCCGGAATGTTTATACAGTACTTTACCACACAATCTGCTCTGTTATTGTTGGGATGTCTTGGCGGGGTTGTTAAAATCCGTTATCGTCTGTGATTGCCTTGTAAACAAGAGACACGGATTCCACTGATGTGCGTGTGTGTGTGTGTTTGTGGCATGGAGGGAGGGAAGGAAGGATAGGTGAAGCCAGGACAGTTTTTTTTTTACTCAGCCGGGTGTCACATGTGGAAACCCATCACCGTTGCTTAAGAACATCCAAACCCAACTGAGGATTCCATACATCCCACCGACACACGGAAATCCCAGAGATAAGACTGTTGGAATGGAACGCGCACTCTCTCCCTGGAGGGACACATCCGGCTTACCTAATTCCGGAGAGTATTAGGCGCAGGTTGGCAAGAGCCCAGGCTTGGGGATCCCAGAGTGTGCGTTGGGGTAACTGCAGGAGTCTGACCGGCTTGCCATCGAGAGCGCTGTTTGGCAAGCTTTCCCGCTAGTCCTTCACATCCTGCTTCTCTCGATCGGATAGGAATATTAGATGCCACTGCAATGTGTGCTGTGTGTACGCCCACATTCCAACCCTTAGTTATGCCATTCTTGCCTATCTTTGCAACTTTTGGGTCAGGAGCTGGTGCTTAGCTTGACTCACATAGTAGCACTCTCACTTCTGAATCAGAAGGCGGTAGGTTCAAACCCCTACGCAGAACTTTAGCTCATAGAACTGTACTTCTATGAGAGGTTAAGCTGAGGTCCCATCTGCCTGATCTTCAGGTGGATTTAAACATCCAGGGACACGGTCTGATCAGAGAAGGAAATTTTTCCTGGTGTTCTGACCAATAATCCTCGTTTCAGATCAAAAATGCCGCATTTGGCTACAAGGAGACAATCGTGAAAATTTATGGTAAATCCTATGAAGCATTTGGAGATGCCTCAACGGCGCGATAAGGTGCAGCATCGAATGGAAGGGTTATTATAAGCAGCAATTCTAGATTAAATAGCTTAAAATCTATTGCAGATTACACGTGTGTTCATGCGTTGCACATCCAGCTCCCAGAAGGAGTCCCCACTCTGATTAAAGGATACCCTTGGAAATTACTGCACGCTGCTTTAAAAATGTACACAAGCTACAAAGTTCAGGGGGTTTTCATGACAGCCTGAGGCCAAACAGACCTTTGGCCCAAATAGCTTTACGATAAACACAAATGAACACAAGGCGCAAATTTGCAGCAGCAAAGCCCAGTGCAACAATACAGTAAAAAGCTAAATCAGTGAATAGAGTTTATGGGTGAAGAGATTACAAACTGAGCCAAAGAGTTCCCCCTGCCCCCACTCTCCAGTGAGCTGATGTAATGAGAGGGAACAAGCATGTAAATATTTCTCAAGCTGCCTCGCGACACACCAACTATCTATCCTCGCAGTGAAGAGACCAGAATGGCTGCAAGTTTCAATTACTTGGCGATAAAAATGCTCCTTGTTATTTGGTGTTCATGCAAAACACCGCTGTAGAACTGTGTCAAGTTCACCATTTGGCCCAAGGAACCATCATCGAGATTCTCTAGAGAACCTCACATTCAATCGCCTACATTTTAACATTGTTCAGCTTTAAGTAAGTGACATTTTTTTGGAAGTCCTGTTATTTTCTCCTTTTTTTTTTTGGCCTTTACTGCACTGAATTTCACTGCGATAAGCAGCTCCTTTCTGGATCTTTTTGACAATTTCTCTCACACACAAACACACACAAACACAGAGGGCATTCCTTAACCCGTTTCTTGCGTTAATTCACTCGCTTCCTCGAGCAGAAATTGACCTGGCTCCAAAAGCCATTTATGGCAATGTATTCCACAAGCTAACACTGTAATTGGGGAATAGGTAAAGTGTGCTCACCTTGGTTTGAATCTGCAACAACAGCACCACCAAATTACATTTGTATAGCGCCTTTCAGGCTCGTAGGTGAATCGTGCTTGGGAAATATCAACCCAGTTGTTAGGGGGTATGACAAAAGGGCAAGATCAGCCATAATTCAGCACTAATTGGCATTAAATTGGCATTCCCACTCAGAGATGCCACCGGATTGACCAGTGTGGGGGACAGTGCACATTGCTATGATGAAGGAGGGCAAAAGAGATTCACTGATTGATGGGGAGTACAAAGGGAGTTTTACCCTGCGTCTAATTCATACTGTAACTAACCTGGGAGTTCTTGCACCTGACCCGCAGTGCAGATAAATAGAAAAATTTATTTGCAGGGTTTACGCGCTTCCCTGCAGCGAGCAAAATAAAACAGCGCAAAGATCCATAAAACCTTTCGGATGTCGCCAAACCAATAACTCTCCTTAAAGATATGTTATCCAAACAACGCTTCTCAAATGAAACAAAATCCTCCAGTTAATAAAATATATTCCTTTAATTGTACTTAAATCTAGAGTATGCTTCAGGCAGATGGATTAAAGCTCCTTATGTTATGATACTATTCCGTCAGCAATCCCAGTTTTACAGTTTGCGATGTACTCATTATAACAAGCAAGGTCAGGATAGTGATGGGACCTTGTATTGATTAAACTACTTAAAGTCTAAACATTGCAACCTCTCACCTCTGTTTCCGTATTGCAGGAATCCTGCAGCACAGGGACCATTGCTTGGGTTTCAGTTTAGGCAGCGATGATGTTATCAACTGAGCCATTGAGGGGAGCCCCAGTGAATATATTTTAATAAGATTGAACAAGTCAGGGATTTCCATCTTTTTCAATTACTCCCATTTGACAGTAATACAATATAAAATGGATAAACTAAGAAGCTGCAGAAAGAAAATGGGGATGAAATTTGCGATGTTTCGTAACACATTCCTGTTGATAGTTAACGCAATCACAAATACATTATGAAAGGCCACCAATTTCACCCTTAGAAATCCAGAGATTATTTTTTTGACCTTAAGTGACTCAAAACTCAATTAACGTCAGAAAGAAAATCACTACTCGATGAAAAATAATGACCCCCATATAGCTTGTGAAATAAAATCAACAGTAACCACAGGGAGGGGAACTAGCGGTATGAGGGAGGCGAGTGACTGCCAGGTCACAGAGGAGTGTGACGCGAAGATGGAAGAGCCAGTGGAAAGAAAGGATATGGATTCTTTTTAAATTGTGCTCTCTTACGTTGACATCTCAAAGAGCTTCACAGATAATTGCTGTCATGCTTATTAACTGTTAGTGTAAGTAAACACGGCTGTCATGAGTGCCAGCAAGATCCCATTAACAGCCATGAGGTAACTGAATGGACGGGAGGACTGTTGGCCAAGATTTGGCGGGGAGGGTGGGGGGTGGGGTGGGCGGGTGTGGGCTGTGGGGATGGGGAGGAACATTAGGAACACAAAAGCGACTTCACTTCTGCCTCTGAGCAAAATTGGCTGCTGCAGTTGCCCACGCTGAACACGACAACAATTTCCCACACAGTGAGAAGTTCTAGCGTTTACGTCGCTGTAACAAATGTAAGGATTATTGATCGGGGGGGGCATGGCTATGGTAGTAGAATTAAACCCCAGTTCAGCACTGAATTCTGAAACCCCACCCGAGGGATGGCATTTCAATCTCCACATAAGCTACCTGTCCAGACTTTGGCAACATGCGATTATAATTGGAAAATAACCCCATCAGAGGCTAACACTGAAAATGTTGCCTCGAGTAACAGAATGTCAGGCCTCGGGAGGCCACCCACACATAGGTACCAGCAGACGTCACTTAATAGGGATCAGGAGCGAGATATCTGGCTGATTTCCCCAGCCCCCCTCCCCACCCCAGCGGCCCTCCCCACCACCCCGAATCCAGGAGACACAGATGCCAATTGTAGGATGTACCCTAACGCTAACTCAGGACAAACTAGGAATGCAACAAAAACAAAACAGCTTGAATTTATATAGCGCCTTTCATGCAGGGTAGAGTCCCAGAGCACTTATCAAACCATGGTCTTGGTCTTCGCTGTGTTGCACACCGTGTTCTAATAATAATAATAATAATGGGTTTGATATTGCATCTTATCATGTCGTCAAGATGTTTCAAAGCGCTTCACAGAATATACTGTCAAGTATTGACTTGAGTACTGTTGAGTATAGATCCCGGTCAGATACGGGTTGGAGGGTGGGATTGCGGGGGGTGGGGAGGGGTTGCGGGAAGGGGGTCAAGGAATCATTTGACAGCATCATGAACAAGAAGCAAAATGTTTAAGTGTGTCCAGAAAAAAAAGGAAGGAGTGTTTTCTTTACTCAGGCTTTGGGAGTAAGCCAGATGTCCGCGGCTCATACAGTATTACCAAGGAAAAGAAGCAGCAACACAAGGGACACCCGTGGCAGGTTAATAAACTTATCACAAATGGATTATAGACTTCTTAGCCCCATTCCCTGCAGACACAGTCCTTTATAAGAGGCAATCACACGCCCCTCTCTACCCTCAAAAAAGTTTCAAAAGGCACTATTCACCCCCTTTCCCCCAACCGCAACTCAACAATTATAAACCCTGTGGCCAAAGAAGCAAAACTTTTAGTTGCATCAAATATTTTGTCATTAAAAACTCCCAAGTGCAAAAAAAAAACCTTTCGTATATAAAGTTAAAAATATTTGCTAGGAATGTGCTTTGTGGAAGTTTTACGATTCTCAAGGGATTTCTCAACAGCCATTCTGGCTCTCGGCAGCCAGAGTACAAATCAGTTTCCAGCCTCTCTTTTCCTGCGCCGACCTACTGGAGTCGGCTGTTATTCTTGGCAGCAGATCATGTTAAAGAAATGTCCCCTCTTCTTCCACCCCCCCACCACCTCTCTCCCCCCCCCCCCCCCCACCCAACAGAGCTCAGACAAGGCAGATAACATGACACCTTCTCTGTTTTTCATTGCGATGAGAAGGAGGGAGGGAGGGAGAGGGGGAGAAGGAGAAAGAAAAAGAATAAAACATCAGACTCTCCAAAAAATGTGCTTCTTTCTCCCTTGTATAGTAATTACATAGCGATGCAATCCCTTTGTTAGCCACTTTGTCTCCTCACTGTGTTGTGTAAGCTACTCTGGATGTGATGCACATACACAAACACACACTGTGACACATACACAAACACACACACCGACACATACACAAACACAGACACATACACAAACACACACCGTACACACACTGACACATACGCAAACACACACCACACGCACACTGACACATACACAAACACAGACACATACACAAACACACACCACACACACACACACTGACGCATACACAAACACACACACAGACACATACACACTAACACACAGACAGACACACTGACACACACACAAACACACTGACACATCCACAAACAGGGAGAGTTAATTTCGCTCTTTTTTTAAAAAGGAAGGTTTAATTTGACACTTCTGAGTGTGTTCTCTGACTTTGAATTGAATGGGGGGGGTGGGGGGGGGTGTACGGGGAGAGCGAGACTTGAAATGTAAGAAGCTGAGCTGTGGGAGGTCCTCTGTAGCCTTTCAGCATCAGTCAATATGCAGCTGCCAGTCATATCAGCTGCTCCAAAGGGGCATTGGGGTCACAGTGTAGATCCTCATAATGAGGGGAAAGGGCATCTCTCCCATCCTATAAAAGGTATATGTGGGGTGGAGGGGGAGAGTGGGGATGTCAACCCTGGTAGATCCTGTGTAGCACAGAAGTAGAAAGAAAGCAGGAATGCGAGGGGTTTACACCCTAACTCCCCCTTTTCTTTAAAAAAAAGTGACAATTCTGCTCAGAAGTTGGTAACCACACATCTCTCGCCACGAGGAGGCACTGATACTTTCCACAACACTTGTCTAACCGACTTGATGGATGAAACAGACAGGCATAAAAATAATAATAATCCTTGCATTTGATACAGCGCCATATCACGTTTTCGAGACATCTCAAAGCGCTTCATAGAATACAATGTAAAGAGAAATTGACTGTATATTTTGTGAGCAAAATGATACACACACGTATATATATATTTGTGTATAATATAACTATATAACCCTTAGGGAGACTTCACGGCCCTGGATGGGAATTGGAATCCAACCGGTGGGGAATTGAGTTGGGGCAACCGAGGAGCCTCCAGGACAGAGGCAAAATCGAAGGGCTCCGATTTGGATAAGAGAAAGGGTCCACTTCGCTTTGCAACTGCGCAACTCGAACACATCAACTCACCCAACTTCAGAATCTTTTTTGCCGTACTCACTCACTCCGTGTATTAATATTTCAAGTTCACTCACACATTAGCACCTTTTCCAGGAATTCCTAAGAGGACATCTTTGGAAGTATTGGAGTCGTCATTAACAACGGCTAATGGGCTAGAAATGCACTGGTTCCGAAAAATTACAATTAGCTTCTAGTGTATTTTGAATGAAAAGACCTTTTTTTTTAACAGGACAGTATTTCAATTTATTCAATCGAGAAGGACAAATAGGGGAAAAAATGTAGAGGAGGGATTGGCAAGGCGGAGGGACCTCGGGATGGAGTTCCAGAAAGTGGGAGAGAGGAATAACTAAAACTCACCCATCGATGATCGGGTGGGAGTAACATGATGCAGGGTAGCGTCACCCGATAACTGTGTATAGTTAGGCTAGCGGAGAAAACTTTCATAACATTCTACTTACGATCTTGCTGCATGGTCCTGTTCTCAATCCAAAAGCAATAAAACAATAGATTGTGTGGAGCAGACATGCACCTGTCCACAGCACGCTCTTATGTACTGTCGTGTTTAACATACCACGCGGTGCTTATAATTGCAATAATCCCTGGATTTGATATAGCGCCCATAATGTCAAGATGATTTAAAGCTTTACACAGGTATTTGGTATCGAGTTAATGACTGTGTATTTGTAGGCAAACGCAGCCAGCCTTATTGCACGCAGCAAGATCTGGCCGTTTTGACAGCCTGGACACCAGGAGGAAATCCTTTTTCTTTTCAAATAGTGTCGTGGGATCTTTAACGTCCACCTGAAAAGACAAAGGGGACCTCACTTTTAATGCCTCTATTGAAAGAGGGCATCTCTGGACAATTTAACGATCCCCTAGTATCATTCTGGACTGTGAGCTCAAAGCTCGACATGGACCTTAGAGCCCACAACCTTATTTGCGCAAGGTGAGAACATTACTAACTAAACCAGGCTGATATCCCCCGCAACCTTGAATAAAAAAGCATCACCCTTATATTACCCGCTCCTCACCATCATGGTTTTCTGTACAGTTACCTCCACACTATCACTGGGTAGTTTATTCCACATGTTCCTCATTGTCTGTGTTAAGTATCTATAATCTGAACTCTGTTCACCTTCCTCTTGTTCTAGAGTCCATATGTCCTTGTTCTAGATTACGTTTGACATATTGTCCAGAATTTGACCACAGAGCCCTTTCATCCTCCTGTCTCTGCATGTTACAGTGTGTCAACAACAACAACTTCCATTTATATAGTGCCCCATGCATGGGGTAACTTCCCAGAGCGCTTGACACAACAGGATTTGCTGTGGGGGCAAGTCAAGGATAATCAGAGATGATTGGTGATTTTTTTTATTAATGATTTCCTAATAATAGAGATGATCTCGCCAATTTAATCCCACCAAAACAGCATTACGTAAAGGCAAGAAACTTGGTCCAAAAGTATATCAACAGTTACATGATACTGCAGATTTAAGAAACAGTCTGAAACCATCTTGATGTAATGCAAGCCTAAATCCTGACATCCTAAATCAAATTGGATTTTCCTCATGCAGATTTAATGGACGGCCAATAAACCTAACATAAAGCTTAGTGGATCATTGAGCCAAAACACTAAATCAGTCTTTTGAAGGCTATTAAATAATGCACTCAATACTAAACAGGTTTATTCACTGAAACATATACAGTGTTTATTCCCCTGCCTCTCACCTGATTAAATCACTAAGGCAAGACACATGATTGAGCGGGGGAGGAAGGAAGATTGGGGAAACAGAAAAGAGATTTCAGAAACTTTGAGGGTGGGGAGGAAGAAGGAATTTCAGAAACACGCTGAAGGCAGGGATCTGAGGGAAAGGTCAATCCTGATCAAGCGACCTCACTGAACCTATCTTGAACCTCACTCCAGTCACACATTAGGAAGAACAGTACAGCCCCCTCATGGAAATCATCTATCTCAGCAACACACCCAACAGTGATCAGCTAACCCAGTGAGTCACCCTGGGACCTTCTTGATCTGTATGGTCCCACAGCACACAGCACGGTGAGGACTGAAATTCTACCTCGCCTGAGACTGCCGTGCCATTTTGGTCTTAAAATTTAAGATAGCGCAGAATTTCGGGATTTTGGTTACATTTGTCAGCTTTAAAACTGGTGGTCATTTTCCCCACCCTGGTTAAAAAGCATAGGCTTTCAAATTAAAACCGGATTTAATCAACCATTGTCGGCTCCTCTGACAATGCAGCATCCGTCTAGCAATTGCACTGGAGTGTCAGCTTAGACTTAGTCCCTAATGTGGGGGCTTGAACCTTCTGACTCAGAGGCCACAGTGCTACCGCTGCCCCAGGCTGACACGCTCAAATCCTATCTCTTTTCGTAGCAAGGTTTGGGAAAGGGTAAACTTTGTTGAAGTTACGTTGCCAAGTCTCAGTAATCCCAGTTTTTGCTCCTGAACATCTCCTATTTGTATCTGGCAAGAACCAGCTGTCCTGTCCTGTACTATACGTACATATTTTACACACATATTTTATAGCAAGTTTGACCAGTTCTCAGCACAGTGTGTGGGACAATTACCATAAGGCTCTGGAAGAGATGCAACAATCTTGGCAGCGCCTTCCCTATTTTTGAAAGAATGTTCAATCTCCCACAATCTCCCTGTGACTTTCAGATCCCCTCCTCAACACTTCATGTCCTCCCATGCATTTCTCAGCATTCCCAGAGGCCCTTTCCGCCAGCACAGAGCCCCGAGCAACTGGCAATCCTCAGTTCATTAAAAGACGGCGTAAATCCCTGTGCAAACATTTGGAAGGAACGTTGGTGGAATCAATTGGCAAAGGTGAGGAATGAAATACAGTTAGCGCCAACTATATTGCGGCTGTCAATAATGATGCTCCTGCTGTACTGAACCCCTTCAAGCCATTCTCAAGAACTTCCTCTTTGACTGCATCTTTGGTGATCTTCCCACCACTTTGTCGCCCAGCCCACAGCTCGAGTGCAAACCTCGATTATCCAGCGCCTTGGGACATCCTCACAGTGTGAAAGGCGCTGCGTAAATGCAATTTGTTGATACTATTGTTGAGGATTGGAGGAGGATTGGATAGGGACCAGGCAGGAACCAACCCCTCCACGCTCTCTCTCTCTCTCTCTCTCTCTCTCACACACAGACACACAAACGGACCTTGCACCACAACATCTTCAGGAGAGAAACAAAAAATACTTGAGAGAAAATAAAATGATCAATTGGTGGGGAGGGGAAAGAAACATCCTTGGTACAAGTATTGTGTTTGTACTTGGTTGGATCTGGGAACTGGATCACATTACAATTCCTGGCTTGGGTTAGTCAGTCAGTATGTCACTGACTCGGAGCCAAGCCGTCTTCTCTAATAAACAGCGAGTCACAAAGATTTCCACATCAAGGATAAAAATGACCATTGGAACTCCAACTGAAGAAAGACTCCGAAATAAAACAATTAGGAGGTATTTTTGGCACGTCAAACATTTATAGCTGGGCTTATTAAACAGTAAATCATTGCAATGTTTAATGATTTCTAATTGCAGTAAATCATAGTTCAACAACAAACAATGCCAAATTTACATTCCTCAGCCCCTGACCAGCGCGCGCGCACACACACACACACACAGACACACACAGACTTTTACACTGCACAACAACAAGCTGAAATGTTACTTTTTGTTTCAGTGAAACCTTCCCGATTCCCCACAATGCTAATTGGCAACGGAATGTCAGCATCAAGTTGATCCTCCGTGACAGTCTCCGTCGGTCCTATTCGTGAGCCACGTGGGTCCGTGTTACCTCAAGGCACGACTGAAGGCGCCTAGCTTGTCAGCAGGACTTGGAGGGGACAGACCAGTCATTGAGAGAAAGAATTCTTCCCACACAGTTCCTGCTAACCCTGCAAGCCAAATTCGCAATGGGTGGTCCTAACTGGGCAAGAAGCTTGCCAGAATATGCCCTCAATGGAAAGCTATGTGGTTTTAGCTGGTTAAACTCTGGCAGTACCCCTCACGCGCACTCTGTGGGCTCCCAAGCCTTGGCTCCTGCAAGCCTGCGTCTAATACTTCCTGGAATTATATAAGCAGGGAAACTTCCCACCAGGGAGAGAGAGGGCGCAATCCATTTCAGGCAAAGGGAATTCTTACATAAGTGGAATTCTCAGTCTGGTTTGGATACTCTTACAAATGACAACGGGTTTTCATGTCAGACTCCCAGCGGACCAAAAATAACACCTCATCGTCACATGAGAAACGTGTGGGAACATCGGAACAGGAGGAGGCCATTCAGCCCTTCGAGCCTGTTCCGCCATTTCATTGGATCATCTGTACCTCAACTCATCCTTTCAATTCCAATTTCCCACTTTCTCCCCATATCCCTTAACGCCCCGACCTACCAAAAATCTATCGAGTGACCCATTTTCAGATAAGAATTTTGAAGCTAAAGTAGACTGAGAAAAGGAACTGTGGCTTTATTTCAAAAACAACTCATTTGCATCTTTTACTGCCTTTTGGCTTGGGTTGGCATGTTCGCAGGTTCACTCACAAACCTTTCATCTCAGTGAAGAGAAGCCATACTGTAACTTTCTCTGAAAAACAAACAAACATTCCCAGTAATAACAATAATAATCCTTGCATTTGACATAGCGCCTTGTCACCTTGTTGAGACGTCTCAAAGCGCTTCACAGATTACACTGTAAAGTGAATTGACTGCATATTTTGCGGTCGAAACGCAGCAGCCAATTGCGCACAGCAAAGTACAACTCTAAAATATTTTGTTTTAAACTCAGGATCATTTTAAAAAACAAAACAGCTTGTGCAAAACTTGCAGCTTCCTCCTCTGTTGATAATTTTTCTTTGCTTTCTGTAACATACGCTGACCTACATACACACCACAGAGCCTTGGTTTACCCACACAACATATTTGGAGAATCTCAACATGCTTCTGTGTACTTGGCCAATTGTTTATTGAATGTAATGAGTATTGAGGGAGTGTTCCAAATGCTCTCTCACATGTATCTTAAAAAGTACACTTTGGGGTCAATTAGACATTATTTATGAGCCATGTGTGAACCAGGTGTGTGGGTAAACACGGGTGTAAAGCATGCATGTGCAAAAGAAATGCAGGATTCTCTTAAAAGTGTAACGAACAATGAATTTGAAGGATTTCTTGTTAAATACAGGTCTTGCTCAAATTAAATCAGGGAAATATATCAAGGGGAGTAAAAATCACTGGTAAACACGTTCGTTCTCAAAGAGAGAAATGGCAAGCACGTTTAGACACCTGCTGTAGCAGAGAGTAGTCCGCAGATAAAGGGTTAACCGACTGTGTTCATGTTTATTGTTTCCAGCATTATATCTGCTAAACATTAGATGACCAGGGACTTCTTCAGGAGAGGAATGCATCTTAAGTCCACTTGATCCTTTCCCACCATCCTCCTTTTGCAGCACCACACACGCTTCTCAAACCAGTCCCACCTTTCGTGAAAAAAAATCAAGACTGTATTATTCTGCCCAAAGTGATTCCTTATTACACAGCGTTAAACTGTATCCAAAAGACTCTCGTGATTACTTTTTCAGATGCTCTCACCAATTCTGAAGCACATCCGTGAATGTCCAACATGTAGAGGCAGGTCTAAAATATCTGGATTCACATATGAGTTGGTTAATTTGACACCGGGGCTGCTAATTTGATAAATGTCAAAGGGCAGAGCCACACTAAATTGCAATTCACACATAATTGGAAAATTCAGGCACTCTTAAGAGCGTCTGGTATTTGCATCAAACGCTTTGGGTCCAAGTAAATACTTTTTACTAAGGTTGGAGTAAATAAAGCCAGTTAGTTCACTGTTAAAAAACATTCACGAGTTGCTGCTGATGCAGTTGTCCAATCTGACGAGTATTAAAATGCGACCTGTTTTATAATCTAGAAAAGGGAAAGTGGAGCATTGTCACGCAGACCCAGATTGATGTTCCTTCATTCAAAGTAAACGCAAGAAAATAAACAAGGCTCTGGCTGGACCGAATCCAGCCTTTTCCCCAATAAACAGTAAGCCAGGCCTATTTTCCACTTGACCACAGCTGAAATAGGCTTCAAAAAAGCAGTCCATAAAACCCCCAAAACATGCAGTTCTTAGTAACCCTTCACCTCACACAAGCTGAATAGTGGAACTAATAACTAATAAAAATCCCATTTGCTTGCTCAGATATGGAGCTTTCTCCCCTTCAGGCATTCGCACTGGTTGTGTTTATTTACAAACTATTCTGAGTAAAGGGTACACAATACTTTTCTTTCAGCCCAACAAAACATACGCACAAAATGTCCAGTCAATTCACTTTACCGCACACTCTGTTAAGTGCTTTGAGACGTCTTGAAGACGTGAAAAGCGCTATATGAAATGCAAGGATTATTATAACTGCAAACTGCGAAAGCAGAAGAAACCAAATAAAACTAACAGAAAAGAGACGGGCAATCACCGAGAAGAACAAAAAAAAACAAAGTCAAATGAGAAAATGTGATAAATATTTAGGCTTATTTTATTAAATGCCTTGGAGTTTTTTTTTCCCCTAGCCAGAATATGAACATATGTATGTTTTTATGTATGTATATATACACACACACACATTAAAAAAACGGCAGCACAAGAAACATGTCTACTCTACAGCAGAACTCGGCTCAAGATGTGTAAACACTGGATCCTTTGTCATGAGTCAAGCACGTTGGGCTTCCCATAGAATGCAGGGTTCACATAACACAAATAAAGCGCTCGAGAATCACTTCTGTGGTTTATGTTGTCTATGAATTTCCAAAGACGTTTAAAATTAAACAAGCCTCGGGCAAGGATTAGATTTTTTTTTGTGGGGGAAAAAAACACAAACACACACACACACACACAGACTACAGTAGAAGGTCTGACACACGCCTGTGAAGTCCAGCATCTCTGCTTTAAACGCAACGAGTGTGCGCTTTTCCCCCCACAAGGGACTTTCACACCTGACGCGGCAGCGAGGTATCGTAAGTTCCTCGATGCCTCTCGAGGTTTTAAATCTACAGTAAAGCGATAGTAAACACTTGCATCTGACACAGCGCTCGTAACGCTGAAAGATCTCAAAGCGCTTTGCAAGGAATTACTGTATTAGTGTCAGTCGAACTGACTGGATAATTGGAAGTAACATTGCAGCCAATTTCTGCACGGCAAGGACCCAAAAACAGCAATGAAGTGAATGTACAAATTATCTGGAGGATTGTTGGCTGGGATACGAGGAGAAACCTTTCCAATCATATCATGGGATCGTTAACATCCACCACCTCAACAGGCAGATGGGACCTCGGCTTAACAGCTCATCTGCACCTCTGACAATTCATTTAGGTTTCAGATCGGAATCATTCCGAGCTGTTTCACCCCACCGCCCTCCATACACACACGCACACACACGTGGCTAAATAAGTTGAAATCAGCTAAGTAAGTTGATCACAGCTGAATTAACAAGTACAGCAGGACATTCATAGCAAGTTGATCAGCACCTGAAGTAACAACACTGGTTAACCCTTCATGCTATGCATTTGATGGTTATAATAAGAATAATACTTGCGCTTGATATAGCGCTTTATCACGTTGTTGAGCAATGTGCCAATCGACTAACGACCGGGTTCCTACTTACTATTTGGTAAATAGGGGGGGTGTGGAGCAAGGAAACTTGCCTAGGGTTTCACCCTGGCTGGGAATCAAACCCGGAGTCCTCTCGCGTGCGAGGCGAATGCTATAAACCACTACACCATGGGACTCCACGTTCACTGGTTATGATGCATACAAGGGAGTAAAATACTGAAGAGGAGAGAAAGCAGATAACGTCATCAGCAATAGACTTTAATTTGAGGTAGAAACGACACAACCTGCAATTTCTGTATCGTTCTCCCTTTAAAATGATTCGAACAAGATCATGATATCTCACATGGGTTTCAAATGCTGTTTCGCATACATATACAAGCAAATAATTGACAGGTTGACCTTTTTTGAAGATCTCCCCAGTTACTGGGATGTGTTAGATTACAGGATTCGCATGAGTTCCCTGAAAATATGTAGCGAGCTCATTGTTTTGCTAACAACAGAGAACCTGAGAAAGCGCTTTCCTCCGCCCCCCCCACCCCCAACAGCTCTGAATTAGCAGCATGACGCCAAAACACTCGCAAGGTATAGAATGAAGAGATCGCCTGCTTCCCATTTACTATAATAAACTGCAGATGTTACTGCCGTGGCTCCCAGTAATGGCTGACATTTGTACTACTCCGCAGACTGACAGACAGCCAGCAGACATTTTTAACAGTGGGATTTTCGGATTCATCGATTGCTGCCTCGGAACAATTGCCAGGGGTAATAGGAGTTGAGGTGCAGATCAGCCATGATCTTGTAGAATGGTCTACCCCTTTGCTCTTATGTTTCTTCGTAACATAGGAACAGGACGGGGCTAATGCTTGCATTTGATATAGCGCATTATCACGTCGTCGAGACTTTAAAGATCCCATGGCACTATTTGACCACATAGGACAAAATATAGTTTCTCTCTCCCAGTGCCCTGGCCAACAATTCCCCCAAATAAAATGTGGCCATTCACTTCACAACTGTTTGTGGGACACCGCTGTGCACAAATTGGCTGCTGCGTTTGCTCCCAAATTCACAGTCACTGCACTTTACGGTAAATTCTGCGAAGCAGAAGTCCTCCCCCACGTGAAAGGTGCTGTACCGAATGCAAGCATTATGATGTTTACTATTATATAAGGCACTGGGGTCTGGTTGCGTGTATATTGAGCAGTGAGTGGGATACAGTCTGTTGAACATGCCAGTGTTACGCCAGCAAACGGTAGTGTGACTGTCGGTCTGCCTCAACTCTCAGCGTTTCTCAGCTTGGCTCACAGCTGGTGGCTATCTCCTCTGGGGGGAGTGGGGGCGCGAGTACGATAGGAAAAACAGATGTGTTTAACACGTGCATAAACTATTTACGGGGTGGGGTGGAGGGGGGGGGGGGGGGTGGCGGGTGCAGTGGCGGCAGACAGAGGGGGAGAGAGAGAGAGAGCGACAGACAAGAGAGACCGAAAGCTGTGCAGAAGACATTTCAACAGCGAATAACGTGCCAGTAAATCCCCACAGAATACTGGTTGTGCTTGGAACTGGAATAGGCTGGAGAGGCAGGAGATGGCGCTCTGCTGTATAAATCATGCTTCTGTCTCTCCCTACTTCCCCCCCCCCTCCACACACACAGGCTGTTTGCTTTTCTGTGTTGGGAAGTGATACAAGGCTACTTGAGCACATGACAAGCCACCAAGAGGCAGTGACCCATTTAACTCACACCAGAGTCTGAGCGTTTGCAGGTCAACTGCCTTTCCAAGAGGAATCGACCCTTTTCAACCCTACAAACTGTTGAAGAACAAAGTGATCGGAGTCCCGAGGCGCTGTGGTTAGCAGCTCGCCTCGCAAGCGAAAGGACCCGGGTTTGATTCCCGGCCAGGGCGAAACCTTAGGCAAGTTTCCTTACTTCACACGCCTCTGTTTACCCAGCAGCAAGTAGGAACCCGGTTGTTAGTCGATTGGCGGATCGCTTTTCCAGGAGCGATAATCCCTTGAAAAATAATAGTAATTTGGTCACTCAATCCGCAACTGTTTGTGGGGGACACTGCTGCGCGCAGTTAATTGGTTGCCCCGTTTCGCCCACAAAATACACAAATGTTTTTACCTGGCTTTCGAAATTCAGTCCGGGTCGGATAAATTAAAATAAAAAAAATAAATTAAAATCAAAAGGCAGCAAAGTACGAACTGAGTTGGTGAATGTTTATATAATATGGCCAGCTGACAGATTCCCCCAAGCTGGGAGCTATCTCTCTGCAGGAGCCTCAGTCGATCTTGTTACGTGTCGACTTGTTCGCACTGAAGGAATTCCTTCCTTCATTACACATCACGTCATTTGCAACAACACAGAACAACTTTCCCCAAACGTTTCTGTTGGGAGGGTGGGGGGGGGTGGAGGAAAGAGGCAATTGCGTGAAAACAGTGCAAAATATAATATTCCATTCATATGAAAGGTTTCAACAAAAGACGCGAGTTTTAAGATACAAATCCTTTTGAATGTTACCATGAGTCGTGACTATTTATAAATACCGTTGCCTCTTAAGAGAAAAACTTTTCTTTGCAAGGGTTTTTAAGAGTGAATTGTGGTTCTCGTCTGCCACCTAGGGGTCTTTTTGTGGCAATAATGCGTCTCAGTGGCGCTGGCTTTGATGTGTGCAAATAAAGTACTTGCATATGCATCATCACTATAACAACCAAGGACAGCGTTACCTGAGCAAGCTTTGTGCTTGTCGACCTGTTCCTAGAGACTGGGTTAAAGCCGCCTCTTGTTAAACAACACCTGTTGCACTGCGAGATAACACCACAAGCACAACAAATTGCTGGGGAGAATGAATTCTGCTTTATCCAGGTAAGGGGTCTGTCTGATGGTAGATCAAAGCAGCCTTAGATCTGCAATAGACACGACAGTGCGTGCGTGTGTGTGCAAAACGTTGGAGCGAGAGTTAAGTGAGCTGCGTCAGCCATTGCTGAGCCTAGCAACACCCACACCTTCTGGGATTGACAACAAACAAGAAGTGGGTGAGGAAGGCCAGTAGCAGAGGCAGCAGCACCTTGGGCTGAATTTGCTCTCTGCTGATTTCTATTAATGCAATAGATTAATGCAATAGACCCAGCGCCTTGGGATGTCCTCCCGAAGTGAAAGGCGCTAGACAAATGTAATCTTGTTGTTGTAAGTAGGCTCCTGCGAATAGACTGAGCTTTAAAATGAGAGGAAAATACAGAAAGAGAAGGGGCGGGGGGGGGGGGGGGGGGGGGAGACATTATTTTCTTCCCACTCTTCACTTCAGTAGTTTGATCATTAACTAAATAATAACCCGTAGCCATTTGGCACACAAGCACCCAACCCTGAGAGTTAATTATTCACCGTAAGAGCTCCAGTCTTTCTGCCCACTATTCCCAAATCTCAACGTTTCTGAATGCATTTGCTTCTTAGTACAGTAATCAAAAGCAATAAATTGAAGCCATGCTGATTTTACTTTGCAAATTGGCTGCCGTATTTCACCTACAAAATACGCAGTCCTTCATTTCACTTGACAGTATATCCTGTCAAGCTGTATGAGACCTCCTCTTGACCTGAAAGGCTCAATATCAAATTCAACGATCATTATTATTATTATTATTATTGTAACAAAATAACAATCACACACACACACACACACACGAGTTCTGTTCTGAAATCAATAGAAAAATGGGAAACTGGGCTCAGACTGATGTTTGCACCAGTACAAATGAAAACACAGACATTTGAGACTCTGGACACATGGAGACAGAATGTCTGATTTTGGCTTCGTTCCAACTTACCACCCAAATTCTGAGTTTTTGAGACATCTGTTCCAGATGTGCTCTCATCCCCCGGTTAATTGTTGCAGCAGCTTAGATTTCACACAACTTAGAGACGTGTGATTCTCTTTCTACCCCATTTCCCTCCCTCCTTGAAGAGATGCTCAGGTCAGGATCATGGAAACCACAGTCACCAATGCGGAGCAGTACCTTGGGCAGTTCTGCACCCTGATGGGCTGCTACTCACGGAAGACTGCCAGACTGAGAGACAAGACCGACCTCCTGATCAGGCAGATCATGGACTTCGCAAACACAGAGAACTCCGAGCTCAGGAGATGCCTGAAGGACTTTGCCGAAGAGTTAGCCAAAATCCAGGACTATCGACAGGCAGAGGTAGGAGAGAAATGTACGTCTCCATAGAGATAGCACCTAGGAATCTCTTACTGATGCTCCACCGTGTACAAAGTAGGTAGGTGACAGCCTGGCTCAGTTGGTAGCACCCTCACCTCGGAGTCAGAAGGTTGGGGGTTCAAGCCCCACGGCGGGATTTTCAACTCATGGTGTAGGCTGACACCATTGTCAGAGATGCCGCCCTTTGGATGAGACATTAAATGAGATCCATCTGCCTCTTCAGGTGGACAGATCCTATAGCAGTATTTAAAATGAATTTCTCCCAGTGTGCTGCCCAACAATCACCGCCCCCCCCCCCCACCTCCCCCACTCCATAATAATCGGCCATTCCCTTCATGGCTCCTTGTGGGACGTTGCTGTATGCAAATTGACTGCCACGGTTGCCTACAAATACACAGTCACTACACTTCGGAATAAAATCCCGTGAAGCGCTTGAGATGTTTCAGTGATGTAAGACCCTCTATGAAATGCAAGGGCTCTTAATAATTATTTCTATTAACACGCGTCTCTTTGCTCCCGCTTCCCTACCCGTTTAGGTGGAGAGACTGGATGCCAAGGTGGTGCACCCGCTGAAAGCCTACGGCAGGATTACAAAGAACAAACGGGTATTTCTCTCAGTTACTGCCGCTCGGCTTGGGTCTCGTTCACAGGACCACAACTCTGAGGATTAGATTCCATTACATAGATTACCCCACGGAAATAGGCCACTCGGCCCACTAGTCCATGCTCTGTGGTAGAGACTTGAGTCCCATTCAATGGAGAGGGAAGGCAAGGGGGTGGGGGAGGGGGGAAGAAAACATCTCTCACGCTGGCTTTAAGCGAGTTTAAGGCACTTACTAGAATGAAGCACTTCGGTATGGGATGACGACTTCAACATGGTACACTTTGACCGAGATAGAAATATCTATTGTAAAACCCCATATGTTCTCAAGAGGCTGAATAAGGATTGAAAGTGGGTTTACGTTTATAAGGTGTGTCTCTCCTCCTCCCCAACCCCCGCCCCCTCCATCCCCCGCCCTTTTCCTATTTTCCACTCAAATCAGGCGGACATCAAAAAATTCATCAGCGTGAGAAACCGTGAAATAAAAGAAATTGAAAAACTGCAGCGGCTGAGACAGAAGAACCCTTCGGACAGACAGGGGATTGTATCCTTCTAATAATCTGCCCCAGTAAAAGTGTGGAGTTCAGAAAGCGCAGAGGTGGTCAATGTTGGTGGCACAAAATTAAAGATTTTTTTAGTGCATTGAAATAAAACTTGCTCCAAGTCCAAACTCTACACATTGCTCAGACATTTTTGGAGGGTTTTGTCTGTCAGCCGGGTGTCTGACACATGCGGAAACCCGTCACCATGCTTAGGCGTATCCAATCCAAACCTCAGACAATCAGACAACCCAAAGCATACACCCAAATTTATTTAGGGATTCATTTCCCTATAACAACAATGAATTTTTACTCAAGTTTGCAGAAAACACATGGGATCAGGCAATCCTTCCATATGGATGTCATGCATCAACCACACACAACACCTAACGTTAACACAAATTACTTGCAGTGTCATTATAATGAACAGCCCCAGTAACAGCTGAACAAGAGGTTAACTAAGGTACTTTTTTTGTTCCTTAACTGACTTTCATCAGACACTGGTACGTGGGTTTTTACAATCTGCGTCTCCATATCAAGACCTTCACCTTAACCTGTAAAATACGGTCTAAAATATTGCCTTCGAGCTGCTTATGGTATCATCGGTCACATTTGAACCCATTGTTGTGGGGAGGGATGTTTGACCCAACTCACTGGTACTGGATGGTGGACAAATTCATTTATAAACTTATGGGCTGTTCTCCTAGTTTTTTTTTGTTCACAAATCAAAAATGTGGTAGATTGATACCATGTGTTTTATCGTTTAATTTTATTTTCGACTGATTACTTCAGGCTGCTCTGGCAGAGGTAAGTGAACATCCGTCATCCTCGCGAACCGGCGATCCTACAATTCATTGATATATATATTTGTTGCAAACATACATTGCCTGGTATGGGACACTTTGCAGTGTGGTCTCAGAGCATTACAGCATTATTTGTGTGTGTGTGTGGGGAGGGGGGGGGGGTTGGGGGGTGAGGGGGAGATATGACCCATTCTGTTCCTCTCTAATCCTCTCTCCCACCATCCCATCGCACCAAGACAAGTCCACCACCTTTGCCCATCAAAAGTTTTTCTAGGAGTGAGAATGGGTGGGTGGCCGAGGGCAGAATGGATTGAATAAACAAGAGTAAATATGTTCAGCTAAATTGTGTGTCTCTGAGCGAGTTGATGAATGGATCAGGAAAACCCTATTTGGTGAGGGTTCAGTAGCAGCAAAGCTATTTATTTGAAGGGTCTTCAAAATATCTCCTTTACACCAAGACTCAGAACCAGAATTCTTTCAAATCGCACGTGTCGCTGTATAGTTAGATTGGGATTTATCTGTCATTAACCAAGACAATGGGACTCGATTAAAAAACAGCTTGATGATGGCAGGACAGTAGGGTGGGCACTCTGGAGGGATGAGATCAGTTTTCATCCAAACAAATCTCATGATGTTTACCAAACGTTTGTGTGCATTTCAGACACTTAAACATTGCTGCAAGGTATCTAAGTGCAAAATCTTTTTCTTTATCCATGTTGCTCCCACTCCACTAACCCCCCCCCCCCCGCCTCACCCCCATGTCCCAGCTTTTCCGTGTTCTGGGTCTGTGCATGTTTCAAAGCAAAGCACATTTGTCTGAGGCGTCTCTTTGCTTTTGTATCAACCGTGAACAAATGATCAGCCTGTGTGACAGTGAGTTTTCTCGCCCAGGCTGAGGCCAACGTGCAGAAGGCTTCTGTCAATGCCAATCACACCACGCGGCAACTGGAGGAAATCATTGACGAATTTCAGCAGCAAAAAATGAAGGACATTAAGGTAGAGGAATCTGGTTTGGAACTGAGTTACCAGGAAGGGAGTGTTGAGGCCAGGGCACTGGACTCAATTAAGAAACAGCTTGTAAGTTGTGATGGCGGGTTGGCGTTTTGTTGGGGATTCTGGAGGGATGAGATCAAAGTGTGGTGTTAGTTTCCTGGTATTTGCGCAAAAAAAGGATGAATTTGGAGACGGTTAATCGATGCTAAGCTCAGCTGCAGTAAGAGCACTGTGTTGGTGTCGTCCTATGGATGAGAAATTAAACCGAGGTCCTGTCTGTCTACCCATTCAGGTGGGTGTTCAAGAGCCTGTGACGCTATTCAAAAAGAGAAGCGCTCAGACATCCAGTCCAACAATTCCCTGGATAAAATTGGTCATTAACTTAAATGGCTGTTTATAGGATGTTGCTGTGAGCAAATTGGTTGCATTAACACCCTTTCCCCAGTGATTTAATATCTGTACCCATTCTCAACCACACGATTCCTCACTGCTGAATTACATTATAATGCAAGTTGTTGTTGCACCTTCCAGACCATTTTTTCAAACTTTGTGACAATTGAGATGTTGTTCCACGCCCGAGCCCTGGAGGTTTACTCCAGCGCCTTCCTGCACCTGGAGAACTTTGATGAAGAAAAAGACCTGGAGGTAAGGAATGCACCAACCCTGACAAACATAGACAGCTCATAAGCAACAACAACTGCAAATGTGGGGTCCTATAAAGCGCCCTTCACGTGGGGTGGAGTCTCGGAGTGTTCACTGGCAAGCAAGAAAATAATAATTTGAGAATTACTATTTATACTCAGATCAAGGGTTTACTGATAACAGAAACAACAATAAATTGCATTTGTATAGCACTTTATGTCGGGAGGATGTCCCAAGGCACTGGACATTCAAAGATTTGGACCCGAGCTGGGGTTTGGGATCAGAATAATATATTAACATAAAGAAGAAAGACCTGACCCAAAGCCAATGTTACAGCCAATTGAGTCTCTTACTTCTGTGCTGACATCTCAAAATACAAGCCAGTCACTACACTTTACAGTAAATATTTAAGACCGTGCAGAGTGGCGTAGAATGATCTTCAATCCAGTCCCAAGTTGGGAAGCCATTCTTATAACTGCAGAAAAACAGCTTCTGACTTAAGACTGAATTGAAGAAGTGTCCATTATTCTGGACGATGTCAAGAGATTTTTTTATGCTTATATGCTTTTTTTATGCTTATAATTTTCTTCCACCCCTCAAAGGCTTTCAGGTCAAAAATCTGCATCAGTGAATTTGAGAAAAACACACGACTGACTCAGGCACAAAGCACTTCCTCCCTGCAACACTCTCCTGAGAGCCAGGTAACAGCTCATTGTGATATACTGGGATAGACTGACTCTGGGTACATCTTAATCCTCAGTGATTTACCATGAATCTGGAACTATTACCGAGAGAGAGTTACGAGCTAAGTACCTGCAACTTACCCTTCTGGGACTTGGTGCTTGACATGCCAGCAGGTTACAATCTGCCAGATATATATGGGATGAACTCCAGCTGCATAAATATGATCCTTGCATTTGAGATAGGGCCGTAACACATCGTTGAGGCATCTCAAAGGGCTTCACAGAATATACTGTAATGTGAATTGACTGCCTCAATTGACTGATACACAAGTGACATAGGTTAGAGACGAGCAAACTGAACCAATCTCCCAATCCCCTTCTGCTTCCCAATTCAATCTTGGCTTCTCTCCTGCTGCAGAGTCGGGTTCCACGGGGAAATCTTCATCCTCTTTATAAGGAAGAGGAGTCTGAGGAGGTAGAGGAGGAGGAGGAGGAGGAAGAGGTTGAAGAGCTACAAGAGAATAGTCACAGATATGCTCAGTATGCGAAGATTGTGAGATGAAGCACAATCAGTCACACATAATGCACATCCATTGTATCACTGTTTATAACCATCCCATCAATGTATCGCTCTTTGTAACAGTGTCTCAGAATATCCCATCAATGTATCGCTCTTTGTAACAGTGTCTCAGACTATCCCATCAATGTATCGCTCTTTGTAACAGTGTCTCAGACTATCCCATCAATGTATCGCTCTTTGTAACAATGTCTCAGACTATCCCATCAATGTATCGCTCTTTGTAACAGTGTCTCACAGACTATCCCATCAATGTATCGCTCTTTGTAACAGTGTCTCACAGACTATCCCAGTCATTGGTACGTGTTTCTGACAGTGTTTTGTGTACACAAATTGGGATGAATGAAAAAGAGATCAAACTTCAACCACAAAAAACATCAGTTATTCCATGCTGTCAGTTGAAAATTATGTGTGTTCTTTAAGCCTAATGGGTCTCGTGTGGTTCGTAAAATGAATGGCGCCCACAGCTGGAAGCATCATGTGTGACTTTCAGTCTTGTCTTTTGTGTGGGGCATGTACATTTCACAGTGTCATCAGTCATTGTGTATAAATAAAGCAGGGGTGAGCTGTCTCTTTCATTGATGAATACTTACTTTCCTCCATTCTCATGATTATACAATTGGCCGGAGCCCAATGCTCTTCCACACTGACAACTCGCATCAATACACTGGGACGGAATCATTAAAGCCAGGATTTCAGGGAGAGAAGAGAAGAGAGAGAGAGAGAGAGAGAGAGAGAAATGGACTCACAAGACACTAGATAACAAATAGGCTATGGAGGGACAATCATTTTTTTAATAAAAACATTTGTAGTAGAAAAAATACAAACCTGCTGGGGAAAACAAAATAGTAAATTACACACAAATAAAAAATAATTATTATTTAAAAAATGCTCCCAATATCCCTCACAAGACATTCCCAGTGAAAACAGTGTGGTGTTTCCCAGAGTTGAGTTATCAAGCATTTACTATATATATATATATGTGTGTGTGTGGCACTAGATTCCCAATGTCACATTATGCTGTTGGAAGCCAACGCCAGTTGTATCTGCTTTGAGTTGAGCTGCTTCAGTGGTAGGAATTTGAAGAGAACCTGAGAGACCGAATGGCACTAAAATCCCATGAATACCGGTGCAACAGAGCTGTCCGTGATGGGAAAATCGTCTCGTGCAGTGGGTGAATTTTTTGGGACCTTTCGTCTTTCCCAAGCGCTCCGGGAACACAAAACAGCATCCTCGCAGCGAGGTCACGAATAACAGAAGATCGGGCACTGCATTCTGTGCTCGCTCAGTCCTCATGTCTCCTAGTCACTCAAACGGCTCTCTTGTTCCTGGCTGGGGTCTTTGTATCTTCTGTATTTTCTTTCCACCAGCAAATCCATGTGCCCAGTCCAGTTGGCTGTATTAACTAGCTCCATCACTGGCTCGATTTGCCTTCAACAAATCCTGAAGCCGAATACCAACTGGTTTCATTAGCTCTCGGTGCCTATTGAACCTACTTTCCCGGGAATGCAGTGGCAATGTACTGCCTCTGATACTCTGCACTACGGTCTCTTGCGGAGAAAGGATGGAGCGAAGCTCTAGATGAGGAACCTTTTATCGACCAGTGTCTTCACAGCCAAGTTCCTCCTCGCCACCATCTCTCTGATCAATTCCAGAAGCTGATTTAAACAATAAGAAAAAAAAAGGAAACATTGCAGCAAACGCTTGCTCGATTGAACCATACAATCAGTTTTCAGTATCTCCCAATCGGGCTGAAAGGTACACCGACTGTAATTGATCAAGGGCTGGGTTTGGGATGTGTGATTGTTAGTAAGTTAGTGGTTTGTAACCAACATACTTGTTTGATATAGTGCCTTATCACATCATTCAGGTGTAGTTAAAGAGGGTACACTGTAAAGTGGAGTGAATTTGTATTTTGTGGGTGAAACATTGCAGCAGGTATGCGCACGGCAATGTCCCACAAACAGCCTTGGAGTGAGAGACCAATGTTTAACATCCACCTGAACAGGCACAGTCAGGACCTTGGTTTAATGTCTTATCCAAAGGATGGCACCTCAACAATGCAGAACTCCCCCAGCGCTGCATTAGAGTGTCAGCCTGAACCACACAAGCTGAAAGTCTAGATGTGAGTGCTCGATTCCACAACTTTCTGAATCAGGAGGTGTGGTTGCTACTGATTGAGCCTTGCTGTGCTACCAATCGGTTGACACGCAAAATTTCACCCACCTTCTGTACAATGTAAGTGATGATCGCTGCCAGGACATAGTTCTGGGTACCCAGGTCCACGACTGAGAAGAGCAGAGCATCAAAGAGGAGAAGAACCAGTTCGTGGCCGTAGTAGATAGCGTTACTGAAGAGGTTTCGTTCATCTGACAACAGCCAAACACAAACATTATAAGAAAACTCAAACAGAAACTAAACAATAATAATCCTTGCATTTGATACTGCGCCTTATCACGTCTTTGAGACGTCTCAAAGCGCTTCACAGGGTATATTGTAAAGTGAATTGACTGTATATTTTGTGGACAAAACAAGAGCTTTTGATGAGTCAGGCTGGCTGATCTGTCATCAGCAGTGCCCTGAAACACATCAGACCCGTCTAGCTCAAGAACCTGACCACCACAGAGGGCTGGCATGAGAGACACATCATAAGTACAAGTACTTATTGTTGTGAGTCAACTGTACATGAGCAGCTGGGAATGAAGCACTAATTAACTACTTGTTATTCAAATGCCAATATTTCTCTCACCATTGTAGAAAAAACTTCTGTCTTCTGATTGCTGAAATTCGAAGTCCAGGATCCTCTCCAGAAAGAGTTTATCTCTCACTGTGTAGTCCATGTCTTTGTAGGCCTGGGGGGAGTGAGAGAAGACTCACTTGAGAGAAAAGTTTGACTGCTGAGCAAAAGAGAGATGGCTTCCCACTCAAAGAGAGTCAGCCATCCACCAGCCAACATCACACGTAAGAACCTTTGTAAAGGTCTGGAGGTTAGGGTCATAGTATACGAAAGCTTGGCCAATGATGTTGGCACGAGAGGACGGGGGACATGCCCAAGTTAGCCCAAGTGCAGGGGTGAGCAGGGGAGAGAGATAGGAGAGAGATACAAAAAGCTTGTACGATTCAGCATCATATACGCAGGGTTAAGTTGAGATTTCTGGCATGTGTAAAGCGTTGAACTGTATTCCCATTGAATCTCTCATCTGTTCTCTTGGGAACTCCCATGTGACAGTCAATTACTCTCTCACTGAAAAGACCTGGGGTCAAATGACTGATGTGAGAGTCAGACTGACCCGTGAGATGGAGGCTTCCCAGACAGAACACACTCCCGATATAGATTGGACGGTGGGGCGGGCGGGGGTGGGGGGAGAGCGAGCAGCCGGGTTATATCCAATGTTTGCAGTCGCTTTCCCTTAAACAGTACAAAATTATTTTCCCACTTTGTGTGCCAAAAAACCCTCCGTTTTATTAATGCTTTGCCCTCAACCAGTGATTTATTTTATTCTTCACAAAATTATTTATTTGGAGCTTTCGCTCTCTCTGTGATAGTAAAGGGTCGAACTGTTGCTCGTTGACGTCAAAGTAGGGAATGGATTGGTTATGTATGGCTCAAGGTCTCTGACTGCAGGGAGGGAAGGCAAAGCTAAAAGCGTTCTGATTCAAAAGTCTTGAGGCTTCTTTGTCAGGTCTGTTTAAGGCGCTGTGTAAATGTAATTTGTTGTTGTTGTTGCCTAGACCTCCAGTCAAGGAGTGGCAGATCCCAACACTCTTATACCTATCAGGCAAACTGAGATGAAAAGGCAAATGAGTTCACTCACGTGGTCCAGGAAGGATGAAAGAAACTTATTCATGGTGCTGTACGCTTTCAGGTTTTGCTGCAGAGACTCTGAATCCCCACCCAGGCCTCGGTTAATCCTCGCCACCTTTAAAAGGTCAAATAGAGACTAAGGGAAGGTCACAATGTAACGGCAGAACTTTAAGGTGGTGCACTGCGCTCGCTGTCAGGTGGTCACGGCGGAGGATTCTCATCTAATCAATCATAACAATCCTTGCATTTGATATGACGCCTTATCACATCATTGAGCCATCTCAAAGCGACTCACAGTAACGTCTAGACTCACAGTCTGACGTAAAGTGGAGGTACTGTGTATTTTGTAGGCGAACTTGGCAACCAAATTTGCGCACAGCAATGTCTCGCAAACAGTCGTGGAGTGAGTGATCAATTTTATTTGGGAGATTGCTGGCCAGGACTCCGGGAGAGAGAAACACCCTTCTCTTTTCGAATAGTGCTGTGGGATCTTTAACATCCACCTGAACAGGCAGACGGGATCCTGGTTTAACATCTCATCCGAAGGACCTTGTGACTTCAAAGTCCTGATGTGGGGCTTCAGTGCACAATCTTCTGACTCAGAGACGAGAGCGCAATCGACTGAGCCAAGCTGTGACGGTTAATAATTCAGTTGCATTACGTACCTCTTGCAAAGGAGCCAGAATCCTGTCGTACTGTTGCCTGACCTTGTTAGAAAGTAAAATCTCAAAGGTCTGAACGTCTGCGTTGGGCTCCAGGCCTCTCATCCCACACAGGTTTTCCTGTCATGCAGAATACAAAGATTAGGAAACCCTGGAGTCTACTGATTTCTTATCTGCCTGTCCCCAACTAACGACTCCCCTTTGCATGTGTTTTTCTCTCTCTCACCGAAGATTAAATTTAGATTAAATCTGCTCTGCCATGAGAACTGTCAACATCGAGTTACAGGATCACAAAATCAATTTGGATGAAAGAAGCATAAATACTTTGAAGAGGTTGAAAATACTCTTCGAGCCACAAATACTTCCTGTTGTCTGTCCTGAAACTGCCCTTTGCGACTCTAAACCTCTCATTCCACTGTCTCGGTGCGTCTAAAAGAATTCTGGGGTTACTTTTCCCAATCCCCTTTAAAGTTTCATTATTTCTTTAAAAAAATTTAAACAAAATATATATATTTGTTTGTTAAAATAGATTTACCCTGGTCTCAGACAGTATCAAATCTGCTCCAGAAAAAAAAAAGTCGCAAGCCATGTTATTGTCCCGTTACAGGACGCAACGGATCTGGACTCTGAGACGGTTCCTTTCAAGACTTGACAACCCCCCCGGCTCGTCTAGTCCTCGCTCCATCGCTTACCTCTTCTTTCCTGAGGTTCAGGTACATGTTCTCCAGACCAACATCGGTCTGTCCGTGGACAGAGCGGCCGTGGATGTAATAGCCGTAACATCTGTACAATAAGACGAAGACCGACACCTGTTTGGGATGGAGCAGAAGAGGGTGACTCGCACGCGAAGAGCCAGCTTTGCCAGGAAGTCGTGGCGACGTTCCTCATCTGAACCACTGCGGTGGGGCTCGAAAGATCAAGCGTCAAGAGGCAGGGCTGGCAAGCAGGTGGGCAGGGTCGATGTGGAAGTGGGTGGGGCCATCTCAGGGGGTAGGCGGGGCTGCTGAACAGGTGGGGGTGGGGGCAGCGAGCAGGTAGCAGGGGCTCCAGGTACTCACATTGCTCACGGAACACAGGTCCACAAATTGCTGTATCTTGTTTTCGACAAATCGCTCGTAGATGGCGACAAAGAACAGCACCTGAAACGTGTACAGCATCAGCCCATCGGTTAGTTCTGTGCCCACAAAGAGCCGTGAAGTCAATTACTTGCCTTTAACGTCTATCTATCTAAACAAGCACGACACGACCTGAGTTCTAATGTCTCGATTCAAAGGACAGCACTCTGACAAAGTACTTCTTCCCCACAGCCCCGCACTGGAGCATCAGCCTCGACTATACGAGTTCAACTCTACAATGTGGGACTTTGGAGCCTTCGAACCCACAGCCTTCTAACTCAGAGGCGAGCGAGAGTGTTAACAACTGAGTCAGTCTGATACCTTTAGGGGTTTCACTTAATGAACCCTAACTGTGTGCTGGACATTGATCAGAACTTAAATCAGTCAGCGGCACGTGACGTACCTGAACTAAGCCAACGGCCAACCACATGGAAACTCCTATCCCGTATCGGAGAATCGGGCTCCAGGGAGCCAGGCTCACGTCGGGCCCCGGGTCCAGGTCCAAATGCAGGTCTCTCCTCGCGATGTTCTTCAAGCCGATAACCTGGAACCGGAGATAATAAAACAAAAACAACTTTATAAAAATCTTTGCTGTTCATAATGTGCGTTTCACGTCCGGAGGATGTCTCAAAGCGCTTCACAGTATTTAACCGTACATTATACTAATAATAAGTATCCACCTGAACAGAGAGCTCGATTTAACACCTCATCCAAAGGACAACGTAGATTCACAGAGAACAAAGTACCTCTAGCAAGAGTATAACAGCAAAGAGTTGTAGGAATGGGTTTATCTTCCTCTTAGTTTGGATCTCGTTCCATTCATTGGCTATGAAGTAGGTTCTCCAAATACTGACTGACGAGTTGTTTGGCTGGTTTCCTGCAACAACAGTTAAAAGAGCAACAACTTGGCGGTGTTCAGTTTAACGTGAAAGGCACTGTATAAATCCAAACCATTATTTAGTTTTACTAACGGAACAGGAAACAAGAGAGACTTAGGCAATAAGAAAAGACAGCAAGTTTTCAACTGCATACACCGAGTCACTACACTTTTCAGAAACACTCTCCGAAATGTTTTGAGACGCGATAAGGTGCTAAATCAAATGTGAAGATTATTATTTTAATACGGTAAAACTCACATAAATCTGATCTGTGTAAATCGTATAAAGCAGCCTACCTCCTGATTTAGGTAACTGCCTGCCTTTTGGCTTCTCCCAGTCTATTAGGAAGATTGAAATTGTCATCTGAACGATAAGGATATGAATTAACTCCAGTGCCTGAAACAAATCATATATTTGAACATTAGAAACCGCTTCTCCGAGAATCTCTTCCCGACGGTTGTTCCAATCCTACAATGAGAGACACTCGCCTGAGCAGTGGGAAATCTGTACCATATTGTCTGTAATAGTCTGGACAGTGATCACCTCACTTTTACACTAAATACCACTGGATTCAGAAGATGTTTCTTCACGTGCAACATGCAACAGGATTGACTGGGATATTTAAAAGGGAGGGATGTTTAACTCTCCACCAGTTATATGTGCCTCAGGTATTTATTCCCACGTATATCCCACAAACTCCTGTAAATTTTAATGGGGGGGGTGGAGGAGGGGTGGGGGTACAGGGGAAGGAGATCTCATTTAAACCCAGTATGCTTGAGTTCAAAGCATGAACTTCCAAAACAAAACCAGCCCAATGTCATCACAAGAGTCCAACCTTGAGTCCAAACGCACAAGACACGTAGATGATGAAGTCGGTTTCGATCTGACCGCCAACAGGGGGTAGAGTCACCTCAACTGTGGACTGCTGGCCCTGAGGAGAGACGTAGAACATTAGTGAGCTTTTCACCTCGACAGGCCCAAAATCCTGCTCGTCTGATAGCCTGCAAGCCCACTTTGTCCTATAGTTTACGATGGTGTGAAAGTGCTTGAAATTCTTAAATCCAGTCTTAATTTCGCCCACAAAATATACAGTCACTCCACTTTACAGTATTTCCTGTGAAGCGCTTTGAGACATCTCAACGGCGTGATAAGGCGCCGTATCAAATGCAAGGAGTATTAATATTTCTTCCCTGGCAAATTGCAACTTAGGGTGTGATTAGTCAGGAAAAACATTTAATTACCAGCTAGAGTCGGATTTTTAAGGAATATATTAATCTCGGAAGAAATGCAGGGAAACAAACAGCTTCCAAAGTGAGATCGAAATCAAGAACCAACCACAAATCTTTGCCATCTTCAAACTTAAAAAAAAATTATAAGAAGTTTAGGCACAGTAGAAATTTGTGCCTCTGCAATTGCTCAGGAATTGAACCGGCAAATTGAATCGTATTGGAAAACTCTTAAACTTGGTCGTAAATTTAATCGGGATCGAAGGATTTACAGCTAGTGTCTGAGCCTCGCTGAAACAATGCAGTAAAACTCTTACCTTATACACAACGAGCCAATAAATTCCTGTACCGTACGAGACGAGGAAGAAGGCATTGGAGAGAGCCCCTGCCAGGCATGCAAAGTATTTCATAATTGTCTGTAGGAGGAAAGGGCACAGTTTAAAGGATAGAGATAAGCAGTTAGTTCGCAGTAGTCAAGAGAAAGGAGTTTCTCCCAGTGTCCTGGCCGACAATATTTGCCTCAAATGACACTGATTTTGTTGGCTCGTTTGTGGGATGTCGCAATGAGCAATTGCGCTACAGAATTTGTCTACAAAATACACAGTCACTACACTTCCCAATAAGTCACGTGAAGTGCTGTGGAATGCCACGCGGAGAAAGGCGAGGATAATTATTCTTAATAATTACTATTATTATTAAAACGGGCACTTGTAGACAGAACCACTGGTGAACAGGTGACCAGCGTGCTAAACTCAGTGCGCGATGACAACACCAACAACAACAAATGACGTACCGTGACGTCTATGAACTGCAGCCCCGTCCTGCGCCTCCAGCTACTGGTCTCCAGCATGGCGCTGAAAATGGCCAGTGATCCCAGCACGCCCATAGCCACCTACACACGCTCAGGGTTAAACACGGTCACAGGCAAAAACGTCCGGAAAACACAGCCAGAGGCTGGAATCCTCAATCACAACCCTGGGCGTGAATCAAACTGCACATCGACTGTGTGCGTGTGTGTGTGTGTGTATGAGTGTGTGTGTGGAGGTGGGTGTGGGGGGTGGAGAGTGGTGGGTGGGGGAGATATTTGCTTAACTCTACGATTTTGTTTGCGTTACCCCGGCTGTATCATGGCCTAAGATTGACACGTTAGACAAGAGGTAAAGGACGGCATCAGGGACCCACGGACCCTCGCTACTTACGTCAGTGTCTCGCTTGCGTGTGGACTGCTTCATGTCGTACGTCACGGAAAATGTCACCTGGAGGGGAAAGTAACATTGACTTGAGGAAACAGCGCAGGTTACTGGTGACTGTCCAGAAATTGCCACTTTATAACCCTAAAGCTGTGTCCTCTTGCAGATCGGGACCTGACCAGACAACCTTTCTCCCCAGAGGCGAGAGCGCCAACAACCAAGCCAAGCCGACAGCTTGTCGGGTGACTAACTGGTCCACCACAGCAGCTGTGCAAATGCACCAGCCCTGGGACGCCTGTTGTATTTGGGTGAGTGCGAAGGACTAACAGACAAACCTTCAGCACCCGAGCACTGACCTCACCTGAGTTTGTGCACTGAGGTCCTGTATCTGAGCATACTGAATGGTCAACAGAAATGGAGGTTGGCTGGATGGCTCGCTGGTTGGCAGGTAGCTCCTGTGGAAACAGAGATAATGGAATGAGAAGGGTAGAGGTTTTCTGTGTGGAAAGGCCCCAACGTTTATCATTATTATCGTGTCTGTGCCGCCTGGTCTTCTGAATCACTCCTCCTTTTACTAATCCCATTTACCAGCTCTCTCCCTGCAACTGTTCATTGCTATTTGGGCTGCACAGATCTGCCTCCAATTCACTCTGAGCTGGGTTTGCAGCGTGCTAATACACTGTACCCAATTGGCATGGAATAATAAATAATAATAATAATCCTTGCATTTGATATAGCGCTTTTCACGTCTTCTAGACGTCTCAAAGCGCTTCACAGAATATGCTGTAAAGTGAATTGACTGTATAATTGTGGGCGAAACGCAGCAGCCAATTGCATACAGCAGTGTCCCACAAACAGTTGTGGACTGAAAATGACCAATTTATTATTGTTTGTGTTTTTGGAGGGATTATGTAGGAGTGTATCGGAGTGTATTTCAGTTTTAAGAAGGGCTTAGCTCCTTTAATAATAATCTTTGCATTTGATACAGTGCCTCATCACGTCGTTGAGATGTCTCAAAGCACTTCACGGGTTACACCGTAAAGTGGAGCAACTCTATATTTTGTGAGTGAAACGCAGCAGCCAATTGCCCTTGGGAATTGGAATATTGGGGTGTGGGGGGGATAGGTGTTTCGTTGCAGGCTTTAAGAGGTTAACAGCCGCTGCTCACCTCAGTATAAGCTCCTTCGCGTATGTCACGGAACTGGGTGAGTCGCTCAGGCTCCGACTCCTCCCCGTCATCCCGTCCACCAGGAAGAATCTCCGCAAAGCTCCAGTCCCTGTGTGAAGCCGCCAACATGGTATCGATAGTCAGTCACTCCCTGTCACAACATTGCCCCCAGGTAACTAGAATTCCTGTTTTGGGGGAATGTCTCGCTCGCTCAGCCAAAAATCCTCCCACTTATAGCCTTAGAGAATATAATATAATATATGATAAACCATGCATTTGATACAGCAATCAAATCACGTCAACGAAATGTCTCAAAGTAACTAGAGTATTCTGCTTGTAATGCAAATTTGCAGAGGTCCCATCTGCCTGTTCAGGTGGATGTTAAAGATCTCACGGCGCTATTCGAAAAGAGAAGGGAGTTTCTGTCTCCCGCTGTCCCTGGCCAACCTTCCCCCAAAATAAGATTGGTCACTCGTTTCATAGCTGTGTGCGGGACACTGCTGTGCGCAATTATGTAGCCGCGTTTGCCTACAAATACACGGTTGCTTCATTTCGCTGTAAATCCCATGAGGAGGCTTTGAGACGTCCGTCCGACGTGATAAGGCACTGCACCGAATGCAAGGATTATTATAATTATTATTATTACTATTAAGCCAACAGGTCACCAACCCAAAGCCTCGTCTGCAAGAGCTCATCAACCGCCAGCGACTTACCAAAGCCATCCCTGTCGAGGTTCAGGCTACGTACGGGGATCGGCCAAACCTTCATCCGTCCTTGGGAGTCGCTGTACTGAAGAAAGAGCTCGTAAAGGACCGGCTCTGGGAATCGGCTGAGCAGCTCTGAAACTCGGATCGTGCACTGCACCAAAAAAAACAACACTAAATAAGTGCGGCTCATTTCTCTCAGGTTGCTTGCAATTCAATTCCAATTCTTTCAGGAGTCAATGTCAGCTGTGATCATTGATCTTGTTAATCATATAGCCGGTCTTTCATCACTCACAGACTGCAGATAGAAAGAGCCAAATCTGTACGCAGCATCTTGTACATGTTGAGCACCCGGGCACAGCTGTAACAACAAACAAGAGACAAAAGACACGTTCACAATGATCCGTGCGTGTCACACAGCGTCCACAACGTCTCAAAGTGCTTCAGAAGCAATTGCTTTCAACTGTAGCGACGACTGTCTACACGTAGGCAAACTGTGCGTGACTTTCAGACCCAGAGGCGAGAGTGTTACCGACTGAGCCAGACTGACACGAGATGATGTCAAACTCCCTAATGATTTACCTGTAACGTGCCACCCGTGACATCCTCCCAGCCCAAAAAATTCCCTCGGGCGTCGTACTTCACAATTTTCAGGGCGATCTGTAGGCAAAAGAGACGTGAGATGGTAGAGAGCAGTACAGACAGTAAAGAGTGGCCAAAGACCGTGCAGTGCTGTGTTGGCCTTCTTTATCTGCCGGCTTGAGGAGTCACAGTGAATAACTGCACTGAGCTCAACTGGTCAAAGTGTTAACTCACGCCCTGCGCTGTCCACCTGCCTGAGAGTCCTTCTGGAAGGAGAGCCCACTGGGTGCTGTCTGTCCCAGCGTGGCTGCCAAATTGCTGTCCACGTAGAACAGTTTGGGAAGGTGCTTGGTACTAAAGGGAAAGAAAGAAAAAAAGATTGAAAACGAAATTTTATACCCTGCCCTTCGACACCGAACGAGGAGAGGATTTAAGGGCTGCGATCGACAACGGAGGACGTTACACTCACGAGGGGGCGACTGCACTGTACAGGACGAACGCCTTGCTCCTCTCCAATGAGTTGACATGCAGCACAACCAGGTTAGTGAGCAGCTGGCACGCAGTCTGATTCTTGTAGCTTGGGTTCTGGGTGGGGGGGGTGGAGGGGGGCAAAGAAATCTCTGCTTAGCTTTAGAGAAAGTGACCTTAAAGATCCCGCTTGTTACGGGGCCTCAAATCCCGTAGTTAGAAGTTTTTTTTCTTTTGAGTTGAAAAGCACGACTCACTGAGCACGCCAGGTAACTTGCGTGGAGGTGCCTTCCGTACCAGAAAGAGTCAGGGACGGGCAACTCTGTGGGCTGAAGGGAAAGGTTACTGATAACGACTGCCGATTCCTCTGGATTACACACAGCTGCGAGCTCTTTCCACACTCCCCCACCCCCCTCAAAAAACACGAACGGTTGAGGCCGACCCTTACCCTCAGCACAAATTGGACTTGCCAGGCTTGGGTTCAATTGTAGTGTCATACAACAACAACTCATACCGTCTTAATTCCAGGTTTGTATGTGGAGTTAAGCTGGTGTCCTACTAACCAGCACTTCATTGCGCTAGGATCTGGCTCTGAGCTTGACCGTTGGGAGCGAGTGTGTGTTTGTGTTAATGTGTGTGTGTGGGGCGCGGGGAGGGGGGGAAACAGGGGCTACACCCACAAAATGTCAATAATAACAACTTTCACCCGAAAGTAACGTTGCTTACCGGCAATTGGGTGTTTCCAAAACACAAGCCTCCTCTCTGAAAGTAAATCAGAAACCTGGTTACGGACTATTACAAATAATAAAACCGTAATGCACGCAATGCAGTGATCGAGCAGGTCAGTTCAGTTTATATCCATCGCTTGGGGTCACTTGAGCAACACTTCTGCTGTGGTGAGCATCGTGACGAACCACCATCACTTGGCCACTCGCACTGGCCTTCTCCTTCGACTATCCTTTCCCCCGCTTCACTTACCAGGTTACCAGCCGGACAGGTGCAGCTGCCTGTAGTCAACAGGAAGGTTTCCTGACAAGGAACACACCTGGCAGAGAGAGGAAACAGAACTCCTTCAGTCCATTTCATTTCAAGTCTCATCTACACAAGTCGCTACACTTGACAGTAAAATCCTGCCAAGAGCTTTGAGACTTCCTCCCGACATGAAAGGCGCTGTATCACTTACAAAGATGTGCTGCCACTGCGCCGAGCTAACACACAATGTATTTTGAGAAGGCGATCCCATACAACACCTTACCAGGAACTTACGTGAGATTCAGCAAGAATGACCAGATAGGGTTGCTTTGCGCACAGCGAGAGACTTACGCATTCCCCAGAGCGTTTGGCACAGTATTGTTCCCACAGTTCATACACCTGGCCGTCCTCGAGGTCAAATGCTCCTCTGGAGAACGAAGATGAAGAAGAAAAAAAGTAGTGTAGCAAGCCAACTGCGCACAGCAGCGTCCTACCAACGATTGGGGATTGAAGTGACCAATTTATTATTATTATTTTTTTGAAGGGATTATTGAGAAAAACGATCCGCCAATCGACTAACAACCGGGTCCCTACTTACTGCTGGTTAACAGAGGCGCGTGTGCGCGTGCGGACTAAGAAAACTTGCCCAACGTTTCGCCCTGCCCGGGAATCGAACCCAGGTCTCTCGCTTGCGAGGCAAGTGCTCTAATCACTGAGCTGCAGGACTCAGTGGCGGAGCACGATGGCGAATTTCCCCCTCCCCACCTTCCCAAGTACCGCCTAACCTCACTTGACTACTGGGGCCAGCCACACTGAAGCCGTACCTCTCACTTGGTTGTCTCCACACAACCTGCAGTCTCCGCCTATGCACGTCAAGCAGTTCCGGCCATCCAGAGACACGACCTTTCCCTGAACGGTCAACGGGGAAACATTTAAAAAAATATATTGTTGATTAAAATTAAAAAGCGCGTTATTTCCAGCACGTGCGGTAACCCGGGGGGTACACGGGCACAGGGGGGGGGGGGACCCTATGGTCTGGTGTGACTACGTACCTCTCGGCTGCACGGAGTGCACTGAGCCACGGGTGATACTGTATCGTTTGTGGTGTATCCGTCCCCGCAGACACAGCGCAGGCCTGAAGTCGGGAGGAAACAAGGAATTGAAGCCGATGACACAACCTTCACGTGATCACGCATTTCCATTGGAAGTGACAGGACTCCATAAAAACTGGTCCACGTGCCCCCCACTCCCCCACCACCCTCCCCCACCACCAGCCTCTCCTGTGTCCGGGAGCACGTGGGAGACTGAGTTAGTGATGCAAATCTTATAATTTCACAGTGGTCCCCTCACACCCGTTTCCCCCCCAACCCCACCCTCACCCCTATATGTCAGGAGGGTTTGCACCCCAGCTGTGGGTTGGGATCGCAGTGCGGTGGAGGGCAAGGTACCTACATGTATATTTATTTTATACACGTACATTCACCTGGAGTGTAGATTTTCAGTGTTGTATTACATTAACAATAACAAATTGGATTTACCTGGTGCCTTACATCACCTCTCCCTCTCCCCCCACCCCCCCCCCACCACTCCACACACACTTTAAAAAAACACTCTCTTCACTTTGGATGGGGAGGGAGGTGGGGGGGGGGGGGGTGGAAAGAGAAGCAAATTCGGATGCAATAGATTTAATGCAGATTATTGTTGAAGGTAGCTGATCTGGTAAACACACTACACAGGGAGCAGAGGTGTTGCTACTGGATCCCAATCAATAAAAGCAAACACACACACACACAGAGCTTACCATCAGGGCCTCGCTCCTGGTTAGCCCCACACGGGGAGCACCGGAGCTGGGAAGTCTGGTAAAACTGGGAATCGCTGCAGGATTGGGGCTGGACAAAGGGAATGGAGGTGTCAGCAGCCAGGGTGGAAGGGAGCTCGCACAGCACAGCCAGCAACACCGCAAACACACACACTGCGCTCCCTCCTCCTCCGGCTGCTGCTGCTGTAACTAATGCTGGGGAGGAAAACATGTTCACAAAGCAAAGGATGTTTATTGGGGCCTGTTACGTTATGGCTCTTTTTTCCCCCCTTGTTCTGTTGGGCTACGGCCCCGCCTGACGTTCACTTCACTGTGTAAAAGTCGTGTCTATGGTTTCCAGAACTCAGTGTCAAATTACATCTCGCTTTTCCTCCTCCCTCTTTCTCTCTCTTCTCCTCTTCCTCTCACCACTAGATGGGGGGAGTTCCACCATCTGATTTGTACAGCTTTCTGATCTGGTTCGTTCCAGAAACCAGCTCCAATCCACTTTCTTTTTTCCTCCCCCCTTATTAGTATTTCGGCCACATCCTTGTGAAACTGTTATCACTACTACTAATAATCCTGGCATTTTATAAAGCACCTTTTCATGTCTTCGAGGCATCTCAAAGCGCTTCACAGAATAAACTGGAAAGTGAACGCGTGTATATTTTGTGGGCAAATGCATCAAGGTATCGTTACCGAATGAAACACCTTTTTTCTCTCTCCCTCACCTCCCCCACTCCCATATTCTCATCATATACATTTCACATGACTCACCCTGCCCACTGGAATGCTTTACAGCAGAAGCCAAGTGACATCTAATAGGTTGCAAAAGGCCCTACATTTCCCCCACTTTACAATAATCATAACAATAGTTACATTTGATACAGCATTGTTTGTTAAAGATCCCATCGCACTATGGCACAAGTTTCTCTTGTTGGCCAGGACACAGAGAGAGAGGAAATTCTCTTCTCTTTTTGAATAGTGCCATAGTATCTTTAACGTCCACTTCAATGGGTAGACGGGATCTCGGTTTAAGATCTCATCCGAAGGACGGCACCTCCGACATCGCAATACGCCCCCAAGCACTGCATTGGAGCATCAACTTAAATTATGTGATTCCAAGTCCTGACGTGGAGCTTGAACGCACAACCTTCTGACTCAGAGGCGAGAGACAACCTGCTCCAGGTAATAGCTTTTGACAAGTTGTTATTGTTTAATTAACCAAAGGAAACTATAGTTACCTTCTGAATAACCTTATATGAATCCTATGGAGAAGTGGTGATGTTTCTGCGAATGACGTTCCTGTAAATGAGAATGGTGAAGTGGCCAAACAAATGTTCTTGACCATCTAAACAGGGTGGCAGGGCTGTAATTGTGAGTGGGTGTAAGAGAGAGGGAGAGATAGAGGGATAACTAATCATGAAGGCTGCTCTGTGAAAGCTTGGAGGAAAGGAGTTACAGTGACCTTGCAGCACACTAAATCATCTTGACAGGTTAATTTGAGGCACTGTGTTCAAGTAGGAACCAAGGATTCCCAAAGAAGCCAATCCCTTGTGTATTTAAGTTAGCTGATGTACTGTGTATTGTGAAACTGTCCGTACTGCCCAGAAAGGGGAAGGCAACAGGGAGGGGGTGCAAGACACTCTGCAAAGAACAACCCTCCAAATAATCTCTCCAAAAAAAATACATTTGGTCAATCACTCCATAACTGTTTGTGGGACACACTGCAGTGCGGACTTGGCTGCCGCGTTTCGCCCACAAAATACACAGTCAATCCACTTTGCAATATATTCTGTGAAGGGCTTTGAGACATCTCAATGACGTGATAAGGCGCTATGTCAAATGGAAGGAATATCATTATTATTATTATTCAGTCAAGGTTCACACAAAAAATATAATGGCCACTTGACAAGGTACCAGAGACTGACTGGTCAATAGTAAGCCAGCGGAAGGAAAATACAGATGGAAAGAAAATGCAAGTTGACAGGAACTTCCGTGAGATGAACAATAAATAATTTATAATGTGCTTCTAGATAAATTGCCCCTGGAGCACTGACCCTCTAATCTTATCCAGGGTGGCTGTGTTTAAGAGATAGTGCTTGTTATGAGTGCTGCTCATTTTCCTAATTATATTTCTGCTGCCCAGTCTGCCGCTGACAGGCAGGCTGGCCTGGTTTGGGCACACTGTGGATGGTGACTGGATCTGATATGAATTGGCTTCAGCTGCAAATGGGAAAAAAATAAAAATAATCATTGATAAAACCTTCAGACATGAAACTGTAATATATATTTATATTTATAGAGAGAGGACTGACGTCAAGAGCAGCAAAATATCACTGAGTGGAACTAAAAGCACAACTGAATACCATAGAAGCTCCAAAATAGTGTGTTTTTTCACAGGATTGGGAGGGGGAAAGAGAAAGAAAGGAAAAGTACATTATGGTCAACCTGTATCCTATTCTTACCTGATGTCCCTACATTCAGAGGTCACTGAATAATGATCTGAGGACCAAAATTCCTTCGTGGTCTTTTAAGATTGTGCAGAATTTTGATTAATTCTTAAATTCGATCTTAAATCTTAAGAGATTCCACTTTTTATTTTAAAAAAAGGAATTGTGTTGAGCCGGCTTTCAAAATGGCTTATATTTGAAGACATCAGTCTTAGTTTTAAGAGGAAATCTGGGGCTCAGGTACAGAGAAACAATTTTCCTTCTTAATTGAGGGACCTGGTGGTTGTGGGAGGGGGGCTGTGGGAGTGGGGGAATCTAATGGAGCAGGGAGTTTTTTCTTCTCTCCACCTTGCCCTCTCTTTCTCCATCTTCAAGTTGCTCCTGAAGAAGTTCCTCATCGATCGTGCCTACTCCCCCCTCCCTGTGTCGTGCTCCGCCACGGTCAAGCGCTCTGGGACGCTAGCCTGCGTGAGGGGCGCAATATAAATTCAAGTTGTTTTGTTTTTCTTCCCTTTAGCATTTCAGAACGGGCAAATCTCTGGGTCATTGTTAAATTCAGCCTTTAGTTTCAAAGAAAATGTGCACGCCCCCCCAAATGGGAAGGGAACAAGTCTATGACTGGACTTCATTGGAAGAATATCTCTTCCAATCGTATACGTGGTCCCAACAACAAGACTGGAAACGTCACAAGAGCAGGATATGGAAGACAGTCTATGGATTCTTAGGTAATCACAGTCTTGCTTAAAATCGATTCATTACACAACCATTTGCAGCATAGTATGTTTTAATGACATCACAATATACAAAATACAGTACAAAGCATATTTTCCACAAAGATAAAACATTTACGAAATAGAAAGACAATATAATACATGGTAACGTTGTCCAGAACAGTCATTCCAGAGAGATTGGTTCCCTCTGTTACAGTAAAAGGCATTGGAACCAACTTATAATAAACTTTATGTAATGGTGGCCTTCAGCATGAAGTGAACACTTAATGATTTACTAAGTAAAATAGTCTACGGAACAGCACAACGCCCTTATAATTAATTTGTAGCGTTCATTTGTTTTGTTTTATTGATTCATCGAGCTATTTATTTCACAGAATTTAAAGCACACCATTAAAATCATAACTTACAACATGTTCTCATTCCAAACAAGATAGACCCATGCACACGGACAAACAGTTTGTACCTAGGTCAGACACATTAGACAAATTATTTTTACAAAAAAAATCACACAACAGTTCGTACACAAAGCTCTATCATTGAGTTATTTCTGCCCATTGAATAGAACACAGTTATGACTGAATATTGCATAGTTCACCAATGCACAGATACAAGGTCAGATACTTAAGACAGAGATAGAGAATTCTTTTTAAAATCGAATTTCACAGTGAAAGCCAGCTCATGGCGACAGGAGGAACAGCTTCAAAAATTAAAGCAAACACACACATCAGTGCACTGGGCATGAGAAAGGTTTTAAGCAGCACAGAAAATGTCATTATTAGTGCAATCATTAAGGAGAGTATGCAGAGAGTTTTGCATACAGATGCATAGAATATAAAAGTCATAGGTAACACTTATTTCGGACACCATAAATCAATCAATCAATCAATCAATCTCTTATCTTTCAGATCACTCCCTTTGCCTTTCACTGGGGCAACCGCGTTTGCTCAAGAAATAGAACAGAACGAAATTCCACCTGGTGTCTTCAAATTTAAAAGACACATTTTAATCTCTCCCGTGTATCCTGTAAAGCGCTTTGAGACGTTTCGACGGCGTGAGTGATATGGCGTTGTGTGAATTGAAAGGAGGAGGATTATTATTCTTTATCGTTGAAGGCGAAGACTGAATGGAAAGTCAGTGCGCTGAGATGAGGCTGAGGTTGAAATGATGCAGAGTTGTTTGCCCATTTCGTGTGAAATGTTACGTGTGCTGGGTGAGCAGTGAGGAGCGGAGCTCTGAGGCAGTCGCTGTGACAGCAGTAGCCGTTGGCAATGTGTTAAGATTTGTGTGCTACTTTGTGCAATGAGATCGAATTCCGATCAAAAAAACACACACGCAATCAGCTTTTAAATCAAAGCAAACATGGCTAAGCTTACGGCAGCAGAAATTCCAATCGAATAATTTCGCCAAGGAGTGCAAAGGCACTGCGTTAGCAGAATAAAACTATCCTCTCTCCACAACCTGATTTCTAACATGCTTTGTCTTGTACTAAAACCGGCCCAGATTTTGGTTCTATGGCTCTTGGTTCTCCTCTCTTCCTCCCCGCTCAAATCGTGCATAGCTGGGAAGGGCAGGAATAGAAGTATGGGCTTGTAATGTCAAGGCCAGAGAGTGAAATAAACAAATATTCAACACTTTGGAACATTATAGTGCAATAATCTAGTACTTCACATGTAATCACACACATTAACAGCACATTACACTCTGTGCTGGAAAATTAACAATGACCAAAATGTCTTTCTTCACACTTTGTACAAGGATGTAACTAGAGTACAGTAACCTTCAAGGGATGTTCATTTGTCATTATGTAACATACATAACATATTTTTAGACCCTTTAACTTTCTTCTCCTCCTGTCTATTTTAAGACACTTCCCAGAACACTCATCTTAATGAACGACTAGTTACATCTACTGAACCCTTGTATCAATGGCTAATTTACTTGTTTTAAAGAAACGTTGAGTTTAAATCCTCATTTGAACTTTATAATCCTTTCCTTCTGTTTCACTTTTGTGTAGATGGTTTACGATCAGTTGCTCCTCTGTAACCTCAACCCTTTATTGGCATTTAAGGACGTGCTTAGATTGGCAAATGTTTTTTCTGCCTTTGTGGGAACTACAACCTCACCATTTCAATAGATCAGTCAGTCTTTCTCAGTGGCCACTTGTTAAACGTACTTACATATTCTAAACAAATCTGACAAAGGGTCGTGGACCCGAAACGTTGACTCACTTTCCTTTCTGCATAGATGCTGCCTGACCTGCTGAGTGTTTCCAGCCACTTCCGTTTGTGTTTCAGATTTCCAGCATCTGCAGTATTTTGCTTTGCTTTTTGTTGACATATTCTAAACCCTGAAGGTATTCGATTTTAAGACTTCTTTAAGGAATTTGACATGAAATAAAAAATTGTGTGGGCGCGGGATCAATGTTGCCTCTTCTATGCCTCCTAACATACCCTGAGATCAATTTCCTGCCCTTTCTATCTCACCAAGTGACCATGCTTCATACATGGGCCCAGAGCTAAGACATTTGCAGATTATTGAACCTGGAGGGAGGGTGGGGGGCATTACTATCTCATCCTGTCTAATCCTGACTCATCGCACACCCAAATACAAAATTCCTAATGGGGGGAGGGGGGGGGGGGGGAGTCGAAGAAGGGAAGAAAATCCCTATATAGCAACCAAGCTGATTTTCCCCCCATCCTTAATCCTCTGGGAGTTTTAAAATCAATATTCTAAAGGAATGTCTTCAGTCAGCATTTGCACAGACAGATAAGATAGCATTTCTGTAAATACATCGATACAGCCACCCACTCCCCCTGCCCCCACCGGCCAGGTGATGCAATCTGCAATTGTCCCAGGCTCTAACCATGGACTGTGAACAATTGGTTGGATCTTTGATGCAGAAGACATACAGGTGCTAAAACTGTCTTAGAAACATAGAAATCTACAACGCTTAAGCTGGCCATTTGGCCCATCGAGTCCGCTGCAGCTCACAGTGCCAGGAGATCAATTCAATCCCATCGACTGCCTTATCCTCATCTCCCTTCAAGTAGACATATATCTGTCCGCTTCCCTCTTGATAGCTACAATGGACTCCACTGCCCCATCCTACTCTGCAGGGCGTTCCACATTCCCAGCAACTCTCTGGGTGGAATCATTCCTCCTAAGCAATGTCAGGCGTGGAGTGCGAGACAGTGCGGGTAAAGAATTTTAACCAAAACAAACAGCGGGTTAAAGGCTACGCTGTCTGGTTTGAGAAGAAAAAATCAATTGCAAAATGCAGGTTTTATGATTAAGACACAAAGGAGATGGGTGGAACTTTTCACAGTGAGGAACACAGAGAATAGATACTGAATATCAATGGCAAAATGAAGCTTATTAAGAGATGCTCCATACGACCTTAAGCTTGAAACAGAACATGCTGACATTTCTATTATAAAAATAGATGTAATCCTTCATACTCTCAACACAGATAGATGTTTATCACAGTTACAGTTAGCATACCAACTGTGTACTGTGTTGGTATTAAAAGTAAGTTAGTACAATTATTAATAAGATTGTGAAACCGATTCCGTTTGATTTTTCATTTGTAGTTTGCTTATCATTTTCCCTACGGGATCTGGATCTGCAATCTCCCGACATTTGAGTTTGTTAGGAAGTTGCATCATGTTTAAATGAAAGGGATCAAGTAGTACTGAGTCAACCCACTCACCAAACCTGGAGCAAAAGGTCAGGCATCTGCTGAGAGGAGACAATCAGATTTTGCCATTGCATCTCTCTCATATGAATCCTGACATCCTGACACCAGCAGAATTGCTGATGACTTCAGCTTAGAACAACTCCTTCAGCCCAGCCTTAAAAGTGCAGGCACCCATTTTCTCATGCTGAGGGGTGGTGGTGGGGGGGGGGTTGAAGGGAAAGAGCTTGAAGGGGCAGTGTCATCAGAATAATGTACCTTTACAAAACACCACTATATCCAGAGCTGACAAGTGTCCGAAATGAATTATAAAGATTGTCGAAGAATGCATAGTGATAATACACCTGTGATTTTATACATCAATTCAGATTTCTGTATTGATGTACAAATTGATGTATTTCTCAGATGTGTATTTTTATAAAAATTGTTACAAAGCGAGCTTTAGGAATGATCATCAGAAAGGCTGTCACAGTTCTTGCGAAAGGTTTCCAGGCAGTTTACCAAAAGCTGAAGAAAATGAGACACATTTGTGCACAGAGGTCATGGTGACAGTAGGCAGCAGTGGAGGCAGCCATTGATGGTTGCCAAGCAATTAAATCAAACACAACCATTCCCACAGACGTGCCCCATATACAATTCCAGAGATCATGTGGGGAGAGGGGGGGGAGGGGGCGAAGGGGGGTACATCGTAAAATCAACACCATCCAGAAATTAAAAGGCATAGGTGAATTCACCTGAGATTTATAGGGTACATACACGATTTATGTACAGTAAACTCCCAATAACCCAACCCTGGTTCAACCCGTCACTGCCACTATCAAGCTGTCAATATCCCAGCCGCATTTATTTGTGTATATATACACACATATGCCTAACTCGCCGTTCCAGGTAACTCGTCATTGAGACGTTTTCCCTTGGACTGATGAGCAATCAGGAATTTTACTGTACATTGTTCCAGTATTCTTTGGATGCAAGGGATGTAATCAAATAGTTTAAAAAGCACTGAATGGTTTCTGGGGAGGGAAATGGTCAATTCAATGAGTTACAACACTGGTCGTTTACTTCTGACAGCTCCATTTAAATAGAGGAAGGTTTCCCTTTCTGCTTCCCTTCTGTAAGGCTGCTGTGTGAAAAGGAGTTTGGACTTTCTCAGCCTGTTCCCAGTGAGCATAACACACCCATTGAACAAAACCTGCCCTGAATTCCTCAATACAATTGGCGAGTTCACACAGAGTGCGATGGGAAACGGGATATTCTGAGATTGGGGCAGAACACAGGATGTTTCACTGGGCCACGCTACACTCAACCTGGCGAGAGCAGTGATGCTGTCATTTTAGAGCCTAAAATGGACGTGTTTCCACTCACCAGCACCAGCTTTCATCGACTTGATAAGCAAGAGTTCACAGGGCTCTTACAGCACTGCTTAACCTGCCAGAGCAGTCTGCTCAACAAACTGAACCCAAAACCAAATTCCCCATACATATATATTACATACAGTATATAACCATACAGTATATGTAGGTATGTATACTACATATGTATGTGTGTGTGTAAATATATATATATATATAAAAACATGTCGGTGGCAATTTCAATGTTTAAACGGTGCCTATAAAAAACAATGATAGATAACAGAGAATTCTGATGATAGCCAGTCATAAAGAAATCATTTACTCCTTAGTCAAGCAGTGCTGACAACACCTACGCCCTTCATCTCCCAAAATAAACCTAACCCATATAATTGTTTCCTAATCCCCAAGAGAAGGGAATTTCTCCAGGGGCGGGTACTGGCCAACAATCCTCCAGCTTAAAATTAAAGCCTTCTAAAATAGGCTTTAAAATGTGATTATACTTGACAACAATTAACTGCGAATTGCTTTGCAATGTTAAACGTAGCTGCTGTATAACAATGGATGTTCTTTATAATAATAATAATAATCCTTGCATTTGATATAGCGCTTTTCACGTCTTCTTGACATCTCAAAGCGCTTCACAGAATAGACTGTAAAGTGAATTGACCGTACATTCGTGGGCAAAACCCGGCAGCCAATTGCGCACAGCAATGTCCCACAAACAGTCGTGGGTTGAAAACGACCAATTTATTATTTTTTTTATCTTGGAGCGATTATTATTAGGCTCTGTGTGGAGTAAGGAAACTTGCCCAAGGTTTCGCCCTCTGCCTGGAATTCGAGACTTTGTACCAATTTAAAGTTTGCCGAAACATCACGGGCAGTGGAATTTGGAATGATATTTCGTGGGAGGGATCAGCATCAATTTGTCACAACGATCCAAGAAAGTGACACCGTGATTTGGATGCGAGTCAGATCAAGTTTCAAAACTTGTGTGTGTGTTTGCGAGTGGAGGGGAGGGAGGGAGCGAAAGGGCAATCGCTAAACATTTATTTAAAATTCCTATTTCCCTCTTAACACGCCTAAGGAAACACTTCCACTAAGCCCTGCCCTGAGCCAATTACGAGCCAAATACTTTTGCTATTTTTTAAAAAATAATGGTTTTTCAAGAACAAAACTTGGGCCGCGGTACTCAAAAAGCAGAAATAACCCAAAGGCAGCGCTGAAAATTAAGATGGTTTCCGGAAATAGGGCAAAAAGAGCACAATTAAGGGACTACCGCACATTTAAAAAATATATACATTTTTTGAAATCAATCCATCCTTGTCCCTTGCAAAGTGAATGCCTAACTTTATCTGTGAGGTTGTTGGTCAGGGAGCCAGGACACAGAGAGAGAGAGACAGAGAGAGAGACAGAGAGAGACAGAGAGAGACAGAGAGATTCCCTTCACTTTTCCAATAGTACCAATGGGATCTTTAATGTCCACCTGAAATAAGCAGAGACAACCTTTCTACACCGCCAACACTGCTCTGGAGTGTCAGCCCAGACAACAAGGAAGCTGGGGGGGAACCCACATCCTTCCGACTCAAGATGAGTGTGGGTGTGGGTGTGGGTGTTGGGGTGTGTGTTTGTGTGTGTGTGTGTGTGGGTGGGTGTGTTTGTGTGTGTGTTTGTGTGTGTGTGTGTGTGTGTGTTTGTGTGTCTGTGTGTGTGTGTGTGTGTGTGAGGGTGTGTGTGTGTGTGAGGGTGTGTGTGTTTGTGTGTGTGGGTGTTGGTATGTGTGTGTGTGTTGGTGTGTGTGTTTGTGTGTGTGTGTGTGTGTGTGTGTGTGAGTGTGTGTGTGAGGCTGATATGATAGTTGTCCAGATGTAGGAAGCGCTTTATTTATAGGGGCGAAATGAACACGACTGAGGGGGTTTGAGAGAGAGATAAGATTACGCGCACACACACCCTCACACACACACACACACCCTCACACACACACACACCCTCACACACACACACCCTCACACACACACACCCTCACACACACACACACCCTCACACACACACACACCCTCACACACACACACACACCCTCACACACACACACACCCTCACACACACACACCCTCACACACACACACCCTCACACACACACACACCCTCACACACACACACACCCTCACACACACACTCACCCTCTCACACACACACACCCTCACACACACACACACCCTCTCACACACACACACCCTCACACACACACACCCCCACACACACCCTCACACACACACACACCCTCACACACACACACACCCTCACACACACACACACCCTCACACACACACACCCTCACACACACACACCCTCACACACACACCCTCACACACACACCCTCACACCACACACACCCTCACACACACACCCTCACACACCCCCCCCCACACACACACACTCACACACACCCCCACACACACACCCTCACACACACAGACCCACACACACACACAAACCCTCACACACATACACACACACACACAACCACAGCTGAACAGTTTCAACGCGGGAAGGTTCCCGTTTGAATTGTTAAAACAAATTGCAGACATAACACACAAAAACAAATCCCCAACACCTCCCCTGGGAACCACAGGTCAGAAACCCCCACAGCCCCCATCCCCCCCCCCACATCCCCCACCCCCACACAGCCCCCAACCCCCCCCCCCCCCCCACAGCCCCCACACTCCACAGCCCCACACCCCCCCACAGCCCTCCACCTCCCCACAGCCCCCAACCCCCCCCCCCCCCCCACAGCCCCCACACCCCACAGCCCCACACCCCCCACAGCCCTCCACCTCCCCACAGCCCCCAACCCCCCCCCCCCCCACAGCCCCCACACCCCACAGCCCCCACCTCCCCACAGCCCTCCACCTCCCCACAGCCCCCAACCCCTGGACTCGAAGTGAGTGGGGGGGGGACTGAGATATGGAGAGGGGGTGGTGGTGGGGGTGGTGGTGGGGGAGTGGGAGTGGGTGGGGGGGGGGGGGGAGCGAAGGAGAGAGTTCACCAGTGTAGACCACAGCAAAGCCGTTCAGATGAAGTGGATCCACGCGTCCTCCCAGTCCTTGGGGGGGGAGACCCGGAATCTCCGGCTCCTTACCCGGTAGTTGCCGCCGCCGTTGTTGTCCCAGCGCTCCTGCCCGGACGCCCCGGGGGTGCGGTAGCGGATGGCGAACTCCAGGAGGCCTCCGGCTTCCAGGAAGACGGGGGCGATCATCTTGAAGGCGAAGGCGTCCGTGTGTCCGTCCGACGAGTCGGGGACGTAGGCGGCGGCGATGTCCACGAAGGAGCGCCACTGGTTCAAGGTGTAGCGCACCAGGACCGCCTTCTGGAAGGTCAGGTTCAGGACGCGGACGGTGCCGGTGATGCTGAAGTCGTCGGTGGCGATGGACTCCAGACACACTCCCCGCTGCTCCACCCGGGAGAGGAAGTCCGGGGAGTCCCCGGGGTTGGGGAAGAGGGGCTCCAGCCCCGGGCAGGGCGGCGCCGGGAAGGCGGGGGCGGGGGCGGGGGGCGCGGGCTCGGTCCTGGCCTCCAGCCGGGCCAGCACCCGGCCCGGGACCTCGGGCACGTCCGTGTCGCGGTAGTGCCTGATGCTGGTCAGCTCCAAGCCCAGGGAGTCGGCGAACCGGACCCGCTTCCTCCTCGCCCGCCCCGCGGGCCCGCGCTCGGAGACCGGCTGCAGCAGCCACCGCTCGCCCACCGGAGACAAGGACTTGGCTCTCCTGCGTTGCCCGGGGCTGGAGTCCGGGTCCAGGCCGGTGCTGCTGCTGCTGGTGGTGGTGTTGGTGTTGGCTGACGGTTCGCGTCCTCTCTGCTGCTGCTGTTGTTGTTGTCTCTCGGGGTCTGTCGGGCTGGGGTTGGGGCTCGGGCTGTGCTGAGGTCCATTGCAGGCGATCACTGCCGCCTGAGTCTCGAGCGTTTGACAGCACTGCAGCCGAGCCATACAGCTCAGGTTTCGAGGGAGACACAGCCGAGGAGGCGACCTGAACAGAGCAGTTTGCTCCATCGTCCGACGCAGACCGGCGGCGGTGGCCGGGCTTGTCCTGGCCGGGCTGGGCTTGTCCTGGCCGGGCTTGTCCTGGCCGGGCTTGGCCGGGCTGGGCTGGGCTTGGCTTGTCCTGGCCGGGCTTGGCTTGGCCGGGCTGGGCTGGGCTTGTCCTGGCCGGGCTTGGCTTGGCTTGTCCTGGCCGGGCTTGGCTTGGCCGGGCTGGGCTTGGCTTGTCCTGGCCGGGCTTGGCTTGGCCGGGCTGGGCTGGGCTTGTCCTGGCCGGGCTTGGCTTGGCTGGGCTTGTCCTGGCCGGGCTTGTCCTGGCCGGGCTTGGCTTGGCTTGTCCTGGCCGGGCTGGGCTTGGCCGGGCTTGGCTTGTCCTGGCCGGGCTGGGCTGGGCTTGGCCGGGCTTGGCTTGTCCTGGCTGGGTTGGGCTTGTCCTGGCCGGGCTTGGCTTGTCCTGGCCGGGCTGGGCTTGGCTTGTCCTGGCCGGGCTGGGAGGGAGGGTTAGTTGACTGGGGGGAGGTTGGTGTCGGTCGCTCAGCTGTCAGGGGATTTATAGCCCAAACATGATGTCAAACAGTCCAATTCCCGCAGCAGCAATGCGGGTTCTCCCCCCTCTCCCCCCCTCTCCCCTATCATCTCGCTCCTGGGTTTCTCAAGCAGCGAATGACGCGGATGATGGAAGTTAGTTAAGACCTTACAACACACACACACTCTCTCTCTCTCTCTGTCTGTGTCTCTCTCCTCCCTCCCCCCCCCCCCTCCCCCCGATCGAAAGGGAATCCACCACTCTTGTCTGTCTATTAACCCCAATACCAACCCGGAGAAATACTGCCCTATTTTATTTTATAGATATATATATATATTCCCTTTTTTTTTAAATAGATGTATCTATAAAAAAAAAAGCACTGAAATAAAATAACATTCAGAAATCTAAAAAAAAATGAAAGCGATTGTAACCAAAACAATAGGGCGTTGCAAAGTTCGGAAGCGACGATACGCGTCAAGTGCCACCGACCAGGAAGCGAAGGGTGAGTGAGTAAGAAAGAGGGTCGAGTGCAGTTGTCATAAAATATAAGGTAACGACCTTAAAACGTCTCTGCGCTGACATCGATCTGTGTGTGTGTGACACTCTCTCTCTCTCTCTCTCTCTCTCACTCACTCACTCACTCACACACTCACAGCATATACACGTTTGGTGAACTCGGTTGGTTAAAGGTTAAAGCAACCGGAGAGAAAACTTAACAATAATAATCCTTTGCATTTGACATAGCGCTTCATCGCGTCTTCGAGACGTCTCAATAGCGCCGAACGGAATATGCTGTAAAGTGAATCGACTGTATCGATTGCGGGCGAAATGCAGCAGCCGATGGCGCACAGCGGTGTCCCACCATGGAACGAGTGACCAATTTATTTGATTTTAATGGGAGGGATTAATGAATGGTACTGGGTGCGTTCAATGTATCCATCACAAAATTTCACCCACAAAATACAGTCAATCCACTTTACACTATATTCTGTGAAGCGCTTTGAGACGTCTCGAAAGATGTGATAAGGCACTACTGTATCAAATGTAAGGATTATTAGTATTATTACTACCATTAAATCATCTTAGCCACAAAGCTGGTTTATGGACATCTATCTCACTGTAATTTTTTTAAAAAAACTTTCAGTTCCAGAAGGGGAGCTACTTTGCTGCACAGTATGTACATCCTGTAAGCAACACTCGCACTTTAGATTGATTCACATTCCACCACAGATCAATAAGCCACTTGATTTTAAATATAGGGCATGTTTGATGTCGCTCGCGGGGTCTGTTTGATCTTAAATCACTTGGCAGCCTTTCATTTGTGTTACCCAATAACTCGGCTCGGCTGATTGGCATTTTCTTCTTTCAGACTTAAGCGACGTGCATGTTATAAACCGATGTGTCAACTCATATGAGGCAGGCAGAGACTGCGCGCAATGACGCCTTATTTGATTCATAGCTCGTCTCCTGTTTCATGAGTCATGATTGAATTGAGCTCAGCAGGTCTGTCTGTGCCTCGTTACTGACTTGACTAAGGTTTGCAACACTTTTATCTATCCCAACGTGGTTGCAATAATCTGCCCCCATCTTGCGAAATGGCCTCGCCCTCAGCGCTTTCTTCATCGTGGAGTCCTGTAGCTCAGTGGTTAGAGCACTCGCTTTGCAAGCGAGAGACCTGAGTTCAATTCCAGGCAGAGGGCAAAACCTCGGGCAAGTTTCCTTACTCTACACAAAGCCTAATAATAATCCCTCCAAAACCAAAAACAATGATAAATTGGTCATTTTCAATCTACGACTGTTTGTGGGACATTGCTGTGCGCAATTGGCTGCCGCGTTCGCCCACAAATATACAGTCAATTCACTTTACAGTGTGTTCTGGGAAGCACTTTGGGACGTCCTCCCGACGTGAAAAGCGCTATATCAAATGCAAGGATTATTTTATCTACGATTGCGAAGGCCTTGGATTGAACCTGCACCATTTCCCAGATTTCTTCCTTTACTTCTGCTCCCCATCCCCCTTAGCTTCCATCCATCAATGTCAACTTCCGTCATTTCTGTCATCCACAATATCACAGATGTAACTTCTCTCTCCAGCGAGCCCAGACCCACCAATATGTCCCTTTGTCAACTCACGTCCAATTGGTGACACTCTGGTCTCTGGGGCTGAAGGTTGTGGGTCAAGGCCCATGTTGGGATTTGAGCTCATCTCTAACCTGGCAATCCATTGCAGGACCTGGGAATTATCCCAACTTCTCGGCTTCCAGAGACTTTAAATGAAACATTAGTGTTATTTATACTGGCATGAGCACATTTAGCAGTGTGCGATCTCCTAGATTTATGTACTCAATTTAAACCACAATGCTTGATAACAGAGGCATTCCCATAGGCAAAACAGGAAAAAGCTCATTTTGCTACTGACTCACAACAGCTATTATTAAAGGTTTTGAAAATGTCCTAATGTACAAACACAGTTTAATACACACAAGCAGTTAAAAAGGATTGTAGAAAATATACACATTAGAATGCGCTACTTTAAAAAGGCTCCCTTGATGGCTACTTGGGAATACCACTTCCTGGAATAGTAATTGAGTCATACACATTAACAGTCTTGAAGTTTGATCTATCAAATTAATCCAATCATGATGGCAGTCAGGGTGCTACAATTGGCCTCAAAGGCAAATATCACCAGAGGCTCTTGCTGCCAATTGCTGGTTCATGTTTCTCTTGTTGCAAATCCCGTGCGTGTGGATATCAGACAGAAACTAGATGTGACATGGCAGTACTTCAGATCTTTTTATCCAATACACATTCACTTAAGAGCATAAACTTACTTCATCATTTTGATATCTATGCATATGGAAATTATATTCATGGCTTCAGTTTAGTTTAAATAAAAAGCAATTTACTCCTCAAGACAGCTATGCTGCAGTTAGCAACAATGACTACTTAACAGTTTTCATCAGTGTGCAATAAAAACATGATTCTACTAATTCTTGCTTTTGTGGTAGTCATTTGAAGCCATTTTGATTAACAATTTACACAATTTCAATAATGACATGGAACTTTGAGAGCAAAAACTTTATTATCCAGAGAAAATCAGTGTACAGAAAAACATTTCACTTCTGACATTTTATGTACAAAATGTAAAAATATAATGCTTAATATTGCTGTAATCCAGGAGTAACTGCTTAAGTTTTTCACTGAGTGAAAAAAAAACCACCACATAATGCATCACCACTGAGGTAAAAACCCACAACTTATTTTCCACATTACTGTAATGCAGCAACTTTCCAGAGACAAAGTGATGTATTGCAAATTGCAATTTATTGATTTCAAAAGTAGCCTGAAACACAGCAAGTCTTTTGTGACAAAGTCATTTGGCACCACACCAAATTGAATGCTAAAATTAGAAGCAACACTTTCAGCAGTAATCTTGAATGTTAGTCAAAGCTGTGGCAGTCAATGACTGCTTCGCTTCCATGGATTTGATATTCAATTGTCAATATAAATTATTCCAAGGTGTTAATATTTATGTAATTTTTCCTGGTGTGGTAGTCATCACGATCCCTTTCTCACAACGTACTTAGCTCCGCTGCTGCTCATCTGCTTTTAATGCCAAAGATGGTTGTGGTGAATGGGTACAGTTGGGTAAGGTCCTTTAACTCTGGAACTTATCAAATCTATCCCAACTCATTTGGCATGGCTTGTGCATTGTGGTGGTCTGTGTGACATCCTCCATCAATGAAGTATACACAGGAGGCTTGCTCATTGACAGCCAAATGGCCGAAGTAAACTGTATACCACAGAGGTATAAAATACAAGCCCAACTGATGAAATAACCCATCTCATCCAGAGCTCACTAAAACATTCAGACTTGAGTATCAAGCGCTTCTTAATTCTTTCCTCTAAACTGATGTTCTTCATGTTTTACATTTATCTTCCATCATTCAGTTCTCAAAGACCCAAGGGGACATAGAACCAAGACAATTTTAATTTTCAACAGTGACTTGATGCTAACCTCTAACTTATTCATTTGAATGCAGATTTTACATTGGCAGATAAAGGCAGCTTCGGAAGAGTTGAAGTAGATCTTGTTGAATGTAGAAACAGATATAGCTATTAGGAAAAGCAGTTTGAAACGCTTGCATCTAAATTTTGTGAAACGCTCATCTCGTGGTAAAGATTCTCACAAGCTTTCAAACCATGGAGGGTAACAATTGCAATTCAATATGCAGATTACATTTGAAGTATTCAAATTTCATAACAATTAGCTAAAGACAAGCTCAATGCAAACTGAAGACAAGGAGTCCTGTAGCTCAGTTGTTAAAGCATTCACCTTGCAAGTGAGAAATCTGGGTTTGATTCCCGGTAGGGTGAAACCTTGGGCAAGTTTCCTTACTCTACACACCTGATAATAATCCCTCAAGAAAAAAAAAAATTGGTCACTTCAATCCACGACTGTTTGTGGGACACTGCTGTGCGCAATTGGCTGTTGCGTTTCGCCCACAAATATACAGTCAATTCACTTTACAGTATATTCTGTGAAGCGCTTTGAGACATCTAGGAGACGTGAAAAGCACTATTATCAAATACAAGGATTATTATAAGGCTGTATTCGTTCTTTTTCAGTGGTACAGTATTTCCTAATTGGATCTCTATGCAGTTAATTTCCCACTGAACTGTTTTTGGGTCTTTCCTCCTCTTCCTTTGTGCCCAATATTTTCCTGTGTTCCAACTGGGTGCTGAAAATGAGGGAGTTAAAAGTGAAGCTTCCAAACAACCTAATTATATCATCAGTTCCTGATATCAAAAGATCTGTTTTGTTAAAAAAAACACCCAAGTCCTATTGGCCGCAAAATCTGGATTTAGTGAGTTCCAACACATTATACTATTAACATCCAATAATGGATTAACACAATGAAAATAAATGAAACTGACACACATAGTTGTACTTTATTCTGTTCACCAATGTCCACATGAGCTTAATAAGGGAAAGTCACCAAGAAGGTTAAAAAAATTACAAAGAAAATAGTGAGATAATCTTGTTGATTTGATATAAAACCAACCTTCTGCGAGTCCGTTTATTCACCATAATAAAAACCTTTATCCAAGATGGATTCGACACAATACCAACACAAGTATTAGATTTTCCTTCAAATCTAACTGGGATGTTGCTCAAAAAAAGTACATGAAAACTTTCATATTTTATTCCTCCTCTCCTACAGCTACTTCACATTACTACATAGCGACTCCTCCCCCACTTTCTATTCAGTCATCACTAAAAAAGAGCATCTTATGTTTATACCTCGAGGCAGAAAATGCTACAAAATTACCTGACTTTGTTGCCAAGTGCTAGCTACGGTTGTGGCTATTGTATTGGCTGATCCTTGTTTTTCTCTCTCTCTGGGTAACATCTTATTAAGTCCTTCTCCGCTGAGTGTCACAGACCCAAGCATCAACAACCTCCCCACTATTGAATAGAACTCCTTAAATGGAAGCATAAAGCTCATCTTGTACTAATACTCGTTAAACAGTCAGTATACAGAGTACTTTGTTCTTTAAATGTTAAATAACAGCTTTGGTATACAATTACAATTTTTACAGCAGCCAAGACCAAACACGAAATACACATTTGCATTTCCAATCTGTCAGTTGCAACATTCAGGGGAAATGCCTATTTTAATGCCACTAAAGGAAAAATCAAATGAGAAATTAAAAAAAGGAGATAATTTTTACTCTATAATTCGAGTAGAAAAGAGAATTGGGAGCATAGGGAGAAATTGGATGCAATATGGAGTTAAACAACTCACAAGATATTATTGCACAGACATCTGCAAAGTGTACCAATTTTGTGACAAAATGCTATGTCCTAAGTTCCAGATTACTTTTGCAATGTCAAAAGAATTTTCACATTGAAAATCTACTCAATGTATTACATTGCCTTTAATCATCATTGATGTCAACAGTCCCCCCCGTCCCCCCCCACACTTACCACCCTTGCCAGTGTTTTAGACTATGAGATTCCAGATTACACATGACATCAAATGTTATCTAACAGTTGGTTTTGTTCTAACTTTACAACTGTGGTTTCAAATTAGTGGCCACCAATAACTCACACTGCTATCTTTCACTTTGTTTTTGTTGAGTGCTAAATCCTTAACAGGAAGATGGATGTTCCTAGCCAAGATTCCACTAATGTCACTCGGACAACTACCATAAGGGCAACAACGGCTGGCCGTGGACAACTCTTCATAGGAAATGCCTGGCTTCTACTTGGTTATCTGTCTACAGTAACCAAGGCAGATACCTTGTGAAAGGAGAAAAGAGGAAATATAATTTACATTTCTCCACTATCCAAGCACAATCATGCCCCAGCATATAGCCAGCACATACCTGTGGTTAATATATTCAAACACAATTCAAATATCTGCTAGTGGAAATTACTGCTCTTAATATTGGACTCAGATAATTCAATAGGTTGTAAATACTAACACCTTGTGTGGATAGCAAGTTATTAATCCAGAGGCTAACTACCTAACTTTCACTATTGCAACGTACAAGTAGCCTTTTTTCCCCAGTAGAATGAAGTTGCTCAAATATTGCACGCCAAGTGAATTAGAAACGGCATACACTTTTGCACGTGTTTAAATATTAATGGGTGACAATAGGATTAGGACAGGCAAATCAATCTTATTTGGAGTCTACAATAAATCCACCAACTATATTCCATCTCATGTGAAGAGATAATCATTCAAGCATGCTTTATGCTACATTTGGACATTCCAACACTGTCAAGAAGCTGATACCAACCATATATTATGGGCCCCTCGACTATTCTCGATGGGACCGAGTGTGCTGGTTCGAATGAACTAGTCAATCATAATCCTTGAATTCTGAAAAAGATTATTGGTGGGAAGAAGGGGAAATACCCTCAGAAAGATCATGAGAATCTACGGAGCATTAAGAATTTTTTGTATTAAGAAACATCTGTGAGCTTATTGCTCGAGGAATTTTTTCTCAAAAAAAGGAAAAAAAAATTAAATTCTCACATAGACATCCCTGGGAGCGTTAGCTAAGGACCTACAGTTTCTTTAAGTAGGAAGATGAAAAAAAAACATACCTGCAATTGATTTTACTTTTCAATGCAAATTGTTCTTCCCCATGACTTCAACAAGACTGCTCCCTCTCATTTTCCAAAGCTTCATGATGGATGTTGCTGGAAATAGCTTCAGATTTCTCCTACATGGTAGGACAACTCAGTTAGACGACAACGGGATACCTCAACCCTAAAGGGCATCCTTTAGACTTACCTTCAATTACATTCAACAAAGATTTAGCGTAGCTTGTTCCAATTTCAGAGGAACTAGATAGAGCTAACTGGTTTCTTTCACACTTGCCAATTTATTATTTATTATTATTACCTATATTATCAACAATAGTTCAGGTCTCAAATAGAGAAACAGAATAGCACTCAGTACACTTCATACGGTGGAGTATGTATCTTAGGTGGACATCCCAATAGCTACAAATTGGGATGGGCCAAAGTCGTCCTCTATTTTTGTGCACTATCCTCCACAATTTCCCTGAATAAGGATGGGAACAATTAGAAAATAGACAAAGTGTAAAAAACTACCACTCATATTGTGACGACAATCTATCCAACTTTGGCACCATCTTACAACATACATCCAGTTACGAGCCTGCCAGAGACTTTTACCTGCTTATTGATTTTCAAGAAGTGTGCTCTGTATGACGATAATATTTTCTGCACCTGTGTAGGTATCCACTAGGCTCCCACAATCCAATATGTGATTGTAATTTTCATTGCACCGATTAACCACAACTATGTTGTCACACTTAAGGTCGAATAGTTTTGATGAGGCACAAAACAAGCTTCTGAATACTGTAAAAAGTTAATACATTAGACACATATCCACAAATAAGAAGGTCAAGCAATATGCTAGCTGGACTGAGATGTGACTATGGAATGCTATCACTATATTTGCATCAAATTCTCATGGAAAACTAGCTCCCACTTCCTTTCATTCCATTAGACTGTAGAATTAATACAATTTAGGACATAGAAGAAAAGACAAAAAAACAGTGAAACTAGAGAATAGATCGATATTTAAAAATAGTATTGAAGATTTCACAGGTTTTATGTAAATATTTGCAACTAAAATTGCTACTTAGAAACTCTACTCACCAACTAGATGAACAAAGCTTGTTTGTATATCCAGCCGCAGCTCTTCCTACTTTATAGGATTTCCTCACTCCATTTAGCAAATTCATATTAAAAAAACTTTTTTTTTTACCAATTACTGTTTGGAATTGAAGAACAGTAGGTCGGCTGGTGTAAAACACACATTGTAAAAAAGAGTTGCAAAAAGCCACTTGAGAATGCAGATCTGCAATATAGCTCAGGGATGCTGGTGTTGTGGAATTTCCCCCACCGATGTTGTGCAGCAGAAATAAACTGTACATTGTGCAAACAGTTTGCACAAATGCAATTTGTCAAACTTTTCTGAACACCTTTGAATCCATACAGGCCAGTGAGGAAACTGCTATGGGACAATTCATAGAATTTACAACATTGGGGACAGCCATTCAATCCAATGTCCCTATTGTTTAAACAATGCAATTGAGTTAAAGATTCCCACTCACTTGCACCCATTGCAGTACCACCATGGTAGCGCAAGGTGGAAATGTGTATATCACTTCTGAACTGAATAAATCTGGGGTTAGAACAGATATACCGTCAGTAACCACAAACAAATTTAACATTACCTGCAATGTTTTCACAAACTTGTGATCTGGAACAGTTATTTATTATCCAAAATAATATGTAATTAGATGTACAACTATAAAAATAAGAATTTTTAAAATGTTTTAGAAACACTAGTTTGCTACAGAATTTAAGCATTATGGACATCTCTTCCCACAGTTTATGTCCAATTTCTGGATCAGATTACTTGCATCTTCTGATGGGAGGTAAATGATCTAAAATAACAAAAAAAATACTCTTATCTCCATTTATGGAAGGAGGCAAAAAGCTTAAATCCTAAACGAAGGTGTAGGAATAAAGCAAACCTAAACTCAGATTATAGAGGGTAAGAAAATAGTAGGAAAACAAGGTACAACAGGGGAAGCAAATGTAAAAAGTTTACTTTATTTAAAATGGGTTATCAGCATGTTAGTAATTTAGAGCTAATAATGAAAGTGAGATTTCTTGAAGTTTGAGCAAATAATACTACAATTATCTTTCCAGCAAAAAAAGGGTATGAGTTGAAAAGAACAGCTTAGCCATAGCAGCAGGTTCAAGGAAGGCATTTCCCTGTACTTGCTGTTAATATCAGTTATGGGAAAAAATATTTCCATTACAAAAAAGCTCTTGAGTTTTACATAAAGTTTTGACCAGTAGACTATTGACAAGACAAATCATGACATTCCTCCTCTATGACCAGTTCACATGCAATTCCCTGAGTAAATTAAAATGTACTCAATTTTCTTACCTATACTTTGCAAAATATTTATTCTCTCAAAAACAGAAATGCTGATAACAGTACGCACACCTCTATACCTTTACTGCACATGCCAAAGAGTTACCGTCTCACCACTACTAAATCATACATGAAACACATAATTTTAAGTAAAGAAAACCAGATTTCTTTTTTTTTCCACATACGACTAGAAACATGGGAGATACAAAGTCATAACATTGCACTATTATTTTATCCTGGATCTAAAAAGTTTTGACAAATTAAAAAAGAACTGTAGGGGGTGGTTTACAGCAAAAGGTTGACAACCTGTCTAACCTGTTTGTAATGCATAGAAGAGATGGACACCTGTAAATTTATCAGTCATTGTTCATTGGCTGGTGTTTAAAAAGAACATTTAACAGTTCTTCTGAGCAGGCACTTCCCAGTTCTGAAGTAATTAGAACCCTCCTAGGTAACATCCAACAAGCCCCCATGTTGCAAAAAAACCAGAGGTGTTTTTAAAAAAATACGTTCTCATAAAAAGTCAATCCTGAAAATATTTAAGTCAAATTAAAAACCTTTGTCTCTGGAAAGCAATTACAGTAGGAAACCCATAGTTCTTGGATAACGTTCATCGGTTGTGACAATGTATAGATCAAGTTATTTTCTCTCTCTCTCTCTCTCTCTCTCGCTTACCCAGTTTTGTCCCTCGTAGATGCAAATGGAAAGTAATGTGTTGTCTGCATTGCATTTTTTTTTGTTTATTGCGAGTGACTTTCTCTCTCTCCTCTCTCTCTCTCTCTCTCTGTTTTTGTTTAACTGAAATACCTCCCTCTTTGACCCGAGCTGGTGGTCTGTTGTTGGCTGTGCTGCTGGTTAATGTCACAAACAGAGACCGGCTCCAGGTGAGCCCACGGGTCCTCGAGCATGGAAGGCTTGTAATAGTGCTCCACGTTGGTCGAGAAGCGGTTCTCCCGGCCTTGGGCCCCACCGAACGACGGCGTCGAGGTCCTGGGCGAGCCCTGGTACTTCCTGTGGGCCGGGGAGAGCGGGTGATAGGGCGGCGAGGAGTAGCCGCGGCCTCCTCGGTGCCGGGGGCTGTAGCCCGGTTGTTGGTGACTGACACACGGGCTGTTGTAGCGTTGTTGTTGTTGTTGGTGGTGGTGGTGGTGATGCTGGTGATGAAATGGCGGCGCTCCTTGGCCTTGTTGCTGCTGCTGCTGCTGTTGTAGCTGCTGCTGCTGAGGCGAACCCCGGTGGCGGGGACCGGGCCCGTAGGGCGGAGTGGGAGAGCCCCACGCGTGAGGCAAACCCCCGGGGGGCTGCATGGTGAGGGCGGGGCTCAGCGAGCCGGGGTAGGCCGTGGGCGGGGGGCTGCGGAAGCCCTGCCTGTTGCCTGCGCCATGCTGCGAGGCCCGAAAACCCTGACGGAACATCGGCCGCACTTTTATATATAACAATAATATATAATATATATATATGGAGAGAGAGAGAGAGAGAGAGAGCTGTGTATAAAACCCGCTCAATAACGTCGCTGCTGCTGCTGCTTCTTTTTCCCCCCCTTTCCCGCCCGAGCCGAGCTGAGCCGCGTTGCAACCGCACCCGCGCCCAACGCGGCGGCGTTATTATTACTACGATGAATAATAATAATAATTATTATTCGGAGAAAATAATAATAAGTTTCTCTCTCTCTCGCGTGGGGAGGGCGAGGAGAGAGAGAGAGAGAGAGAGTGGGGGTTTAAAAAAAAACCTTCGCTGCTACTGCTTCTCCTCGTCGTCGGTCGGTCGGTCGGTCGTTCGTTCGTTCGTTCGCGCCACGACGCCCCGCCCCGCCCGCACAGCACAGGAACCTTCTCGAAACGTCCGTCAAAGCGGTGCCACCGCTAAATACTTCCGCCCGTCCCCGGCCCGACTTCCTCTTGCGTTGCACTCTCTGTGTACACACACACGCACGGGGAGGGGGGGAGTGCGCGCGCAGGCGCTCCCTCTCAGCGCGCAAAAAAAAAAGGTTCCGACCCTCATTTTCTTCTCGTGTGTGTGTCCCCCCACCTCCCAATTCATTTTATTTTCGAGTCCCGACCGAACAGGTTAAAGGCCCCTCCCTTCCCCCCCCCCTCCCCCACCCCCCTCCTCTCTAATAGATGCGGGCCTGACCCAGCCCCCTCCCCCGCTGTGTTCAGTGGGGGTTGTTTTTTTTTGTTGAGACGGTGGGGAAGAGAATAACAGACGCACCTCTTCTTCTTTGTCAGCCCCGTTGCTGTGGCAACCGGTACACGGCCCCCTCCTCCCCTCCCCTCCCCACCCCACCCCCTGTCAGCCAGTGCCCCCCCACCCCACCACCCACCCTCTCTCCTCTCTCCCTCCTCGCTCCGCTCGTCTCACTTCACCTCACCCGCCCCAACCGCACACTCTCTGTCTATCTCTCTCTCTCTCTCACTCACTCTCCCCCCTCCCCCACTCTTCTGTGGTCGCTGCTTTGGAGTTCCCCCCCAACCCCCCACCACCCGGACACCGCGGCTCTCCCGTCGTTTGGTATTATGTTTTATATCTATCTATATACGTGTGTGTGTGCGTGTGTGTGTGTGTGGATGATTCGTGTTAGTTATTTCTGTTGAGTTTCAGCATCTCTCGCTCTCCTGTTCGAATCCCTGCACTCCTTCTCCCCCCCCCCCCCCCCCCCCCCCCCCCCCCCACCCTCCCTCCCCCCTCCTCCCCTCCCCCCCACTCCCTACACCTTGCCCCCTCCTCCACTCCCCCCCAATCCCTACACCTTGCCCCCTCCTCTCCCCCCCCCCCCCCAATCCCTACACCTTGCCCCCTCCTCCACTCCCCCCCAATCCCTACACCTTGCCCCCTCCTCTCCCCCCCCCCCAATCCCTACACCTTGCCCCCTCCCTCCCCCCCCCCAATCCCTACACCTTGCCCCCTCCTCTCCCCCCCCAATCCCTACGCCTTGCCCCCTCCTCTCCCCCCCAATCCCTACACCTGCCCCCTAGTCTCCCCCCCAATCCCTACACCTTGCCCCCACTCCCTTCCCCGCCCTCTTCCCCTCCCCCCCAATCCCTACACCTTGCCCCCTCCTCTCTCTCCCAATCCCTACACCTGCCCCCTAGTCTCCCCCCCAATCCCTACACCTTGCCCCCTCCTCCTTCCCCAATCCCTACGCCTTTCCCCCTCTCTTCCCCAATCCCTACCCCTTTCCCCCTCTCTTCCCCAATCCCTACCCCTTTCCCCCTCTCTTCCCCAATCCTTACACCTTGCCCCCCCTCCTCCTCTCTTCCCCAATCCTTACACCTTGCCCCCTCCTCTCTCCCCAATCCTTACCCCTTGCCCCCTCCTCTCTCCCCTTTTTCAAGTTGCCTGAAGACCTTCCTCTTCGATTATGCTTATGGTCACCTCCCACCCCCTCAACGGGCTCGGAGTCAGGCTACGCCACTGTTAAACGTCCTGAGATGCTATCCTGCTGGAGGGCGCTGTACAAGTGCAAGTTGTTGGTGGTTAATTAATTCAGTCAAAACACTTTACAGTATATCCTGTGAAATGCTTTTAGACGTCTCAAAGACGTGTTAAGGCACAATATCAAATGCAAGGATAATTATTATAAATTATTATTATTAGTTGCTTCCGTTATTATTTGCGTGCAGTGGGAACTTTGCTGCACTTGCCTACCATTCAGGGCCCAGAGGTCGCCCTCTCCCTTTGCTGTGTTAGCCTGGCTCAGTGGTAACTGAATCAGACGGTCGTGGGTTTAAGCCCCACGTAGGGCGGGACTTGAGTTCACATCATCTGAGCTGACATTCCAGTGTACTGCTAGGAAGGTGTTGCATTGTCAGAGATGCTGTCCGTATGATGTTTAATTGTCTGCCTGTTCAGGTGGATGTTAAAGATCCTGCAGCACTTTTTGAAAAGAGAAGGAAGTTTTCACTCTTACTGGCCAACATTCCCCCAAATAAAATGTTGTCACTCATTCCATGGCTGTTTGTGGGACATTGCTGTGTGCAATTGGCTGCTGCATTTCACCTACAAAATACACAGTCAATCACTTTACAGTATATCCTGTGAAGAGCTCCCATATTGTTGCCTCAGAAAAGCAATCGGCTTAATGCAGTGCAGATTGCACTTTGAATCTCGCACCTCCCCAGTACAATTGCTGCCTGGATAAACTCACCGAGATTTTAAAGATAAAATAAGCACTCGCCCCATTGTGATGGCTTTATTAGTGACTCTACATTTGATAGCATCCAGTTGGCCTGCGAGGGAAAGTGGATATTAATTTTTTTTAGTTCAAATGTTCACAATTTTCATTTTGCTCTTTACAAGTGAAAATGAGGCTAAACCAACTCAAGCAGCAGGTCTGTTCTGCAGTGTGATCTTCAAGGTATGTGTGTTTTCTTTAAGTTTAAATAATAGTATTTGCGAGCAAAATTCTAAGTCTTTTGAAAATAATTGCTAATGATGAGGATAATTGTATATTAATATAATTTGTATTTGCTACTGGGATTTCAGTGACTTTCAAATAAAAAAAGGTTAATTTGCAATTAAAGGAGCACTGTCATGTTCAGGAAGCAAATTCTTCATGGAACAAAGGGAAGAGGGTTGGAGGGAAAAATGCAATATTAAAACATTCACTCCTTGCAACCTTTCTATCTTTCAAGAAATAAACGGAGCGAGTTTCTCGAAAATTTCTGACAGAAAATGGAGTCTCACAATGACGACACGTCGGAGAGTGAAAATAAAGCGATTTCTATTGCTTCTGGAAACAATACCGATAAAGAAACAAATGCTGCCAATTATCTACATTCATGGGAGTTTGAAAGAAACCTCATTGATCTTCTGAATGGGATCACTGAGGAAACATGTGAAGACCAGAAGCACATTGATGAATCTATTATTTACGGGGGGTGGGAAGATGCAGTAAGTATTTTTCCCTTCTTGGTAAAGCATTTCCCAATGGGAGTAGTCTGATACATTGAACTTAAAGTTATGAAAACAAATTAATGTTGCTCCCTTTAAATGGGTTTAATGTATCGTTCTATACCATTCGTAACCTCAGTAAGTTTCAGCCACTAACCTGTAAGTCGCTGATGTAATAAAAATATGGTTTTCTTTTGTAGACACAAGGCTGGGGAAGGGCTCCACCCTATTCCTGTATTTTTCCTCCAAAGAAAACAAGGAAACCAAAACCAACTGAGCCTCAGGGCAGCCATTGTGTGCTCTGTGTAGATATGGTACAAGTCTCAGAAAGTAGTGCGCAAGGAGATGATTCACCAGCCGAATGCGCTGAGCTCTCATCCATGTCAATCACTGAGAGTTGTAGTTTAACAGGGAAGAATACCAACTCTCTGCCAATAGAGAGCACTTTAATTCGTGGTTTACGAAGCAAGATACATACCCACAACTCCAGAAATTCAGAGAAACAAATACATGAAATAACTCGGGAAATCAGCGCCCGAGACAACACAGAGACCAAGGTCAACGGAGCAGGTAGAACAGAGTTTGACATAAATTGCACCAAATCTCAGCAGATCCTGATAAATGAACCTAGTCAACTAGAGGGACTGCCTTTAAATACCTTCCCTGTGCTTCCACCTGTCATTGCCACAGCTGCTGAAACTTCCTCGGATTACAAACCTGGAGATGCCCCTCATAACAGCGTACAAAGCAACAACCAACAATTGCAAATTATCAACAGAGCGACCGAGGGCAAGGAGGATTCTCTGCACGGGAGACACCTTGTTTCTAATGTGAACAATGAGCTGGTCAGAAGGCCTCAAAGACCACTTGGTTCCTTTCCTTTCAAGATCTCAAGGACTTCCTTACTGCATAGCAAAGAACACTGGTGCTGGCAATATTCACTTTCGTCTGGAAAACCCAACTTGATCAAGGCCAGTGGTCAGACTTCCAAAAGAATGGATAACCATTGCATCAGGGGGTACCCTTCAAGAGGAGCAAAGACCAACCCCAAAAACCTAAAGCAAGAGGACTTCAGCAGATCTGGTTCGAGTCACAATAACCTAAATAATAAACATTTAGGTCGAGCAAGACAACGGAATACAGGAGGGGAAGCTCTCCTTCCTGTGCTCCCACTGCCAGCCCCACCCTACCTATTGGGACTAGGATGGGAATCTCTTTATTGCCACATAGATTGCTGTAAATTCTGAGTCTTTTGAAGGCAATTAGGGACAAGGAACCCTAACTATTTCCTCATTCAACGTCCTGTTCTGCCAGGATCACATAGGTCAATTATACTGCTGATTGAGACTAGCTGAACCATCGCGGATCAGAGAACAATCCTCCAACTGCTGTATTGAACCTTTAACAATCTTTAAATAAAGATCAATAATAATTTTTTGTACCATGTTTATTTGGAGAAAACACATCATATATAAGGTAGCTTTTTGTAATACATTTACAAATATTGCAGATATTTTTAATGCATTTGCAGCCTCCACATCGCAATTCTAACATACAGTACCTTCATTTTACTTCATAAAATCAAATAGAGCCCAGGTTTGGGATCACATTGTATTGCTTTCAGCTTGACAAGAACTTAATTGAAGTTTGATTTGTTAGTTTTGTCAGCCAGAAAATAAATCAACTTCATTTATCTTTTGTGGAGAAACTAACTTTTATTTTGTGCAACTCACCAATAATTTTAACCAGCATCCATAAGTGCTTTATGCAAATATCAACTGAACTTGTACAATATACACAAGGAAAATAAATTAAACAATGTGCAAATTTCCAGTAGACTGGAGTACAATTAAACCATTCTGACGGTTACATTAAATAACACTGATAATATCAGCTTACAAATCCCTTTCCAAAAAAAGAAAAACTGTCACTTTGGCACTTGAATATTTTGCATGCATTTACACAACACATTAGTGATATAAACAGTTCCAAAACCACACAGTTCTTTAGGTTCTTCTGAACAAAAGATCTGCAAATAAGTTACACATGCAGGTACACTTGTAATGGAGTGTAGCAGCTTTATGTATACAATGGTTCATTTTTCAAAGTCAGCAATGCAAATGATCCAATAACAGCACAAACATAAACTGTACAAATACTGTGTAGTCATTTTTGATCTATGCAAAATAAACACTACACCTGTGAAATGAATGAAACACCATACAAAGAACTGATACAAAGTTTAGCAAAACCAAATCAGTTAAACAGAATAAAATTCAAAGAGCTGCCTTGGTTAAAGCCACCCTGGTGTAACAAACCGGAAAGTCACCGGTTTAAATACTGGACTCCAGGGTAAAGTCAAAGCACTGCAATTAGCTTCAGTGGCTATACAGGAGAAGGTAGTCAAAGTTCCTGGGTTCTGATCACCATTGTGATACCTGGATAATACAGGTGTGTGAACATTCATCGAGGGCAAGGTTAGGCGTGCGAGTGACACATTCTCCAATTTAATCACCAAAAGCAGTCATAGATGAACAAGTCACTCCAAAGGAAATCATTATTTTAGTTTTTGCAGGGGCTCTGCAAATCTCTCCTGCTTGCCAAGCAGTCACTCCTCAAAAGGAACTTCTTTAAACACTGCAGATGGCAATGCTAATGATCAAATTTGTAAAAAATAAAGCTAGTATAAAGTCGAGGGATAACATGTCAAGTTCCCATCTGAGCCTTTGTCGACTTGGGAAACAAAGCAGTGACTGCAACAAACCAGGAACTACTAAACAGTGTTGAAGTGTAAAACATGGATCAACAACAAATAAAATTTTATAGTGCCTTTCATGTTGGGAGGACGACCCAAGTAGCCATTATACCTATCTTGGGCAAGCATTAAAATGCGAGAGCTCAAAAGACCACCAGAAATGTATGCAGGTACCATCATCAATGTAGTGTGTAGCAACTTTTCTTTGAATAAGACAGCTAACAGAACTCTGTTAGTGACCACTTGAATTTGCACAAACAATAGCGCAATACAAATACGAGGTGAACTTCATTTTTCTGCTCAAACAATTACATTTTACACATACAGATATAAATAATGCAAAATTTATATAACCATACAGAAACTAATAAACAAAACTGCAAACCTATCAGTATTTAGTGTTCTACTGCTGTCCCTCAAACTGTTAGTATTCACTTTCAAATAAAGGGAACAACCCAAAATTTTGACCTGGATGTAATTTCTTCCAGAATGTTTAAATCTGCTTCCTACTGAATCCATGAAGTCTGAAGCTGTGGGGAGCAGAATTTTGCCTCTCTTGAGTTAATGGAAGGGAGCTTTATGCAAGGCTGGTGAAATGTCTATGCCAAACTGGAGGGTTTTGAATCCTAACGATAAACTTTGGGCCTGAAAACTCAATTGTTCTTGCAAGGATCTTTTGAGGTACCCATGGATGAGCCTTATTGTTCATGCTTCAGCCTTGTGCTGGTTCAGGTGACCCCCTCCCCCTACTGGCACCACCAAACAAGCTACTGCAGTGCATGAAAGGTTGCCCTCACATAATCAGATCCCTTACTGTCCCAGATACTTGTGAAAAGTAATGAACTGAGAGGGAGGAGTGAGAAGTATATCTGTTCAGTTTTATAGCCTACTACCCTTAAAGTTCCCAAGGCTGATCTGATGGCTGTGTTAAAGACCAGGTATGCAGAAAAGGACTTCTCAGTTCTAGAAGTGTGAATCATTCACAACCATTAAATCAACTGGACGTATTCTACTGGAACGGCAGCCTTTCCACGGTGGTTCAGCAGGTTGATGGGCTAATACATTGTGATATGAAATGGGAAGACATGAGTTCTGGATCCATGTTCTGTCTATACTTTCCAATCCTGAGTGGGGTGGGGGGGGGTGTTCACAGAAAGCTGCCAAATGGAAGCCCACCCGAATGCCAACAATGTTGGTGGGTGGGGAAGGGAAGAGTGGAGTGAAATAAATATTTCTATTCAATACTGACAAGCGGTTGATTCCAGAGCAGCAATAGTGGAAAGTCCTGGTAATGCCACACTCCACACCAAGCTCAAGGGTATCCCTCCTGCACTCTGTGCAGTTTAATTGCTACTTTTGTCTGTATTTTGGAATAAGGAAAAGATTTCATCGCACGTTTGTGTCTCAACTGAACTGAAGTGAGACTCCAGTGGATTCCAAGCCATATCTGCCAGGAGAAAGTCATCAACGACAGTCTGCGTTTCATTGCTGGTGCAGAACAAACTACCCAGGTTTTCAAAGCAACTGCTTGTTGTCTGTGTTTCAGCACAGTTTAACCGCACCTGGCTTTCAGCGCTGTAGTTATTTCTAACCAGGCTGTGGACATCAGTCTGGGTTTCTGTATTGTTTGAATCCGTGCTTAGAGAGAAGCTAGATTGTTTCAGGATACTGCCGAGAGGTAGATGTGAACTGCTGTCTAGTAAGAAGTTTAAATCGGTTTGAGTTTGAGTATCAAACATTTCGAGTCCTAAATAGTTGTTCGGCCCCCTGCCAGTGTCCACTTGGCCAGGATGGTCCGAAAACAGGAAGTCGGTTTGAGTTTCTATATCTAAGGACTCCAGAGCAGAAACTGCCTGCATAGCACCAAGCTCATTCTCCTCTGTCTGAGTTTGGATGTTAGTTGCAGACAAAAACTCTTCAATATCAAAGTCGATGGCTGCAGTCTGTACCTGGTTGCTGGCCATGTTCTCTCCAGAGGTGTGGCTGGATTCAGATAAAAGCCCACGGTTCTCCAGTGAATGACCAGACATGCTTTCTGATAGAATATTTTCCAAATCGTTGAACAGGCTCATTGTCTGAGTTTGATTGTCAGTCATAGGGTTCTGTTGAAGTAAACTGGTTTGAACCTGAAAATCAACCAGTGATTTATCAGTGCTCTGCAGATCCAGGGCATGATTAGCCGTGTTGGCTAGTCTTTGATCCAGATCCTCTGCGACCAAAGCAAAACTAGTTTGAGTTTGTCTGCAAACAGCATAAGAACTTGAAGAATGGTCAAACATATCTTCTGGATTATCTGTATTAATTAAAGCTTGGTGTATGGGGCCTCCAACATGAGCTGAATTCACCATCACATTAGTTTGCGTTTCCCTAGATACCCCATACGATGGAAAACAGGATTGGTCAAAAGAATCTGTCTGAGCACTCATCGATGTAGTAATTTTCGGGTCTGATCCAAACGTCTGTGTCTGAACACTGATGGGCAGCAATACTTGGGCACTGAAAGTCAAATCAGTCTGTGCGCAAGCAGACACGGTACTCTCAGGGGAGCAACATTCAGCAAGGGATTCTGGCAATGGGTTCTGTGCAAGGTACGATATGTCTGTCTGCACGTTCATAGAAGTACACTTGTTCTTTTGCCCTAGGTCTCCAAATTGCGTCAAGACTTGGTGGTCTGAATCCATATTTACTTGCACTGCAGCACTGACTGGTTCAACCACCATGACACTGGCCATCTTGGATAACGGCACAGTGTCTTTAAAGTTCAATGTTTTGGCTTCCAAAGTTGGTATGAGAGTTCCCTCTGAAGTAGACAAGACATGCATTGTGCTCATAACAGATCCTTGATTGTCAACAGCAACTACAACTGATTTGATGGAGCTATCCACAGGTGTGCCTGAAGATACAAAGACTGGTAAGTGAGTGAAGTGCATTACCGGTAGTTTGACCAGTGCAACCCTAGGCTTCGGGAGCAACAACTTCTGGATTTGTTTTGCAGGAGTGGGATTTTGATTACTGCCACAGTTTCCAAAGGTGCTTTCCACAGAAAACCCCTGATTATTCTCTGCTGGCTCTTGGACAGACTGTGTTTTCTGTTGCTCTTTTGCAGTCTTGGTGAAGTGATTCTGATTTAATTCTTCACTCTTCCGCTTCTTTCCTGGTGGATCTCTAATGGTATAGAAACAAGTTAACTTGTTAGGTTTTCCAATAAAATTGTGCAACACACCATCAGCATTTTAAAAAATCCCCAAAATGTCAAAAGATTGTACACTATCAATTCTTTCACAGCTGTGGCTTGGCCCCAGGTATTTTGCTTTAACGCTGCTTGTGAGAAGCTTCCTGGAAATAGGGAATTAAACATTGAAATACTGGTGCTGTCTTGACCCAGTGTTTGAAGAAAACTACAAACACAAAGTCTGTTCCACATCACACTAACCAACAAAAAACATGAAGTCAGGCAACACCTGGCATGAGCTGTAGCATTCCAGCACATTTGAAGTGAATGCTTGATGTCTTTAGTGTCTTGAGAGAGATGTTAGATAAAAGGAATAGAAAATCATCACAAGGCCCTTTCAAAGACTGCTTGGCAGCCAACCAAGAACAGATGCCCAGAAGCACACAACTTACCTCACTGACATTGCCTCCCAGAGGATAAAAGGGTGCGTGCCCTTTTAAAGGCTTTCAAAGCATTAAAACAAGATTAATGCATAACTAAAGAAATGAGTAAAGGCTGGTGTAAATTTAAACTCTCAGGATTACAGAGTAATTCAGCCAAACACCATTCTTTAATTCTAGGCTTTGTAGCACATTTTTTAAAAAAAAGAAACTGAACAATAACAACTTTAAAACTGAGGATGCCTGATAATAATAATAATCCTTGCATTTGATATAGCGCTTTTCACGTCGGGAGGACGTCCCAAAGCGCTTCACAGAACACACTGTAAAGTGAATTGACTGTATATTTGTGGGCAAACGCGGCAGCCAATTGCGCACAGCAATGTCCCACAAACAGTCATAGATTGAAAATGACCAATTTAATTATTGTTTTTGGTTTTGGAGGGATTATTATAAGGCTCTGTGTGGAGTAAGGAAACTTGCCCAAGGTTTCGCCCTCTGCCTGGAATTGAACTCAGGTCTCTCACTTGTAAAGCGAGTGCTCTAACCACTGAGCTACAGGACTCTACAATGTTCAGTGAATGCAACTACTTACAAACCTGGTTAAAATCCAGTGAAGCAAGTTTAGTCACTTGGTAGCTCAGAATAATGCCACATGATCCTCTAATTCTGGAAAAATGGAGGCAGAAAGAAAGGGAAAATGAAAATTCTTCTTGCTGGAGCTTTCACGCCAGCCTGAAGGTTTACATGCAGAAAGTGTACATAGGTGGGGAAGAGGAGACAGGAGATCACACAGAACTTTTCACAGCTATCACCAATGAAAACATAATACTGAATAGACATCGAGAACCAAGTCCTTCTGCCAAGACTGTCTTGCTATTTAGTTTTCTTTTTTTGCATGTAGTAGAAGTACTCATGTGAACTTTTAAAGTGATGCTTAACACAGCAAAGCTGACCAGTCACACACAGCTTTTTGAAGAAAGGGATATGAGCACCGAGCTCAAAGGTGTTTAGCAAAACAATACTAACCGGTGTTCAGCAGGGATTTCATGCCCAGTCCGATAAATGTGCGATAGCAACGCTGTTCGGCTGGCATAAGGACACCCACAAGTGCACTGGAAGATCTTCCCACAATATTCCGCGTGCCGCTTCAAGTCCCTTTCCGTCCCATACGAGTTACTGCACTTGTCACATTTGTATTTCTTTTCAGCATGAATTTTCATAAAGTGCTTCAGAAAACAAAATGGCAAACACGTTTTCAAAACAAGCCCGTTTTATGTTTTTGGCGAATCTTCAATTACGACAAACAATCTGCAAGAAATTATGCAACAGAAATCGCCGACAGTGACATGATATTCAACCCTCAAAGAATGCTGCAGGGGAATCAGTGCCGCATTTTGCTTCAAGAAAAATTAACGAACTCCTCCGCCGTAGTTGGACAATGCCACATAAACCTCAATACAGCACTCTATAGCATACTTAAAGGCATATTTACCTGCTTGACACGGGAAAACTCAGAAAACGGCCTATTTGGTCCCCTTGGACAACCTTCAATGGGGCAGCAATATAGCTTTTGAACAGAAGACTTCAAGTCCTTTCTAACTGTTGGATTTATGCTGCAGTCCTGCAACCAGAAACACTTCATTCAATATACACGCGGCTGCAAAAAAGCAACTTACGTATTGATTCCCCCTATGTATTCATCCGGTGGACTAACTGTACCACCCGTGTGGTAGAAGACCAGGATCTCCAGGACATACACACTCATTCAGAACGTCAGGAAACTCTTCGAAACACAATGTACCGAGATCACAATGTATTAGCATCAAATAGGAGTATTATTATTTATATATATATAAAAAACTTTAGACAACAAGCCAGACCTTTGGACAACAACCTGGTGTGCGTTACATTCTTAAGAAAGGAAGAGCAATTAAAAAGCAAACCCACAGGGATATATATATGTGTGTGTGTGTGTATAGATCACTGGGTGTGAGGCAGGGACGAGGTCTCCCTCCCCTATCACCTAAATAAACTCCGCTCCCCGATCCCCCAGTCCTGGCCGGACTGCACGGGCCCGGAGAGGATCGATTTCAAGATCCTCACCTCGTATTCAAGTCCCTGCACTCCTCTGCACCCCCCGACCTCTCTGCCCTCCTCTCTCCTCAGCACAGTACCCGCTGCCTTAGTTCCTCCGGGTCTGGCCTCCTCCTCGTCCCCCCGAGTCCTCCGCTCCCCCCTCGGCAGCCGCGCCTTCAGCCACTACGCCCCGAGGCTCTGGAACCGCCTCCCTCACTCCCTTCCCGTTTTCCGGTCTCTGCTGAAGGCCTTTCTTTTCGACCGCACCTTTGGTCACCTTCCCCCACCCCCCCGCCTCCCCCACTCCCCCCGTGGCTCCTCCCCCTCCCCCCCCGTGGCTCGGGCCCGGGTTCCGTTACTGTGAAGCGCTCTGAGACGCCGTCCGGCGTGGAGGGCGCGATATCAATCCAAGTCGTCGTCGCTGTTGTGGAGGTCACATACCTTGACCCGGTGAGACTTGACCAGGTGCATGCCGAGCGCCGGGGGGTTGGGCAGGATCTTGCCGCAGCCCTTCACGGTGCACAGGATGTTGCTCCTCACCTCCCTGGTCAGCTCGCTGACCGAGGGCCTGATCATCTCGGGGCCCTGCCCCCCGGCTTGCGGGCCCAGGCTCTCGGCGGGAAAGGAGCAGCGCGCCGCAGCCCAGGCCGCCGCCATTTTGCCGTTAGTCGGGCTCAGCGCAGGCGCGGTAACGCCCAACGGCCAACCCGCGCTCCCATTGGCCGAGAGCCCGCCCGCTCGGCGCTCCCATTGGCCGAGAGCCCGCCCGCTCGGCGCTCCCATTGGCCGAGAGCCCGCCCGCTCGGCGCTCCCATTGGCCGAGAGGCAGAGCTCCCATTGGTTAAGAGCGCGCCCTCCCAGAGCTCCCATTGGCTAAACCCGCCCACCCAGCGACTGAGAGCCCGCCCTCCCAGAGCCCTCATTGGCTAAGAGCCCGGCCTCCCTGAGCTCTCATTGGCTCACCCGCAATTCTATTGGTTAATCCTCCACCGTGCTACGCGATTGGCTCAGGCGCTCAGTCACATTGTGCTGATACAAAGCTCACACAGGCACCAGGGGCAATAGTCAGAATAATAATAATAATAATAATAATAATAATCCTTGCGTTGGATGTCGGGCTCGGACACATCATCGAGACGCCTCAAAGCGCTTCACAGGATTGACTGCGGACTTTGGGGGGGGGGGGGACAGGATACCGCGAGCACAGAGTCTGGACGGACGGTTCTTCAACGCGCCCTGAGGGCGCGCGGCCGGGGACTTGTTCGGAATTCTAATTGCAGATTTGACGCAGGTTTCTCTTTGTGAATCAATGGCTCCGGTCCATTTCCGGAAAAGCGCTCCAAATGGTTGGCAGCATCACAGAATCACAAATCGAGAACACACGCACAAAATTCAATATATAGGACAAAACCAGCGCTGGAACTCTGGTAATAACGCTTTAGTTGGTGTACCAGGCAGCCTCTGAATTACTAATGCAGCCTGTGGGACGCTGACCGTGTGAATTACTGGCGATGTTGCCTATCGTAACCGGAAGAATTAATGGACAGAATCATTAATATATCAAAGGGTTATTATATTATAAAGTTTGTGCTTTATTTTATATGTACTCTCTTCAATAGGAACCCAACATTGTTACTGAGCTCTTAATCTTTAAAATCATGGCAATCACAGAAATTAAAACAGACGAATTCTCAAGATCTACAAAATATGAGAAGGTAATTATCGTAAATAACAATTGCTGCATTTTTGCAAAATAGTATTCACAAATACTGTACATTGCTTTCTAAAGATTGAAAACTGCACAGGTTAAAACTGGAAGCTAATAGTCAACAGTAGAAGATATAACTATCAGGTCATGTTTAACACTACCAGACATGAATTAAAAATGTAACGTTAACTGCTTTACTTGGAATAACCATTGGGAATGCAGCATTTCCCGACAGGCAGAGAGAAATCCCACTTAAGATGTATTGAACCACAATTTATGACATTCCTGGTTTTAACTGCTCCTACTGTTAGAGGACTTAAACAGATCAAACAACTACTAAGGGTCTCCTATTTTCCTAAATAGTAAAGTGGTTTCAGACTATCAATTTTAAACTGATGTACAAAACCTCTCCAACCTTTGAGAAACTCACTCAATAAGTGTGATGTGAAGTCTGTCCTGCCCATCATATATTTCGTGGAACAAGCAGTTTACATTAAGTATTACATGTAATGATCGGGTTGGAAATCGTCTTAAGACTGCAGAATGGATATGGAAAATGTACCAGCATAATATCCAACACACACTAGTGACCTGGAAAATTCAACAGTCAATTACTTTAAAATATAAATCCTTGGCCCAAAAGCACATTTATATTGCTTTAATAAGTTGACAGTTTGCACCAAGGGAAGGACTTTAAAAANCTCTCCTATGACTTATAAAGTAAATGCATTGGCTGGTGTTGCACTAATGCTGCAATTAGCTTCTGAACTATCATTAAAAAATAGAAACAGCTTTCAAATAACTCATGGGGGTGAAGCCTGGAATTATCTTTTGAGGCAGTATTCCAGGCAGCCATAACAACAAAGTTATATATGTCCAATAACAGTCCCCCAACGCTCCTTGTGTGAAGACTACACTCTTGGTGGAGGTAGTGGAGGATGGAGCATCATTGAGCTATAACCCAGCATGAATTAGCAACACAGGAGAGTAGTGGAGAAAATCAGGATAAATAAAAAAGGAGAAATAAAGACAATGTTGCATGGAATAGTGCAAAGTGTTGGGTCAAAGACATGGGAAATCCAAAGTTTTGTAATGTGAAGAATAATAGTTTTCCACAGGAAACGTATGAGTATTTACAAAATGTCCTTGAACAATAGAATTAAGAGGCTGAAGCATTATGCCCAGGGGTCCGTCTGTCTGTTACTTTGAAATAATTCCTTCTTTTCTCTGGTATACTGCTGAACATTGTTGAAATAGGGACATCTACAATACCTAAAATGGAATAAAAGGTTGACTGTTATAATATAAAAATGTTGGTAATGTCCTAAATATCACATCTTAAATCCAAATGCTTTTTATGTTTTCTTTTCCCCCTCCTCAACACAAGAACCCACCACTGAGCTACTATAGAGATACCTCATATTTCACTACTAATTTTACTAACTAGCAATACATGACAATAGAACAAACATGATAACATTATATATTGAACATAGACGTTCACAAGTACTGTATACTTACCCAATGCTGACAGGGCTCGAAGGGATTCAAGGATATTTGGGCTGGAAAATTTTGCTATACATCGGAATGGCTTTCCTCGGTCTGATAAAATCCCCAAATTCCGGTCATCCTTAAAGGCAGTTTGTAGCTAATGGAAAAATACTCATTAATGATAAGGCAACTGATAACCTAACAGTACTGAAGCTAATGTCGCATTCACCAAATGCTTTCATTTGCCCCCTGGTGGCAAATTCTAAGTAGCAATAGCAGCAATAGTGCAGAGTTAACAAGTTGCATCTATATCAAATTATATTTCCAGCCAATGGTATGCTTCCCTAAGTTGTGCTATGCATGAAAAACAGCAGTAGGACTATAATTTTTTTTAAAAATCATAAACACTTGAATAAACTGGAGTAAAAAGTAAGCTGGAGAGTCTTCAGTTGCTGTATCAGAAGTACACGTCTCAAGATCTAGGTTAGAAGATCAGCTCAATCTTATTAAATGGCGGGGCAGGCTCGAGGGGCCGAATGGCCTATTCCTGCTCCTATTCCTTATGTTCTTATCTCACCGGAGACTAAATCTACTTGCCAATGACTTCAGCCGTACATACCGTAAAGGTTTTATGCTTTACAAAGTGATCCATCAGAAAATACATACCCTATACTGCACTTCCTCCAGTTTTGGTAATGGACCGTCTCCAAATGCTGCCGTCGTTAATCGTTTTGCATGAGCGTTCTCTTTTGCATTTTCCATTGTGATTCTAGGGTCTTGAACTTTAGGAAACAAATAATAAGTCGATCATTTTCGCTGCATTATAATATGTACATTATGGTCATTTGTAGTGAAACGTATATGCAATATAGTAAGCAAAAGTATATGAATTATAATTAATATATAGGATTATAATGTCAATTTTTTGAAATTGTAGCTATATAAATATACCACAGTACCAGATTCCTGGGCGACATTCAGCTGTTGTAAAGGTTTTCTATGATGTGCAGTAAGTGCCTGGAATTAGAAATGGTATAATGGGATCTCTAAACCTTGAATACACAGGAACTGCATACACTCGTGCAATGTTCACTTCAGTTTGCACGAAGGGAACCAGTTCTGTTTTTTTAAGTGAGGCACAGAACAAGGAAATAAAGAAGTCTAACCAATAAATCAATCAGAACATTTCATTAGGAAACAGGTCTTGGTTTAATCCAGGTCCAATGTAAAAAAAGGAATCAACCAAGGCTGCTTAGTCAAAGGCAATGAAAGACACAAGATAAAAGTTGAAACTCAAAAGATTTGTGGATGGTGAAGAAGGAACGATTAATACTAGTAGTGCAAAGTGGTTTTGAAAGGAAACTGAATGGGGCTCAGGTGCATGTATGATTTAGGCAATTATACAATTTATAAAGTATTATGCATGTTTTACTATAATATCTTTAATAGATGGTTTCAAAGGGCAGGAAAGAATGGTGAAGCAAAGCATTACATTATTAATTCAGCAAGTACTAGGAGTGTTATGCTCATAAATTTCCTTAAAACAAAAATCATTCTTTCCTGAAAAATGCCTTATATTACCGGATTGAACCTTTTAAAAGCAATGTCCCGGAGGGAGTCCAAACAATGACCACAAAGATCCATCTCTTTGAGCATGGTATACTGAGCAGCAATAACTAGTGCCTGTAAAACAAATTGAAATACGTTAGGATTGGATTTCATCCTATAGGGCATCATTTACAAGTTAATACCCAGCACCAGTAAAAATCTCAAGTGTCATAATTTGTTCTTAAAAACAAATTTCTGCATCTATTCCTCAATATTCTAAGGGAAGTAAGCAGCTACCTCAAACTCAGTAATGCAGTCCATCTATATTCCCCACCAATGGAAAAGACATCGGGGGGAAAAAAAATAGGATAAAAATTAATGGCCCTTAAAGAGCAATAGTTCAGAGCACTGCAAACTGTTTTCACGCACTAACACCTACACTTGCTTCCATGACAAGTTCTCAATCTCACCCTTAAAAGCTGCCAATTGAGCCAGAGTCTCTCTCATGGTCTGTGTGGAGAAAGTAGAGTGGCCTGTCACTGGCAGTCAAATGGTATAATATTATCTGAGCATTAACAATAGGTGAGAGAAAACATTCAGAGGGTAAGAGAAACGCTTCGAGGATAGTTATCAGTCCATAGGCCAACATACACTGGATTGTTTGACAACAAATACACAATCCAGTGAAGCCCTTTGAGAGATTATTATTATAATGATACAATTTAGACCCTTTACCTGAGAAAAATATACCCTGTACTGTGAAGTAAGATTAGACAGGAAAACGAAAGGAGTCTGTGGGTAGTACACTGCATACGAGGCTTTTAACTGGTTCGGTGATGTGTGCCGTTTGCCCCAAGCAATACGAATCCAAAAGGCATCCCCACGTTCTAAGATGTTAATTGTGACCTTCAGGGTGAGAAATAAGATTTTAAATTAACAACTTCTTGTATTGAACGAGACTTTCCTGCCAAGTAACAAAAGATAGGTACAGTAATTAATCAACTCATTGAAACTTACATTTCTAACAAGTAATTTAAGGTTACTTTCAAATTTTTTCTTGAAGCTCCATATATCAACCAAGTGGGCATCCTCATCACCTAAGAAGAACATAGAACATATTTGAATCATCAGATTAAAGTAGATTTTTTAAAAAAAGCTTGGGTAAAAGACAACAGCCCACAGTGCAAACCACCACTGAGATTAAGAGTGAGAGAAAAGGTAATACAATTAATTACATGATACAAAGCTTGGGATTTTAAAACTTGCAGGTGGAAGTAGTTTTTCCACAGACTGGAGACGCTGGGAAACAATAATTGGGAAATGGAGAAGCAAATTTTGATTTTAGCAGTGAAAACTACTAAAACCTGAAGTCATTACCTTGCATTCTAGACATCTGATAGGCACTCCATCTTTTCTGTTGCGGATGTGCACAATAAACTGAATATAGAAGAAATAATAAAATCTTTTAAGCAAGTAAAAGTGCAGTTCAGTGATATTGCAAATTAAGTTATGGTCTTTTTCTGACGCTAAACCTTCAAATAAATGAGAGGTGCCATATCTTACATTACTGCTATTTGACGAAAGACTCCCAATTTAATGAGGGAAGGCAGGAAAACCTATCAAATAATCACACCCAACACGATTCTATTTCAACAACATAAAGAGACTACTATATTATCTTGTGCTATTTTTGTCAATGACAAAAAGACTTGGCAGCAATAAACAAGGTAGTGAAAAAAGATACTTACACATGATTTCTAAATCAGCCGTTTGTTTTACAGTTATTCCGTTGTCCTGTATGGCATAAAGACATTCGAGGTGAAAAAATGCCTTCCAAACAACCATAACCTTTAAGATGTGGAAAACGTGAGGCAAAAACACACACAACGTAGAGTTGTACAGTGCAAAAAGGGAGTCCCCCCCCCCTCCCCTCCCCTCGGTGTCCCTCAAATAAAACCGGTAACACATCTCCTGCCTATTTGTGGGGACGTTGCTGTTCGCTGTTGTGCTGCTGCGTTTCATCACAAAATACAGTCACTCCACTGCACAGTAATTCCTGCGGAGCGGAATTGAGATGTCCTTCTGACACTCTAAGGATGATCATTATTATTACTACTACTACTACGACTGCTACGTTATATCCTTCAGAACAGTGATGGGAAATCAGCCCTCTGCCCTTTGACACATCCATAAAAGCATTGTCACAGATGAGACAATCAATATACACATACACACACATATACACACACACACACACATATACACACACACATACACACATACACACACACACATACACACACATACACACACACATATACACACACACACATATACACACACACACACATATACACACACATATATATATATACACACACACACACACATATACACACACACACACATATACACACATATATATATATACACACACACACATATATACACACACACACACACATATACACACACACATATACACACACGCACACATATATACACACACACATATATACACACACACACATATATACACACACACACACACATATACACACACATATACACACACACACACACATATACACACACACACACACATATACACACACACACACATATACACACACACACACACACACACATCTATACACAGATGTGGTACCTCACACAGTGTGGCAATCTGTAAGATCAACTCCCTCTTGTTCTGGTTGAAGTTCAGGCTCTGCAGTTTTCTTTCCGAGAACACCCCCCAAACCCGCAACAGCCGCTGGAACTCCGCGACTTGGAACTTGGAGAGCACTTTGATCAGATACTCGGTCCCGTCCATCGCCGCCGGGGGTTCGCCTGTGGGACAGTCAGTCAGTCAGTCAGTCATTCCTCGGGGGGGAGAGGTGGGCACCAACCTCAGGCCGCGGAGGCGTCCCGAGCGGCCCGTGGGTACCACACCACAGTGATAATCCTCCGGTCGTTATTATTATTATTATTATTATCTCCTGCGCGAGCCGTAACAGGACAGGGAGAGGCCCAGCCCGCAAGCGACCGCTCGACATCAACCCCCACCAAAGGCCAAGGCCGTCAGGCAGCCCCGCCTCCCCCCCGGCTGACAAGACCAAACACAGGCCGGTGCTCGCACAGCCCCGCAGGCCCGGACCCGAAACACGGGCTGCTCCTAATAAAACAAACTGGCTCTCAAACCTGAACGCGCCGAGTCCGCTCCTCTCTCTCTGTGTGTGTGTCAGTCAGTCCTCTCGGGCCGGGCCCGGGCTCCGTCTCTCCCGCTTCGTCTCTGGTCTGAAGGCCCGTCCGCCAACCGCCAATTTTCAAACCTACCAATGGCGCGCGGCCCAGCCTTCCCTTGGTAACCAGCCCCGCCCCTTAGTAACAAGCCCCACCCCCTCGGTAACTAGCCACACCCCCTTGGTAACCAGCTCCCACCCCCTTGGTAACCAGCTCCCACCCCCTTGGTAACCAGCTCCCACCCCCTTGGTAACTAGCCACACCCCTTAGTACCTAGCCACACCCCCCTTGGTAACTAGCCACACCCCTTAGTACCTAGCCACACCCCCCTTGGTAACCAGCCACACCTCCCCTTAGCAACACGTGGGAGGGGCCGGGGGAAAGAAACAAAGAGCACCCTAATCTGGGCAAGAAGGGTCCGATCGGCCTGCCGATTGGCGCACAGCGTCACCTCCAACCCAGGAGGACCCAACCAACCAACCCTCGCCTCCCCGCCCCGCCCACCTGCCTCACAGCCGCTGCGATTGGTTGACGGTGAGAGCCGCCCGCCTCCAGCTGCTCGGGCCTCGCCTATTGGTGGGGCTGACGAGCGGCGCGGCCTGCGATTGGTCGGCTGTGCTGTCAATCGTCGGGAGTGTCACATCCGGAGTGTGAGGGCGGAGGGGTCGCTGTGCCGCTGTGTGTGGGACGGGTCGGAGGTCCCTGTGACCGGGAGCCCTCTCAGGCGATTCACCGCTCACTTTATATAAGTAACTACACACCGGCGATTGTACCCTCTCTCTCTCTCCCTCTCTATCTCTGATATGTACATAACAACAACGACAACTTGGGTTTACACAGCGCCCTCCACGCCGGACGGCGCCTCAGAGCGCTTCACAGTAACGGAACCCGGGGCCGAGTCACGGGGGGGGAGGGGGGGGGCGGGAAGATGACCAAAGGCCTTCAGCAGAGCCCGGAAACCGGGAAGGGAGGGAGAGAGGCGAAGGGAGGGAGAGAGGCGGTCCCAGAGCCTCGGGGCGTAGGGGCTGAAGGCCCGGCCGCCGAGGGGGGAGCGGAGGACTCGGGGGACGAGGAGGCAACGGGGGGCACTGTTTTGAGGAGAGAGGACATCGGGGGGTCCGGGGGGTGCAGAGGAGTGGAGGGACTTGAATACGAGGGTTTGTAATAATAATAAATATACTGTATGTGTATAGTAACTATATAATAATATTTATATATATGTAGATATATATATATATATGTAGACCCCCTGAGTTTCGCCCCCACCGCCGACCGCCCGCGACTGCGAGACGTTACCCGTTTTGCGACCCGACTCGACCTCCTCCGATCGTTCATCCGTTATCTTTGGATCCGCGAGTGATCACAACGTGCATTCCCTCTTCGACCGAGAGCCGTCGATCTCCCGGACGCTTCCCTCCGCCCGCCCCGACCTCCCCCGCCCCGACCCAGGCTCGGTCCGTCCAGCGCCTTGGGATGTCCTCCCGACGTGAAAGGCGCTGTACAAATGTAATCTTGTTGTCGTCGTCGTCGTCGTATGTAGGGTCTGCGAAGTCTTCACTTATTTCAAGGGAACGTCTTGATGTGATTCAGTATATACTGCTCCGTCTGTATCGATGGCACTGCAATCTGTCTTTTTTTTTAAAAAAAATTCCTTCCTAACTTTGCTCACAAAATACGCAGTTCAATCCGTTTTACAGTGTATTTCGTGAAGCGCTTTGAGACGTCTCACGGATGTGATGTCGCTGTACCAAATGCAAGGATTATTATATTATTATAACTTTAGTGCGCGCTTTGTGATGTCTCAATGTTGCGATAAGGCACAAGATCAAATGCAAGGATTATTATTATTATTGTTAATAAAACAGTGAAATCACTGTAACATTTCCTTCCAACCCAGACAACAGGAACACAGCTTCCCCCAAATCTTAGACTACAGTACTGCTGGATGTCAATTCCCTTCCCTGTGGGGGAAGTAACCATCTCCTGCTGATGTCCTTGTAGGATTGAGGCGGTTTGGTGGGAAACAATTGCTGGCAATCGGCCCATGTTACAGCGCTCAGCGAGTGGGTGCACATTGGAGTTGAGAAAAAGCTCCTCTTGAAAATAGCTAACTACTGGCTCTTCGTTACTGTAATTTCAGGCCCTGTGCCTGTGGGAATGAGCAATTTGCTGCTGGGGGAAGAGTGGGCTGGCAGGTTGTGCCCAGTGACCGTGTATAAACATTCTGTTGACAGGTCAGTCGGGGCTCAATGACCTCCGTGGCTTCAGCGACCAGAAAAACAATAGAATAACCCTTTAAGCGAGATGCATCCAGACCTGTCTCCACACCTGCACACAGAGGAGTGCAACATCATGATCAGGCGCCTCAAACAATGCCACAGTGAAGTGAGTAATGTACCAAATGGAGCTGCGCTGATTCAGCACAAAAGTGTTGTACAATGTTTGACTTCTTAAAGCACCATCCTTGCTGATCAAGCTTTGAGACATCTCAAAGACGTGATAAGGTGCAGTATCAAATGCAAGGATTATTATTCTTATTATCATCATCATCATCCATATGCCTCATTAATGTTAACCAAGCTCCTTTCTACCCTTCCTCAATGACTAGTCTGTAAATCAAACCATACAGAGTGGGAAGAGTTTTAATAATTATTACCTTTCAATCCCCCATCTGAGACAAACTCATTCAAGAGAAATCTATGCAAATTTGTCAAGAGTGGTTCAGCATCTAGAGTGGCGTGATGGTTGGGGGGTGGGGGGGGGGGAATGGAGCCAGGTCTCTCGCTACCAGTCGCTGTCCTTTTCTGGGAAGTGTGTGTGTGTGAACATCAGGACAACAGCGAATAGTGAAATAGCAAATAGTGTTTTGCCCACAAATATACGGTCAATTCACTTTACAGTCTATTCTGTGAAGCGCTTTGAGACGTCGAGAATACGTGAAATGCGCTATATCAAATGTAAGGATTATTATTATATTATTATTATATTATGATTATAAGACGCTATTTCACGTTGGAAAGAATGTCCTGGAACATCCAGGAATAGGTTTGGAAATAGAGTTAACCTCGTGAGCTGGTACCTAAAGGCCATTAACTAAAAGCCAGCTCTATTGGTAAGACAAGCTACTTTTATCTCAACAGCACAACTTCCTGAAGTTTTTCGGGACATGCAACGACTTTGATCGAGAAATGAGGCGATGTCTCAGAAAGGAGGTAAGCCGTGCGTTTTTCTTTCTGCTTTTAATGAGGCGAGAAGCGATTTAGGAAAAAGTCGAGTGGTTTCTCTTGGATCTTGCAACCAAGGACGATCCTAGCTTATGCCCTCGTGAATGATTCCCTTTGCACAGCTCCCAACTCAGTCTCTGTGAATCGCTTCGAGATGTTGCCTATGTGGAGGGAACTATACATATTAAAAAAAAAGTGCGAATTGTTATTCTTTTTAAAGTTCTGTTGTAATTGTTTTTTTCGGCCTCCTCAACAGTACCAAGCCAACAGAGAAAAAAGCAAAGCACACGCAGAGCGGATGAGAAAGAGACTGATTGAGGCATCGAAATGAGAGAAGCAGACGGCCATTAACATCTCCTGCCCCTTTCAGTGGTCACCAGCAACGCCCCCCGCACACACCGGCTGGGCTCATCCTGCAAACGGTGCAGTCTCCAGGTCCGGAGGTTTCAGGAGTTTCCTCATAAACTGACATCCTGGCACGTTAAAACCTGGATTTGCTTCATCGTGTTACAGAGTGACGCTGTTCTCTTTGAAAGCATTAAAGACTATTTAAACCTAACGGTTCGGTGCCTTCACTTTAGGGAGAGTGGGGCGGGGTGAGGGGGGGGGGAGGAGAGAAGGAAGCTATTTTGATTTTATAATATTCTGTCGCCCTCCTCAAAAATACCTACAGGCCTGGTCGGGACCTCGAGACTTTTAAGATGACGGTCTAGCCTGACACTCGATGTTTAGGTGGACATTAAAGATCTCGCGGCGCTATTCAAAGAGAAGATAGTTTCTCCCATCGAATTGACCCTGTGCGTGAGGTCAAAGGGCCAATGTTCTGTTTGGAGACTACAACTTGGACTCAAGACGCGGTAGCGTTAGACAATACGGTCCACTTCCATCTCCATCCACACCTCTGCTCGCGCCGTCTCCGGACTGCGACCCGCCGCAGCCGGCAGAGGGTGCCAGAGGAGCCATTCTGACCCTTCAACGTCCCTCTCGCCTTTCGCCGCGTGCCTCTTCGCCGACCTCCCGACGGCACCAGACCAAGGGGGAGGCGGCAAACGAGGCCATTCGTGCTGCACTCACCGGCTCAAGCGCACGTTCTTATCATCGCGGAATTGTAATGCAAAGGCAACAGCATTGAGATGCGCAGTCTGGGAGCTGAGCTGAGCCGATAGCGACACCTACTGGACATAGTCTGTGCTGCGGGTTCCTGCACTGTAAGGGCTATTGATAATAGACCGCAGGTTTGACGTACGGTGGGGGTACCGCCTGCAACACTAGACATCTCACACCACTCCTCCAGTGCAAGGCAAGGCAACGGTGAAAGAGGAAGGCAATCAAATAAAGAGCCCTTAGAAATGGGATCAAACAGTCGTAAGAACAATGCACTATTCTGGCGGACAAATAATTCTCGTCGACGTTAAAAGCTTGATCCATCGTAGGCTTATGTTGTCATTTATCCAAAAGGAGGGACTAGTTATGAAAGGAAATATCAATGAAATGTCAATGAAAACCAGACAGACCGGTCACAAAATGGCCCGATTAGTTTGGATGAAGGCAATCTTCCAGATTCTAGTCTTCGTATCAAAGATTCAAGAGTTTTTTTTTGAAAAAGAAAAACGAGTGCACCCACAGTGTCCTGAGCTCAATCACCCTCCCCGGTAACGAGTTCCTTCATCATTAATTAGCTCCGGCTAAAGAAATTCTTCCTGGTGCCCATCTTAAAATCACCTTCGCGACTTGCAATTTATGTCACCCATAAAAAATGTGGTCAATTTGTTTTACAATACGTTCTGCGAAGCTCTGTGAGACGTCTCGAAGACGTGATAAGGCTCTACATGCAAGGATTATTATCAATATTATTATCCAAACCTATGTCCTGTTGTTCTACTATCTTGTTGCATCTAAAAGTATTTCGCCCACAAATATACAGTCAATTCACTTTACAGTCTATTCTGTGAAGCACTTTGAGGCGTCTAGAAGACGTGAAAAGTGCCAAATCAAATGCAAGGATTATTATTATTATTATTATATTCTGGGTTGACTTTCTCCAATCCCATTAAACAATTGTAAAATATTTTTACCTCTACAAGTTTCCTCTCAAGATTGAAGAGCCCTCGCTTGTCTCTGTGTCTTGGCCTTACGTTGACGTGATCAGAGCTGTGTGCAGGACTCAAGGTGGAGTCTGACGAGGATAGCTTCAGTATGATCTGAACTCAACTTATTTAGCAATATAGCTCATCATCCTGTTAGCCTTGCTTATTGCTGCTTCACAGTGTTTTTGACATGGTGAGTGATGAATCAACTCATACCCCTAGATTTCTTTCCGCTTCCTCCCCCTCTTTGGTACGTTCTGTCAATGCAAAAATAACCAGTTTTACAGGATTATATTCCTGTTTGCTCAGCGAGTGCAATTTCTCAGGTGAGACACGACTTAAATTAGCTTAACTCCACTCCCGCCTCTTGATGAGAAGAAAGTGGATTCAAGCTCCCATGTCAGGACTTTGAGCTCCAAGTTCTAGGCTGACACTCAATGTCCTTTAACTATTCCCCTCCAATACCTTCTCGTTCATTACCCTCAGTGAGTCAGTAAGTATAAATGAAATACTTCCTGGATCTGTGCCGAAATTATCCTTTGCAACTGTAAATCTAATCCCTTCAAAAACACGCACACTGTTCCCATTTGCCCAATTTTCTTCCAGGTCTAGTGTGTGTAACTGATTTGTTGGTAACTTGGCACTGTGTCCATTTATAGTAGGGCCATTAATGGTCCTCCTACTGGTATATTGCGTGTGGTATCAAATGCAAGGATTATTATTATTGTTATTATAAGGAATTAATCAACACATTCAAGTTTAACAAGTTATAAAGTGCTTATTTTCACCCCAGTCAAAGCCAGCATAAGGAGCTCTCACTTCCTGTCAGACGCACTCTATTGAGCATCTGCAAAACCTTGAATAGTCCCCAGGCACAACCGCTGCCGGGGTCTGTCTATGTGTGTGTGTCTGTCTTCCTGGACTCACACAGCCAATATAGCCTAATTGCAGGGGTCATCACAGTGCAGGTTCTGATGCCAGGAAAAGCACAGATGGCATCATTCCTCCCCTTTTATATTAACCGTCCCAGAGCTCCCAAGAGCGGAGCAAAACGGGGAGGGGGGGGGGGGGGGAGCGCGAGGGGGAAGGTGTGGTGGGGAGGGGGTAAACAACAACAAAAACAACGACAACTTACATTTATACAGCACCCCTCGTGCAGGGTAGCGTCCCAGAGCCCTTACGGCTCAACGTAACGTGAGGATACAGCAACTGGAACTGAGGTCAACCGGGTGGGGATGAGTGAACAATAAACAGACTGAAACCCACCAGCAAGGTGTCAAACACGTCTGTGTGGGGATGGGCAGGGGGTGCGGGGGGGGTGGTAAATACACGGTAATTATAGCAATTTCATCAACGCACACTAACCAGTTTGTTGTGCGCGTGAGAAAAATATTTTCAAACGTACTGCAAATATCTCCCAAAAATAGCATCACTCAGTGTGTTGCGGATGAGATGTCTGGCTATTTTTAGTGCGTATTAGGGACAAATACAGATTCCAAATAATACTATTGCGAAGCAGCAGAGATGTGCGGGAATTGGTGGTGGTGGTGGGTGGGGGGAGAGAGGCTGGGGCGTGGGGGGGCAGAAAGAGAAGTGGGCAAAAGAGCAGGAGAGTCCCGGTCGATGAGCTCAATGGCTCAATCGGCAGTGAAATTATGGGCTCGTTACATGGGATTGCGCATTGCACTGCAGGGAAAATCGCTCACTCACGTCACGGCTGTTTGTGGGACATTGCTGCGTGCAAATTGGCTGCAGGTTTGTTGACAAAAGTCCACTCCACTTAACAGAAAATCCCGTGAAGCGCTTCCAGACTTCCACGAGGCTTCTCCAGTGATCCTAAATAATCGGCGCATTCGATACGGCGCTTTCCGCATCGTGAGGACCTCTCCAAGGATTCCCTGTGAAGTGCAGTGACTTTTCTTTTTAAACGCACGTGTACATCAGCTCCCCCTCTCCCCCCCCGCCCCACGTCCACTGCCCCGTCTCTCACCACGGACTGTTTATCAGGCTGTGGGCTCGCTGGGCTGTGTATACCCTTTTCGACCACGATTCGAGACCTTCCTCTCCGAACGGGCTTGCGGGCACTTCCTCCCAACTCCTGGGCTCAGCATCAGACCGGCTGCGGCTCAGTGCCCCAAGCTGCTGCCCCGTGTGAAGGCCTCTGTATAAATTCAAATGGTTTATACCCGCTCGCTGGCCAGCCTGGCACTTGCAGGACCCAGAAAACAAAGGTGTCTTGTAGACGGGTGTCACTCTCCCAGACCGAAGCTGTGAGCCATCCTCAGAGAGGCTGCAGACAATGGCTCTATTCACTCGAACACACACACTGGTGCCTGTGTCCTGACCCGATCCCATGTTACAGAACGGGACGGGAGATGCGTAGATTTAAAAGGCAACCAAGAAGGAATTGCAAGACTCCGACCAAACATCATGTGGGTTTATTTTGTGTATTTTTGTCTCCACACTGCAACCCCCACCCCCCACCCCCTTCCACCGCCCTGGTCTCCTGAGGACATTTGGCTCCTTCTTCTTTCTACTGAGGGATGGTCCCAACAGATAAAGTAATGATAATAATAATTCTTGCATTTGACACAGCACCGTTCGTGTCAGGAGGCTGTCTCAAAGCACATCATAGGATTTTACTGTAAAGTGCAGCGACTGTGGATGTTTATAAGGCAAGCGATTTGCAGACGAGCACGACAGCCAAATTGCGCACAGCAACGGTCCCACAAACGGCCATGAGGCGAAATGACACCTCCGGTCTACACAAGTCACTACCCTTTACTGTGAAAAAAAATCTGATCCCTGAAGGCACGTTCTCGTCGAGAATCCATTATAATGAAGAATTTTGAACTGAAAACAATTAAATTGACGACTCACGGCATTAGGGCTACCTTACCATGCAGAAGGGTAAGTGCTGGAAGGGGGAACGTTAATGATGGCTCGAAGCAGTGTGGCAATTATACTCATCCAAAGGGGTTAATCTCTGACTGTGACACTCAGGAAACCGAAGAACACCATTGACTACAGGAGGCTCTAATAAAACTGTGGAACATCAAGCGCTGGTCCAAACCTGCTAATCAGGACATTCATATTATCCTAGTAAAGAAATGGACAGCGTCAAACTTCAAGACAGAAAGCTCTGAGGGACGAACTGAAGTGTGGTCTCCGGGAAAGAAGACATTAAAGTTGAGGAACCGAAGAACACGGGAACCAGGAGGAAGCCGTTCAGCCCAATTAGCCAAGTTATTGATGCAAAAAAATCCTCGCGTTTGATGCAGCGCCTTTCGCGTGGGGAGCAGAGGTCTCAAAGCACTTCGCGGGACCCAATGTAAAGAGTGGTCACTGTTTTTGTGGGTGAACGCAACAGCTAATTTGTGCACGATAATAATAATAATAATCCTTGCATTTGATATAGCGCCTTATCACGTCGTTGAGATGTCTCAAAGCGCATCATAGTTGCGCTAAACTAAGTCACTGTAAAGTGAATTGACTGTACATTTTGTGGACGCAACTCACAGCAGTGTGTCCCACAAACAGTCGCGGATTATTACCCCCTGGAAATCGATCCACCAATCGACTAACAAGCGGGTAAACAGAGGAGTGTGGAGTAAGGAAACTTGCCTATGGTTTCGCCCCCAGCACATTATTATCGCGATTAACCCCACATCCGCAACAGGGGAATTGGAAAAATACGCATTGGGCGTCACTGTGCATTGATGCAGAATCTTTACGAGGGGCAATTACTACACAGCGCGTTATTATATTGTAATCTGGAGCATGTTTCTCAGCCGCGGCGCAGCAGAGCGTTGAGAAAGCAGCGAGATCTCAAGAGGACCCGCGACCTCGATTCAACTCCCTCGATGTGTTGGTGGTTGGAACCGAACGTGAGGGCTATCATATACAAATCGCTCCTGAATAAATGATGCACAATCTCACACGCTGCGGAAGGCTGTCCTCGCTCCGAGAAACAGTCCGATGGAACAGATATTATTATTATTATTATTATTATATCTGCCCACAGCTATCCGCACGCGACGTGTTTGGAGTTGAATTACTGATGCTTTGTTTAGACTGCTGGAGATTTGGGCTGCGCGCTCTGTCTCGATCTGCGGGACTTAACACCAGGTCGAGCCGCCGCCAACGAATTTCGTATAATTTTATTGGGAGCAGCTTTTTTTCCACAATGTATAAATATATTAACACACATGAAAAATACAACTTCTAAGGCACCCAGAAAAGTGTTCGGACACTAATTTACAAAAAAAGCATTACACGTTTGGGTTTTGTGTACATCTCGGTCGAACACGGTCTTTTTTTTTTAAAATCACATAGATCAGAGTAACCTGGTAGTTTATAGAACATAGATAATATACCTCCGAGTAAGAAAAAGGGTGCCCACACCAAACAGATCGCTAACAATTTTAAATAAACACAGCCCCCATTAACTTGTAAAAAAAATCTCTTAAAACCCCATTGTATTCCTCTGTGGGATAAATACACCTCAATGGTTCAGCCTCAAGTGCTTCAAACGGATTGCCTGACCTTCGGGAAGAGGGTATAAACGTAAGGTCTGAGGCCGCAAAATTCCACTTGGCCTGAGCCTTGCGAGACAGACCGCGAACAGACCCGTGAGATTTAACCTTTGTGCAGAGTGGTGGAGAAATTCTTAAACCCGGTCGTGCAGATTTTCTTTTCAAACGCAAGAGGACTGCGCAAAAGAAACAAAAAAAGCTTTCCGTGGTAACAATTAAGAATTTCTGCACAATTCTGGCGCGATCGCAAATTTTGAGACAAAATGGGTCTCACAGATGGAACCCCCGAAATGACCATTCCCTCCTCCCCCCCACCCCCCCCCCCCCCCCCCCCACATTGTCTTCACGTCTAAGTGCATCGATTCACCGATCTTAGCCTTAGCCTTTCTAACTGCCAGGTCACTCGCTGAAGTTTACACATATCAAACAACGCTTTGTTATCTTGAACAGAAACACGACTTGGCAAAATATTCACACCGCGACGAGTCCTTTAAATAGTGTGTTACGGCTGAAACACAGTACGAGTCTGAATGAGAAAGAGAGAGGGAGAGGATGGGGAGAGGATCAGCAGTATTTCGACGGACATCCAAAATGATATTGGCACAAAAGCAGTGAGGTTTACACAGGCAGTGGGTCAAACACCTAAAACATCTATTTGGGACCAGAGAAGAAGGATTGCCGGATAAGTGTAGAGAGAAACATCTCTTGGACAGTGAATTAAGTATAAAAGAAAGTTTTTTTACCGTCCTGAAAAAATATATATACTGCAACCTTCCAGATTCACCACGTCTCTCGCACAGGGTGCCCCTAAGTGGTATTTCTGCACAGCTACCGAAATAACTTGAGCAAAACCACTAATAGCTCAACTGTACGTCTTTCCCCCTTCACACACAGAGGCAGCACACGGTCCCGTTCAGAACGTGCGGTGGCAGACGAGAGGGGATATTGATTTTTGTCGGAACACTGAAAAAGAACACTTAAAAAAAATTACAGCAGTTTATGAAGAACACACTTCAGTGTCCGACCCTCTGTGTTATGGCTTCCCATTTAACTTTAGTCAATACCGCATTTGTTCCAGGACCCAGACACGCATAAAGAAATCACGCTCAGATTTTTTTTCCCCCACAGCCATTCTAAACTTGGCAAGTCCTCATCGAATCCTTTTCGATTTAGTCACATTTAAATACCCAATGCCTCGTCGCAACAAACTTCTCTTGAGTTATTCAATCAGCAGCCGAATTAGTGCATTTACTTGAAATAAATAAGAACTGATGAGTATTTTAGCTGGGACCCAGGATTCTAGAAGTTCAAACGCGGACAGGCTCTGGAGCTCGAACAGGAAAACACAACACGGCAAGTCAACACCTGAACGCTGGCTGCTATTCACGATGAGACCTGAGCAGTTAAAGAAAACAGCCATCGACCAGCAAACGATTCCTTCTACCGCGTTGTATTTTGTTACACACAGGGCACTCGGGAGGTAACGTTGAGCCTCGCTTGTGTGTTTAATGGACCTCACTCAACAGGACTCGTTCTAAGAGTTACGCAACGGCACCAAGATAGCGTCAATCTCTCCCGCAGGTCTCGAGTTAGGTCAACAACAACCTGCACTTATACAGACACACCACCCCCCCCCACCCACCCCCATCACACAGGGTAGTGCCCCAGAGCACTTGGGTCAGCGGAACCATTCTCAACAAAATGCAAATGTCCCGTCTCCCCCCAACCCAGAAAAAGACACGAAAGTGTGTCGACGGTCAAAGAAAAACAACATCACTGATCAGTGATACTGTTCACAAAACATGAAAGAAAGAACAGTTGACGCCTCGAGTCATTTTCTATTGAGAGAGTTAAGAACTCTGAAAAAGAATTTACTATATGTATATTTTTTTCTCTTAAAAAGTTATCAAACTTCGCAACTTTTGAAACTTTTTCTTTGGGGGTGGGGTGGGGGGTACGCACTTCTGACAACTCAGGTGACCGCTGTAAAATATACGTGAGTGAATCTTCCAATGCAACCTTCCATTATTCTTCCCCGCCAGGTGAATGGATAACCAATCGAGTTCTGACGTACAACCTCGATGTAGTTGGTTGTACAGCCATTGTTCCTGGTTTTTGCGCTGCAAAGGGTTTAGGGAAACTCGTATCTACAGCGCGAGCTTTTGTGCTCGCGAGGGCTTAAGCGTTTCTGCGGAAAGAGAGAAAAAGAACTGGACGAAAACTTAACGTCGCTCGGCTTTGGATCCGAGGAAGTAATGCAACTGCTAAACACGGCATCGATTAAAACAATCACCTAAAGGGTTCGGACGTTGATGCAGAAGGTGGGAGCGTTCGCCAACATGCACACGTTCGGTCGCGATCAACGGATCCGCTCGGTCTTAGAATTACAGGACACGTTTTTGCCGGTCGGTTCATAGCCGCTCTTCGCAGCGCTGAGACCCCGGACTCCTCAAATCCGTCCCGGCTCTCACTTGGCTCCTTCCACGGACACCGGACGGAACAATGGGCTGCAGCTTGGATCTCCTGGCAGCTTCATACCTCGTAGATCTTTTCCTGCAAGTAGCTGAACAAAGAATCCAGTCCCTTGGAGGAACTCCACAGCTGTTTGAGCATCTGACATTCCCGCTCGTTCACCTGCTCCAGGGTGGACTTAAGAAAACTGCGAACCAGACACTTGGATTCTTCCAGGACCTGCAAAACACAAGAGACAGACAAGACGTGAACGTCTCGAACAACACGCCAGGCAGCATAGATACAAGAAAGAAAGAAGGAAAGGAAGCAAGCTTGATTTTTTTTAAAAAAAAAAACAGCGCTTAATCATGTCAGACCTCCTCCAAGTGCTTCACGCTGACGACCGTCAAATTCGGAGACTTGTGGTCTTTAATGGGCAAATGCGGCAGCTCTTTTACACACAGCATAGGTCCCACAAACAAGCCACAATCCGCCAGGCACGATTCCCTTCTCCTATATTAAATAGTCATTTGAGGTGGGTGGGGGAGGGTGGCTCTGATGTCCACCTAAAGAACAAGGTAGACGATTGCTCAGTTTAATGTCTCACCTGATGGATGCCAGACACACACATTGCAAAAAAGCCAAGGCTGTTTTTTTTTTAATATACCCACATTATAAAGCTATATAAAGTTGCTGGAGAAAGACGCACATTGGAAAACACTACAGACGAGCAACAGCAGTCGTTCACCGCGTTCAATTCTGTTCAAGGGTTCGTTTAAAGCCAATTGAGTTCCTCCTTCCAAAAGGCCAAGGCTGTGTGATTGCTTGAAACAAACTTACCTTTTGGGGATTAGGGAGAGGGAGAATGTAGTTCAGAACTCTCCCCCAGTAGATAACAACAGGGGGGGGGTGAATGCTGTGTTTGGCTATGTGTTGTTTTGAACTGGAAGAAATGTGTCCGATTGGGGCTGAATGACCTCTCTTCATTCTCTAGTTTCTCATGCTAACTGGTGTGAGGCTGAGTCATCAACCCCAAAGCTGGATCAGGGTCCAATACCAAGTCGTTGCTGCCAACATGACAGTAATAACACAATAACTGGCCCATTACTGGGCTGAGTGGGGTAAGAAATGTGCCAAGAACTATTGGCCAATGAGCCTTGCTGTGGGGGTTGGGGTGGGGGGGGGCGGGGTGGTGGGGGGGGCAAAAGAGTTGGGGTAGGAAAGCGAAAGATGTAGTGAGAGAAAAGAGAGAAGGAAGGGCGGGGGGGGGGGGTTGTAGAGTGAAAGTGGAGAGAGAGAAAAAAGAGAGAAAGAGAGAGAGAGAGAGGGAAAGAAGGTGAGCGAGTGAAAAAGCCAAAGAGCGAGTGAGTGAAAGTCTACGAGACGAAGGTAGCATCAGGCCGTGTGGTCCCAATGGTCAAATCCCGTGCGCAACACTCACACAATGAAAAGGGCCGCTTGAGTGAGGCACTGGTGGGCTGTCACCGACCGCAGGACCGTCCCCAGCGTGAGTCAGCGCCTTGAGGAGAGGAGAGGAGGGGGTGGAGGGTGGAGGGTGGGGGTGGGGAGGGAGAGAGAATTTCACAGCAGTATTTTAACATCACGCTCAATCGGCACTGACTCCAACCCATGGCCCACGGGGACGGAAGTGGCCCACCGAACATTCCCACTAGTCTAGGTCATAAATTTTGTTTCCATCCCACACCCCACCCCCCTCCTCCTCCTCCTCCTCCTCCTCCTCCTCCCCCGTGATTGAATGTTTTGCAGCTTACGGCGTAAATCGAAGAAATATTCGATCAAGAAAACTGATTTAGTTGGGCCAACTAAAAACGCTGTGTAAATTCAAGTTGTTGTTGTGGTTGAAAGACTGGACCCCGACGGCCAAGAACATCTCCTCTGGCTGCTGTTTTATATGCCTGACGCCCCTTGGGATGACCCTGTGTGAGCGCTAAGTATTGTGGATCGCTCGACTTTGCAACATCCAGAATATTATGCACTTGCATCACAGGCAACAACCTCCTCCTCCTCCTCCTCCTCCTCCTCCCCCCCACACCACCAACACTAAGTATGTTGTGTTCGGATCCCCCCCGACCTATGGCCTTAACTGCAGCCTGGCTGAGAAGTCTTGGGACTTGATTCACGGGACCTTCTACTTTTGGTCTGCGGGATCCAGATCTATTGAGGTTCTCGTTTTCTGATTCCATTCCACCAACAATTAAAGTGGCTGCAACCTGATACCCACGAGCACCGCACGCGACTGGATTTGGAAACCATAACTCCAAGGCGAGGGGTAAGTAAGCGGGCAGTTCACTTGCCATAGCACTGCACATGGCCATCTCCTTCACCCGCAACATGACTTCTTGACTGAATGTCGTCGGCCAGAAGACCTGAGATACCAGCCCTCTGCTGCACGCTTCCTGTGCGGTCAACTTTCGCCCACAAAAGAGCATCTCATTTGCCTGTAAAAGGAAAAAAAAAAGAGCTGAGCTTAGCACTGTAGACTTTGCAGCATTTTGAGAAGGCCATTCAGCCCTTCGTGTCGATGCCGGCGCCAGGTTTCTTCGACTTTCCTCTTACTTCTCTTACTTCTTTTTTTTTAAAAACGTGCTTTGGCATCATTCTCTACACCGGTGCTGTGCCGGTCTTATTCTAGACAAACTCTCTCAAGTCCTTTTCGCTTCGGTATACAGCACGTTTCGTGTCACACATTGGAAGTCACCGGGAGTCTCTGTGGGACGATTCCCGACGGCGGCTGAGGATTTAGTGTGCGCGTGGGGGCTATCCGCCCGCAAACGCGTCCGACATACGGCTATTAAAGATACCCGTGCGGCAGGCCGTGGGCAATAAAAACGGGTACGGACTCACCAGCGCAACTCCCATGATCTGTGGGAAGGTGTAAGACGAGCAGCCGGCTGGCGTTAGCCTTACGGTGGCGTATGGTGTTTGGAACCAGGCTTTCTCGCTCGCCCACACAATGTCGCAGAGCGGCAGGATAGAGGCACCAAGCCCCATGGCCGGCCCGTTCACCGCCACCACAATGGGTTTCTTAAACTGAATGAACGCGTTCACAAAATCCCTGTTAATAACAACAATAACAACAATAATAATAATAATCCTTGCATTCGATACAGCGCCTTAACCCGTCACATCTCAAAGCGCTTCCAGGATGTCCTGTAAAGTGCGGCGACTTGTGTAATTTGCCAGACAAACGCGGCAGCCAGCTTGCGCGCGGCAACGTCCCGCAAACGGCCACGGCGTAGGTGAGTGACCAGTTTTATTCGGGGGAAGCTTAGCCAGGACACCCGGGGCTTGCCTTCGCCAGTGCTCTGGGGAAAAACTCCCGAACGCCTCAATAATACAGGCTTTCCAGGAAATGAGGGTGGTCACAGCTACCCAGACCCATGTGGAAGAATAATAATAATAATCCTTGCATTTGATATAGCGCTTTTCACGTCTTCTAGACGTCCCAAAGCGCTTCAGAATATACTGTAAAGTGAATTGACTGTATATTTGTGGGCGAACGCGGCAGCCAATTGCGCACAGCAATGTCCCACAGACAGTCGTGGATTGAAAATGACCAATTTATTATTGTTTTGGTTTTTGGAGGGATTATTATTAGGCTCTGTGTGGAGTAAGGAAACTTGCCCAAGGTTTCGCCCTCTGCCTGGAATTGAACTCAGGTCTCTCACTTGCAAAGCGAGTGCTCTAACCACTGAGCTACAGGACTCCACAGGAGATAAGTATCCATCGCTCGTAACACACGACAACCCAACCTCGCCAAGTGTGAGACACCCTCCCACAGCTTTTCCCCCTCGTGTAACCTTTCCACAATTCTATGCAAATTTAAGACTCAGTGGCCTCGCAAGCTAAAACCGGGTGGAATTTTGAAGCTCCCAATCGCTGAAAGCTCACGCACAGCAAGTCCAACACGGTCATCATCATCATCATCGTAAAAACACGATTGCTGCTACAGTCCGGGAGCTCTGGAGGAGAAAAGTGTTCCCAGTTCTTTACTAATCTTAACCAGACTACTGCATTTCACTTTATCTGCAGAAGGAAGTAACCTTGGCATAAATATGTCAGCGTAATAAAAAAAAATTCTCTTGCACGCAGCTGTGTGTGGCTTTTTTTGGGGGACGCAATCCAAATGTACGCTAACAACCATTTTACCCGAGTAACTGGTAGTAGGTAGCGCACAGTCCAGCTGTGTGTGTGTGTGTGTGTGTGTGTGTGTGAGTGTGCTCGCTAGGCTCCAATTTTTTGCTCTGGGCACAGATCTGCACTTCATCAGCCGTCTTCCAATGATGATCGATTTCATGAGCCCTTCATAGGAAATCAGGAACAAGAGCCCATTCAGCCCCTCGAGCTCCCTCTGCCACATACCACTCCACTGTCAGTGTTTAGCTGTGTTTATTCATCTCTGCTGTCTTGAAACTGTTCTGTTGTCTTACAACACGGTCTGTGCTCTGTACACTGTCAGCATTGTCATGCCTACCTTCATCGTCGTTCTCTTCCATGTCTTCATCGGTGATATCGCCGGCAACATCTGCATCACCGATATCTTTGTCGTCAATATCTTCATCATCAGAGCGCTGGATGGCATCAAGAGAGATGCTTCCAGGCATCTCTCTTTGGATTCCACCACTTATATTTGCTGTTGCTCTGTCGGTGACGGACTTAAGCAGGGATCCCACCTGGACAAGAAGTGGGAAGCTTCCCAGCACCTCGTACACTCAGTTGACAGCAGGAGTTTAATTTCAGTAGTAACCCAGCGCACACTTTGTGTTCCCTAATATCTTGGTTACACGTAAGGTGTGTTCTCTGGGCCATGGATCACACGGTGTTTTCCTTACTATTCTGGACTCCCAAGGCGGAAGATACTATATACATTCAATTTGTTGTTGGTTTTATTGTTGTTGTTGTTGATATGAAATCGTTGTTGAAGCGATGTTGTGAGAAACCCTAACAAAACATTTTTGCTTTCGAGAACTTGTCACAAAACACAAGAGGCAAAGAGGCAAACGAGTGAGCTTCAAGCACATCCAATACCTGAGCCGCCCTTACAACACAAAACGTACCTTATTGAATCTGCAATCCGAGTGCTCTCTTTCCGTCTGTCGTTCGACAAACGGCCAATTAAGTAGGAATAGTCCAGGCCCCCGCAGAACACACTTCCCACCGCGCTGAGCAAGAGGAGCTTGCTGTCATCAGCTGCAGCGTTGCTCAGTGCTCTCCGAACCTCCTTCATAATCTGCAGCGAGAATCAGCCACCTTTACTGCTAAGCACATCACCAGATCACAACAGACTCATCGGTCACTTGTTATAATCCTTGCATTGGCTCACTTGACAGAAAAAAAAGGGTACAGCATCCTTCTCACTACTACCCTTCCTGATTTGGGCTGCTTTAATTCAAGTACTTCCTTGTGTCTGTCCTAAGACTGCATTTCATAACCCTGAACACGTGTCCTCTCACCTTCCAGACTCGATATATCTGAAAGCATTGTTTCAGATTTACTTTCTCAACCCAACACGGCTCTATTTATAATAATAACAACCCTTGCATTTGATATAGCGCCTTTTCACGTCGTTGAGATGTCTCAAAGCGCTCCACAGAATACACTGTAAAGTGGATTGACTGTGTACTTTGGGGGCAAAGTATGTATAATTGGAGTGTGCGGGAGTTGGGAGGGAAGGGGAGAGGAGAGTGGGGGGAGTTAACAAAAATATTGGCTGATGCTTTTAGTCAGAATGCTGCGGAGAGTAACAAAGCAATTTTTTAAAAATGCCAACATTCACGGAAAACAATTTTTTTGATGGAATAACCCAATTCCGTGGCAATCTTTGTCCTCGTGGTGCAATGACAGTGAGTTTCTATGTTTCCAAGTTAAGCATTGACAAAGCATTCCACTGGCATGTGGCTTTATTGATCATGGGTCTAATTTGTGTTTATAATAATAATAATCCTTGCATTTGATATAGCGCTCTTCACGTCTTCGAGACGTCTCAAAGCGCTTCACAGAATAGACTGTAAAGTGAATTAACTGTTTGTGCTAACCATGTGCAAACACATACTGAAAACCTATTTCGTTCACAGCCAGGTCTTGCTCAGCGACACTAGATTTCCACGTGACCCGCGAGGGTTGTGATTGCCCATCCCATTATAGTACAGTAAGTTTGAAACAAGTACGAAACAGCGAAATTAAAAAAATACTGGTTGTACAATAGGTATTAATAACCGTTACATTTGGTAGAGTACTTTTCACATCAGGAGGACATCTCAAAGCACTTCAAAGCATATACTGTTAAGTGTAGTGACTGTGTGTTTTGTGGTGCGGGCGAACGCAGTAGCCAATTTACGCTCAGCAATGTCCTACAGACAGCCATGAAGTGAATGACTAATTTCACATGGATTGTTGGACCAGGACACCAGGAGAGAGAAGCTCCCTTCTCTTTTCGAACAGTGCCATGGTATCTTTAACATCTACCTGAAGAGCCATTTGGGACCTCAGTTTAACGTCTCATCGATGTACAAAGAAGATATCCCTTGGCTCTAATTCCCATTCACACACTTGCAACCCTCTAAATTGGGTTCCTTATTTGGTTCGAATAGCATACCATATGCTTTAGCATGTGGGCAAGACTACTATTTACATCAAATGTTCCTTCATATCCTCAAGTAACAAAACCATTTTGAAACAATTTTCAGCTTGTGATGAGGAAAGGAGAGCAAGAGTGAATAGGCCAGTGCGTTCTTACCAATTGTGCTGTCTATTCAACCAGGCTGCCTAGTTGGGTGAGTAGGTAAAGTACGCCAACTGTTTACCAACAAGACTAAATCTTGGGTCAACTTTCATGTTGTATGAAAGACACACTGTGGACCTTACCTCTGGTGTTAAGGAATTATTATCAGACGTCTGGCTGGAGAGTAATATATGCGTAAAACCATCCTGTTTCCTAACCACAATGTCCCTAAATCGGTAGTTACTTTCGTTTTGTCGCACGCTACATCTCAATCTCTTATCAAACACATAGTCCTCTTTGTCCTCCGTGAGTTTTCTCTTTGCAGAGCACGAGTGGTTGGCTTGTCCATTTGAAGTGCCTGAAAGGAGAAATCAATGTCAACAAAGCCTCGTGTAATAATCCTGGTATCTGCACAGTCCAAGTCTTAGAATCACAGAATGTTACAGCAGTGAAACAGGCCATTCAGCCCAATAAGTCTGTATTGGTGTTATTTATGTTCCACAGGAGCCACCTGGTTTAACTGCACTCTCCTGCTCCCTCCCTACACACCTCCCAACAAGGACCACCCTCCCCACTCGGGCTTTTGACCTGCAGGGTTGAGAACGTGTCTATATCTTATCTATATGCAAGCGCTTGTTGAATTATTTTTTAAATGTTCCAATCAAATTACTCTTAACAGCCACCCCAGGAAATGACACCCCAGGAAATGACACCCTGCCAATAATATAATCCTTACATTTGTTATTGCGCCCCATCACATTGTTGAGACATTTCAAAATGCTTCACATAATATATTGTAAAGAGTTGCTGGCAGGCAAAATGCAGCAGCCAGTTGCACACAGCACTATCCCACGAACAGTCGTGGATTGAGTAAACAAATCGTTTTTTAAAAAAAATGCAAGAAATTATAATGACAACTGGCATTTGCCTAGTGCCCTTTATGTAGGATTAGACCTCGGAGCCCTAATGTAACCCTCTGAACCCTCTCCTTTTACTCCCTTAACCAGAAGATTGAGGACCACAAGCAAACCCGTGCTACGTACGTACCTATTCCATTCACTAAAGGCGGTTCAGCCATTGCCATCCCGTCTACAAAGTCTTCGTCCTCAAAGTCCAGGTTCATTCTCTGTTGCCTTGTAGTGCTGTCGAACTGCAATGCGTTCTTGTGTTTCACGTCGCCATTCTGAAAGGAGTTCACAGTCTTCTTGTAAGGCATAATCTGCACTCCACTTGCCGTGGTTCTGTAATGCACGGTTTTAGTAGCGATAATTTTCTTTGGGTCCCCGTGGCCGGGCTTGCTTTCTCTGCCCACCGCGCCTCGCTTTTGCTTTTGATGAGCGATAGTCCTCTTTCTCCGCAAGCCTCCCCCTTTGCCCTTCGTGGCCTCGTAAGCCCTGATTGCAGACGTCCCATGATTGTCTCGCAAGACCTGCCTCGGGCTACTGCCCCGTTTCCCTGATTTAGTCCGCTTTTGAGCCACATTCAGCCCGTTGAACTCATCGATAAATTCCTCGCAGTGAAGGAGGTGGTGCTCTGGTTCCCACGTATCTTCATTACTTCCATAGCCTTTCCATCGAATAAGGTATTCCCATTTCCCCTTTTTATTTTTCCTTTTGTCCACTATCCTCTCGACCTAATGGGATCGAGAGAGAGAGAGGGAGAGAGAGTGGGTTGGGGTGGGGGGCGGGTGTATAGGTTATTGGATCATCATTACCATTTTGACATCAACAAGAAGTTACACAACACTAATTCAGAAAGGGCATAAGTCAAAGTGCTTTGCAAGGATGATGTGGATGATTGAGCACTGGGAAGAGGGTGAGGGTAAAGTGAAGGGTGAAATCACAGTTGAAGGAGCAGGAGTTTCGAAAACAGGGAGAGAGGGGGCAAGGATTTGGGGAGGTTTGTTCCAGTGAGTGGAGACACAACAGCCACACAACAACTAACAGTCCCGAGAAATTATTTACTGCAGCCTTCTGCGGCCCATCACGACAAGCCCTGATCCTGACTACTATCTTTCAGCTCCATCGAGCTAACTCATCCATAAGAACTTGTGAATTCCCCATATCTCTTACCAGAAGGACGAGCCTTATCGAATTAAAGTTAAGAGAACTTGCAATTACATGGAGCCTTTTCACATTGAAATGTGCCTGACTAACATAGGAACAGGAGTAGACCATTCAGCTGTTCTATTAGATCACGGCTGATCTGTACCTCAACTCCAAATTGTCTCAATCAAATGTGGTGACGTTGTTTTTTTTGTTTTGGCAACAGCAGTCACTTTGCGCACAGCAAGTTCCTTTGTGCAAACAGCCACGAGGTGAATGACCAAGTTATATGGAGGGTAACTTTTTGTTTTGCACATTCGTGTTTCCATGATTTACTCCGCTTTTACTCCCAAAATGCCCAAGATTGATCTGTTTCTCCTGCGATTTTTTTCACCTAAATTTAATTCAGGCTGAAGGCCAAAATGCAATCGGGGTTATCAATTCCGTTTTGCCATTCCAACAATCTTGACGTAGATGGATAGGCCACACTGAAATGCAATTGGCGTTGGCCATAACTGATGATATTTGTTTCAAATAACCTGCTAATTGCAGTCAAGGTTATCGCAGGTAATGAAAGAGCAAGCTATCAGCAGGATAAGAGACTGGAAAAGTCTCTACACCCTTGGGTGACCAAACACGGACCGAAGGAAAAAACACTAGTGTAGCAAAGAGTGACTGCTCTACATGTTCAAAGCTGCATTTTAACTCACGGCAGATCAGATGAATCAGAAACAGGCCTTGGATATTAAGCAATTACTCAGTAACTGAACGTAGTCTCTATGGGGCAGTTTTAAACTCCCTTCGCTTTTCAAGTAGTTCCATGGGATCTTTAAACAAGGCACACGGGAACTCTGCTTAATTGTCTCTCATCCAAAGGATAGCATCTCTGACAACAAAGCAAATACAACCAGCACTGCATTGGACTTTCAGACTAGACTACATGACTTCAAAGTCCCGATGTGCCGGCTTGAACACACAACCCTCTGACTCAAATAATAATAATCCTTGCGTTTGATATAGCGCCTTATCACGTCTTCCGAGTCTCAAAGGGCTTCACGGAATATACTGTAAACTGAATTGACTTGTGAATTTTGTGGACGAAACGCGGCAGCCGATTGCGCACAGCAGTGTCCCCACAAACAGTCGTGGATTGAGTGACCAAATTAGAGGTGAGAGTGCTACCCACTGAGCGAGGCTGAGACGTACACAGCAGCAAGTTTTTAAACTCAGTTGAGTGTGAAATGCAAGCACTAATCCGGTACTGAATCATGGAGTTGAATGCAGATAGCAAAGGAACTGGCTTGTTTTCACTAATTAAGTAGTTTTTCTTTTTTTTAAAAAAAACATCAAAGGCAACTACGAAGAACCTTTAATACCCCCACCTTCTTTCTGTGTCACTTTCCGTGATTTTTTTTGTTGCAGTGAATGCTAATGCCGCGTTAACTTAAGTGGCTTGCAAGGGTAAATAATGCCAACAGCAATGATCAATTGCAACGTAGACGTGAAACAATGCGATTGCTTGAAGCGCTCCAGGTTCATGGCTGGAACTTTGCTATTGCTAGTTCAGCTTCCTCAAAGCGTCAGCCTTGTACACATTTCCATCCCAGCTCCACCCACACAGTTAACAGCATTCGATTCGCAGGAATTGCTGGACGAAAAAAGAACTAAGATCCATCGAGTCCACCTTGTACCATCCTTGGTAGTTGCTTGCTATAATAATGGAGATGTTGCCAGCAATCTATTCTCTATGGGTTCCTCTATCAACCGAGTGGAAAGCGTCGGAAACCTTAGATCCAATTCAGAACAAATTAATTCCAAACAGCAAAAGTACAAAAGTTTAAGTCCAATGACTTGAACTGGAAAGCGGAAAGACGTCAAATACAGACAGTCTCACCAATTTCTCCACTGAACCTCGGTGTATTTTCATTGAGCTCGTACATCCTATCGTGTTATTTGGTTTGGCAGCTGTAATGACACTTTGAATAACCTTTCAACTAGTGCACACATCTTTTTCACGCTGCAACTGATTATAACAATTTACCCTTCATTCTTCAACCAAATCCACTCTTTTTAACATGTGAAAGCATTGCCTGAAGTGACATGATATGAAATACCATTCGCTACAGGTTTCATCTACAGGTGCTAAGTGTTTGTCGATCTCCTTGAACTGTGTCCTTCGTCTTGGATCATCTTTCCTTCCCCCACCACTTGATGTCACCTGCAAACCACATCTGCCTAATGGTATCTTCAAGGTCATTGCGAGCTCCTTTAAACAAGTGGAGCTCCAGTACAGATCCTGTGAACATGGCTGTTGCTGTCACAGTGCCCATTGGAGCCCTTCGCATTGACAAGTGTCCTCTGGTCCCCATGACTGAACCAACTCGAATTCTCAACTTACAGCTTCCCCTCGATTCACAGGTTTTCCGTAGGGATCTCAACAAATGCTTTCTTGAAAGTCAATCTGTATAAATATCCAGCCCTTTACCCTCGTACTCAGAAAATATTTCATTAGTTTAGTTAGCATGACCTGCAAGGCATAAATCTCTTCTAACCTGGTTCATTTAATACTCAGGTTGGTTCTTCTTAAAATTACATCTTTTTTTAATAGACTCCAGTATTCCCCCGGTGCCCACCCTGTATCAAACTCGGTTCAGTTTGGTAGCACTCTTGCCTTGGAGTCAGAAGGTTGTAGCTTCAAGCCTCACGTCAGAATTTTGAGGTCACAGTCTAGATGTCCCTTGGACCTGTTTAAGATCACGTGACACTATTTCTCCCAGTGTCCCATGCCCAGGGAGAAACCAGCTTATCTCTTCAAAGAGTGTCATGGGATCTTTAAAATCCACCTGAACAGGCAAGACAGGACCTTGGTTTAATGTCTCATCTAAAGGGGTTGATGTTATAGCCTCTGGGAATACAGACTATTACATCTCTCTAAGTATAGAGCATTATACCGCTGCAAGTACAGACTAGCCTTTCCCACTGATGGTCACTCTATCCTCCCATTGAAAACCTGACGACCCTTTGCACACTACATACTGGTTTAAGCGCCTCGAGATGCCGTCCAGCGTGAAGGGCGCTATATAAGTGCAAGTGTTGTTGTTGTTGGCAGCATCCATTACCCGATTCTCTGCTTTCTTCAGGGTCCAGCTCTTGGGAGCAAAACAGAAGACACAACTGGGCACGAGCCTCAAAACTCTTCTTTTTTCATACCTTAAAATATTTACTTTTCCTCCAAAATATTTTCCCAGGATCATTCTAAAATATATATATTTTACAACTAATGAAATGTAGCTCTTCACCTTGCATCCCCTCCGCCCCCGACCCTAGGCATCCAAACTCCATGGTATAAAACTGTGTCAATCACTCAACTCACCCTCTGTACCAAGGAAGCCTAGAGAAACGAGTAGAGCAAGTACCGTACCTACTCAAGCACGTTTCGTTACAGGGAGTTCATTTGGGAGGTTATTTTTGTACCTGCAAACCTCGTCTCTCTGATTCAAATGTTAAAACAACTGGAAGGCCATCTGCCAGAGAACCAGTCTCCGTGCTTAGCCAGTCTTATAGTATGGAGATCGCTGGGACGGACAGAGAGGAAACGCATCTGAATTTAGGCCTCAAAATTTGGTTTTGGAATATTTTGTTGGTTTTACACTGAAACTTTCATGTCCACCAGGGGGTGCTACACATCAGACAATAATAATAATAATCCTCGAGTTTGTTTCGGGGTTTTAGAACATCAGAAGGTTGTGGGTTGAAGCCCACATCAGGGCCTTAAGTTTATATCTATGCCAACACTCCAAAACACACCCGGTGGGGGGGGGGGGGAGCCCTGTGTTGTTGGAGGGTGTTGAGGTCCCATCTACATTTTCTTCATCGAATATTTTCTTTATTTATGGCATAAATATATAGAGTGTGTAGAGAAGGACATGGAAATAGGACAGAAAAGGATCTGGTAGTCATCTAATACCCTGTTGGAACAGGCTCCATGGGCAGAATGGCCTCCTAATGTTACTAGTAGGGCTTCTGGCCCGTGCAGTGCAATTCTGTCGGTTACCAGGCGCACTATAAACTGTGTCCATCCCTGATCCTGGTTCCTATGGAACTGGGCAAACTCCTCAGTCTGGCATGAAGATGTTCCCTTCTCATTTGAACTTCTTTGGAATGCCTTGGTTCTGTTAGTGGATGGAGTAAACTCAACCTGCAGGATCCTCCTTTAATAATGGATCCATAGACTATACATGACCTCCCAATGTTTTTACAGTAGGACAATTGCCTAAGAGAGAGAGAGAGGGGAGGGAGAGAGTTAATCATTAACTCACTACAAGAACATGAGAGGACTATGGACACAGGACATAACACCTGAAGACTTACAAGGCTTTACTAAGTGCAGTTGGCATGAACCATAAAGGAGACTCTGTGGAACTCTTTCCCTGACGTGCTGTGTTTCTAACTGAATCGGACAGAAATATCGAGGTGCTTTCAGCGTTGCCTTAAAACCAAACCAGCTGGCTGTGATTTTCTCTGCTGCTCTGAGAGATTTCCTAGCCACGGTTTTTATTTGCATTTCTTATTTCTCTGTAGTTCCTCAAATATTTTAAGTGTCAGCCTAGGCTGTGAGCTGATAGTCCAGGCGTGGGGCATAAACCCACAATCTTCTGTCTCAGAGGCGAGAGTGCTGCCAGCAGAGCCAGCCATGTAGGAGACAGGAGCAGAGGAGTTCAGGTGTCCCTAAGAACAGCGGTAAGAAAGCCATTGGTTAGCATTGGACGACAATGGCTTGCCCTAGGGTTGCCTTGAAACAAGTTGGTATCTAGCAATTACGACAGGGGGGAAGACACAGGAAAAGGACATCTCCAAAGTAATAAAATCGTCCAGGTATACTGAACAGACCCAGTTACAGCGTCACCTTCTCTGGCTCTCTGTACAAAGCTATCCACCTGCTGACGGTAAACAACACTGTCCTTGCTGATAGTGAACAGGTTTTATTTGTAAGCCTTGGGATGTATTGTACTTGGTCCAACTGCACGTCCGTGTACAGTATCCTGGTGATTATGCATGTGAAGACACTGGGAACCAATTGTAACAAGATAAGAACGTGTGTGAGGAAACTCCCATTCAAACACCTGGTGGCAGCTACTATTCAGCATTTGAATAATCAAATAAAGTTCTAAGAGCAGTTAAGGACTTAAAGGGCAACTTCGTCAATGAAGGATAAAACCGGTATTTATCTAGGACTCCCAACGGTGTCATGAGAACTTCAAGGAGCTTGCATTTTTTGTTGTGCCCTAACACGGTCCAGAAACATCTACAAAGTCGTTATTGCCAAGTGTAGTGAGACTGTGTTGGGAGCAGAAGCCGAAAACCAAGAAGCAGAAATTATAAAAAGGGCTTTGATGCCGCAGATCGATTGAAGTACAAAGGTGCTCAATGGAAGCATTGCCTTCCACATGGTTTCAAGAGAGATTGCTTGCAGCCAAGTAGTCACTGTGCTGACTGGAGACACTAACTGATGCCCTGCAAAACTGAGCTTGATTTGTGGTAGAGTTTCACCTCTTCTCTTCCCCCACCCATTGTAATGACAAGACCGAGAAGAAACTGCCTCTTTCTTCTTAGGAACGATTGGTCTACTCGTCGGCATTTCAAGAGCTTGTGTCTTTGAAAAGAACAAAATTGAACAACAGATGGGCTTTTTTTTCTCTCCCCATTTCTGCTGCACAGCACCATCCTCACCGGAATCCAGCACAGCACAAATCAAGAATGTAAATGGCCAAAACTGGGACACTGCCTTGCGACTGTTACCCGAAAGCTTTGAATCGAAATGCACTGAGTATCTCACTTCACTCATTTCAAGGCTTCACGGAAGCTCTAATACTCTGAGACAAGGCTTGGCACAATACCATCGCAGAATTGATTCCACCAGTATAAGTATACAGTCGTTGGTTTCAGGATGTCAATTTACAAAACACTAGAAAACTAATGTCAAAGTGGCCACTGACTAAAGTCTCCCAACACTGGTGTGCAGTTCTGAACACAGCCGTTCGTCTGATCAAGTGGCAAAAAGGAAGCTGTTTCTTCTTCTTCTTAAGACTATATGAACCTTGGGCTGTAGAACTCTGATCGCATGATTACAGTGGGACGTTGGAAAAACTAATCAATTAGGTGCTGGCAATTGGCAATTTGTCTTGAGTACTGCAAAATGTTACAACTCGGATGAAATCACCGCATTTCTTTATTTTTAAGACAAGTGGATTTGTAAATTGATCACTGAAACAAAGAGCCAATTTTTTTTTCCTGCCACCAGCTCTCCTTTGGCCTGTCTTTGAGTTTCAATGTAACAAAGATGAAGCTAAGAGTCTCTACAGCAAAGTGCTCTACAGCTCACGTAGCAATCCTTGAATCCATCACAATCCTTGGTTGTACACCAAACACGCTCAGAGGGTCAATACTCTTTGTAAGCCCGTTTGAAGAGAGAGAGAGCGAGCGAGAAGAAAGTGGAAAAGATCGGTCTTAAAAAATTAATATCTTTTGAAACGCATACATCTGCTAAAGAGCATTAGACAGATGCTATCCATAATAAATTTAGGATCGCAACGAATCGTGAAAATTTGTTACGTTCAGGCTTCGTTTCTCTTCAAGGACCTTCAAATTTGGACTGATTCTAAAGTTTTCTGCTCAACCTTAAATTTTCAGACCAAAGGCTAAGACCGTGAGATATTTTGGAGCCCTGAATTGACTTTCCAAAGGACTACAGAAAAAATGTGAAAGGGCACTTTTTACGTAAGAGATCCCTCAGGCCTTACAAACATTTGGGGAAATCCTGAGAGAATAAAGAAGTTCTTTATGAAATCAAACATCCTGTTTTCCTGGTATTTGCCCAAATAACTTGGAAGTCATTGATACAGAAGTTTGTAGATTCAACCAATGAAATTGTGCTACTCAATGAATGGCTACTCTCTTAATATTAATTTAACTTTGAAATTAAATGATGATCTGGTCCTCCCATGATTTGCTGGTTCTTTCATTCTTATTATCATCATCATCAAAGAAATAAGTTTTACAGTGTGGCAATTACATGGGACTGTGGATAATATTAACAGCTGCCAAAGGAGCTACTGTACATATTTGATTATTTACTTTAATTACAGAGTGATCCTAAAGTCTGCTTCAATCCCACAGAAGAAGCTGGTGTCACAATTAATTTACGTTTCCTAGTTTGTTTGGAAGGAAAACTGTTGTGCTTGTTTTTCACTGTTGCATGTGGCAGGCAGTATAACCGTCTGATGTGACATGAGGCTATTCTATGTTAACGCAAATCATGTGATGAAAGGATTTTCCATATACTTTATTAAATAGCTCACATGAGTCATTGCTTGTGTGACGCATATGATTCTTTAAGAGCATGACAGGATTACAAATGGATCAATATAATCTGAAGTTATTTGAACGTGTTCTTTTTCCCAGGACAACGACGACGATAACTACTTCTACTTGCATTTATATATAGCGGCTCTCCACGCACGAGAAGGTCTCACAGCTATTCCCAGGAATGGTGTTGGAAGCCGAGCAGAGGAGCAGAAGTTTCTTACATCAGACCCTTACATTACGTTCCATTTATGGTGGCTAGGTTAAGATGCCACACAAAGGAAGCGAAAGAAAATGTGAGCACAAAAATTGGTGGCGTGAAAAAAGAGGGTTTCCTCAGGCAAAGGGATGAAGTTGAGCTCGTTTGCAGGAAACGAGAGAAGAAACTGCTTGCAGTGAAGGTCTGACTAGGCAGCAACACCATGTCCTAAAAAGCTACGAATTCCATCATCACAACCTTTCATTGGATATTATAGCATTGAAAAAGTCTCAAAATGCTTCACAGGTAAGTGTTGTCAAGTGTAGCGACCGACTATTTGTAGGTGAACACAGCAGCCAATTTGCACAATGCATTGACCCACAAAACAGCCAAGAAGTGAATGACTAATTTTATCTTGAGGATTGTTGGTCAGGATACGAGGAGATATTCCCTTGTCTTTTCCAATAGTGTCACGGGATCGTTAACGTCCACCTGATCAGGCAAGACCACAGTGTAACATGTCTCCCAACAAAGCAGCACTCTCCCCCCAGCAATGCACTGGAGAGTTAGCCTGGACCGTGAGCTCTCTCTCAGTCTTCACGTTAAAGTTTGAAGCTTTATTTTCTTACCCAGAAACACGTGGCATACCCATACAAAATACGCTTTACAATATATCCTATGAAGAGCTTTAAGACGTCCTCCCGAAGTAAAAGGCACCATATCAAGGCAGTAAGTTCAGAAAAGGCCAGTATAAAAATTCAGCAGCAAACACAAGTCCAGACAGCAATTGGAAATGCTGATCGAGTGGTGCCAGCTGAGATTAGTATGGAAATAGGTCAAAGTCACATTAAAGATGTTTAGGCACATGTCAATGAGCCACAGAGGCAGCCTGGAGGAATTAATGCAGCAGTGCAACTCTGGTTCTTTCTTTCTTTCTTCCTTTCTTTGAGGATATTTGAATCAAATACCACCAGGTTCCAGGCAGCAGATGTGGGACTCAACCTGCACTGAAGCAGACACCGGCAGCAGTGAATAATGAGCGAATCATCAGTTCCTGGAAAGATGTGGTGCATTCAAGGCATATTGAGTTTTGCAACCGCCAAATTGATCCAAAGCCAGAAGTTGGGGTAATGGGATGGTTCAGATAGAATCATAGAATCCTACAGCACAGAAGGCGGCCATTCGGCCCATCGTGCCTGTGCTGGCTCTTTGAAAGAGACATCTAATTAGTCCCAGTTCCCCGCTGTTTCCCCGTAGTCCTGTCATTTTTTTCTTTTCAAGTATATATCCAATTCCCTTTTGAAGGTTATTATTGAATCTGCTTCCAACACACTTTCAGGCATTGCTTTCCAGATCATAATGGGTGGGTAAAGAAACACTGTACAGGGTGTGGAATCGCCTATCTCAACCAAATGGTGGAATGGAATGAAGTTCCATTCTAGTCAAGTGAAGTCCCAGGGGATAGATCCCAAAATTATCTGATCAACCAAGAAAGTAGTGAAAGGAGAAAGGCATCCTCTTGCCTGAAGTAGAATGGGCTTTCACAATTCCTCAGTCATTCTTTTACGATGGCATCTTCTGCCATGTCCTCTCAGTTGTGTAAAGACAGGATGCAAGGCTCTGTTACAAAATCAGTTGAGTCGAATAATTCACCAAGAGCTCCAATATAAGTAGAGCACATCCCACTGTCTAGATACAGCAATAGGTAAGTATGGGTTACAAAATGTATATTCCCAAAATGCAGACTCAAAAACAGAATGCAATTGCCCTCAAGGCTTATTCAGGAAAAACTATAATAACATATTACCAGAAAATAGCCTTGAGCTGTTGCTGAAGACAATTTTCATTGACACATCTTTGGAACCAGGTTTTTAATTATGCCAAATAATTGGAAACCAATCCTGCTTTAAGAATACTAAAACAAAAGCAGAACAGATGGATTGGAATTTCAGGAATCTAGGCCATTGGCATCCAACATTGAAATCTACATAGCTGGTCACAGAGGTATGTGTAGACCTCAAGCATTGCTGAAGAGTCAAGGAAGTATGGCACAGATAGCAATGCACTGAAATGGGATAAGATTGATGGACTTCTCCCAACACCTAAAGCAATGTAGATCAACAAGAATCTGCAGGCCATGCCAGACCACACAGCAAGCCTCAGTAACAGTGAGCAAGTTCTTTCCAAACATTGATGAGTTCCTTTGATGACCAGGGCTATCCAGAAAATCATAGTAATTGTTACGAACAGGTCAGTCAGCCAACCCAGCCTAAATCTGGTGCTGACCTCTGCACTAGACATCTGATTCTGATCCCAATTCAAATTCCCCAAAGCAAATGTTTTTTTCTCCTTTCACACATTCCTCTTCGATTCTTTGTCCAATTCTGCATTAATTCTTGTTACTCTCTTTGCTTCAACAGTCATTTGAAGTGTACAACAGGCTCCGTTGTCACCTACTGCGTGGAGGAGAGCATGTCAGAAATGTTGCAAAGGAAAAGTGATTGAGGACAGACCGTAAGAGAGGTTTGGCTGAGGAAGACTCTTCAACCCATTTGATCCCATCCTTCCGGAATACCCACCCAACCATCCTCCTATTCCATCATCAAGCTGGTTCTCAAATGAGTCCAGTGTTCTGACCTCAACCATCCTTCCTGACAGCCCACTTCAGTTGTTGACGGCTGGTAAAGCCTGCAATGCTTGTCCTAAGTTACAATCGTCCTAACTATACCCGGTTTCCAATTTATTAAACAAAATGATCTTTTTGGACAAAGTTGTTGCCCAAAGAGACAAAGATCCTGTTAGTACCAATTTATCCCTCTGATGATTCAGTTTTCACCGACTTGTCAAGATACCATTGACGAAATTCTACCCTTTATCTGGATGGCCAATCTCTTGACTTGTAAGGCAATGCCACTAGAATTGGCTCAGGAAGATAAAGCAGAACAGTGTAGCTCATTCTCCTTTGTGATGGCTTTATCTGGGTAGGTTGGTCTTCAGATGCAGGTAAAGCCAATTTAACAAATATCTATTAGCTTCCCAAATCATGACAACAAATGTCAGTTGACATGTATGATCACCACCTCAGTCGGAATCCAAGAAGGCTTATCACTGACACCTATAAAGCAATGCCAAGCACAATATCTTGTTTGCTGACAGAGTCATGAGAAGAATCCTTCTAACATCCGTTATTCTACCTATCAAGAAATCCAAAGTTTGTTTGGAAGATTTTCAAGTCATCTGAGAATTATGATCAAGTACCAAAGGCTTTATTAAACCTCAGTGATCTAATTAGTCAAGCCAAGATTGAAATCTAGATTGTTAGCCTTCAAGCGTTTTTCTTGGTAAGGTTGAATCAGATGGTTTATACATTTAGGTCTGATATATAACTGAGGAATGAGCACTTCTTGCTCATCAGTTTCAACTGTTTCAGGTCCAATGTGGGAAAAAAAAACTACAAACGTTTCACCTATCCACAAGAAAGGGTATAATATACTGGATTGTCATCCAACATGTGCACAATGTGCCAAAGCTCAAGGAAATTATTGAGAAGTCTTCACACTGTCTGCAACATCAAGCTATCAAGCTGCCAACATGAAGGGAAAGTGGTCGATCTGCCATGTTCGCAATCTGACAATTCTCTCAAAGTCCAGCACAAACTCAGATCATTAACCCTCAGCATTTCCTGACTGTTCAACGGTGAAGGGCATCCCAGCTAATCGAGAAGTTAGCCACTACTACTGAATCTGATCCACTGTTAAATTGGATATACGACTTTGTCAAGGACCAAAATAATGCATTATGTTGAAGATATTTGCCCTTTCACAACCCATACAAAGAAACACTCTTGTCCCAAATGTTCCTCATCACCAATAAGTTGGTGAACATCAACATGACCTAACGTTCTTTTTGTCATCTCCACTGAGTTTAGATTATGAGTGTCTTTTTCTTCAGTTCTAGGATTCCAAGTGAAAACTTCATTGAGAATTCCCGCTTGTTGATTAGCAGAGATAATAAGGCTCTTCAGTCTCAACGATTTCAGTTTTCTCGGTTTAATTAATGATATTGATGCTTTAATGGAGCAAACAGGTGGGAGAGATGATAAGAAAAACAGCTGGAAAATTGGAAATATCGAAGCAAACATTGACCTAGTTGTGACGAGGTGGACGCTTGAGTGTCTGCTAGCTTTTATCAGGCAGGTTGCGAAGAGACTTTATTTCTTGCCGATGAGCGCTGGATCTTCCAAAGGCAAACTGATGGACACGATGAGTTCAGCAGCTTCCATTACAAGGTTCATCCTCAATAGTATCAGATAGATGCAAAGGACTCAACAGCCCAAGCAAAAGATTGAGATTCCCAACAGGATCATAATGGTTTCCATGTTTATGTCAGGATACGTACTGCACCTCAAGCCTCTATGTCAAACCCTAAAAATCCACACAGAATATCAGCAGTGAATCACTAGTTAGTGGAAGCTAATCGAACTTTGCCAATACAATATTATCTGTGATAAGTCTTCTGCACGCAGGCAGCTCAATAGTGTTGTCCATTATTTTGATGACAAGGCTTCCTCATGCATGCATTGGATCAAGGGAAAGCATTGGGCTGTCTTCTTTCAATGAAACATCTCCAGATCATTCTTTCACATCAACAACCAGGCAGGGTAGATTTCAGGAGAACTTATCCACTGGCACCCATTTGTTCTGAGGCTGCATTTGATGTGGTGGCTGGATGACAAATCCTCTCGTCTTAATATCTTGCTGAAGATATTTCAAATTATAACGCTTTCGCCCAACACAGAGTGGAGCGAAACAAAGCAGTCTTGGGAGTTGCATTTACCCATATCCATTCTCCTAATCTTAATTTTGTTTAGTTATTTTCGCACTGTTAGATTTTATTGAGCCTCGTGAAATCAAGTAAATTCTGGGGATATGAAATAAGTCTAAGCATTGACCAAATTCAATGCAGATCTTCAGAGTTTTATTATCTCCTAGAGTGTATGGTAGTTACAGTTGATTTCCTACGTTTGTGTTCTAAGGCTACATGTTATATCTTCAAGAAACATGTAAATTTATCTTTTTAATGGAATAATGCTACCAGCTCCAAAGGCAGGAGAACAAAAGGCAATCATTGCCTCTGAATAAGACACTGCGTTCATAGCATAGATAGGAGGTGAAGAATAATGAGAAACCATTATCATAACCTAAACCCATATATATTAATACTGCTTAATGCAGCTCATTAACATAATCTGCTTATGTTGTTTTCCCTTCATGTGTTGAAGATAAATTACATATCTTTCATGCATCCAGACAGGGATGTTTTTGTCACACTTAACAAAATGTGCTACGGATCTACAACATTTACAGCCAACATACCCCATAATAACATCCAAGTTATGTATATTGGAATTTCAATATGGAAATCACATTTCAGCCTTGCAAACATGATCAGATCAACTTTAGAATGGCTCTAGTCTATTTTTAAATGTGTACTCATACAAAAATCGCTAAACTTTATAACTAATCTATTAACAATCCCCAGCAAGAATTGGTCATTCTCCTTCATTATTGTCTAATTATTGCTTGCCTGAATTCATGGGCCATTTAAGTTCCATTTGTTACTGTAATAGGCAAAAATACTTCTTAAAAGTCATGTAGGGGTGCCCTCGACACAATGCGTTGGAAATTCTATTTCCATTAAGACACATACTGTGTTTAATGATATTATTTCATCTCTCTATGCTGTTCCAAAACAATGATTCCATACTCTGTGCTCATCACATATACGATACAGAGCTATATTGAGAACTATAAATCCATAACAATAGAAAATTATTAACAGGTGGAAATCTTTCCTCCACTGCAAACAGGATTCAAATGACCCATACCAAGTCCATTACCCAAGATCACAAGATCATTTTGATGAAGAAGGCCCTTAAGCCAATCCACTCTCATTCTCCCAAAACACCCATCCTATCGTTCCTTCTCCATCAAGCTACATCTTAAATGAGTCCAGCACCTGGTCCCAACCATATTTCCTGACAACTACTCCAGTCATTCATTACCCTCTGAGTAAAGCAACATATCCTAGTATCTGCCCTGAAACTGCCCTCTCGATCTCTAAACCTATGTCCTCTTGTCCTATTGCCTTGGTGTATTCCCAAGAATAGATCTGGGTTTACTCTTTCAATCCCATTAAAACATTTTATGCACCTCTTTTATGTGAGGTCTCCTTTGAGTAATGTTCTCTCAAGGCTGAAGAGCCCTGGTTTACCAAATCATTGTTCACGGCTCATTTGCTTACAATTGGGTTCCAACAACATATCTGGGA